>NC_135908.1:9561507-10161507 GCF_964194155.1 Cetorhinus maximus | reverse complement strand
AAGGCAGCATTTGACCGAGTGTGGCGTCAAGGAGCTGGAGTCAATGGGAATCGGGGGGGCGGAAACTCTCTGCTGGTTGGAGTCATACCTAGCACAAAGTAAAATAGTTGTAGTTGTGGGAAGTCAGTCATCTCAGCTCCAGGATATCACTGCAGGAGTTCCTCAGGGTAGTGTCCTCGGCCCAACCATCTTCAGCTGCTTCAACAATGACCTTCCTTCCATCATAAAGTCACAAGTGGGGATGTTCGCTGATGATTGCACAATGTTCAGCACCATTCGTGACTCCTCAGATACTGAAGCAGTCCATGTCCAAATGCAGCAAGACCTGGACAATATCCAGGCTTGGGCTGACAAGTGGCAAGTAACATTTGCGCCACACAAATGCCAGGCAATGACCATCTCCAACAAGAGAGAATCTAACCATCACCCCTTGACATTCAAAGGCATTACCATCGCTGAATCCCCCACTATCAACATCCTGGGGGTTACTATTGACCAGAAACTGAACTGGACTAGGCATGTAAATACTGTGGCTACAAGAGCAGGTCAGAGGCTAGGAATCGTGCGATGAGTAACTCACATCCTGACTTCCAAAGCCCGTCCACCATCTACAAGGCACAAGGTGGAGTGTGATGGAATACTGCCCACTTGCCTGGGTGAGTGCAGCTCCAAGACACTCAAGAAACTTGGCACCATACAGGACAAAGCAGCCCGCTTGATTGGCACCACATCCACATTCACTCCCTCCAACACCAATGCACAGTAGCAGCAGTGTGTACCATCTACAAGATGCACTGCAGGAATTCACCAAGGCTCCTTAGATAGCATCTTCCAAACCCACGACCACTGCCATCTAGACAGACAAGGGCAGCAGACACATGGGAACACCACCACCTGAAAGTTCCCTTCCAAGCCACTCACCATCCTGACTTGGAAATATATCACCATTCCTTCACTGTCGCTGGGTCAAAATCCTGGAACTCCCTCGCTAACAGCACTGTGGGTGTACCCACACCACATGGACTGCAGCGGTTCAAGAATGCAGCTCCATACCACCTTCTCAAGGGAAATTAGAGATGGGCAATAAATGCTGACCCAGCCAGCGAAGCCCACATCCCATGAACGAATAAAAAAAAATTGGATAGAAAAACCTAGGCAGGCTCTCTGAGAGATTTGACTTTTCCACAGCAGCCTGTTGCATGTATATAGTGAAAGAAGCAATGATTGGTCTTCTGCAGTCCCAGAATTGAACCAGAACCAACATTAGTTGGCTTCTCTTTTTCTATCCTTCTTTCAGGATTAACCCTATATTGGCAATCACAGCAGACTTAGTCCCTTTGAAATGTACCCAATATTGATGATGCTTCTAGATATTGAGGAGTTTAGACCAAGGAGTCAGCAATGTAGGATTAAATATGAGAGATTTAGGACAGAGAAGAGGAGAAGCTTCTTTTATACAGAGGGGTTTTGAAGCTGTGGATTATCATGGCAATTGATGCGGAGACCAAGTCAACATTAGAAATAAGCTACATAGTGGTTGCAAAGAGGATAAAGAAATATGGAAAAAGGAAAGGCACAAGTTAGGATAAATGCCAACATAGACAGGTTGGACCAAATGGGCTGTTTCCTCGCTGTAAATTTTATGAAATTAGTAAAAAATCTTTATTTTTTTCTCCAGGTCTTGTACTACCTGAAGGTCAAAGTGCAGCAATTGACCAGTCAATGCTGGATGCTTCGAATCTTCTGGCCAGTGTGCCAAAACCTCAGCAGTCCGCCTATCATGTGATATTTGAGGTGACCATGCAACCTATCCATGGCTTTCTCTCATTAGCTGATGTGCGCAAGGTGCAGCACTTTACACAGTCTGATTTGTTTGATTCTGCGCTAGAGTATACACACAAGTCCGGGGCATTAACAGATAGCTTCACATTTCGAGTCTGGTTGCGTCCAAGGAGAAAGTCATTTTCACATCCTGCGGATGATGGATCTGTTATTGTTATTTCTGAGCTCTTCAATATAACTGTAGTGCCAGTGAAGGATCATCCTCCACGGATTGTAACTACAGGACTCACCCTGCATGTCCTGCAAGGCTCCAGCCTTGTGCTGACACAAGATCACATGAACACTGTTGACGTTGATAACTTACCAGAAGAAATTCGGTACAGTATCGTCACAGGACCGGATAATGGTTTCTTTGTGAATCAGGTTAATGACAGCATGGCCATAAAGCAATTCACACAGGCGGATATCAATGCTGGCAGAGTGCTATTCAAAGCAGCTGGGCAGGCAGCTTCTAGCATGTTCCAGTTTAGTGTCTCCGATGGGAAATATTCAGCAGTTGGGGGGTTTGTCGCTATTGAAGTTATGCCAGTGACTGTTAATATGATCCACAACAAAGAAATTGTATTACTGCAGGGTAATGCGTCAGTGCCGATAACCAGAGAGGAACTCCTAATAGACACCAAAGAAAATGATGTTATACTCTATAAAATAACCCAACAACCAAAGTATGGAAAAATAATTGTAAACCAGTCTGTTGTGACCGAGTTCTTGCAGAAACACATTGATAATGGAGAACTAAAATACTACATGAAAGATTTCTCTGTTTATCGAGACAGCTTCCATTTCTGTGCAGTGACCCGTGAGGGCAATCTATCAGGTACCGTGAATGTTACCGTGCAGCCCCTGGTAAGGGTAGCCCGGAATGTGTCCTGGCCCAGAAGTACCACCATTCTGATTGACACAGATGTTTTGGATGCTAGTGATCTGGCCAAGAAAACCCAGAGCATTCCTTCCTTCCACATCATTCAACAGCCCAAAGCTGGAAAACTAATCAAACTGCAGAAACAGAATGGAAGTCAAAACCAGCCCAGAAGTAACTTTACCCAAGTTGATCTAGAAGATGGAAGTGTGGCAATGGAAGTTTTTGATTATGGTGAGGCTAGCCCTTACTCTGACATTGATGGCTTCCAATTTCTCCTGAAAGCTAATGGTGTGCCACCTGCCATTGGTACTTTTGAATTTAGGACTATCCCATATATACCTACTCATCATTACAATGCTACACTGCTTGAAGTCCCCTCCTTGATTGGGATTAAGTTACCAAATTCCAACAGCAGCCCTACAGTCCAGGAAGGTGATAAAATGGACATATATTCATCGACTGTAACTTGGGATCCCAATGAAATTGCCAGAAGAGGCAATATACCAACATCAGACAATGTAGTCACAGGATTCGAACCAACAGCAAGCAATGAGAAGGTTCTTACATCAGGGAATAATCTTACAGCTATTATCATTGCTATCATCCTTATTGTTTTGCTGTTGCTAATTGCTGTAATAATTGCAATTTATCTGACAAAACGCAACAAAACAGGAAAGCATAATGTGCAGATGCCTCCATCAAAACCCAGGAATGGCACTGTGGAGAACTTTAGGAAGACAGATCAAGTTCAGTCTGTTCCTCTAGTGAATGTCAGGCCACTAAATGGCACAGAAACACAACCCAACAGTGGGCATGTTAACCCTGACACCAACCAGTTCTGCAGGACAAGCAATCCTACTCTGAAAACCAATCAGTACTGGGTGTGATCTCTGCACCGGCTCACCCACTTCACTGTCCCAGTCCAGGATGGTGCTTCAAGTGAGTTATCACACCATATCAGCACCTTATGTACCAGAGACAATAACATTTCCACTAGGTCTCTGCTTTAACAACACAATAGAGAACATTCTCGAACTTCATCTGAAAGAAGAAACATCCCCAATTGGATGGGAATCCTGACTCATCTGACTGTCCACTTGGAGGCTAGTGGCTTGTAAGGTCATTTTGCAAACCAGTCCCTTATTGGCTCCCAGAGATGACCCACTCCACAATTCAAAAATATATTTTAAAAACTGGTTTTAAAAAAAGAACACACCAAGATAATATTTATTCCAACTTCATCAGCCCTTATTGGTTGTGGTATTGTCATTGTTGACTCTTGCTGGTGGAGAGAGAGGGACAGACAGACGCGAGTATTCAGACAGACCATGATGAGGATGTTGGAGTTGGGTTGTGTATGCATCAGCCTGCAATACGATTATTGCAGTTTTGATTAACAGGACCAAAGGTTATTTAATAGAACATTGCTCTGGTTCTGAATATTTTATACACTGTAATAAGAAACACAGATATATTCACATAGCCACACTGTCCCTACAGAACCTGTGAAAATAACACCATCTATTTCACTCAAGACCATGAAAGGCTGATGAGATTCCCAGTGGCAACCATATTGGTTTTGATTGTTTCACAGTGTTAAAGAGGAGTTGGCATGTTTGCTGTAGATTTTTGATTGAGTTGATGATTATTTAATTCTTGGTACAATACAGTCCTATTCTGATTTTAATGAAGGACAGCAATAAAACAGCACCTGCAAAATAACACACCAAATCTCCCACTAAGCCTTCCTTCTTCAGTTTTCATTGCCTTCCTAAGTTAGACTGCCACTCATACTACATTGATCACCACCTTTTCTGACTCCCATGTCAGCTGATATGTTTCCTTTTCCTTAGACATTATCCCCTTCCTTTTCAACATGGCCCCTTCCTCAAAAAAACAACCCTTGACCTTACTATCCCCCTCTCCAAACGGCCCAGATCGTGCACCCAATGATAAGTAAAGATATTAAAGGCAAACTTTCTTCAGCCGGAGCCCACACTCAATACAACAGCATTCACCATTCTGAATGTTAAAACTAATCTTCAATAAAAAGCTAATAATTGCTAATAATTCTAATTCTTTGTTAAGAGTCTAGAAAACAGCCATTGTTGTCTGTCAGAAAGCTGACTAAGATTAACATAACCACAGAAGAAGGGATTCCTGTTCTTCCATGACATAACAGCAAGTACAGTGGGTCCCATCAATCAGAATTCCCGCTCTAGGTGAAAATTGAATCTTGTGTTCCATTGAATCCTGGAAGCTCGTGAGCTCTTCCAAGAGCAGATTGGGACAAACAAAGGGAATTTTAGTGTAAATTCACACCAGTAATGAATACTCAAGCACAGGTTGTATGAAATTGGCAAACACAATATAAATTTCTTATGCTGGATATAATAAAAATAATGGTTCTTGGAGCAATGTGGAATTTTTGTTCATTTACACGGAACCAAATGAAGCAGGAAATTACCAGGTTTGAACAGAGTTTCCTGACTTTAACTACAAGTGCCTCAGTGCCTCTTTGGTTAGGAAGGGTGCCTGCTCTTGATTCCCACTGTGGTGAAAAGTCTGTTGTAGGGGGAAAGAATCACAGGTGAAGTTATGATGTCCCTTATAGTCATGTAGCCTGTCTTTGCTCACATGCAGAATGGTCACCTGGATGAGGTATAGGAAGGCAGGCACTCAGTGGAACTGTATCTGTGCAACTTCAGTACGGGGACGAATAAAATTGGAAGAAAAACACAGTCCTGCAATCCTCGAGTGGGTGATGGGCGACTGTGCACTAAAATGAATCAGTTTGTGTCCAACTCCCAGTCTGGGCACTACAGCTGCAACAGCTTTGCATTGTTGTGGTAATTGGACCATAGAGATTCTAGAAAATAGCATCCAGTTTCCAGATGAATTTGGCCTTTTCCAGAAGAACATAACCTGTCATCAAAGGGATCCTCCAGGGTACATCCCAGCAGGTCCCTTTGAGAGACAAGTTGGCAGCAATATCACAAGAATAGCAGATGTTTTAAGTGAATTATTTGTATCAGTATTCATAAAAGATGGTGTGGAAAATCTTGGATGACACAAGAACCTATAACATTTGTGCAGGTCACAGAGTATGTGTTACGAAAAAGTGTTAACTATCAACAGGGACACCTGGAGCAGATGGTATACACTCTAAAATCCTCCCAGGAAATCAGTGAAAGGTGAGATTCGGATCAATACTCCATAAGTGCAGGATCTATCTCAGGTTTGTAGGTTGCTTCTTGTTTAATTTGAATTGAGAAATGAACGGGGGAAATGTGAGGTATTACTGTAACATAATGCCTAAAATGTGATCTAGAGGGGCTCTTGGTCAGAAGAATTCAGGATTGTTTTAAAGTAACAAATTGCAGGATCAAACATCATTTTCCCCTCTGAGACCTGGGTTTCTGTGGTAATCTGAGGTGTAATACACCTTTAAGAGGGTGTGAGCAGATTGGCCACGTGACTGTAAGACCCAATAGCTGTGTAGCTCGGGTTACAATGTTAGTGTTAGTATAGAGTAGGGTCTGGTTGGAGAAGCACACATCATGTTAGTGCTCTGTTGTCTGTGTAAATAAATAGCATGTGCTTCATTTCATATTGGTCTCTGCGTCTGCAGTATATTGTAATTAACTCACCCGCCGACAGATAAGTGTGCAACCGGTTCACGAGCAAAGCGACCCCATAGTAGAACATAACAACTGGCAGCGAGGCAAAACACGACCAATCGACAACACCAAGGAAACCTGCGAAAACTCAACTGTAGTGAATTAGCCGTGCCCTGCAGGCCAATTGTAAGTACAGTACAATCCTAAGCCTTCACCCATAGTCATCAAAGTTACCTCCCCCCAGTATGCCACAATTTGGCCGCATCGAACAGTTTGATCAGACCACTGACGACTGGTCGCATTATATTGAACGCCTTGCGTTTTTCTTTTTGGCCAATGACATATCGGGGGAGGAGAAGAGGCGGGCGATCCTCTTATCGATATGGGGCAGTAAAACATACGGCCTAATTCGTAGTCTAATGGCACCCATTGCCCCAGATTCCAAGAGCTTTGATGAGTTGGTGAATCTTGTGAAAAGCCACTTTCAGCCGAAACCCTTGGTAACAACGCCGCGTTTTAAATTAAATTCGCGGTGTCGCGGCCCTGGAGAGACAGTCGCTTGCTATGCAGCAGCCTTAAAACAATTAACAGAGCACTGAGAGTTCGGCACGTCGATTAATGACATGTTAAGAGACCGATTAGTGTGTGGGATTAACAAAGACGCCATTCAAAAAAGGTTGTTGTCAGAAACAAATTCAGACTTCAGCAAGGCGCTGGAGTTGGCGCTCACAATGGAAAGTGTGGTCAGGGACTCAGAAGAAATCAAGGGAGCACAAAATTGCACCATTCTTCATGTTGGGAGGGAGGCACCAGCTAGAAATGGCGCGGAAGTACAGGGCTCCACAGAAAGGTGGGAAATAGCCGCCAGTAACAGAACAGCAAAAAGCAATGGTTTAACGGATAAAAACCACATTAATAATAGCAGAATTGGAACCAGACAGCCTGCAAACGAATGACCATTTTAAAAAACCGAGTGTTTCTACTGCCATCGCAATGGGCACATTATACAATATTGTAAAGAAAGATTGAGGCAAAATTTCAAACAAAAAGGCAGAAGTCGTGAAATTTATATAATGGAGAAACCAGAAGAAACAGAGTCAGAGTCACTACACAACTTAAAAATGGGTAAAACAGAGCCAATCCACTTGACAGTAGAAGTCAACAGAAAACCCATTTGAATGGAGGTGGATACAGGCGCATCCACAACAGTCATAGGGGAAGGCACGTTTAAGTATCTGAATGGAGGAGGCCACTCACTAAGGCTGGGAAACTCAGGTTAAAGACATATACTGGTGAAGATATACAAGTAAAAGGTATATGCAAGGTTCCAGGACAGCATGGAAGCCAGTCTGCTAATCTACCTCTCATGGTGATAGCAGGCAGAGGTTCGAGTCTCCTCGGAAGAAACTGGTTAAGAGAGATCAATCTTGAGAAATTACTGAGATCCCAATCAGAAGCAGGAAATGTTGCTGTTTGGAAAAAGGAGCATGTAAAGACTCAACAAAAGGAACTCGTGGAACTGATGCTTCTGGGCAGAGTTCGAGTTGAAGTGAGTAACCTCCAAAAAGAAAAAAGAAAACCTGCTGAAGGACTTTCACATATTACAAGATTCCCTCAGATCCCAATTTGCACCACTAAAAAAGTGAGGAAGAACCAGAAAGAATTCCGCATATCTCTGGCTGAGATGAACAACCAATTAGCCAAGAAAACACAACAATGCTTAATTCTCCAGGAAACAACTAATAAATATAAAAAAGAAATGGAAGAACTGAAGAACCAGCTACGTGGAAGCCAAGAAGCCTTAAAAATAGAGACCTCTGAGTTTTCAAAAGAGCTGACAGTTGAGGAAATGCTGGAAGACTCAACTGCCGAGTTCACTCAAGTTGAGCTCATATCTGAGCCTAGTCTGGCCAATAGGGAAGTTGAAGAGGAAGCCAAGATTAAAGTCAGCACTGCCAAGAAGAAAACCGATCAAAAGAAGACACTTCGGAAGAGAAAGCAAAATTACTAGCAAGGCCCTGAATTTTTTTTTTTACACAATAGGAAGCTGATCATTTTGTGTTGAATTTAGCTTTGCCCAACATCCTGATTCTCAGAACCTGCTTCACAGTTGCCCTTCATATCCTTGAACTTGGAGGGGAGGAGCAGCAGGAGTGCAGGCGATTGGGCCTTAAAGAGGTTGAAACCATTCCGGTTGGAGTCTACACCACAGGTAGAAGGAACTCCCCTTGTTTTGGAAGTACCTGTAGGATCTGCTGAGCCTGAGAGAGTCGAAGAGGCAAACTCACAGGTTCCTACTGGGAAGCCGAGTGGACAGGTAACTCCTGAGAGGGAGGCCTTGGAAAAACCATCTGAAGTCGTAGAACTACGACAGTCGACTCGTTTGAAAAAGCCTCCGGAGGATTTAAATTTGTAAATAGTTAATATATTGTAAAATGTACTTTCAAGTAAAGGGGGAGGGATGTGGTAATCTGAGGTGTAATACACCTTTAAGAGACTGTGAGCAGATTGACCACGTGACCGTAAGACCCAATAGCTGTGTAGCCCGGGCTACCATGTTAATGTTAGTCTAGAGTAGGATCTAGTTGGAGAAGCACTTATCATGTTAGTGCTCTGTTGTCTGTGTAAATAAATAGTACGTGCTTCATTTCATATTGGTCTCTGTGTCTGCAGTATATTGTAATCACCTCACCTGCTGACAGATAAGCATGCAACCGGTTCACAAGCAAAGCGGCCCCATGGTAGAACATAACAACTGACAACGAGGAAAAACACAACCAGTCGACGACACCAAGGGAAGCCGCGAAAATGCAACTGAACTGAATTAGCCATGTCCTGCAGGCCGATTGTAAGTACATTACAATTGTAAGCCCTCACCATAGTTGTTGAAGTTATCTCCCTCCAGTATGCTACAATTTGGCCGCATCGAACCATTTGATCAGACCACTGATGACTGGTCACATTTCTTATTGGCCAATGACATAACAGGGGAGGAGAAGAGGTGGGCGATCCTCTTATTGACATGTGGCAGTAAAACATACGGCCTAATCCGTTGTCTAACGGCATAGTAGAACATAACAGTTTCAATTTAGCCTAGACTGAAAACGGAAGTCTCTTCTCTCTGGTTGTGTACAGATACCAAATGAAATGAGTTTGGGGTCTAACACGTGCATGCGTTCTCTCACACCCATACCCCGATACATAACAGCCACATATACTAACACACGCATAAGAAGGAAGATATACGCAGACATGCCTAAATATACACATGGCACACACAACTCCATCAACACGTACTCAAACATCTGGACACATCAACATATTCCTGTTGATCTGTTAATAATCTTATGCAAGCTAACACACAGAAAGTATTCACCCAGTTATACATATACCGCAAGGCTGGAATACTGGGCAGAAACTGGAAGCCAAGTCATTTCAGTTACGCCTGGTCGGAGCTGGATTCCAATTCTGGGCGATGGTGAGAAAGGAACCCTCTCATTCAGTATTTTGTCAACTATAACATCTCATTACAATATCATGCAGTGACCCTCCTTGTTTCAGCTTGCACACCCTCTTCCAACATACTGACTCGAGGCTTGAGGCAGCACTTCACACTCATTTATTAAATAATTTTAACCATCAGTTGTTCCACACTGCTCATCCAGTGTATGTGAGTGTGAGAGTTACAGATATTTGGACTTATGGGGCCATTATTCTGTTGTGGAAGTAGCATAGGGTTGCCGCATTTAAAAATCCAACATTAAGAGTTACAGTCCTACAGTGGTAATGTTACTGGACTGGTAATCCAGAGGCCTAGACTAATGATCAGGAGACATGAGTTCAGATCTCTCCAGCGCAGCTGGGAAATTTAAATTCAATTAAGTAAATCAGGAATAAAAAACTAGTCTCAGTAATGGTGATCATGAGACTACCAGATTGTTGTAAAAACCCATCTGGTTCACTAATGTCCTTTAGGGAAGGAAATCTGCCATCTTTAACTGGTCTGGCCTACATGTGACTCCAGACCCACAGCAATGTGGCTGACGCTTAACTGCCCTCTGAAATGGCCTAGGAAACTACTCTGTTGTGACCTCCACCTTCTCAGGGGCAATTAGGGATGGGCAAGAATAAATGAATGAATTTTTAAAAATGACACGAACTTACATTTTCGTAAACTCCAAGCAGTCATCTTAACTTATGGACTAACAAATTCAAGACAGGACTGCTGGTGACTCAAAGATAGAGAGCAACTTTTGAGTACATGGCAAGGCAGTTCAATTCCATTCAAACTAATGCCAAAATCCCAAATCCACTAACTTCACCAGCCAGGACAAGGGCAGCAGATACGTGGGGACTCCGCCACCTGCAAGCTCCCCTCAAGTAACACATCATCCTGACTTGGAAATATATCACCATCCTTTCACCGTCACCGGGCCAAAACCCTGCAACTTCCTTTCTAACAGCACTGTGGGTGTACCTACACCACATGGGCTGCAGCGGTTTAAAAGGCAAATTGGGGTGGGCAATAAATGCTGGATTTGCCAGAGCCATCCTCTGAGCAACAGATACATAGTGAGTAGATGATGGCATTGGACTGCTTCACGCTGACTCACAGTTCATTGGACAGCAATGGGCAGGGTTAACAGATGAATCAGGGAGGAGTCCATTGCCTATGCTCTGGCCACCAGATGGCAGTGTTGTGCAGACTGGGCCAGTGAGACCCTGTGCCAAGTCGGAGGTTGGACATAGCTGAAGCATTCAAATTAATACTGTGACATAATTATTGCACAATGTCAGGAGTGTTGGAGGGGATCGACAATAAACGACACAGCACTGGAAGGAGGCATCATGAAATCACTCACACAGCCAATCACAAGCCCTGGTATACACCCAACCAGGAACTAAGAACCTGTGAGTGCCAGGTCAATGTGGTAAGGCATCATCACAATATCCCTTAATTGTAAAGAAACAATAATTCTTGCTGTGGGGGGGCGGGGGGAGGAGAATGCGTTCATTACACCATACAATAGTTACACACAATTACTTTGCATCTAAATATGATGATAAGAAACAGATGAGCTGGGAGAACTTGATACCCTTGTGCAAAAGATTACCTTTATGGATGGTCCCTAGGAACCAATTTAACCAGGTAGAAGAGCTGCCTGTCCCATCACACAACCTAATGTGTACACTCCAGCCAACAAAGCCTTTAACCAAACAACCACAGGTGCAGCAGCCATTCCAGGTGCTTATCACACGGCCTCTGGGACCTCATTCCATACATAGAATTACTGATATAACATACTGTGACACGCTTATACCCCACACCCCTCAGTGACACGCTTATACCCCACACCCCTCAGTGACACGCTTATACCCCACACCCCTCACTGTGACACGCTTATACCCCACACCCCTCAGTGACACGCTTATACCCCACACCCCTCAGTGACACGCTTATACCCCACACCCCTCAGTGACACGCTTATACCCCACACCCCTCAGTGACACGCTTATACCCCACACCCCTCAGTGACACGCTTATACCCCACACCCCTCACTGTGACACGCTTATACCCCACACCCCTCACTGTGACACGCTTATACCCCACACCCCTCACTGTGACACGCTTATACCCCACACCCCTCACTGTGACACGCTTATACCCCACACCCCTCACTGTGACACGCTTATACCCCACACGCCTCACTGTGACACGCTTATACCCCACACCCCTCAGTGACACGCTTATACCCCACACCCCTCAGTGACACGCTTATACCCTACACCCCTCACTGTGACACGCTTATACCCCACACCCCTCACTGTGACACGCTTATACCCCACACCCCTCACTGTGACACGCTTATACCCCACACCCCTCAGTGACACGCTTATACCCCACACCCCTCAGTGACACGCTTATACCCCACACCCCTCAGTGACACGCTTATACCCCACACCCCTCACTGTGACACGCTTATACCCCACACCCCTCACTGTGACACGCTTATACCCCACACCCCTCACTGTGACACGCTTATACCCCACACCCCTCACTGTGACACGCTTATACCCCACACCCCTCACTGTGACACGCTTATACCCCACACGCCTCACTGTGACACGCTTATATCCCACACCCCTCACTGTGACACGCTTATACCCCACACCCCTCACTGTGACACGCTTATACCCCACACCCCTCACTGTGACACGCTTATACCCCACACCCCTCACTGTGACACGCTTATACCCCACACCCCTCACTGTGACACGCTTATACCCCACACCCCTCACTGTGACACGCTTATACCCCACACCCCTCACTGTGACACGCTTATACCCCACACCCCTCACTGTGACACGCTTATACCCCACACCCCTCACTGTGACACGCTTATACCCCACACGCCTCACTGTGACACGCTTATACCCCACACCCCTCACTGTGACACGCTTATACCCCACACCCCTCACTGTGACACGCTTATACCCCACACCCCTCACTGTGACACGCTTATACCCCACACCCCTCACTGTGACACGCTTATACCCCACACCCCTCACTGTGACACGCTTATGCCCCACACCCCTCACTGTGACACGCTTATACCCCACACCCCTCACTGTGACACGCTTATACCCCACACCCCTCACTGTGACACGCTTATACCCCACACCCCACTGTGACACGCTTATACCCCACACCCCTCACTGTGACACGCTTATACCCCACTCCCCTCACTGTGACACGCTTATACCCCACACCCCTCACTGTGACACGCTTATACCCCACGCCCCTCACTGTGACACGCTTATACCCCACACCCCTCACTGTGACACGCTTATACCCCACACCCCTCACTGTGATACGCTTATACCCCACACCCCTCACTGTGACACGCTTATACCCCACACCCCTCACTGTGATACGCTTATACCCCACACCCCACTGTGACACGCTTATACCCCACACCCCTCACTGTGACACGCTTATACCCCACACCCCTCACTGTGACACGCTTATACCCCACACCCCTCACTGTGACACGCTTATACCCCACACCCCTCACTGTGACACGCTTATACCCCACACCCCTCACTGTGACACGCTTATACCCCACACCCCTCACTGTGACACGCTTATGCCCCACACCCCTCACTGTGACACGCTTATACCCCACACCCCTCACTGTGACACGCTTATACCCCACACCCCTCACTGTGACACGCTTATACCCCACACCCCACTGTGACACACTTATACCCCACACCCCTCACTGTGACACGCTTATACCCCACTCCCCTCACTGTGACACGCTTATACCCCACACCCCTCACTGTGACACGCTTATACCCCACGCCCCTCACTGTGACACGCTTATACCCCACACCCCTCACTGTGACACGCTTATACCCCACACCCCTCACTGTGATACGCTTATACCCCACACCCCTCACTGTGACACGCTTATACCCCACACCCCTCACTGTGACACGCTTATACCCCACACCCCTCACTGTGATACGCTTATACCCCACACCCCACTGTGACACGCTTATACCCCACACCCCTCATTGTGACACGCTTATACCCCACACCCCTCACTGTGACACGCTTATACCCCACACCCCTCACTGTGACACGCTTATACCCCACACCCCTCACTGTGACACGCTTATAGCCCACACCACTCACTTTGACACGCTTATAGCCCACACCCCTCACTGTGACAGGCTTATAGCCCACACCCCTCACTGTGACACGCTTATAGCCCACACCCCTCACTGTGACACGCTTATACTCCACACCCCTCACTGTGACACACTTATACCCCACACCCCTCACTGTATCACGCTTATACCCCACACCCCTCACTGTGACACGCTTATATCCCACACCCCTCACTGTGACACGCTTATACCCCACACCCCCTCACTGTGACACGCTTATACCCCACACCCCTCACTGTGACACGCTTATAGCCCACACCCCTCACTGTGACACGCTTATAGCCCACACCCCTCACTTTGACACGCTTATAGCCCACACCCCTCACTGTGACACGCTTATACCCCACACCCCTCACTGTGACACAGTTATACCCCACACCCCTCACTGTATCACACTTATACCCCACACCCCTCACTGTGACACACTTATACCCCACACCCCTCACTGTGACACACTTATACCCCACACCCCTCAATGTGACACCCTGATATATCCCACACCCCTCACAGTGACACCCTGATATGCCCCACACCCCTCACTGTAACACATTGATATATCCCACACCCCTCAACTGTGACACTTGGATATACCCCACACTGTAATACTCTGATATACCCCACATCCCCTCCTACACCCCTCACTGTAACACTCTGATATATCCCACATCCCTCACTGCAAAACTTTGATATATCCCACACCCCTCACTGTGACACTCTGATATATCCCACACCCCTCACTGTGACACTCTGATATACCCCACACCCCTCACTGTGACACTCTGATATATCCCACACCCCTCACTGTGACACTCTGATATACCCCACACCCCTCACTGTAATACTCTGACATAGCCTGTACATCTCTATCATTCTGTCTGTGTGTGTTACTCAGGGATATCTCTTCTCTCTGCTGTTTGGAGTTTGGTTTCAGGGACACAGCCTCAATTCTGTATTTTTGTAGTTTTCACATCTCGTCCTATTGGTTCCTGAATCACGGTTTCCTCAGCCCAAGGATTGCTGGGTTTAAGCCAACCCACCCTCAGCTTCCACTTGCATTGGTTTGCAATTCTAAAGCTTAGCGCTTAAAACAACCTCACCTTGCCTCTGTTTTGTTTGTTTTTCTCTGATCTTACACCCCACCATTTCTCCTTGATCTTATGGACTCACACTGGGGTTTAATTCTCTTGCTTCTGACTGCTCTTCTGAACTCTTCAGTCTTCATGATTCTGCTGAGACCGTGAGTAACAACAGATTTCGCTAACAGAGGATTTCATCTACACACATGCATTTTCCACCAAAGGTCACAAGGCAGGATCCTGGTTGAATTTTCTGTCCTTGGTCCAGCTACAGTTAAGAAAGATGATAATTTAAACAGTTGCTTCACTTTCAAAATGGGCATAGGAGATGAGATGTGAAAAGGCAGAATATGTGGAAAAAGGAGAAACATAAAAATAAGAAGTTTTCGAGAATGAGTAAATGAAGAGCATTAGGCCGGGTATCTCAATGGACCCAAATGATGGGCTGAATGGCTTGATTCTCTACTGTAAAGTTCTAATTACAGAATGGAATGATATCAACTCTCCAAGGGTTAAATTATGAGGAGAGAATTGGCAAACTGGAATTCCTGGAATTTAGATGGTTAAGAAGTGATTTGATTGAAGTTTTCATGATATTAAGGGTTTCAGATAGTGTAGATAGAAAGAAACTATTTCCACTGGATGGGGAGGCCCAGGATGAGGGGGCAGAGTTTAAAAATTAGGGCCAGAGCTTTCCAGGAGTGAAGTTAGGAATCACTTCTGCTAACTAAGGTGGGTAGGAGTTTGGAACTCTGTTCTGCAAATGGCAACCGATGTTAGATCAATTGTTAATTTTAGAACTGAGATTGATGGATTTTGTTACCAATGGTATTAAGGGATATGGGGGCAAAGGTGGGTATATGGAGTTAGACCACAGATCAGCCAATATTTATTAAATGGTGGGACAGATTTGAGGGGCTAAATGGCCTCCTCCTGTTCCTAAGTTCCTACAGTGAGCTTGTTGAGAGTAATGGCTTCATACTCACACTTGCTGGAAAGTGAATCTATATGGGTATTAGATGCAGATAGCTTCAGGCTGGTCAGTGTTTGAATAACAAGGCAATTCTCAGCTCACACATGGCAAACAACCACTTGGGTAAGTCACTGGAGTGATCCCAAAACTCAGTTCAAGATCTTCAGGGAGATGGGAAGAAATATTGATACAATAAATAGAAAGCAATCTGAGGAGCACAACGCTCAGCCAATTCAATCATACTGAGCAACTTCCACAAGGAAAACCACATTCAAATATCTGATTCCTAAGTTCCAATTAAATAAGATTATCATTGATTTCCATTAGAAAATTTTTAATATTCTTTCTCTAGCTGCAACTGCTTCATACCAGACCCTCCAGCATTCATCACGTGGGGAGTCTGTAATCCAATCGTGGTGCTGTCCAATCTTCTCTCGTGAGAATATAAGAAAGCACAAAAATGGAAGAGAATATTTAGCATCTGAAACCGGCTCCTCCCACTTGTGCACATTCATTCTCCCCAGTGCTGCAGAATATTTGAGTCTATTGAACCTCAATAATCTACACCACTTTTAATGTAGTAAATTTTCTAGGTTCTTCAGAGGTTGGGGGGTGGAAGGGGGCAAAATAAGGTAGGAGTGAGGAATAATTGGGGATACATTTAGGGTGAAATGTAAGAAGTGGATTTTAAGAAATATTTTGATGATGGATAAAGTCCAGAGTTAAGGAGGGAGTGAGAACAATACGGGTGGTTCACTGGTAGCAGTGCGAAGACAGAACTGGCAGTAGATTTGAAAGAAAGGGGAGAGTGAGAGCAGGATAAAGCGCTGGAGGTGACTGCAGAGGACGTGTGATGTGAGGCCATGGAGGGCATTACAGATGTGTGGATTCTGATCAGTGGGCTGATGTGCCATATGGCACAGCCAATGATAGTGTGCTATGTGACCTACATTCAGTGGGTATCATATGAGTCGTGTCAGTCTATGTATTCCACACTGACCCTGAAAAGGTATTATACACTGTTGTATTTGTACCGTGTTGCTAAGGATTGGCAGAATTACAGACAATTGCAGATATGGGTCTGTAAATGGATATTTGTAGAGTTGGTTTGATTTCAGAGGGAAAGCTGTTTCCGAGCCGGACCAGATCCCAGTGTTGGGTTCTGAAATATAATTCTTTTGAATTTCCTGCATTTCCATCTCCCCCTCTCCCCCCCTCCCCCTGCCACTACACTTCAACTTGGGGTCATCTTAAACACATCCTGGTTAGCTGCCAGAATCACATTCTCCAGAGCTTGGCTGAAGACAGGGTATCCAGTGCATTTCAAACAGGGGTCATGTCCTGAGAGATTGTGGATTTGTAGGAATCTGGTATGTTTCAATTGAGCATTCTGAAATTCCAGTCTGAAAATTAATGCTTCTTGAGTTGTTAGGCAGAGGGAGATTCGACAGGGGCTCACTTTATAAAACTCGGTTGTAAATAACAGGCACAGCAGAATCTTCAAAACTTGACTGCAAACAGGAAATGCAAACAAACTTTTCCTTGTCAACAGACCCGGCACATAAAGATATTGTGTAGCTCTTAAACTCTGGAATATCCAGCAACAACCAGGTCACAGTGTTAGCTGTGGCTCAGTGTGTAACACTCGCTGTGTAACACTCATGCGCTCGAGTTAAACAGTCATGGCTTCAAGCCCCACTCGAGAGACACGAGAACAAAAATCTAGGCTGACACTGCAGTACCAAGGGAGTGCTGCATTGTCGGAGGGTCAGTATAGAGAAAGTGCTGCAACTGTTGGAGGCTTAGTACTGAGGGTGTGCCGTGCTGTTGGAAGCTCAGTAAAAGAGACTGAAGGCTGTGAAATCTTAGTTTAGGGTTAAATTAGCGACATGAATAGAACCTTTAATAGAGGGTCAGTACTGAAATGTTCAGCCCCGATTCCTCTTTCACCAGCCTGTTGTATGTTTGCAGTTTGCTCTAGTTTCATGGCAGGTTTCTGGAATTTGCAGTTTTGCCGTTTGTTATGAATCTGATTATTTGGGAATTTCTTGGCCTGATGAAAAGAAGCATTTTTGGAGGGTGGTGGTGGGGAGCGGGGGAAGTTGTATTGATTCTTTTGAGGGCTCATTTGGATAAATATCTTGCTTGGCTTTGTGTTTGTAGTAGGAAAGGACTTCATTTCCCCATCTTTGCTCCATTTTCCATGATGACCCCACCCAATAAAAAGCTACTGATCTGAAAATGAATCTGAATACTGATCTTGAAAATTTTAGTGACGACCACCTAGTATCCACAGCCTTTTGGGGGAGAGAATTGCATTATCCTTTGAGGGGGGGGAAAATTCTTCCTGATTTTACTCCTAAATGGCCTGTCTCTAATTTTAAGATTCTGTCCTCTTGCTCCGGATTCCCCCACCAGATGAAATAGTCTCTCCATAACTATTGCTTGAATACCTTTATCATTTTTAAATACCTTGATCAGATCACCCCTCCCCTTAGTCTTCTAGACTTAATGGAAATATGAGCCATGTTTATAGAAACTTCCCTCGTTATTTAACCCTCTCAGACCTGCTATTATTTTGGTGAATTTGTGCTAGCGGGGAGTCACTCAACTTCTTCAGGCTCCGTTCTGAAGGAAGCAGACAGTGAGTCAGAACATTAGCAGACTGTAACATCCTCGCTCACTGACCCACCAGCCAGGGCCCTGTAAACATGGGCAGCTATGACACAAACACACTCTAGTGTGTTGATTCCATGATAAAAGGGGTGGATGAGAGAGTCCTGCTGCTGATCTTGCCCATCAGATGGTGAAATGTTGTGTCCCTGGGATAGGCACCTTTGCCATCCTGCTTCCATTTCCTACAGCTTATTACACGGGAACAGAGGAAAACGCAGAGCGAGAAAATTCCATCGGGTTTTCTTGATTCACGTCACATGTACGCTCTGCTCTAAGATGGACTGTAGCCCTTTTAAGAACACAATTTCTAAGTTTAGATTATTTACATGCTTTGAAATAAATAAAGAGCACGGGTGAAGTAAATGAGTTAGCTGCTTTTCCTCTTTTGTTACTGCTGCGTGCTTCCAAAACACTGGCCCCATTTCTGCAGGAATGTCGACACTCTCTCTGTAATGTGTCCCAGCTGGAATCATTTTTACATCGGAAACCTGGGGACAATTAAAGTTCTCGGGCATGTAGGAAATAAAACGGGACATCAGCACCCGTGTGGGGGAGGAATGCTGAGCTTTAGTTTCAAATCCACAACATCAGCTGAACAGAATTCAGACAGTTGGCGGTCTGTGCTGGAACCTAGCTCAGGGTGGAACTAAACAGGGCGTTTTATGTTATGAAGGATATCTGCTGCTCTCTAATGTGGGTGTGCCTGAACATACATGACTAACATCTGGTTCAACTGCATTGATACTCATCTACGTTCAATGTTTTAAGCTCAGTTGATGCCAGTTTCAGAGGTGCCCCAGCGTGTTGTGAAATTTTGAAGCAGCTTTCGGAAAGGCTTTTAGACTGTAGTCTGGTATATATAGTTCAGGTCCCAACTATGGCTCAGTGGGTACCACGGTTCAAGCCCCACTCCAGAGACTTCGGCGCTTAATCCAGGCTGACACTCCCAGTGCAGTACTGAAGGAGTGCTGCATTATCGGAGGTATTATCTTTCAGATGGTATCTTCAGCTGAGGCTTCAGTTGCTCTCTCAGGCGGAAATAAAAGTACCTGCAGCAAAATTTGAGGAAGAGCATGGGAGTTATCCCTCACGTCCTGGTCAATATTTATCCCTCAACCAATATAATAAAAATCGATCATCTGGCCATTATCACATTGCTGGTTGTGGGATCTTGTGCGTAAGTTGCCTGTTGTTTCCCACATTCCAACAGTGACTACACTTTAGAAAAATAATTTGAGACATCCTGAGGTTGTTAAGGTGCTATATAAATGCAAGTCTTTCTATCTAATGTCAATTTCTCTGCTGCTGGGGATTCACACTCACTGTCCCAACGTGAAAACTGTTTTACGGTAAAACCAAATTTGGTGCGTAAATCTATTCTTGGATTATTTGATATTTTAATATTGGTGTCAAGCTTTTTGAGTGTTGATGGAGCTGCACTCATCCAGGCAAGTGGAGAATATTCCATCACACTCCTGACTTCTGCCACCATCTACAAGGCACAAGTCAGGAGTGTGATGGAATACTCCCCAGTTGCCTGGATGAGTGCAGCTCCAACAACGCTCAAGAAGCTTGACACCATCCAGGACAAAACAGCCTGCTTGATTGGCACCACATCCACAAACATTTACTCCCTCCACCACCAATGCACAGTAGCAGCAGTGTGTACCATCTAAAGATGCACTGTAAGAACTCACCAAGGCTCCTTCGACAGCACCTTCCAAACTCACGACCACTGCCATCTAGAAGGACAAGGGCAGCAGACACATGGGAGTACCACCATCTGGAAGTTCCCCTCCAAGCCACTCACCATCCTGACTTGGAAAAAATCGCCGTTCCTTCACTGTCGCTGAGTTAAAATACTGGAACGCCCTCCCTAACAGCACTGCGGATGTACCTACACCACATGGACTGCAGCGGTTCAAGAAGGCAGCACACCCCCACCTTCTCAAGGGCAACTAGGGATGGGCAATAAATGCTGGCCTAGCCAGCGAAGCCCACATCCCATGAAAATGTCCTTAAATTCATCCACTGTTCCTCCAATGCACAGTGGGTGAGTGCAGCACCTGAAACAAGTGCCCATGTCCAAACCTGTGATGAATTAGCTGAACTCAGTTGGTTGTTGGGAAAGTGGAAACTTCTAACTGTTTGGCTTTATATTGTTTGGCAGAAGTATAATAACATTTATCCCAACCTGCCAGCATGCTCCATCGAATGAATGCTGATCATTAGAGTTCAATTGTTTTTTCAGCAAATTCTCTGTTTTTTCTGTCTGATCTCTATAGGAGAAAATGTTTTTTGCTTCTTCGCTACATTCTGCCAATGCTCTTAGCTCGAAAGGCAACCCATGACAATCTCAGCGTGGTACAAAATGACCTCTGGAACCTCATCATCTGAAACCTATTAAATTATGAGGGTAGGTTTAAGAAACATAGACATAGAAAATAGGAGCAAGAGTAGGCCATTCCCCCCTTCGAGCCTGCTCCGTCATTCAATATGATCATGGCCGATCCTCCATCTAAATATATTCAGGGTTGACCTCCACAGCCTTCTGAGGTAGAGAATTCCACAGGTTCACCATCCTCTGAGTGAAGAAATTTTTCCTCATCTCAATCCGAAATGGCCCACCCCGGACTCTGACGCTTTGTTCTTGACACCTCAGCCAGGGGAAACATTATCCTTGCATCCAGTCTGTCCTACCCTGTCAGAATTTTACATGTTTCAATGAGATCCCCTCTCATTCTCCTAAACTCGTGAGTACAGGCCTAGTCGACCCAATCTCTCCTCATACAACAATCTGCCATCACCTGCCAGCACTTCAGTGGAATCAGTCTGGTGAGCTTTCACTGCATTCCCTCTATGGCAAGTATATCCTTTCTTAAAGGAGACCAAAACTGCACACAATACTCCAGGTGTGGTCTCACCAAGGTCCTGTACAGCTGCAGTAAGACATCCTAGCTCTTGTACTCAAGTCATCTCACAATGAAGGCCAACAGCCCATTTGCCCTCCTAACTGCTTGCTGCACCTGCATGCCTGCTTTCAGTGATTGGTGTTCAAGAACACAGGACCCAGGTCCCTTTGTACATCAACATTTCCCAATCTATCACCATTTAAACAATACTCTGCCCTTCTGTTTCTCCTACCGAAGTAGATAACTTCACAATTATCTACGTTATACTGCATCTGCCATGTATTTGCCCACTCATTCAACGTGTTTAAATTGCCTTGAAGCCTCTTTACAACCTCATCGCTTACATTCCCACCAAGTTTTGTGAAAATATTACATTTGGTTCCCTCATCCAAATCATTGATATATATTGTGAATAGCCAGGGCCCAAGCTCTGATCCCTGTGGTACCCCATTAGTCACCGCCTGCCACTCTGAAAAAGACCCATTTATTCCTAATCTCTGTTTCCTGTCTGCTAACCAATTCTCAACCCATGCCAATATATTACCCCCAATTCCACATGCTTTAATTTTACAGACTAACCTCTTAGGTGGGACTTTATCAAAAGCTTCTAAAAATCCAAATACACCACATCCACTGGTTCTCCCTTATCTATTCTACTAGTTACATCCTCGAAAAACTCGATAGGTTTGTCAAACATGACTTCCCTTTCATAAATCCATGTTGACTTTGTCTAATCCCGCTGATATTTTTTAAGTGTTCTGTTGTCACATCCTTTACAATAGACACTAGTTTTTTTCCCTACTACTGAGGTTAGGTTAACTGGTCTGTCATTCACTGCTTTCTCCCTCCCTTCTTTTTTAAGTAGTGGGGTTACATTTGCCACCCTCCAATCTGCTGGGACTATTTCAGAATCTATAGAATTCTGGAAGATGACTAGGCTAGACATATTCTGAAGTATCGAAGTTAAAGACCTGATCTAATCGCGGTGCTTAAGATAATGAAAGAATTTGATAGGGTAGATGAGAGAAACTATTTCCTCAGGTGGGAGAGTCCAGAACAAGAGGCCAAAACTTTAAAATTAGAGCCAGGTTGAGAAGCACTTCTTCAAAGGGGAGTGGAAATGTGGAACTCCTCTCAAGTCATTCCTGAAGTGCAGTGCCTAGAACGGAATGCATGAATCCAGATGGGGTTGAACCAAACTCTACACTTGAAGAATAACTTATAACCCTCTGCATTCCATCTCCCTCAAGATAAAGGCCAATACTCCATTAACATTTTTAATTATTTTTTTCTACCTGCCCACTAGTTTTTACTGATTTCTGTACTTGAACAACTAAATCTCTATCCCCTTCCACAACTCCTAGCCTCTTGTCATTTAGAAAATATTCTAATCAATATCTCTGTACTCTGATCTCTGTATTGTCATAGGAAATTACACAGGTTCAGACATTAAGCAACATGTCTATGGAACTGTAGGCAAAGAGTTAATGCCTTCTGGAGAGAAGAGGAACAAAACATGAGGTTACATTTTGACTTGGTATTATTGAAGTATGTTCTAATATTGAAGCTCCCTTTTTGTGGCAGACCTTATACAAACACTTGACCTTTTTCCAGGATGAGTTTATTTCCTGTGATTTCCTTTTCTGACTATGAAAATTCATTGTAAACTTTAATAAGTCAGAATTTCCACATTATGGGACACACAAGGAGGAAGAAGTGAACTTTAAAAGTCAGACACTTTGGGCCTTGAGAGATTTCAACTCAAAAAAAAAATCAATTCTTGGATCCATAACTGGCTCTGATACCAGCCTCTGGGAAACAGTAAACAGGCAAAGGGGAATGGAAGGTGGTGACTGAGGGGTGGAATGAGGTGAAACTTGTCTTCTGATGGTAAGGAATCTGCACCATGGCAACAGCAGAACAAGCCTCAGGTTACATTTCAGGTTTGGCCTCAGTAACATGATCACAGCAAGCTCCATCCTATCACCCAGCAACCGTCATACCTGTCTGATGACAGCAAATGACTTGTTTATATGATCGCTACACAGAGCGAGCACTCCACTATACCTGAAAATTGTGTTTGTTCATTGCTGCTGTGTTTGTTCAGACGGGGGAAGGGAGCAAATAGATCAGCCCGTGCTCGGTTTAGCTCCCCTTGCTATATTGACTGTCGGATATCATCAATTTGAGAGGCTCCACCCCACTCAATATCTCATTTACCTTGCAATGCTGCAGAGTCTCATCAGTGACAGCTCTGGACAGTAATTCTGTGGGACAGTCAAGACTCAACTCCCCAAAGAAGTAAAAACTAGAAATGCTTGAAATACTCAGCAGGTCTGGCAGCATCTGTGGAGAGAGAAACAGAGTTAATTTCAGGTCAAGGGCCTTTGGAGGCTTGAGAGACTTTTCCCTCAGTTCTGGCAACATGTCAGAAATAGGGTGTGGTAGCAGAGTGGTTATGTTACACAGCTTTGCAAAGACAAAAACAACAGGTTCTGGAAATATTCAGCAGATCTGTCATCATCTTTGGAGAGAGAAACAGAGTCAAACATTTTAGTTTTCAGATTTCCAGCATCTGCAGTATTTTGCGTTTATTTTAGTAATTCAGAGACCTGGACTAATAATAGAGGCATGAGTTCAAATCCCACCAGGGCAGCTGGGGTATTTAAATTCAATTAAATAAATCTGGAATAAAAAGCTAGTCTCAGTAATGGTGACCATGGAATTACCGGATTATTGTAAAAACCCGTCTGGTTCATTGATGTCCTTTAGGGAAGGAAATCTGCCGTCCTTACCCTGTCTGGTCTACGTGTGACTCCAGACCCACAGCAATGTGGTTGACCCTTAACTACCTTTCAAAATGAACTAGCAAGCCACTCAGTTGTATCCACAAAAAACCCCACTAGCACTGTACGTGTACCTCTACCACAGGGACTGCGGCAGGTCAAGAAGGCAGCTCACCGCCACCTTCTCAAGGGCAATTAGAGATGGGCAATAAATGCTGGCATAGCCAGCGGCGCCCACATCCCATGAACAGGTAAAGAAAAAAAAACTCTGGAGTGGAGCAATCTCACTGTTGGGCGAGGCCAGCATTGAAACATGAGTGCTAACACTGTTACTGAGACACACACCAGCTGCGAATTTAAACTGCCCTTGCACCAAACCCATAAATCAAGATTATACCTAATCACTGTGCTCACACTGAACCAATATTATGTTTAATCTCTATGTATCTAATACAATCTTCGTTTGAATGTACACATCGAGAGTTGACCTTCACAGCCAGGCAGAATCAGGAGAAGGGTGAAAGGAGATGGAGGTGAATGAAAATCATAGAATCTCTATAACATCCCAGAGCTGTGTTGTTATTGGAGCTTCTTAATGCAAACTCTGTATATTTATCACAGCTCCATTCCCCTCCCTGTCTCAGGGTGAACCAGACTGTTCATAGTCTCTGTGTCCTATTTGGTATCCCAAATCCACCTCCACCATTACTCCAGCCCATCTACTGCTGAAACCACACACCAGTGCCTCTGCAACCGCTACACCCGATTATTCCGATGGACTCCTATCTGGCCTCCTATCTTGTACTCTATATGTAAACCATAGCTCAAACAAAACTCTGTTGGCCGAACTCTATGCCTCAAAGAGGTGAGGTGAGAGCGACTGCCCTTGACATCAAGACAGCATTTGACTGAGTGTGGCATCAAGGAACCCTAGCAAAACTGGAGTCAATGGGAATCGGGGGGAAACTCTCTGCTGGTTGGAGTCATACCTAGCACAAAGGAAGATGGTTGTGGTTGTTGGAGGTCAATCATCTCGGTTCCAGGACATAACTGCAGGAGTTCCTCAGGGTAGTGTCCTCGGCCCAACCACCTTCAGTTGCTTCATCAATGACCTTCCTTCCATCATAAGGTCAGAAGTGGGGATGTTCGCTGATGATTGCACAATGTTCAGCACCATTCGTGACTTCCCAGAGACTGAAGCAGTCCATGTCCAAATGTAGCAAGACCTGGACAATATCCAGGCTTGGGCTAACAAGTGGCAAGTAACATTCATGCTACACAAGTGCCAGGCAATGGCCATCTCCAACAAGAGAGAATCTAACCATTGTCCCTTGACATTCAATGGCATTACCATCATGGAATACCCTGCTATCAACATCCCGGGGGTTACCATTGACCAGAAACTGAACTGGACTAACCATATGAATACTGTGGCTACACGAGCAGGTCAGAGGCCAGGGAATCATGTGACGAGTAACTCACCTCCTGACTCCCCAAAGCCTGTCTACCACCTACAAGGCACAAGTCAGGAGTGTGATGGAATGCTCCCCACTTGCCTAGATGAGTTCATCTCCAACAATCAAGAAGTTTGACACCATCCAGGACAAAGCAGGCCGCTTGATTGGCACCCCTTCCACAAACATTCACTTCCTCCACCACTGACCCACAGTAGCAGCAGTGTGTACCATCTACAAAATGCACTGCAGGAATTCACCAAGGCTCCTTAGACAGCATCTCTCAAACCCATGACCACTACCATCTAGAAGTACAAGGGCAGCAGACAGATGGGAACATCACAACCTGGAAGTTCCCCTCCAAGTCACTGACCATCCTGACTTGGAAACATACTGCCTTTCCTTCACTGTCACTGGATCAAAATCCAGGAAATCCCTCCCTGACAGCACTGTGGGTGTACCTACACCACGTGGACTGCAGCGGTTCAAGAAAGCAGCTCACCATAACCTTCTCAAGGACAATTAGGGATGGGCAATAAATGCTGGCCCAGCCCACATCCCGTGAATGAATTTAAAAAAAAAATGTCCCATTCATCCATTACTCTTATCATTGCTGATTGGCTTCCTGTAGCTAAAATTTAAAACTCTCATCGCTCCCTATCTCTGTAAACACGACCCACCAAACCCTCCCCCCACCTCCCACTGCCAAACTCCGCCTTCCCCTGGTTCTAGCCGGTTTTGCATTAGTGGCTATCCCTTCATCACCATCTCCTCCTCTAAGACCCTTCTGAAAACCCACCTGATTAATCAAGCTTTTAGTCACAGCCCCTGTTTACTATTTCCTACCAGGGCCCACCACATGTTACTTTTTTGGTTACAACGGTAGCACTGTGGGCAGCATGTTTCTATATTTCTGACTCTGTACAAAGGTATGTGGTTATTTACCTCCAATTCATCCTTCCTCAACTTGACCTTTCTTATAATCTGCAGAGGCTGTAGGAAGCACAGCCGAGGATGGGTTTGATGCTGGCCATGATATTTCTGGAGTATTTCCCAATGTCTCTTGCATTCCCCCAGGAATTGCGGCAAGTTAAACAGGAATTCTTTCTGTGGACAATGCCACCAGCCTCGATGGAGATAATTCCTGTTGCGATAATTAAATGCACTGACACACTCAGCATCACAATGGACATGGAAAGAGAGAGAGAGAGAGAGAGAGAGACAAAGCCTCATACCTACACAAGGAGGGTGAGAATCACTCTCAGCACAGCAAGTTTAGAGAATATTGCTCAGCCATTTCCACTGCAACACTCCAAAAATCAGAGTCTTCTGTTTCCTGACACCCAAAAATCTGTTTTCAGGACATTATCCAAAAGTATTGCATTATCTTACTATCTCTGGAGAGCGGTTTAGAGAATAGAAAATCGGGGTCATTACAAAAAGTAACCAAACTATTTTCTGTTTTGTCATTTTATTTTTCTACTTTCTTTCTTCGATGTCAAGATGATGTTTAATGGCTGCAGTATGGAGATGGCTCCCGCTAATATTAGTGAATGGCTGCTTTAGGGTCGTGTAACATCCCTGTTAGTTTAACATAATAATCACCTTGCTGGAAAAGTGTAACATCTTCACTCCGACAGCAAATAAATCTTGTACAGTTGTGTTCAATGTTCATCTGCTAACATTGGCTAAAGTTTGGGTCAACACCCTTTATTACCCAGTGTGGACACAGCAATAGAGTCTGTAAAAACAAAAAGCTAAAAGCTGCTGCGGATGCTGGAAATCCAAAACAAAAACAGAATTACCTGGAAAAACTCAGCAGGTCTGGCAGCATCGGCGGAGAAGAAAACAGTTGACGTTTCGAGTCCTCATGACCCTTCGGCAGAACTGAAGTATAGTTAGGAGAGAGGTGAAATATAAGCTGGTCTAAGGTGGGGGAATCTAACCATTGTCCCTTGACATTCAGTGGCATTACCATCACGGAATACCCCGCTATCAACATCCCGGGGGTTACCATTGACCAGAAACTGAACTGGACTAACCATATGAATACTGTGGCTACACGAGCAGGTCAGAGGCCAGGGAATCATGTGACGAGTAACTCACCTCCTGACTCCCCAAAGTCTGTCTACCACCTACAAGGCACAAGTCAGGAGTGTGATGGAATGCTCCCCACTTGCCTAGATGAGTTCATCTCCAACAATCAAGAAGTTCGACACCATCCAGGACAAAGCAGGCCGCTTGATTGGCACCCCTTCCACAAACATTCACTTCCTCCACCACTGACCCACTGTAGCAGCAGTGTGTACCGCCCCCCACCTTAGACCAGCTTATATTTCACCTCTCTCCTAACTATACTTCAGTTCTGCCGAAGGGTCATGAGGACTCGAAACGTCACCTGTTTTCTTCTCCACCAATGCTGCCAGACCTGCTGAGTTTTTCCAGGTAATTCTGTTTTTGCAATAGAGTCTGTGCCTGTTTCACCCAGACTTGGGTTTCTGTCTCACTTGTGTGATCAGGGATGGGTTGCCAAGTGTTAACCAGTGAGGGTGAGTGGGCCTTTTTCTAAATGTTGCCTTTTTCTCTCCAGACGGTGTGGCCTGTTTCTGACGGGTGCTAGTCACTGTCTGATGCCACCTTCCTGTATCAGTTGAAGCAGTGAGACCCAGAATATCCAGTTTCTGTGACGTCAATACCTTGGAAGTTGCTGCTTAGGTTCCTGAGCCTCTCTAGTTATTACATTTGTGCACAGAGCTTCTGGCTGGCAGTCCCTGGGGTTAGTTTGGGAAAATGTTAGTGCAGCAATGGACTGGCGTTGGGTTTATCCCACTGGTGCTCAAGGTGGGTTTATTAGCACAGGCTGCTTGAGGTAAGAACTTTTTCCAAACCAAGTCCCCACTAAGCCCCTCCAAAAGTAGAGAGAGGAGGGGATGTGAAGGACTGATAGAAATGACATGAATTGTAAAGTCAGTAATGCTAGGCTTTATGTTTGGAGATGTGAAGCAATGGTGTTTACATCACTGTCCAACTCCGGCTGGGAACAGCAAGGTTACTTTACACTCATCCCCACATCTTCAACATTTACATAGAGATTTGTTTCTACTTTGATGTCACCGTTATTTCTCAAATCGTGAGTCTGGATATTTCTGATGAAGCCGCATACATCTTGACTAAGTACAGCACACAGTACGTGTACTAACAGCAGCCTGCCTCTCTTAATCACACTGATGATGCTCTCAGTCATTCTGTAACATTCCACACATATTGATCATCATATATGGTTACCATTATGCAATCTTTTATATTGAGAATATTAAATATTGCAGATATATCACTGTTTTATAACCAGATCTGATTATCAGTGTACAACTGAAGAATGATATACAGCTCTGAATAACATTGTAGTGAAAGAGTTTTAGAGAATACAATCTAAAGTGCAGTGTACTCCTTGAACAGTTCAGCACACCAGGAGCAAGGTTATTGGCACATCACAACTACAGGCTAAGTCACAGTGACAACTTTCAGCAGGGACTGGTTTGGAGGAGTGTAAATGTGCCCCTTTATCTATCGTAGCCTCTCATTACTCACACTCTGTCTCCATCGCCTCCTCTTCTCACGCATCCTGCAGTGACTTCCATTCCTCTCTCATTTCCTCGTGCTCTCTTTGCTTTCAGTACTGTCATTCAGTTACCATTTTCCAATTATATGGCTAAAAGTCAATCCCATAATCCCAGCAAAAACATACCCAACATTCTCGAACACGAGTTTGTCAACCCAATAATCCAAAGGTTTCTAGCCTAGCAATTTCTAACAAAATACCCTACCACAGTTCACATCCTACCTGTAAAGCTAAAGGCTCCCCTATATGCACAGGTCTTCCTGCACATCCCTGTAATGGAAAGGATTAACTATCACAACAGTTAAAACATTGTATAATGACATCCCACAACTGCCACAATCAGAGACTGAGAGCAAGCTTTGATTGAGGTTGTCAGGTGAAGCCATATCCTCTCTGCCAGAAAATTAATGTAAACCTTGAGAACTGGAAGAAGTGACCTGCATCTGAAATAATGCCTGTGTCCCTCATTTTCAGGAAATGCAATCTCCTATAAGTGTCAAAGATAAAACCACCCACAGTCAGTGTGGTTGTTCCTGCTTGGAGGTCTCCTGGAAGAAATTTGGATTCTAGGTAGAATCAGATGAGGTTTAGCAGAATCTTGCCACCTGCCCTGGTTGGTCATGTGCTCCCCAGCAATCAAAGATGTCCGGGTAACATACAGAAGGTGGTACTGGTGAACAACACACTCTGAACTGGTTCTTGAAGCACAATGTGTAAACAGCTCTGAGTTATCCATACTTGCAGTGGTGATGCTGAGAGGCAAAGTGATCTTCTTATACATCGGAATTCGGTTCATGCTGAATTTGGTCTCTAGTGTCGCAGCTCCTTCTGAGTAGTGACTGTATCTGTTATAGTGTTGAAGCTGAATGGAGAAAGGGTCGAGGGGATTGGGGGTAGGGTTGAGGGGATTGGGGGAAAGGGTCGAGGGGATTGGGGGAAAGGGTCGAGGGGATTGGGGGAAAGGGTCGAGGGGAATGGGGGAAAGGGTCGAGGGGATTGGGGGAAAGGGTCGAGGGGATTGGGGGGGAAGTCGAGGGGACTGCGGGAAAGGGTCGAGGGGATTGGGGGAAGGGTCGAGGGGGTTGGGGGAAGGGTCGAGGGGTTTGGGGGAAGGGTCGAGGGGTTTGGGGGAAGGGTCGAGGGGGTTGGAGGAAGGGTCGAGGGGGTTGGGGGAAGGGTCGAGGGGGTTGGGGGAAGGGTCGAAAGGATTGGGGGATGGGTCGAAAGGATTGGGGGAAGGGTCGAAAGGATTGGGGGAAGGGTCGAGGGGATTGGGGGAAAGGGTCGAGGGGGTTGGGGGAAAGGGTCGAGGGGGTTGGGGGAAAGGGTCGAGGGGGTTGGGGGTAGGGTCGAGGGGGTTGGGGGAAAGGGTCGAGGGGATTGGGGGAAAGGGTCGAGGGGATTGGGGGAAAGGGTCGAGGGGATTGGGGGGAAAGGGTCGAGGGGATTGGGGGAAAGGGTCGAGGGGATTGGGGGAAAGGGTCGAGGGGATAGGGGGAAAGGGTCGAGGGGATAGGGGGAAAGGGTCGAGGGGATTGGGGGAAAGGGTCGAGGGGATTGGGGGAAAGGGTCGAGGGGATTGGGGGAAAGGGTCGAGGGGATTGGGGGAAAGGGTCGAGGGGATTGGGGGAAAGGGTCGAGGGGATTGGGGGAAAGGGTCGAGGGGATTGGGGGGGAAGTCGAGGGGATTGGGGGGGAAGTCGAGGGGACAGCGGGAAAGGGTCGAGGGGTTTGGGGGAAGGGTCGAGGGGGTTGGGGGAAGGGTCGAGGGGGTTGGGGGAAGGGTCGAGGGGGTTGGGGGAAGGGTCGAGGGGGTTGGGGGAAGGGTCGAAAGGATTGGGGGAAGGGTCGAAAGGATTGGGGGAAGGGTCGAAAGGATTGGGGGAAGGGTCAAGGGGATTGGGGGAAAGGGTCGAGGGGGTTGGGGGAAAGGGTCGAGGGAGTTGGGAGAAAGGGTCGAGGGGGTTGGGGGAAAGGGTCGAGGGGGTTGGGGGAAAGGGTCGAGGGGGTTGGGGGAAAGGGTCGAGGGGATTGGGGGAAAGGGTCGAGGGGATTGGGGGAAAGGGTCGAGGGGATTGGGGGAAAGGGTCGAGGGGATTGGGGGAAAGGGTCGAGGGGATTGGGGGAAAGGGTCGAGGGGATTGGGGGAAAGGGTCGAGGGGATTGGGGGAAAGGGTCGAGGGGATTGGGGGAAAGGGTCGAGCGGATTGAGGGAAAGGGTCGAGGGGATTGGGGGGGAAGTCGAGGGGATTGGGGGGAAGTCGAGGGGACTGCGGGAAAGGGTAGAGGGGATTGGGGGAAGGGTCGAGGGGGTTGGGGGAAGGGTCGAGGGGGTTGGGGGAAGGATCGAGGGGGTTGGGGGAAGGGTCGAGGGGGTTGGGGGAAGGGTCGAAAGGATTGGGGGAAGGGTCAAGGGGATTGGGGGAAGGGTCGAGGGGACTGGGGGGAAGGGTCGAGGGGATTTGGGGGAAGGGTCGAGGGGGTTGGGGGAAAGGGTCGAGGGGGTTGGGGGAAAGGGTCGAGCGGATTGGGGGAAAGGGTCGAACGGTCTGGGGATGGGTCGAACGGTCTGGGGGAAGGGTTGAGGGGATGGGGGAAGGGTCGAGGGGATTGGGGGAAGGGTTGAAGGGGTTGGGGGAAGGGTCAGGGGGATTGGGGGAAAGGGTCAGGGGGATTGGGGGAAAGGGTCGAGGGGACTGCGGGAGAGGGTCGAGGGGACTGCGGGTGAGGGTCGAGGGGACTGCGGGGGAAGGGTCGAGGGGACTGCGGGGGAAGGGTCGAGGGGGGCGGGGGAAGGGTCGAGGGGGTCGGGGGAAGGGTCGAGGGGGTTGGGGGAAGGGTCGAGGGGGTTGGGGGAAGGGTCGAGGGGGTTGGGGGAAGGGTCGAGGGGATTGGGGGAAGGGTCGAGGGGATTGGGGGAAGAGTCGGGGGGATTGGGGGAAGGGTCGAGGGGATTGGGGGAAGTGTCGAAAGGATTGGGGGAAGGGTCGAGGGGATTGGGGGAAGGGTCAAGGGGATTGGGGGAAGGGTCAAGGGGATTGGGGGAAGGGTCGAGGGGATTGGGGGGAAGGGTCGAAAGGATTGGGGAAAGGGTCGAGGGGATTGGGGGAAGGGTCGAGGGGATTGGGGGAAGGGTCAAGGGGATTGGGGGAAGGGTCAAGGGGATTGGGGGAAGGGTCGAGGGGATTGGGGGAAGGGTCGAGGGGATTGGGGGGAAGGGTCGAAAGGATTGGGGAAAGGGTCGAGGGGATTGGGGGAAGGGTCGAGGGGATTGGGGGAAGGGTCGAGGGGATTGGGGGAAGGGTCGAGGGGATTGGGGGAAGGGTCGAGGGGATTGGGGGAAGGGTCGAGGGGATTGGGGGAAGGGTCGAGGGGATTGGGGGAAGGGTCGAGGGGATTGGGGGAAGGGTCGAGGGGATTGGGGGAAGGGTCGAGGGGATTGGGGGAAGGGTCGAGGGGATTGGGGGAAGGGTCGAGGGGATTGGGGGAAGGGTCGAGGGGGTTGGGGGAAGAGTCGTGGGGTTTGGGGGAGTTTCAGCAGCCTATTCCTGTAGAATCTGTCAGAATTTCAGGGAGTTGGTAGGGTGAGTCTGGAGGTGGAAGGGGAGTGAGGGACAGGGAGGTGGGAAGGTGGTGCTGGGGGCTTTATTACAATGTGTCATACAAGTGCAGAGTCTGCTCCAGTTGCTGGCCGATTCTCTGATAGAAGAGGATCTGCTGCTGGAGGTAAGACTGCATCATGCGTTTGAAATCTACGATTCTGCGCTTGTGGAAATGGTTCATCTCAGCTTGTAGAGCGAATCCCACCACCCGACATCGCCTCTTTATCCCGTCCACCTGCTCCTGATCCATTTTTCCTTCATCGCTCATCCTCTGGCTATCTTTCACCTTGGCAAAGGCACCTGTTACCAACACATACACACATCCATCAGTTAGCATTCAGGTCCCATTTTACACCCTCCCCCCTCCACATGGATTCCTTTGAATTCTTGATTTTTACTTTTTACCATACATCAAAATCGCTTAAGAAACGTTTATTGTTTTAAACATATAAAAGGACGGAAGTATCTGAGCTCCAAAGCAACAATATCACCACAGCCCAACTGAAATCCACTAATTCCAACATTTCTTAGGTGGCAGTTTGATTTTTTTGTACCTCCAGTTCATAGCACCCTCTCCTTTGAATCAGAAGGTTGTGGGTTCATGTCGCACTCCCGGAAACCAAGAACTGTGAATGTACTCGAAAGAGTTACAATCTGTGACTGTTGATAACTCGAAAGAGTTACTTGAGGTGGTGACAGCTGAGGTTCATCAGGTGGCTCTCTTGCCTCTGAGTCACATGGTTAGGGATTCAGCTCTCACTCCAGAGACGTTAGTGTAAAATCCAGGCTGACAATCCCAGTGCAATACTCAGGGAGTACTGCACTGACAGAGATGCCATCTTTCGGATGAGACATGAAACCAAGGATCATCTGCTCTCTCACTTAAAAGATCTTCCGGCATTATTCTGAAGAAGTTCTTCTTGACATCCTGGCTTCAACCATTATCATTAAAAGACATTATCTAGTCATTATCACATTAGAGTTTGTGGGAGCTTGCTGTGCACAAATTGGCTGCAACTTACAACAGCGCCTATACTTCAAATGTAATTCAGTGGCTGTGGAGCCCTTTGCAACATGCTGAGTTGGTGATCAGTGCTTTATAATTACAAATCCTTATTTCCTGCTGGAATTCGATTTCTTGGGCACCAGCATCCCTCCTGTACCTCAGTGAAATGACAATTCTTCATGCACCAGCTGAGAGCTATTTGCTGGTCAGCAATTTGATCATTGGCAGCAACAGAACTGAGCCTTCACTGGACCCTAATGCACATTCACTCCACGAGAACAGAAATGAGGAGCAGGAACTCTGGCTGATTTTAGTCCCATGGTGATGAAACCAAATGTAACTTGATCATTAAGATAAAATCAACAGACTGCGGATGCTGGAAATCTCAAACAAAAACAAAAAATGCTGGAAAAACTCAGCAGGACTGACAGCATCTGTGGAGAGAAAGACAGAGTTAACGTTTCGAGTCCGTATGACTCTTCTTCCTTTGAAGAACTCATACGGACTCGAAACGTTAACTCTGCCTTTCTCTCCACAGGTGCTGTCAGACCTGCTGAGTTTTTCCAGCAATTTTTGCTTTTGTAACCTGATCATTACTTGTAATCAAGTTCTGGTCTATACATATCTCAGCTTCACACTAAGCTCCAGGGAAGTCTTTTTAATTGGAGTTTTAACCAATACGAACAGTTTGCGCTGCAAACACAGCACCTCCCACAGGGCAAAGCCATTACTGCAGCAACATGGTGACTGGATCAGACAATTACAGGAGTCCAATAGGGAGAAAGAAACTATTAAATACCTGCATCATTTGTCCCCACAATGACCAGCCCTGATCCTCTATCATCAACAGTTACATACGCAATAAAAAAAAGTTTAAATCTTTTGACCCAGGTTTCTCAGAAACTGCTGGCAAGAAGCACTTAGCCTTTACTGAGCTTTGTTCACTTTTCACCTTTGACCTACTAAATACACAAATTTTAATCTATAAGTAAATGCATGACTGTTGGCCTTTGCGTTATACAATCAACTACTAGTTCAGATATTCCAGCACCTCTTAACTGGCTGAAAAGTTATTTTGTTTCTAAGCAGATGAACTTTAATGAGATTTTCTATACTTTAAACTGTTAAAGAATTTAATTTAAGTACAAGTCATGTATGAAGAATTAGTTTAACTTCTGTTTAACAGGCAGTTAAGGCGGCAAATGGTATGTTGGCTTTCATTGTGAGAGGACTTGAGCACAGGAGCAAGGATTATTTACTGCAGTTATACAGGGCCTTGGTGAGGCCACACCTGGAGTAGTGTGCGCAGTTTTGGTCTCCTTACCTAAGAAAGGATATACTCACCATTGAGGGAGTGCAGCAAAGGTTCACCAGACTGATTCCTGGGATGGCAGGATTGTTGTATGAGGAGAGAATGGGCCGATTAGGCCTGTATTCACTGGAGTTTAGAAGAATGAGAGGAGATCTCATTGAAACATCTAAAATTCTGACAGGACTGGATGGGCTGGATGCAGGGGTGATATTTCCTCTGGCCGGGGTATCTAGAACAAGGGTTCACGGTCTCAGGATACAGGGTAAGCCATTTAGGACTGATTTGAGGAGAAAGATCTTCACGCAGAGGGTGGTGAACCTATGGGATTCTCTACCACAAAAGGCTGTGGAGGCCAAATCACTGAATATATTTAAGGAAATAGATTTCTGGACTCTAAAGGCGTCGAGGGGCAAGGGGAGAGAGTGGGAGTACGGCGTTGAGATAGAGGATCAGCCATGATCATATTGAATGGCGGGAGCAGGCTCGAAGGGCCGAATGGCCCACTCCTGCTCCTATTTTCTATGTTTTTTCTATGAATGGTTAATGAACCTCAATGCTTAGACAGCCAGTGAGGATTCAAACAGCCAAGCAGGGTGATGGAGAACAGGTCCAATCCTGTGTGTTAACTGACATATAAACAGCACCAGAAGGATTCTGAATCAAATTGCCTAACTGTATAGAGACTTTCCTATCAAGCATCTCCTCTTACACTAAAGCTCCTGTCAGCAGTGTTTCCATAGCTATGTGACGAGCTCTCTTGCCAATGGCATTTCCATATGAACCCTGGAACAGTGTAACTATGGAAACATCACTGGCAGGAAGTAGAGTTTAGTGTACCATAAACATGGCACAGCTAGATATGGTTCAGTAACTAGTAGTATTTCCATTGTCACCTCTGGTTCGTGGTTTAAATAGTAAGTTTAGACTCGGGCTCATAATGACATTTCAATAGTTACATCAGATGAGGCCTGTCAGTGGTGTTTAACTGTTGCATTTGACTAGATCTTTCAATGATGCTTTTATAAGCATACAAGATAAGACAATTATTCACCTTTGGACCAATCCTAATTGCCACTCCCACAATCCAAATGATTCGGTAATAGGATGTGAGCTTAAAGTCCTCCCACATCCGTTAGCCTAGCAACAGGAAAACAGTCAACAAAAGGTTAATAACCGAAGCCAAGTCAAGCAGCTTCTGACTCTGGATTCCGAGACACTAATGGCTGCCAGAGATCTTTGGACTGACTTCAGAAAATGATATATCCCAAATCAATTCTTGTTTCGCAGGGGCCTTTAATAGAGGTCACGGGAAGATAACTTAAAAATCACATTAAGCCCTGATCACACCAAATAAAAATTAAATTTAAAGCCCTCTGAAAGTAATTATGAAGGGTTTTCATAGGGCAGGTAGGGAAAAACTGTTTCTAGGGTCAGTAACCAGAAGCACATAGATTTAAGGTAATCAGCAATAGGATCAGAGGGGGGGCGGTGAGGAGATTTCTTCTGCAGTGAGTTATAATCTGGAATGTGCTGCCTGAATGGGCGGCGGAGGCAGATTCAATAGGAGCTTTCACAAAGGAACTGGAATTGAAAGATTTTCAGGGCTATGGGAAAGTTTGGAACTAATTAGACTAGTCAGCAAAGGCAAGATGGGCTGAATGGCCTCCATCTGTGCTGTAGGAAACTGTTTTACAGGAACAGAACAATAGATGTGAACACCAGCAATTAAGGTCACCTTTTGGTCAGACTTATTCAAGCCAGAACGTTCAGCACAAATGAGATCACTGCAATAAGAGCACTCTTACTATCTGCACTGACCACGAATAACTAATTCAGCCCTGACCTAGGAACCAACCTGGGGACCACACAGTCTGCACGCTCCCACTCTTCACCACACGCTAGGCTTTATCCACAGAACCATCAGGTAACCACTTAACAAAATGTTTTCAGCCTTCTTACCCTCAGATTTGAGTCTGCCCTTTTCTGTTTTTCAGCAACACTCCCACTGTGATAAAAAGGAGGGTGGGAGAATTCAAAAAAAAATAAACAGAAAGGGAGGAATATGAAAACTTAGGAATGGAAAGGAGAGAAAATAAATGACAGAATGAAAATGAATGAATGGGAAAGAGATCAATCAAATTTAATTCAAAATAAGCTTTCCTTCGCACATGGATGTTACTAAGCAGATAAAAATGTCAGTATGATTGTAGTGAGAGAGCAGAATGAGCATTTCCCAGGGAGAGAGGACAAGCCTAAAGCTTTGGAAAAATGCACTTCTGGATGACAGCCATTCCCCATGAAGCAGCTCAGCGTAAACAATGAGACAGGAAACTGAAGAAAGCTTCTGTCGGCCTCAGGGAAAGGACAGTCTGGTTTTCATAACATTACAAATGGTTACTGATCCTAACTGCAGCACCATCTCTCTCCGTGCTGCTGCCCTTGGTGTAGAATCCCCCTTTCCTACAGACTGCCCCTTCTCCCATTGCCGGAATGGAGGGGGCTGATGAGCTGTATTGAAGAATATTACAATTAAAAGACTATTTTAATGGCCAGTTAAAACTAAAAATATTGTTCGCCACTTTTTGTTCTCCTGAAATTTTTGTCACATCGAGAGAAAGAAGGAAAGTCTGAGAGAAGCAACATTAGTTTGTAAACTTGGTGACCATATCATTGTACCCTCATCCCCAAATCTTCCCATGTCCCTCACCCCCACTTCACTCCATACTCCTCACCTCCTCCCTGTATCCCTCAACCCCATCTACCTAGAGAACACAGTGAACTTCAACTGCATTTCATTGGCTATGAAACACTTTGGGATATACTGAGTGCTATATAACTGGAAACTCTTCTCTTCTTTGGGTGAGAAAGTTTCATTTGTTCTTCTTTTCCTTCTTCTAACTGCTTCATTTTGCTTCTTCCTGGGAATTGAACCTCCTTTGCCGGCATGAAATATCTGTCCCTGTGCCAGGGCAAAACAACCAGTGAACAAAGCTCAGTAAAGGCTAAGTGCATCTTGCCAGCAGTTTCTGAGAAACCTGGGTTGATGTGGAGTTAAACTATTCATGAATTTAGGGTTCTCTGCAGAATACCACCACATTCCACAGTATGATCAGGAACTGGAAATGCAGCAAAATTCCCACAAGGATTAATCTGTTTACAATCCAATTACAAAAATTGTGACTCAAGTGATATTGCAACAAAAGCAAAACAAACACAAATGTTTTATATTCTAAAAGCCCTGATCAGAATGTAACCAGTCTGCATAAACATCATTAATGTCACTCAATACACAGCACTCTCTCCTTTTCATGAAGTCATGGGTTCAAGACTTGAGTCCAGAATCCAGGCTGATTCTCTCAGTGCTGCACTGTCAGAGGATCAGTACTGAGGGACCTCAGTACTGTTGGAGGGTCAGCGCCGAGGGAGCACTGCACTGTCGGAGGGTCAGCGCCGAGGGAGCACTGCACTGTCTGAGGGCCAGCGCCAAGGGAGCGCTGCACTGTCGGAGGGTCAGCGCCGAGGGAGCGCTGCACTGTCGGAGGGTCAGCACCGAGGGAGCGCTGCACTGTCTGAGGGCCAGCGCTGAGGGAGCGCTGCACTGTCGGAGGGCCAGCGCCAAGGGAGCGCTGCACTGTCGGAGGGTCGGAGCCGAGGGAGCGCTGCACTGTCGGAGGGTCGGAGCCGAAGGAGCGCTGCACTGTCGGAGGGCCAGCGCCAAGGGAGCGCTGCACTGTCGGAGGGTCAGCACCGAGGGAGCGCTGCACTGTCTGAGGGCCAGCGCCGAGGGAGAGCTGCACTGTCGGAGGGCCAGCGCCAAGGGAGCGCTGCACTGTCGGAGGGCCAGCGCCGAGGGAGCGCTGCACTGTCGGAGGGCCAGTGCCAAGGGAGCGCTGCACTGTCGGAGGGCCAACGCCAAGGGAGCGCTGCACTGTCGGAGGGCCAACGCCAAGGGAGCGCTGCACTGTCGGAGGGTTGGCGCCGAGGGAGTGCTGCACTGTCGGAGGGCCAGCGCCAAGGGAGTGCTGCACTGTCAGAGGGTCGGCGCCAAGGGAGTGCTGCACTGTCAGCGGGTCAGCGCCGAGGGGGAGTTGCACTGTTGGATGATCAATACTGAAGGATTCCTGCATTGTTGCAGGTGCTGTCTTTCAGACGAGGCATTAAACCAAGGCTCTGGTGTCCTCTCAGCTGGACATTAAAAATATCATGGCACTAATTTGAATAGGAGCAGCAGAGTTTTACCTAGTCCTGGCCAATATTTATTCATCAACCAACCTTACTAAAAAGAGATTACAATGTTCCTCTTACACCATGCTTACACAATCTGGTGTTGCTCATATTGGCTGCATATAGTTTCAGAAACAAAAACAAAAATTGCTGGAAAAACTCAGCAGGTCTGACAGCATCTGTGGAGAGAAAGACAGAGTTAATGTTTCGAGTCCGTATGACTCTTCTTCGGAACTAAAGAGAAGAAAAATGTGGTGAAATATATATTGGTTAAGTTGGGGAGTGGAACAGGTGAATCTGGATAGAAGGCCAGTGATAGGTGGAGGCAAAGGAGAGATTGTGAAAGATGTCATAAACAAAAGGTCGAAGGGGTGTTGATGGTGGTGATACTGGCTAAAGGAGGTGCTAATGTTGACATTAAGAGTAGAAAGCAGGATGAGCCAGTGACAGATGGCCCGAGTGGGAGTGGGGTGAGGGGAGGGGACGGTGTGGGAGAAAAGATCAAAATGGGCTAAAAGGTGGGGATAAAACAATAAATGGAAATACATTCAAAAAATAATAATAATAGAAATAGGTGGGAAAAAATATATAAAAATTAAAAAATAAGTATTTGGAAAAAGGGGATCAAAAAGGGGTGGGGATGGAGGAGAGAGTTCATGACCTGAAGTTGTTGTACTCAACGTTAAGTCCAGAAGGCTGTAAAGTGCCTAATTGGAAGTTGAGGTGCTGTTCCTTCAGTTTGCGTTGAGCTTCACTGGAACATTGCAGCAGGCCAAGGACGGACATGTGGGCATGAGAGCACGGTGGTGTGTTGAAATGGTAAGCGACTGGAAGGTCTGGGTCATGCTTGCGGACAGACCGAAGGTTTCAGATATCCTCAGTACATGTGATAGTGCTGAAAACTGCACATTTCATTTTATTTCTCCAGCACAGAACTATTCCCAGGCAGATAAATAATTTGAGTCATCGGGTGGTTACAGCAAAGGTGGAGGCCATTTGGCCAGTCAGGTCTGTGCTGGCTCACTGCTAGAGCTATTCAGCTGGTCCTACTCACTCGCCCTTCACCTTTTGTCACCATTAGGGCAGATTCCTTTAACTTATTGTGGTTAATGTGGTATGTGAAATAGTGTGAGAGAGAATTCATGAGAGAGCAAGTGTGAGAATGAATGTGAGAGAGTGAATGCCTGTTGGTCACTATGTGCACCCTCACTTTCACTCACAGCCATCCTCACTCATTCTCACACACTCTCATGCACTCACACACACCCACACATTCTCACTCACACAGAGTCACTTTCACTCACACCCATACACACACACGCACACACACATCACCCCCCCCACTCCAATATTCTCTCACACCTCGACAAAACAAGCATATAGATAAAAGCAAAATGCTGCAGATGCTGGAAATTTGAAATAAAAACAGAAAATGCTGGAAAACCTCAGCAGGCCTGCTGAGTTTTTTCAGCATTTTCTGTTTTTAGAACAAACATATATTTATACTTGGCATAAAATCCTATACATTGACCAAGCCTCCCTCACTCAGTCACCGAGATAAGGCAAGAGCTCAGGTCCAGTGATCTGAGACAAAGGAGTCAGTAACTGGATCAGAAACCCAAGCCAGTCACGCACACTTGAATTTCAGTGTTAATTTTCAAACAGAAGTCAGGCATGAGAAGAATAAGACATGTTGTATAGGTGTACTGTGACCATGACTCCTTGCCCTGAGCTGTGGTCTCAGTATTTTCCTCTACTGTCCAAGGATGCTGCTCTTCAATTGGCCTCTTCCACCTCCCTTTCCTCCACATCAGACATGACCTGGATATACCTTTGGCGACTGATGTACGATGAAAGGATTAATTTCCCTGTCTCATGCCTGCCTTCCGGTTTCTTTCTGGAGCCTTCTCGCTAATTTATCTATCTTCTTGCCTGCAATAATTCTTAATTGCTAAGTGCTGATTGGATACGATGCTTACTTCTGGTCTCCATTTTAAAAAGAATCATAAAGAGAATAAAGACAGAGGCATTACTGAAATTGCAAAAAAAAAATTCTAGATTGATGCCAGGATTGAGAGGTTATACCTATCAGGAAAGATTGAGCAGGCTGGACCTTTTTTCTCTAGAAAAGAGAAGACTGAGGGGGCTGATAGAGATCTTTATGATAATGAAGGGTTTGATAGGATAGACATAGAGAGGATGTTTCCACATAGGGATGAGAGCAGAACTAGGGGCCATAAATATAAGATAGTGACCAATAAATCCAGAGTCGTAATGGCACATAAGAGGCCATTTGGCCCATTGAGCCCATGCTGGCTCTCTGTAGAGCAATCTAATCAGTCCCATTCACTTGCTCTATCCTCATACCCTGTAAGTTTATTTCCCTCAAGCGCCCATCCAGTTTACTTTTGAAATGTTAGATCGTCTCAGCATCCAGCATCCTCATAGGCAATGAGTTCCAGGCCATTCCCACTCACTGGGAAAAATAGTGTTCTTCCTCACACTCCCCCCATATCTCTTGCACAAAACTTTAAATTGTGTCCCTTAGTCCTTGTAACATCAGGTAATGGGAACACTGGGATCCAATAAGGAATTCAGGAGAAACTTCTTTACATGGAGACAGGTGAGAATGTGGTACTTGCTACCATAAGGGTTAATTGAGGAAAATAGAAAATAACACAATCCAAGCTTATGTTCATGGAAGGTTGAGGATGGAAGGTCAGTCTGGAGAGCATTGGAATAGTCATGTTTGGGGGCGAGAAAACAGGATGGGTGAGGCTTCAGCAGCAGATAGGCTAAGGCTATCTTTGATGGAATGGAGTTAGAATTGATGTAACTGTTTAAGCATCAGCTTTGGGACCGATGATAATTTGCTGGTGAATCCTGAATGTAGCTGCTTTTCTGTTCAGGTTTAAAACAGACCAAGAGGTTGCTGCTCAACTAAAAAGTCCAGAAACCAGGGTTCAACCCTAGTTTATACTGGCAGTCACACTCGATTCCCTCTCTGGTGGTGTTCCAGTCCTCCACATTCTATCATCATGTAGGTTGAGGCACTGCTGCCAAGATTCTGTTGATGAGTTTGGTGAGGAGGGAGAGAGAGGTGGGGGTAGGATAGCAGAAGCCAATCACAGAGCAGTACAATCAATTCACATTGAAATGCGGGGAGAAATGTTAACCTAAACCGAGAACCAGTGGGATCGGGAACAACGTCAGTGTAACACCCCACCTAATTGTACTCTACGTTGAAGTCAATGGAGATTAATACTGGATGGCATGTAAAGCTAGTATTCCATATGATTCCATGGGTTAGGTTACCAAAACTGCCACAGCATCAGTAGGCTGGATTCGTATGAGTTTAGAAGTGCAACAAAGAAAAGAAAGTTAATCCAATGTGCTGGCTGACTTCAGCAGCCGATACAGATAGTTCCAATCCCTTTAATAAATTGCCAGCAAAGAGTGACCTTTGGCTGGGTGTGCTGCTCTTACACCAGTTCCTCTACACTGCCAGCAAATATTTGCTAAACAGCTCATTCACCCTTTGGCAACTTCCCTTTTACAGACTTTCTCACTTCAATACTCAAGTCGATATGTTCGAACGCTTGGTTCAAAGCCACCAGGACTGCAAGGTGTGAATGGAGCCTTTCAGGTGAGCATCAGTTTTCTCAGATGTGAATTTTCAAAAGGTTCCATACACCTTCCAGAACCAGGCAGGTTCAATAAATGATCTCAGAGTAAAAGATCCCCTAGGAAACAGTGACCATAACATGGTGGAATTTAGCATTCAGTTTGAGGGTGAGAAATTTTGTGTGGAAACATCTGTGCTAAACTTAAATAAGGGTATTCACAAAGGAATGAGGGCAGAGTTGGCTGCGGTGGGCTGGGAAAGGAGTTTAGCAGAAAAGACGGTTGATGAACAATGGCGGACGTTTAAGAAAATAGTTCATGATTCACAACAAAGATATATCCCAGTGAGGAAGAAGGATTGTAGGAAGGAGATAAACCAACCATGGTTAACCAAGGAAGTTAAGGATCGTATCAAAGTGAAAGATAAAACATACAATGTGGCAAAAATTAGTGGTAAGCCAGAGGATTGGGAAGTTTTAAAAACCAACAAAAGATGACCAAAAAAATAATAAAGAGGGAGAAAATAAACTTTGAGGGTAAACTAGCAAGTAATATAAAAACGGACAGTAAGAGCTTCTTTAAGTATATAAAAAGGGAGAGAGAGGCCAAAGTGAACATAGGCCCCTTAGAGAATGAGGCTGGGGAAATAATAATGGGGAACCAGGAAATGGCAGAGGAGTTGAATAAATACTTTGCATCATGGTTGAGCACTTTCATGGTCGAAGACACTTATAGCAGACCAAAAATACTAAATAATCATGGGGCAAAAGCAGGGGGGAGGAAATGAATACAATAACTATCACTAGAGAAAAGGTACTAGGGAAGCTAATGGGGCTAAAGGCTTGGACCTGATGGGTTGCATCCTAGGATATTAAAGGAAATAGCTGCAGAGATAGTGGATGCACTGGTAGTAATCTTCCAAGAATCCTTAGATTCTGGAAAAGTTCCACAGGATTGGAAACCTGCCAATGTAACACCCTTATTCAAAAAGGGAGGGAGACAAAAAACAGATAACTATAGGCCAGGTAACTTAACATCTGTCAGTGGGAAAATGTTGGAGTCTATTATAAAGGATGTAATAGCAGAGCATTTAGAAATGCGTAATCTAATCACGCAGAGTCAGCATGGCTTCAAGAAGGGGAAATCATGTCTGACAAATTTATTAGAATTCTTTGAGGAGGTAACAAGCAGGATAGATAAAGGGGAACCAGTAGATGTAATATTTTTGGATTTCCAAAAGGCGTTTGATAAGGTACCACACATAAGGCTACTTTATAAGATAAGAGCCCATGGTGTTGGGTGTAGTATATTAGCATGGATAGAGGACTGGCTAACTAATAGAAGACAGAGAGTTGGGATACGGGGGGCATTTGCAGGATGGCAACCTGTTACTAGTGGAGTGCCACAGGGATCAGTGCTGGGGCCACAGTTATTTACAATATAAATTAATGACTTGGATGAGGGAAATTAATGTACTATCACCAAATTTGTGGATGACACAAAAATAGGTGGGAAGGCAAGTGGTGAGGATGACACAGAAAGAATAGTGCAGCTGAATATTATTTAAATGGAGAAAGACTGAAGAAAGCTGCAGCACAGAGGGATTTGGGGGTCCTCGTGCATGAACCCCAAAGAGCTAGCATACAAGTTCATCAGGTAATAGGGAAGGCAAATGGAATGTTGGCCTTTATTTCAAAGGGAATGGAGTATAAAAATAGGGAAGTCTTGCTAAAACTATACAAGGCACTAGTTAGACCGCACCTAGAATACTGTGAACAGTTTTGGTCCCCTTATCTAAGGAAAGATATACTGGCATTGGAGCCAGTCCAGAGAAGGTTCGCAAGGTTGATCCTGGGTATGGAGGGATTTTCTTATGAGGAGAAGTTGAGTAGGTTGGGCCTGTACTCATTGGAGTTTAGAAGAATGAAAGGTGACCTTATTGAAACATATAAGATTCTTAGGGGGCTTGACAGGGTAGATGCTGAGAGGTTGTTTCTCCTTGTGGGAGAGTCTAGGACCAGAGAGCATAATCTCAGAGTAAGGGGTCGCCCACTTAAAACAGAGACGAGGAGGAATTTCTTCTCTCAGAAGGTAGTCAATCTGTGGAATTCTTTACCGCAGAGGGCTGTAGAGGCTTGGTCATTAAGTATATTCAAGGCTGAGATAGACAGATTTTCAATCAGTAAGGGAAGCAAGGGTTATGGGGAAAAGGCAGGAAAGTGGAGTTGAGGATTATCAGATCAACCATGATCTCATTGAATGGCGGAGAAGACTTGATGGGCCGAATGGCCTATTTCTGCTTCTACATCTTATGGTCTAACCTCCAGACTTCATTTTGCATCTGAAAATGAATTTCTTCCTTGGATTGGAAAAACCTGTCCTACAGAAATGTAAACCCGCTCTAGGAATACAAGCCCATTCGACAGGAATACAAACCCGCTCGTCAGGAATGCAAACCCGCTCGTCAGGAATGCAAACCCGCTCGACAGGAATGCAAACCCGCTCGACAGGAATGCAAACCCGCTCGACAGGAATGCATACCCGCTCGACAGGAATGCATACCCGCTCGACAGGAATGCAAACCCGCTCGTCAGGAATGCAAACCCGCTCGACAGGAATGCAAACCCGCTCGACAGGAATGCAAACCCGCTCGACAGGAATGCATACCCGCTCGACAGGAATGCAAACCCGCTCGACAGGAATGCAAACCCGCTCGACAGGAATGCATACCCGCTCGACAGGAATGCATACCCGCTCGACAGGAATGCAAACCCGCTCGACAGGAATGCAAACCCGCTCGACAGGAATGCAAACCCGCTCGACAGGAATGCAAACCCGCTCGACAGGAATACAAACCCACTCGACAGACATATAAACCCACTCAACAGGAATGCAAACCCACTGAACTGATTTGCAGACCCACCTGACCAATATACAGACTCACTCAGCTAACATACAGACCCTTGAATTTATATGCAGAACCACTTGACTGATATACAGACCTACCCGACTGATATACTGACCCACCCAATTGATATACATACCCAACGTACTGATATACAGACATCACCAACTGATATACAGACCCAGTGTAGACCCCCCCGACTGAGAAACAGACCCCCCCCAGACTGATAATACAGACCCACCCGACTGATAATACAGACCCACCTGACTGATAATACAGACCCACCCGACTGATATACAGACCCACCTGACCGATATACAGACACATTCTACAGTTGCCTTTGGAACTCACGTTAAAGAAAGAAGAAAGACTTGCATTTCTGTTACGCTTTTCATGGCATCAGGGTTCCCAAAGCACTTTACAGTCAATGAAGTACTTCTTGAAGTGTAGTCACTGCAGCAATGTAGGAAGCATGGCAGTGAATTTGTATACAGCAAGCTCCCACAAACAGTAATGTGATAATGGCCTGTTGACCTATTTTAGTGGTGTTGGAGGAGGGGTAAATATTGGTCAGGAAACCAGGGAGAATTCCCCTGATCTTCTTTGAAATAATGCCATAGGATCTTTTACATTCACCTGAGGGAGCAGACAGGGCCGCAGTACAAAGTCTCATTTAAATGAAGGTACCTCTGACAGAGCAGCACTCCCACAGTATTGCATTGGAGTGTCAGCCTGGATTATGTCCTTGAACCCATGACTTCTGTCTCGGAGGCAAGAGTGCATCAGTGAGCCATGGCTGTTACTTGCTTGGGACAAACGTTCCAAGCAGAACATACTGCGATTATGTTGCACGTCTTGTGAGTACAGGAGCTGTGATGGATGCTGGAATGGGTGCAGCATGAAACAATTCTATTTTAGGACTTAAAACATTTTAAACTATAAAATCAGAGAATGGTTACAGCACAGGAGGCCAATCTGCCCGTCATGTCCGCGCTCTCTCTCTCTCTCTGCAAGAGCAACTCAGCTAGTCCCACCACTCTCCCACCTTTTCCCCATTGTCTTGCAAATTTTTCTCTTCAGGTAATGATGCAGGATTGAATCTTCCTCCACCACACTCTCAGGCAGTACAGAGATAAAAACAAAAAGCTGCTGCGGATGCTGGAAATCCAAAACAAAAACAGAATTACCTGGAAAAACTCAGCAGGTCTGGCAGCATCGGTGGAGAAGAAAAGAGCTGACGTTTTGGGTCCACATGACCCTTCAACAGAACTGAAGTATAGTTAGGAGAGAGGTGAAATATAAGCTGGTTTAAGGTGGGGTATCCTGCCATCCATTCTTAATTAGCACTTTTCTTAGATAATATCACCACCTTCAACACCTCTTTGATCCTTTTGTCTGTGACATCTTTTGATTATCTGCTCCTATCACTGCTTGCTTGTCCCCACAACCACCCCACCCTCAACTTCTCTCTCCCCCCGCCCCCCACCTTAAACCAGCTTATATTTCACCCCTCTCCTAACTATACTTCAGTTCTGTTGAAGGGTCATGTGGACCCGAAATGTCAGCTCTTTTCTTCTCCACCGATGCTGCCAGACCTGCTGAGTTTTTCCAGGTAATTCTGTTTTTGTCTCAGGCAGTACATTCCATTTCCTAACCACTTGCTGCATGAAAAGGTTTTACTCAGTGTTCTTAAAAATATAACTAAAAACCTGATTGTTAAAGGTGACCAGTGATATGAGAATGTATGCCCAATGGGTCACTCGGTCACCGGGTTGGGTTGCCAACCCTCCAGGATTGTCTTGGAAACTCCAGGAATTAAAGATTAATCTGCAGAACACTGATGCAACCAAAACCCAGGAGAAAAATCATAAGTCATTAAAAAACAATGTACGTTCTTTCTCATTTACTTTGAAAATTTTTGTTTATTATATATGAAATTACTGAGATGGGAAGAAAGGTTGTTTGACTTGACAATCAAGATTCAGCCAATCAGGTAATAGAGATTGGCTTTCCAATTGGCCGTGGGATGATTGGGCTCGTGCCAGCTGGCCAATGGCAGGAGTGTGAGGGTGGGACAGTTTGCAATCATTGATGAAATCTCCTGGAATCTGTCCAATGAGTCGGCAACTCCCATTACTGTGTAATGATCACTGGACAAACAGCATGAGGATTTCCTCCAGGCATCAGTTGTGCTGAATTTCCAAACATGTTCACGTATTTCGATCTCAGAACAACGGACAGGAAAAATCTTCCCTAGCCAGCAAGCTGCTCGAGTGGTTACCTCAAGCCTTGATTCCTACCTCCAACATTTACAGGAACTTCAGAAGATTTTTGGCAAAAATAACGCATCAAAAGGAAAGTTTGAAGAATAAACAGGAATATGTTTGACTCAGACCCTCTGATTTTATCATGTTTACTTCATTCTGAACCTAATTTACATCTCTGTGTTTGTCATCAGGGTTCTGGATTGAGGGAACAGAGCAGTAACAAAGCATGATGACCTCCAAGTGTACCGCCTCATCCATCATGTTACTCACCGGCATCTCATGTACTGTTCCCCTTTCCCCAATCGTATAAGCCACTGTTATGGGCCATTTACCACAATTCTCAGCTCACACACACCAACTCACTAATCACCTGGAAAGATCCTGATGTAGGGGGATTGTCCCTAAACTCATGGCTCAGAAATTTGGGACTCCTTTCACATCTGAACACACTATGGTGCAACTGAGATCCCAATGCACCTTGACTGTGAGATAACAGTACTTTTTTGTTGGCATTGGTTTGGTTGTTGCCCTGCCTGTCATTTGTACTGTTTTCCTCTCTATGGTTTGTATTTATTTATGATAGCAGGGGAGCTAGTGAAGAATTTGCCTCCAAACTAACATCTATAGAACCAGAGATTGCCGTTGAGTTTCGCTGGCAGACCGGTCAAGGAGACTGTGACTGAAAGTCAGTGTTCCTATCAGTGCTCCTCCTGTAGGTCACCAATTATGGAATTGGCCCCGTCATGAGTCGCACTCTACAAACGATCAAACTTCTGAATGCTGGACGGAAAAAACACTCAAGGCCAGTAAGAACCGTTGGTGGTGCCAGTCTCTGAGTGCAGTCTCTGCTCTCTGAACGTGGCACATCACAGATGGTGGTCACATCACATTGTTAATGATGGAACCTGACTCCCTCTCCTCAGCACAAGTGTGCCCACTGTGCTGTTTCCCCAGATTAGACTTTGCACCATGTTAACTCACTGTTTCTTTCCTTCAAAGTTATTTGCAAAGGGCCCAGCAGTGAGGCTTGTATTTTGTTTCAAATATCCCTCCTCACACACTGGCGTTACGTTTCATTGAGTGTTTGCTGCTCTCCGAGATCAGGTAACTGATCAGGGATCAAACTTGGGACCTTTCTGGTTTGTGCAGTTATTTATTTTCTGTCAAGGTCAGATGAGTAATTGAGGGAGCTCATCACATCATCCCTGGTATACAATGCTTTGTGAAGTAGGTCTGTTCTTTTCTAACACTGGGTCCGGTACTGGAGGTCACTTTATACACTGGGATACAGTGGATGTTTTGAGAGGGTGTGATACCCTTCACAGTCAAGTAGCCTGTCATGAGCTGCTTGGCTCACTTAGGTGACATACAGGCAAGCAAAGGCTGCTACTGATTAGATCCTAGCTGAAGTACAGAGGAAAACTGGGCAAGAAACTGAAAGCAGGGCTGGTTCACCTCCTGAAATAAAACAACTTATATTTATAGAGCACCTTCAGCACAGTGAAACATCCCAAGATGCTTCACAGGAGTATTACAAAACTAAGTATGACATCATAAGGAGATTGATAGGTGACCAAAAGCTTATTCAAACAGGTCAGAGAGGGTATTCCAGAGCTTGGGACCTAGGCAATTAAAGGCATGGCCACCAAAAGTGGAGCAATTACATTTGAGGATGCACAGATATCTCAAGAGTTTTGTGGTGGGGCTGAAGCAGATTACAGAAGTAGGGAAGATTTACAGAGGTAGGGAAGAGATTACAGAGGTAGGGAAGAGATTACAGAGGTAGGGAAGAGATTACAGAGATAGGGAAGAGATTACAGAGGTAGGGAGGAGATCACAGAGGTAGGGAGGAGATTACAGAGGTAGGGAAAAGATTACAGAGGTAGGGAAAAGATTACAGAGGTAGGGAAGAGATTACAGAGGTAGGGAAGAGTTACAGAGGTAGGGAGGAGATTACAGAGGTAGGGAGGAGATTACAGAGGTAGGGAGGATATAACAGAGGTAGGGAAGAGATTACAGAGGTAGGGAGGAGCGAGGCCATGGAAGGTTTTGGAAACAAGCATAAAATTAAGATGTTGCTTGAATGGGAGCCAATGTAGGTCAGTGAGCACAGGGGTGATAAGGGAATGGGACTTGCTGTGAGTTAGCGCAAAGACAGCAGAGTTTTGGATGACCTCAAGTTAATGGAGGGTAGAATGTGGCGGACCAGCCAACAGTGCATTGGAATAGTCAAGTTTAGAGGTAACAGAGGCATGGATGAGGATTTCAGTAGATGAGCTGAGGTAGGGGCAGAATCAGTTGATGTTAAGTAGTTTGAACTAAGTGGTCTTAGTGGTGGTGTGGATATGCATTGGAAACTCATCTCAGGATCAAATGTGACACCAAGGTTGCGAACAGACTGGCTTGATTTCAGACTGTTACCAGGGAGAGGGATGGTAGCTAGGGAACGGAGTTTGGAGTGGGGACTAACAACAATGTCTTCAGTCTTCCCAATATTTAACTGAAGGACATTTCTGCTCCTCCAGTACTGGATAGGGGATAAGCAGTGTGATAATTTAGCAACACTGGAGGAACTGAGGGAGGTGGTGGTGAGGTAGAGCTGAGTGTCATCAGCGTATATCTGAAAACTAACACTGCACTTTCGGATGATGCCGAGGGGCAGCACATAGATGTTTAATAGAAGGGCCAAGGACAGATGCTTGGGGGACACCATAACTAATGGTGTGGGAGCAGGAAGAGAAGCCATTGAAAGTGATACTGTGGCTATGATTAGATAGATGAGAATGGAACCTGGTGAGAGCAGTCCCACCCAGCTGGACAACAGCGGAATGGCACAGGAGGAGGATAATGTAGTCAACCATGTCAAAGGCTGCAGACAGGTCGAGAAGAATGAGGACAGAACGTTTACTTCTGTCACAGTCATTTGTCACTCTTTCATTTTTGTTTAACCATGCAAACCAGTCTGTCCAGAAATGAAAAGTGCTCATGGGCTTATTGCAATGATGAGTGTGTGGCACAAAGGTGATAAATCATTTTCTGAGAGCTCAGAATTGCAAATCCCTCAGCGCCTGAGTCAAACACCACTCTCCAATTCCACCATTGACACACATTATTGCCTGGGTTTTGTTGAGACAATCAGTCTGTTTCACCCACATTTCCATTCCCCTGTGAACTCAGATTCCATATACCCCCACCACCCACACAACTGTCTATTTTCCTGGATACTGGTCAGGTGGGGCACTTAAGGGGTAGAGGGATGAGGTACATTTACATCCTAATGCAACAAAACCTGTCACTCAGAGAAACAAAACAATCTGCTCAGGAACAGTCATCTTCTTTGGATTGATACCCATGAGTAGATGCCGAATGTCCATTCAGTTCCTCCCCACAGCTGAACAGCCACGATCAGGTGAGTTTATCAGCTAGATGGGGTTGGCGGTTCCTTTCTCTCTCCATCTCAACAAATAAAGATCTGCATTTTCTATAGCGCCTTTCAGAGCCTCAGGATATCCCAAAGTGCTCACACTTTGAAGTGTAGTCACTGTTGTAATGTGGAAACCATAACAGCCAATTTGTGCACAGCAAGCTCCCACAAATAGTGACGTGATAATAACCAGATAATGTTTTAGTAACGTTGGTTGACACCAGGGAGGACTCCTCAGTTCTTCTTCTTGTCACCGTTCAACATCTCATTGAAAAAATGGAACCTCCAACGGTGCAGCACTCCCTTGGTTGTGAGCTGAAGTGTCAGCATAGATTTTTTTGTTCAAGTCTCAGGAGTGGGGCTTGAACCCACAACCTTTGTACTCAAAGGCAAGAATTCTACCCATGGCTGACGCAGTATACTGATGGTATAGCACTGCACTGCTTTACCCAGGCTCTGGATGGGTTTACCAATGGCTGACGCAGTATACTGATGGTCTAGCACTGCACTACTCTACCCAGGCTCTGGATGAGTTTATCCATGGCTGACGCAGTACACTGAACGTCCAGCACAGCACCGCTCTACCCAAGCTTTGGATGGGTTTACCCATGACTGACACAGTATACTGATGGTTTAGCACTGCACTGCTTTACCCAGGCTCTGGATGGGTTTCCCCATGGCTGCGCAGTACACTGAAGGTCCAGCACAGCACTGCTCTACCCAGGCTCTGGATGAGTTTATCCATGGCTGACGCAGTATACTGATGGTCTAGCACTGCACTGCTCTACCGAAGCTTTGGATGGGTTTACCCATGGCTGACGCAATACATTGATGGTCTAGCACAGCACTGCTCTACCCAGACTCTGGATGAGTTTATCCATGGCTGACGCAGAATACTGATGGTCTAGCACAGCACTGCTCTACCCAGGCTCTGGTTGAGTTTATCCATGGCTGACACAATACTGATGGTCTAGCACCGCACTGCTCTACCCAGGCTCTGGATGATGTGCTGTTAACAGAGGACATCAAGCATAAAGGTGCAACAATTCAGCCTATCAAGGAGTGTGAGCTCTCTGTGTCAGTTGTATTGCCATTACCTGTCACACACCCCCAGCACTGAGCTTCACCTCAGCACTGTCTGACACTTCTGGGCTGTAAATGGATGCCACAAATGAGGGAAAGGGATTGAAAATGCTGAAATTTGATTAGGCTACAGTTTATTTAATAATAGAACTCAATCTAACACTCTAGATCATTGGCCTAATATGTCAATCTCCAATAGTTGGAAGGGCCTGTTTCCCTTGAAGATGAAGGCAGGTAACATCCACACACCACAGCAATAAATATTTTCAAATTTCAAGCTCCATTGAAATCCCTTTTCAATATATTCCACAGAAGATCAGAACCAACAAGATTTGGGTGTCTCACTGAAATGGGCCCTAAGCCACAAATCTTCTTCACTCTGGTCAACAGAGATGGAGTAACGAGTGCAGTAAATTTGATAACAATCTGTGTAGCTACCTCATTATCACACAGTTTCCCACGTGATGCACCACAGCCTCCCTCAGCCCCAACTTTTCCTCTGATACAGCAAACCCTTACAGTTCCTCCCGTTCAACATATATTCAGTCAGTTACCTCCATCCGTTTAATGTGCTATTCTCTTTATGTTATGAGTTGTCCAGTCCATACACCTCCTCCAATGTAACACACTGGTCAGTTTGCACAGCACTCACTGTGTGCCTCTGCTCCTTCTATACAACTGCTCTTGACTAGCAGTCTTCAGTCCATACAGATCCTTACTATTCAGTCCATATAGCTTATCCGATATAATCCTAGGTTCGGTTTGTACAGCTATCTTGCTTGTCATGCACAAGGGAGCAAAACAAGACAAGATCATCACAGATTACAATGAACGTCCTTAGACCTTGACCTGTACAAATAACAGATATATACCAATGGGAGCTAGAGAGATAAGAAAAGATTGAGGGTTAAGATTGTTTCTTTTTTGTATCTGGCACTTGTGAGCTGAAACAAACTCATCTGCAGTGAGCTCCCAAATCAAGAGGACCAACAAAGGTTGATCACTCCAAGGAGAACTAAAACATCTCAGAGATCGAGTACATCTTGCAGGATTGGAGGAGATGAATCTTACACCTGATACCCGCCATAAAGCAAGAAAGAGATAACCCGCTGTAATATAAAAAGCTTACCTTTCTGAACATGAATGATATCTGGGAAATTGGACAGTAAACCCTGGTACAGGGAAAGTGTATCCAACATGTGGAACAGATCATTCTTGGGCTGCTCTGCAAACAACTCTCCAATGGCCTCATATGTTTTGCCCGTGTTAGAAATGGCCTTGTTCAGAGGGATCGCTAGGTGTGGTTGATCCAACTCAAATGCCTGACTTATCGAATTGAATGCATTGCCTAATTTCTGAAATTCCTTCCTGAAGCCCCCAGTGTGTTTGCGGCAGAGATCAGTAGCCACATTGGTCAGCTGTAGCACGCTGTCATCCATCCTCTTGGAGAAGGTTTTAAACGTGTCCACCCTCTCCTCCACATCCTGAAGATCCTGATGCTCCTGTGGAATTTGTATGGTGAGGAATGAATTGGCGCCGACCAACTCGTCTTTCTCCATCCGCCTCTTCCCCTGTTTCCAAGCCCTGTCGTCGGTGCAAGTCAGGAAGTGTTGGAATCCTTCGTATTGGGAGAGCACTGGGTGGCTTGTCATGTGGTCCATCCACAGAATCAAGCGCCTCTTGCGTTTCTCAATGAAATCATCTTCAAATCGGCCTGTGGCCTGTTTCTCGGGAAGATGTGGCACTGAGATAACAGAGAACTTGTGCAGCAGCCTGTTGTGTAGCCAGTCAAAGTGTTTGTAGCGACGATACACGGGGTAGTTGGTATGACTAGGGGTCAGCTTGTAGGAGATGTAACTCTTGATGCCTTTAAACTTGGTTTGCTTGGTGGGTTCCTCAATGGTGCAGGCGAAGGGGTGAGGGCTCTCGCTCCACTGAGGCCCATCGGGACTCATCACCACACAATAGGTTTCTGAGGTTTTAAAGACAGAGGGTACCTCACCCAGGATAAACGCCTCCCCACCAGACCTTACAAAGCTTGAGAAACGATTGAAGTTCTTGCCCACGGCACTACTTTTAGTGCTGAGCCTACTGGCAGTGCTGTCCTGCCTTTCCACGGATGGTTTTTGCCTGTAAATCACACTGGGATAAGGGGAGACTGTATACGGGTGGAGGTGGTTGTGGCCATTGGTGTTACTGGTCACGCCAGGTTCATCAACCACTGTGGAAGAGTCATCCCAGTCATCCCAATCATCATCATCATCTTCCTCATAACTGCCCTGTTGGTACGGGGTTGCATAGCTCGGGGAATAGAATGCAGAGTGATTCCCTGGTGAGCTTGCAGGGCTGGAGTAGTGAGTGAAAGAGGAATTGGAAGTGGAGGGTGAGGGTGTACTGGGTTTGAGAATTTCCACATAAGAAGCTGGAAAGAGTCCTTTGTCCCCCCGACTATTCTGGCCTTCCAGCCAGCCATCCAAAGACTTCTCGTTAAAAACCAGCAGCTGCTCATTCTCCTGGATGCTGATCTCCTCGGGGTTCTCACTCTGGAAGCTGTAGAGAGCCTTGGCTTTGATGGAAGCCATGATCTAGGCTTAGGGTAGAAGAGAATTGCAGTGTCTCCTTGGGTATCTAGCAGCTGGAGATGGGTCTGGAAGGGTGCGGGCTGTCGCTGCAACTCTCCCTCTCCAGCTCGGCTCCCTCAAGCCGGGGAAAGGAAGGAAGTGTCGGCCGGTCTACAGCTCCTACCGTGAACGCCTACAGCTCCGGGTGCATTGCCCTGCTCGGCACTTCGCTCCTGGTGTCCTCCCGGGCACAAGCTCTGTCCCGGGAGCCTGCAGTCTCCCAAACGATGGCCGCGGCCAAACTCCTCTTTGTTGTGATGAGCTCTCGTACTTTGAAGCGCAGCAAAAGTTTTGCTAATTGCAAAGGAAGTTCGCGACTGCCCTCTAGGTATTGGATCTTAGGCTGGCACTTCAAGGAAACAGGAGCAGCATCCCAGTGATCCTCCTAAACTGCCCTCAGTCAAACAGGCTGACAACATAACTGGTTGGGTTACGTCCCAGCCTGCCCCCATCGCCCGCTAACATCGTGGCCCTTCATGTGTAAGGGTTTTTGGGCAATTTGACATTAGGCAAAGCCAGAGCATATCACAGGAACAGGAGGAGGCCATTCAGTCCCTCGAGAGCCTGTTCAATGTGATCCGGCTGACCTGTTGAGGGCAGCAGTAGGTAATTCCCAGGAGTCTGGAGCATTCTCCTTTTCTGGGTTTTATTTTCTAGAGGACGTGTCACAGTTTTTCACAGAATCATTACAGTGTACAAGGAGGCCATTCGGCCCAACGTGTCTGCAGCTTGGCAATGATGTTACCTCCATCAAATATTTACCTTATGCCATGCAACTGGTGTCAGAGCTTGGAACAAACTGTGAGGGTAAAAATGTCCATTTCCTCCTGGCCTTTTGACAAAACACTGGGTCCTATAATCATCCCTAATCTGTCCTTTTTCATCCCAAATCATTTTCACAACAGAAAAATGATTGCTTTCAGATTTTGTTTCTGTGAAGTTCTATATTGTTGAACTTTTACAGAAAAGTTGTTCGTAATTTTAAACAATAATTGAAGGTGTGCAATGAAACAGAAATCCAATTGGTTTGGTTTCCATGACTGTGATAAATTTAGGTTTTGTCACTTTATAGCATTTGAGCTGATAATAGTTCATTATCAAGGATTTAAAATTGATGTAATCATCAGTAAGCTGCAAATTCTAGTAAAGGAAATATAATTTTTACAAATTAAGTTCATGTGGAGAAGCAGAATTGGCAGTAAATAATAACTTGGATCAATCAAATTCTACATTGCAAAGTGAACTTGGATTAATAGGGATCTGAAAACCTGTTATCATTTTCATCAATAGAATTCTCGAGCTACTAATAGTAATTAGAATCTGGAGGATGGAACATGCAGCAAATCTGTTGTAATTCAATAGTTCTCGATAGGAAATATGAAAATAACAATTAGACCAAAAATAATGGCTATGGAATCATTTTCAGAAATGACAGTGTTATAGAAAGGGAACGGGAAGTCTTGTGGTGCAGTGGTAGTGTTCCTGCCTCTGAGCCAGAAGCTCTGGTTCAAGTCCCACTTCAGGTCTTGATGGCTATGGAAGGTGCATTCATAACGTGGCCAAACGGGTTGATTATCAGCCTATAAATCCTTCCAACACACCTGATGGAAGGCAGTAAGAGCAGGAGAGTTTCCTGGTCAGCCAAACTGCAGAAGGCAACAGCAAACCACTGCAGTACTTTGCCAAGCATAATCATGGACCAATCCAATGGAAGTCCATGGTCACCAATGCCCTCTCTGGGGCATAGTTCCTGGAGGATGAGGATGGAAGGGGCTTGGGGAGAATTGAAGAAAACAGATGATCACCCATCTGGTACAGAAACTCTCCCAACACTAGGCCATTCAATGCTTAATAGTAATCTGATGCTGGGTAATCTGGAGATCATTCTGAACCTATTGACTTGCATTTTAGTCTTCAGCACTGAAATTTCAGTGAGATTCACAGGCGAGAGCAGAACACGTCATTCCAAAGTAGTTGGTGAATTTTCCATTACATACTCAGCTGTACTGGGCTTTTGATGGCAAAACTGAAGATGCCACGTTCATCAAGATTGTGGATTTGGCAGGAACCTGGTTAAAGCACTTTCTCTTCCACTCATTCCTCGTGCTATAAATATACCTGTGTAGGAGTTAGACAAATTAATGGGCTAAGTCTGGAGTCGTACAGGAGCTCAGACTCAACACAGTTTGGCCCTTCCTCATCATCCTGCCATAAGCACTAATTACAACTCTTTCATTTCATTCTTCAAATGTTAGAACTTCTGCTTTTCCAACCCATCCCGTCTCCAGTTAATTGGTTGCTTGTATCCACAGCAATTGCTTTAAATGCTTTGTAAATGTTTTTCCAATGTTTTGGCTGTGGCATGTTCTGACGTAAAATAGTTAACTGTTTTCTTTTAACAAGGAAGGAATGAAAGCACCATCTACTGGCAGAGTGTGGCAGCTCAGCAACACCTACCAACTCACGGACAGGCCAATGTCAGCAACATCAACACTTAAATAACTTGTATTTATATAGCACCTTCTAGGAAATAAAATATCCCAAGCGCTACACAGCAGCATTATAGAACAAATTATGACAGTGAGTCACATAAGGAGATATTAGGACAGCAAGTAGGTTTTAAGGAATGTCTTACAGGAAGAGAGAGAGAGAGAGAGGGAGAGAGGCATAAAAGTTTATGGAAGGAATTCCAGAACTTAGCACCCAGGCAGCTGAAGGCATGGCCGCCAACAGTGTAGCAATTAAAATTTGGGATCTTCAAGAAGCCTGAATTAGGGTTACAGTTATCTCAGGGGGTAGTGGGACTGGAGGATATAACTGAGATAGGAAGGGGCGAGGCCATGAAGGAATTTAAAAACAGGGATGAGAATTTTAAGATTGAGGCATGACTTAACCAAGAGTTGACATAGGTCAGCGAGCACAAAGGTGAATAGAACTTGGCATGACTTAGGACAGAGGCAGCAGAGTTTTGGAAGACATTGAGTTTACAGAAGGTAGAATCAGGAGTGAGTTGAAATAGTCAAGTCTAGAGGTAAACTGCAGAGTTAACTGTTTCTCATTTCACAGATGCTGCCTGACCTGTTGAGTATTTTCAATTTCTATATAAGGATAGAATTACTGTGACACTGTATTTCAGTTCCCCTATTTACAAAACCAAGTATCCCATCTGCTTTCTTAACTGCCTTATCAATTTGCTCTGCTGACTATAAGGATTTGTGAATATACAGTCTGACCCCTCTGCTCTTGCACTTCAAAATAGTCCTATTTAGATCATACTGCCTCTTCATGTTGTTCCTGCCAAAGTGCTTCACTTCACACTCCCAAACCCCTCAACCGCTACCATCTAGAAGGTCAAGAGCAGCAGATACATGGGAACACCGTCATCTGAAAGTTCCCTTCCAAGCCGCACACCATCCTGGCTTGGAAATATATTGCCATTCCTTCACTGCCGCTGGGTCAAAATCCTGGAACTCCCTCCCTAACCACACTGTGGGTGTCCCTACACCACATGGACTGCAGTGGTTCAAAGAAGGCAGCTCACCACCACCTTCTCAAGGGCAATTAGGAATGCCGCAGCATCCCAGGGAAGAATTTTTAAAAAACTTATCCACATTAAACAGCTTCTGTCATGTATCTGCCTTTTTCACCAGTCTGTCTTCATCTACCTGAAGTATGCTAATATCCTGTTCACCATTTCCTATGCTGTCAAGTTGTGTGTCATCAACAAACTTCAAAATTGACCTCTCTATATCCAAGTCCAGGTTATTTATATATAACAAGAAAAGCAATGGTCCTAATATCGAACCCTGTGGGACCCCAATGTATCCTTCTCTTCTACACTTTGGCCTTCTTTCGCTATTTGGTAAAATAATTGAAACTGTAGGCTAAGGACCTCAGAATGTGAACAACCCCCCAAATGCTTATCCCCAGAAGCCATGCATTGGTTTGAGCGTACGCAACTCCTGCTGAATACAAAACCCTGTTTGCCACTGGATCAGAAGTTGGTAATAATGGATACACTCTAACCACTCTGGTCTTGAAATCTATTGTTTGGAAACACCATGTGTCTGGAACTTTTTTTGAGCAGACCAAGCATTCCCTCAACATCATTGGCATCATTTTAGTACAGTACTTTGGGAGCAGAAACATGGAAAATACAGTATTTGGATAAGTAAAACAATTTTTATTACTGCTTTCTAATATTTTATCCCAGTTTTATGTTTGAGGTAATTATTTATGTCCAGGTATTTTCTGGTTCACACACTTGTGGTTAGTCATTCTATAATCCAGAAAATTCCAAAATCCAGAACTGACTTAGTGCCAAGCGTTCTGGACAGGACAGGTTACAGTGTACTTGTAAACACACTTCTAATATCCATTCAGGCAGCAAATATTAAGAATATGTTTGTAATATTTCTGTGTTGTCATTCTCTTCATGATATTCTGCACTTTTATTTCCTGACTATAGTGACTATGCTTCAAAATACTTTGTTGGCACTTTGAACGTCCCTAGTTTGTGAATTCGGCTATATTAATGAAAGTCTTTCTTTCTTATGTAATTCTTAAAAACTGTATTACCTGTATTTGGTTTTAAAATTAAAGTAATGGAGCAAAGCTACATAGATTGGAGTTAATAGCCTTGCCTTTCCTGACAGGCAAATATTGTCAAGAATGAGATGTATCAAAACAAAACTAATTTTTGGATGTAAGGCCAACTTTTAGTGCCCATCTTTGCTAGTCCAAAAAGAGTAGTTAAAAGCCAACCAGGACAACACTGCTGTTGATCTAGAATTGCATATAGGTCAGACCGGGATAAGGGCATTAGTGAACTAGATGTTTTTTAAAAATAAAAAAATCTGGTAGTGTCATGGCCTGGTATTTCCATATTTTTAAGGAAGAGAATTTAAATTCTCAAACTGTTACGGGTGGTTTATAAAACTAGGCTCTCTGTCCAGAAACATAACCGCTGCATCGCCATCTCCTTAATGAATGCACAAGATTGGGCATCAACCAATGTATGGACCACAAGACATTAATAGTGTAATGGGGTTCCTTATGAGGTCACATCATTAATGAAGTTTATGAAGTAAATTCATGTCACAAAGTAAGATGATGAGGATTAAGGACAATATGCAAAGGTAACAGGACACGTACCAATATGGATTGTAAATAGTATTTGATGATGAGGATTGAATAAACAGGGGTATATTTTGAAGAGGAAATTCCCTGGGAGATTTACCTCAGTGTGTAGGGACTGTTAAAACTGGTGATTTACCTCAGTGTGTAGGGATGTGGAGGTTATTCTGGCTGAGCAGACAGCGAAAGGCCGCACTCGCCCCCTAGGCCGCTCCTTCCCGCCTGTCCGCGGGCTTGGGAACAATAAAGTCTTGTTGAGGGGGCGGGGCCGCGGGAACAATAAAGTTTTGTTGTGGTTGTTAGGCACAAGATGGCGGCGGAGCAGCGGCAGCCAGCGATCCTGGAGCCCGAGCCAGAGGGAGACGGAGACGGAGAAGGAGAAGACATCTTCACCGGCAGCGTGAGTGTGTTGGACCGGGACAGCTTCACTGACAAGCGGCGGATAAGGAGCTGGAGCGCGGGGTGTGACCGGGGGCAGAGTCAGAGGAGGGGTCAACGGGCATAGGAGGAGGGGTCAACGGGCATAGGAGGAGGGGTCAACGGGCATAGGAGGAGGGGTCAACGGGCATAAGGAGGAGGGGTCAACGGGCATAAGGAGGAGGGGTCAACGGGCATAAGGAGGAGGGGTCAACGGGCATAAGGAGGAGGGGAGGGGGGCATAAGGAGGAGGGGAGGGGGGCATAAGGAGGAGGGGAGGGGGGCATAAGGAGGAGGGGAGGGGGGCATAAGGAGGAGGGGAGGGGGGCATAAGGAGGAGGGGAGGGGGGCATAAGGAGGAGGGGAGGGGGGCATAAGGAGGAGGGGAGGGGGGCATAAGGAGGAGGGGAGGGGGGCATAAGGAGGAGGGGAGGGTAAGGAGGAGGGGAGGGGGGCATAAGGAGGAGGGGAGGGGGGCATAAGGAGGAGGGGAGGGGGGCATAAGGAGGAGGGGAGGGGGGCATAAGGAGGAGGGGAGGGGGGCATAAGGAGGAGGGGAGGGGGGCATAAGGAGGAGGGGAGGGGGGCATAAGGAGGAGGGGAGGGGGGCATAAGGAGGAGGGGAGGGGGGCATAAGGAGGAGGGGAGGGGGGCATAAGGAGGAGGGAGGGGGGGCATAAGGAGGAGGGAGGGGGGCATAAGGAGGAGGGGAGGGGGCATAAGGGGGAGGGGAGGGGGGCATAAGGAGGAGGGGAGGGGGGCATAAGGAGGAGGGGAGGGGGACATAAGGAGGAGGGGAGGGGGGCATAAGGAGGAGGGGGGCATAAGGAGGAGGGGAGGGGGGCATAAGGAGGAGGGGAGGGTGGGGGGAGGGGAGGGGAGGGTGGGGGGGGGAGGAGGGGAGGGTGGGGGGGGGAGGAGGGCAGGGTGGGGGGGGAGGAGGAGGAGGAGGGCAGGGTGGGGGGGGGGGGGAGGAGGGGGCAGGGTGGGGGGGGGAGGAGGAGGGCAGGGTGGGGGGGGGGAGGAGGAGGGGCAGGGTGGGGGGGGGGGAGGAGGAGGGCAGGGTGGGGGGGGGGGGAGGAGGAGGGCAGGGTGGGGGGGGGGGAGGAGGAGGGCAGGGTGGGCGGGGGGAGGAGGGAGGGCAGGTGGGGCGGGGGGAGGAGGAGGGCAGGGTGGGGGGGGGGAGGAGGAGGGCAGGGTGGGGGGCGGGAGGAGGAGGGCAGGGTGGGGGGCGGGAGGAGGAGGGTGGGGGGGGAGGAGGAGGGCAGGGGGGGAGGAGGGCAGGGGGGCATAAGGAGGGGGGGCATAGGAGGAGGGCAGGGGGGAGGGGGCCATAGGAGGAGGGGAGGGGGGCATAGGAGGAGGGGAGGGGCGGAGGAGGGGAGGGGGGCAGGGGGAGGAGGGGAGGGGGTGGAGGGGCATGGGGAGGGGGCAGGGGGGAGGAGGGGAGGGGGCGGAGGGGCATGGGGAGGGGGCAGGGGGGAGGGGGGCATGGGGAGGGGGGCGGGGGGGAGGAGTGCATGGGGAGGGGGCGGAGGGGAGGGGGGAGGAGGAGGGGCAGGGGGAGAGGAGAGAGCAGGGGGAGAGGCAAGGTTACAGTGATCGTGGGGGGATTTCAATATGCAGGTAGACTGGGAAAATCAGGTTGGTAGTGGATCCCAAGAAAAGGAATTTGTAGAATGTCTACGAGATGGCTTTTTGGAGCAGCTTGTGGTTGAGCTCACTAGGGAACAGGCAATTCTAGATTTAGTGATGTGTAATGAGGCAGATTTGATAAGGGAGCTTAAGGTGAAGGAACCCTTAGGAGGAAGTGACCATAATATGATAGAATTTACCCTGCAATTTGAGAGGAAAAAGCTGGAATCAGATGTAATGGTATTACAGTTGAATAAAGGCAACCACAGAGGCATGAGGGAGGAGCTGGCCAGAATTGACTGGGAGATGAGCCTAACAGGAAAGACAATGGAACAGCAATGGCAGGAGTTTCTGGGAGTAATTTGGGAGACACAGCAAAAATTCATCCCTAGGAAGAAGAAGCATACTAAAGGGAGGACGAGGCAACCATGGCTGACAAGGGAAGTCAGGGACAGCATAAAAGCTAAAGAGAAAGCATACAATGTGGCGAAGAGTAGTGGGGAAACCAGGTGATTGGGAAGCCTACAACTAAAAAAGAAATAAGGAGGGAGAAGATTAAATATGAGGGTAAACTAGCCAGTAATATAAAAGAAGATTGCAAGAGTTTTTTTAGATATATAAAGGGTAAGAGTGAGGCAAAAGTGGACATTGGGCTGCTGGAAAATAATGCTGGAGATGCAGTAGTGGGGAACAAAGAAGTGGCGGAGGAACTGAATAGGTTATTTGCGTCAGTCTTCACAGTGGAAGGGGGCGGGGGGGAGGAGGAGGAGGAGGAGGAGGGGGTGGGGGGGAGGAGGAGGAGGGGGCGGGGGGCGGAGAGGGGAGAGGAGGGGGGCGGAGAGGGGAGAGGAGGGGGGCGGAGAGGGGAGAGGAGGGGGGCGGAGAGGGGAGAGGAGGGGGGCGGAGAGGGGAGAGGAGGGGGGCGGAGAGGGGAGAGGAGGGGGGCGGAGAGGGGAGAGGAGGGGGGCGGAGAGGGGAGAGGAGGGGGGCGGAGAGGGGAGAGGAGGGGGGCGGAGAGGGGAGAGGAGGGGGGCGGAGAGGGGAGAGGAGGGGGGCGGAGAGGGGAGAGGAGGGGGGCGGAGAGGGGAGAGGAGGGGGGCAGAGAGGGGAGAGGAGGGGGGCGGAGAGGGGAGAGGAGGGGGGCGGAGAGGGGAGAGGAGGGGGGCGGAGAGGGGAGAGGAGGGGGGCAGAGAGGGGAGAGGAGGGGGGCGGGAGGGAGGGGAGAGGGGGGAGGGGAGAGGAGGGGGCAGGAGGGAGGGGAGAGGGGGGAGGGGAGAGGGGAGAGGAGGGGAGGAGGGGAGGGGGCAGAGGGGAGGAGGGGGGAGGGGAGGGGGGGAGAGGATGGGGCAGAGGGGAGGAGAGGGAGCAGGGGAAGAGGAGGGGGCAGGGGGAGAGAAGAGGAGAGGAGAGGGCGATGGGAGAGAGGAGGTGGCAGGGCGAGAGGAGGGGGCAGGGGGAGTGGGGAGAGGAGGAGGGGGCAGGGGGGAGCGGAGGGGGCAGCAGGGGAGGAGAGAGGAGGGGAGGGGGCAGCGGAGGAGTGGGTAGGGGGAGGGAGGGATTGGGGGGAGAAAGGGAGGGGGCGGGGAGGGATGGTGTGGAGAGGGGAAGTTTGGGGGTGGGGAGGGAATTGCCCTTGAACTAAGTGGCTTATTAGGCCTTTTTAGGGGGTAGTTAAGAGTCAGTCATATTGCTGAGGGTCTGGAGTGACGTGGGCCATCCAGTTAGCATGGCAGATTTCCTTCATGAAAGGGCACCAGTGAACCAGATGGAATGTTATGACAGTCAATGGCAATGACATTCAGGGGTGCAAGGATTAAGCTGGCAACTGCAGACCATCAGTTTGACTCAGTGGTAGGGAACCTTTGGGTACTATAGTACGAGATCAAATCAGTAGTCACTTAGACAAGTACAGGATAATTATGGAAAGCCAACATGGATTCATTAAGGGAAAATCAGGTTTAACTAACTTGCTGGAGTTTTTTTGAGGAGGTAACAGAGAATGTTGATAAGAGAAATGCTGTTGATGTGTATATGGATTTTGAAAAGGCGTTTGATATGGTGCCACAAAACAGACTTGAGCAAAGTTCTAGGTCATGGAATAAAAGGGAAAGTAAGCACTTGGATAAGAAATTGGCTGAGTGACAGGAAACAGAGAGTAGTGATCAATGGTTGTTTTTAACTTTGGAGGAAGGTTTGTGGTGGACTTCCCCAGGGGTCAGTGTTGGGACCCTTGCTCTTTCTGGTATATATTAACGACCTAGACTGTGATGTTCAAGGCACGATTTCAAAATTTGCAGATGACACGAAGGTTGGAAATATTGTCAACTGTGATGGGGATAGTCCTGAACTTCATAAGGACAAAGACATGTTGGTGGATTGGGAAGACAAGTGGCAGATGAAGTTCAATGCAGAGAAGTGTGAGGTTATTCCTTTTGGCAGGAAAAATATGGTGAGACAATATAAAATAAAGGGAGAGCCTCAAAAGGAGCTGCAGGAACAGAGACACCTGGGTGCATACGTACATAGGTCATTGAAGATGGCAGGGTATGTTGAGAGAGCAGTTAATAAAGCATATAGTATATGAAGCAGCATATGCTTTATACTATAACTAGGGTTATATTCCAGATTTATTAATTGAACACCAGCTGCTGTGGTGAGATTTGAACCTGTGTCCCCAGGGTATTAGCCTGGGCCTTTGGATTATTAATCCAGTAATATTACTACTACGTCACAGCTGCCTCTGCCTCCCCTCCCTCTCTAAGAAATTCAAGAAAACTGTGTAACTTGTCCTATGAATAACACTCAAATATTGGCTCTCTACTTCTGGTAATTATTCTTTCATGGGATGTAGGCATCACTGGCTAGGCCAACATGTACTGTGCCCATCCCTAATTGACCTTGAGAAGGTGGCGGTGAGCTGCCTTCTTGAACCACTGCAGCCCATGTGTAGGTACCCTCACAGTGCTGTTAGGAGGGGAGTTCCAGGTTTTTTGAACAATGCTACTCTATAAGGAAGGAAATTTATCAGACACTGGAGTTGAGAGTTGGAAGGAATGTGTTCCTTCCCCACTTTCTCTTTGAACATAGCCCTGTATCCATTACTGAGAGAAAACCCCTATATTCACAGTTATACTTGGCTTTGCAGAAAATCCATGCACTGCTTTTGAAAATATCCTTTTGTATTCCATGCTGCATGCTTCCCATTGTGGAAATTTGTGAGAATTATGATACAGACATGCTATATTTCACTCCAGACTGCAAAGGAGATCAAATTGCAGGGTTTGGGTGTAGCTGGTAAAGTGGGGAGATGAATTCTACTTGTCAGGGCTGGTTGCTTCATACAATAGAGTATGGGTATATTTAGGTCAGTTTGGAGGTTTTGTTTTACTGGACTTGATGTCAATCCACTCAATGGAGCCTTGTAGTTTAACCATGGCTGCTAGGGTCCCAATCTTACTAATAGCTAAAGCTGCGCTACATACTGGGCCCCTTGGGGCCCTTCCTGTGTGATTGTACTTTAAAATGATCCAAAGATCATCTGTAACAGGAATTTTTCCTTGCTGTTCATTCAAAATAAGCTAGTAGTTGTGCTGAAGGGGCTGAATCTAGGCACCAAGGCATAGGAGATTTTACAGTGCTGATGTTGACTTGTTTAACATTCCCTCCTGTCAGGTATGACTTGTACAGATGTTTTGGGTTTTAATTGCACTTGAAACAACTGTGAATCTTGGTGTAATGTAGGGGAAGCTGTTGTGGGTATGTGACTAATGTAAAAGTTGACTACTTTTAAAAAGTCATATACATTCCTTGTTTCTCTCTTTCCTTGCTGGAGTCAGGTTTCGTGGGCTATAGTTGTACTCTATCTTACTCAAATGGCCTTTAATTTGTGAGCATTGCTGATGATTGTTGATGAGCTATAGTCGGGCTATAGTCATACTCTATCTTTCTCAAATGGCCTTTAATTTGTGAGCGTTGCTGATGATTGTTGATGAGCTGTTTGACCGCAGTAGACATCACAGCAGATCAAATCCTATATTCAGTTCTGGGCAGTACACTTTAGGGAGGATGTCAAAGTCTTGGTAAGGGTTCAGAAGAGATTTGCTAGAGTGGTACTAGAGACTTCTGTGATGTGGATAGACTGGAGAAGCTGGGGTTGTTCTCCTTGGAGCAGAGAAGGTTAAGAGGAGATTTGAGGCCTTTAAAGTTATGAATGGTTTGGAGTAATTAAGGAGAAACTGTTTCCAATGGTAGGAAAATCAGTAACAGAGGGCACCGATTTTAAGGTGATTATTAAAAGAACCAGAGAGGAGATGAGGAAATGTTTTTTTATATAAAGTGATTTGTGATCTGAAAGGATGGTGGAAACAGGTTCAAGAGGGAATTAAATATGTATTTGAAAATAATTTTTTACGGAACTATTGGGAAAGAACTGAGAAGTGAAATCAATAGGATAGGTCTACGTAGGACACAGTGGGCTGAGTGGACTCTTTCCGTGCTGTATGATTCACACCTCCAGTATGAGTTGGCTACCAAATGATCAGGTTGCAAGCAGGTATGGGAGGAGGGGAACAAAAGCAAACCAGTTGCACCCTGCCCACCACCTCTTTGCTTAAGGTTAGCAAGTTCAGCACAGGCTCAGGATTGAACCTGAGGTCTTCCTGCTCTATCTGCCTCCAACCATTCTGTCAAATATAACAGTCAGCTACTTTGCCCTAATAAAGTACCTCAGCACTAACCTTACAAATAATACCATACCAGTGTGGGATATCTCCCTGCCAGCCATCTTTGGTACGAGTGAGTTTACCAGTTAGTGTCCTGAGTACATTAGTGAAGCTTTACATTTGGGTGTACTGAGAGGCTATACGACACAGCAGTGAGCAAGGCCACTGTTTGTGCAGACTCAGATCACATTCTATTCTTCTTGTTAAAAATTCCAAATCTGTAACCTGGATACTGTGTGTCTGAATTCCCATTCTCCATCCTTAACATCCCATATCCCATACAAATCAGATAGGCCAATTAACCACTTGAACCTGTTCTGTCATTCAGTTACAGCATCACTTCTGTGTATCTTCCTATCTTGATACTGCTGTTGATATCCAAAGTCTCACCATAGGTGATTTGACTTCTTTCCCTGAACCTTCTAAGTAGTTAGCAATCAGTTAAATAAATATACAATGTAGGACATCCAAAATCCAATAGAAGAAGAAAAGCTTTTTTCATGGTAGAGACCCTTTGTAGACTTTCAGGTATCAAACTCCAGACTCAGTATTTTGGTTATTCCATAATTTGAACATTGAAGTTTTTTTTTGAGAATAGTATGGAAACTCAGCCAATATTTGCATTTGAAACCAATCAACTTTTGTAATGAATTTAATTAAACAAGTGGGGATGTAGATAGCAAGAAATGATCTTGGATCGTAAGATGTAGAATCCATGTGGGTGGAGGTAAGAAATAGCAAGGGGAAGAAGACACTGGTGGGAGTGGTCTATAGACCCCCTAACAGTAGCTATACTGTAGGACAGAGAATAAATCAGGAGACAATGAGGGCATGTAAAAAAGGCAGCACATTAATCATGGGTGACTTTAATCTTCATGTATATTGGGAAAATCAAATTGGCAGAGGTAGCCACGAGCAAGAATTCAGAGTGTATTCGGGACAGTTTCCTAGAACAATATGTTGAGGATCCAACCAGGGATCAGGCTATTTTGAATGTAATGAGGCAAGTTTAATAAATGACCTCAGAGTAAAAGGAAACAGCGACCATAGCGTGGTAGAATCTAGCATTTAGTTTGTGTGAGAAACTTGGGTCAGAAACAACTGTGCTAAACTTAAATAAGGGTAATTACAATGGAATGAGGGCAGAGTTGGCTAGAGTGGACTGGGAAAGGAGCTTAGCAGAAAAGATGGTTGATGAGCAATGGCAGACGTTTAAGAAAATAATTCATGACTCACAATAAAGAGATCCCAGTGAGGAAGAAGGATTCTAGGAAGGGGATTAACCAAGGAAGTTAAGGATAGTATCAAAGTGAAAGAAGAAACATACGATGTGGCAAAGATTAGTGGTAAACCAGATGATTGGGAAAGTTTTAAAAGCCAATAAAAGATGACCAAAAATAATAAAGAAGGAGGGAATTAAATTTTCAGGGTAAACGAGTAAGTAATATAAAATTGGACAGTGAGGTGGTAAGTAAGGGGTTGTTCTCCTTGGAGCAGATAAGGTTAAGAGGAGATTTGAGGCCTTAAAAGTTATGAATGGTTTAGTTATAGTAATAAAGGAGAAACTGTTTTCAATGGTAGGAAAATCATTAACAAAGAGCACTGATTTAAGGTGCTGAATTTGTTGCCCTTAAGCAAAGAGGTGATATATATTCTTTAAGTATATAATAAGGAAGAGAGAAGCCAAAGTGAACATTGGCCTCTTAGAGAATGAGGCAGGGGAAATAATGGGGAACCAGGAAATGGCAGAGGAGTTGAATAAATACTTTGTATCAGTCTTCACGGTAGAAGATACTAATAGCATTCCAAAGATACTAAATAATCAAGGGGCAAAAGGTGGGAGAGGAAATAAATACAATAAATATCACTAGAGAAAAGGCACTAGGGAAAATTACTGGGGCTAAAGGGACCTGATGGGTTGCATCCTAGGATATTAAAGGAAGTAGCTACAGAGATAGTGGATGCACTGGTAGTACATCTTCCAAGAATCCTTAGATTCTGGAAAAGTCCCAGAGGATTGGAAAACTGCCAATGTAACACCCTTATTCATAAAGGGAGGAAGACAAAAATTAGGTAACTATTGGTCAGTTAGCTTAACATCTCTCATTGGGAAAATATTAGTCTATTAGTACTGAAGACTTGTGCTCCAGAACTTGCCATGCCCCTAGCCAAGCTGTTTCAGTACAACTACAACACTGGCATCTACCTGGCTATGTGGAAAATTGCCCAGGTACGTCCTGCACACAGAAAGCAGGACAAATCCAACCCGGCCAGTTACTGCCCCATCAGTCTACTCTCCATCATCAGCAAAGTAATGGAAGAGGTCATGGGCAGTGCTATCAAGCGGCACTTGCTTAGCAATAACCTGCTCACCGACACAGCCAGTGAAGCCCACATCCCATGAATGAATAAAACAAAAAATTATAAAGGATGTAGTAGCAGAGCATTTAGAAATGCATAATATAATCAAGCAGAGTCAGCATGTCTTCATGAAGGGGAAATCATGCCTGACAATTTTATTGGAATTCTTTGAGGTGGTAACAAGCAGGATAGATAAAGGGGAACTAGTAGATGTAATATATTTGGATTTCCAAAAGGCTACTTAAGATAAGAGCCCATGGTATTGGGGGGTGGTATATTAGCATGGATAGAGGATTGGCTAACCAATAGAGGACAGAGAGCTGGGATAAAGGGTCATTTTCAGGATGGCAATCTGTAACTAGTGGAGTGCCACAGGGATCAGTGCTAGGGCCACGATTATTTACAATATATATTAATGACTTGGATGAGGGAAGTGAATGTACTACCGCCAAGTTTGCGGATGACACTAAAATAGGTGGGGAGGCAAGTGATGAGGATGATCCCTGCAGAGGGATATAGACAGGTTAAGTGAGTGGACAAAAACTTGGCAGATGGAATATGTGGGAAAATGTGAGGTTATGCACTTTGGCTGGAAGAATAGAGGAGCTGAATATTATTTAAATAGAGAGCCTGCAGAAGGCTGCAGCACAGAGGGATTTGGGGGTCCTTGTGCATGAATCGCAAAAAGCTAGCATACAAGCAGCAGGTAATAGGTAAGGCAAATGAAATGTTGGCCTTCATTTCAAAGGCAATGGAGTACAAAAATAGGGAAGTCTTGCTATAACTGTACACCACATGTAGAATACTGTACACCACGTAGAATACTGTACACCACGTAGAATACTGTACACCACGTAGAATACTGTACACCACGTAGAATACTGTACACCACATGTAGAATACTGTACACCACATGTAGAATACTGTGAAAAGTTTTGGTCCCCTTATCTAAGGAAATATATACTGGCATTAGAGGCAGTCCAGAGAAGGTTCACTAGGTTGATCCTGGGTATGGAGGGATTTTCTTATGAGGAGAGGTTGAGTAGGTTGGGCCTGTACTTATTAGAGTTTAGAAGAATGAGAGGCAACCTTATTGAAACATATAAGATTCTTAGGGGGCTTGACAGGGTAGATGCTGAGAGGTTGTTTCCCCTTGTGGGAGAGTCTAGGACCAGAGAGCATAATCTCAGAGTAAGGGTTATATGTTTCACCCATTTAAGACAGAGATGAGGAGGAATTTCTTCTGAGGGTAGTCAATCTGTGGAATCCTTTACAGCAGAGGGCTGTAGAGGCTGCGTCGTTAAGTATGTTGAAGGCTGAGATAGACAGATTTTTAATCAGTAAGGGAATCGAGGGCTATGGGGAAAAGGCAGGAGGTTGGTGTTGAGGGTTATCAGATCAGCCATCATCTCATTGAATGGCAGAGCGGACTCGATGGGCCAAATGGCCTACTCCTACATCTTATGGTTTGATAGTCCTGTACATTCATGTGATTTGACTTAAATGATGTTTTGAATTGAGTGGATTGTTAATTGTAAGATCAGTAGGGAACAGTTCCACTCCAACTGATTTAGAATTGAAGTGAGGGAGGAGAGGTTGGTATACGGCAGCTAAGTCTCGCCATTTTTGTCAAGTATGGTAGTAGGGCGCCTTAATCATGATTCCCTCTGCTGCTGAAGGCAGGTTTAGTTTGTGTTTTATTCTGCCATTCCTGTGGGTGTAGGCTTGTAGTGGGAATGGAGAGAACCTTGATGCTTCCCCCTAATCTCGCAGATTGAGTTTCTAGCAGGATTGCCCACATTTTAGGTGGATCACTTGAAGATATCCTGAGCAAGGTTATGGCGGTAATTGGAGCTTGGTATGTCTGTATGACCTCAGCCACTTCAAACTCCTGGTGTTTAGTGGCAGAATGGTGTGCCTGGAGTTTTGATCTATTTTGCTTTCATTCTCTTCCTACTCTCTAACCTCTGTTTATTGATCATATTATTATCACCACCTTCAACACCTCTTTGATCCTTTTGTCTGTGACATCTTTTGATTATCTGCTCCTATCACTGCTTGCTTATCTCCACAATCATCCCACCCTCAACTTCTCTCTCCCCCCGCCCCCCCCACCTTAGACCAGCTTATATTTCACCTTTCTCCTAACTATACTCAGTTCTGCCGAAGGGTCATGAAGACTCGAAACGTTAACTGATTTATTCTCCACCGATGCTGCCAGACCTGCTGAGTTTTTCCAGGTAATTCTGTTTTTGTTTTGTTAGTAATATTATTTCTCTAGTTGCTTTTTAAGCTCACTGCAGTGTGCAAACCACTTGAGCTTCCCTTTTCCATCCTTACCACCTGTCCTCTTCTCCTTTTTCTTGCCCCCTTGCAAAATAGCTTTTAATAAAAAGTGAATTTTTTGGATAGAGAGGGTTGAATCCTTTAATCGGAAGTTTCTTTAATTGAACAAGGCAGCCAATTAAGAGTTGCTCGCCTGGAAACCTGATTCAGTAAATTGAGGCCTCGAGTAAAGTGTCTGTGATGAATGTCAGTGTTTATCCATGAGATGAATTGAGGGAATAGTGAGGTTTACAGGAAGCCCTTCTTTATATTTCCTCTGAGTGGGATAAGTGCTTGGAAGTGTACGCTGAGGGGCAATACCAGATAGCAGGTGCCCTGTTGGGATATAAATGGGCAATTTGTGGGCCTCAAACAGCAAAGCTGATCCGTGATTTTGCTGGTCAAGTGTGTGTGCTTGTATTAACCTCTGTTGTCACTTTTTAAAAAGCTGTTTGTTCATGTTCTAGTGCTTCTAACTTCCGTTAAGTGAATTTTAATGTATTTTTTTAGACCTGCCCTTCGGAGATGGATTCCAGAAAGACTCCCTGCAGCAACTCCAAGACGAATGGTATCCACTCTGATGATGACGAGCAAGATATTTTTGCAGGTAATGGGTTTAAAATTCCAGTAATTTTGTTTCTTCTTGTAAAATCTCTTTAACATCCAGGACAGCCAACCAGCCCTGTGGGGACTCTGGCACCTGACTGGTACAGAGAGGACTCTCTTGGAATTACTTTGCACTTGACGTAAGCAGATGCTTGTGGATGACGTGTTTTTTATATTGGCTACATTTCAAATTTGCAATCAAAATGTTGGTTTCCTATTATTAATTGTGTCATCAGTCCTGACCATGAGTGAATGGGCTCCATCCCTCCCTCTGGCTCTTGCTAATCTTGAGAACCACCTTACTGGCATGCAGTTTGCTTCCTTCATATTGATTTTCTGGTGGCAATAATACAGGCCATGGCTGTGCCATATTTTCGGTATATAAATGTTGAGAGTTCTCTACTTGGGTTACCCAGCCTCTGAGCTGCTCTTGTAGCCACAGTATCTACGTGTCTGGTCCAGTTCAGCTTCTGGTCAGTGGTAACTCCAGGTTGTTGATGGTAATACCATTGAGTGTTTAGGGAAATTAGTTGGACTTTCTCGTTGGAGATGGTCATTGCCTGGCATGACTATTACTTGCCACATCTTGCTGCTTGTGGGCATGGACTACTTCATTATCTAAGCACTGAAAACAAGGCAATCATCAGTGAATGTCCCCACTCCTGACTTTATGGAGGGAAGGTCATTGGAGCAGTTGAAGATGGTTGGGTCTAGGAAACTGCCTTGAGGAACTCTTACAGAGCAGCCCTGGGGCTGACAATGGGCCACTTAACAACTGCCTTGCTTTGGATAGGCTGTTGTGTTTTGTATATTAAAAGCCAGCTTACTTTTAACATTTAGGAGATCTTGCATTGAAATTTCTATTCAAGAAGGGCTTCAGGCACCTGCAAACCTCAACCCCAAAGTTTGTCTCAAGTGATATTCTCTAGGGTAAGATTATACTTAATAAATCTTCTCTGAGCACTGCAATCCCATGCAGTGCCTCCCATGACAGGTGTGGCCAGAAATGTTCACAAGTTGCAGTACACGATCACTAAAGGAGCAGGATCTGTAGTTGTGACCCAATGTTGAACATCTGAACTTGTGCCATGCTGAACATTTGTTGAGTGGGAACCAGCTGCTTTTTGCCCAAGCTGCATGGTGAGGTGAAGAGTTACAAGGTTGAGAAATCTATTAAAACTATAGGACGAGATTACTGTTGTTCCAGTTCAGGAAGCATCACAGTTGTGAATTAAAGCCCAGAAATATACAGAGCAGCACATCTGTTGGAGTCACAGGGTATACAGGTGCTTCTGGGCTACACAACGAGAACTGTTCTATTGGGATTGAGAGTCCCAGCCTGTAGCAGGAGATCAGGTATCTTTGGTGTAATGGCAATGCCGCTTCAACTTGTAAAAGATATAGGTCCTTTCATTGTAGTAAAACATAGTGAGGGCGATGTGTGTGGCAGTAGCATGTTATATTGAAAGCTGTCTCATTGCAGAAGCCACTGTGGAGTTATCTCTGGACAGCCCTCAAAATGACAATCAAACTAAACCATCCGCTGCTGGTCTGACAGTAACAGTTCCACCTGGTTCTGCTATACAATCCCAGACTAAAATATACCAAGAGGTAAGGATTCAGTTTGAAGTCTTTTAAATGTTATGAACTCTAGACCTTGGAGTAGGAGTTGCACCTTTAACTTAACTTTTGAGAAAATTGGCTTTTAAATATCATCCCACTTCTCCTTTCCCCACACTTCCTCCCACAGTTGAATGTATCCTTGTTTTTCTCTGCTTTAAGTGAAAGGTAATTTCGCTTTAATGAGCCAAATACTACATGTTGCTCATCAGTATAGGACAGTGCATCATTTTACAGCGTTCTTGAGTTCTGGCTCCTGATCCAAGTTCCAGTGGCACTAAATGGATAGACAGGCACCCTGAGCTATTCACTATGGCAATAGCACAAGGTGTTTCAGAACCTGCACCAATCACCCATACAAATGGGCCAGGGTCAGCATTTGCTGGAGCTCGCATGCTAATCCCTCTGTCTTCTGCATTTTTACAGTTGTGTTAGTAAATTTATGGCAAGACAGATTAGAGAGGGTTGCTACAGCTACCCCTAATGCTACATTCACTGGATTTACTGGATAGTGAGCAGCTGAAACCATGGGCTTTTTTTCCCCTCCCTTCCTAATGGAGTGTTGAACCCAACATTATTTTCTTTACCAGGAGTTAATTCCGTATAGGCTAGTGTGTTAAATTGGAGCTTTCAGGTCTGTGCAGCTCAGCTTGCCACTAGTTGGCCCTTTGGGGCATTATGTGGAGACTGTTAACAGGTTCATTGGGTGCTCTGATGAACTAAGCATTTTATTCTTTTCCCTCATCTCAGTTGTACTTTCCTGAGGCAGTTTAAAAGGACACTTGAAATTGTCTGTTCTTCTAGATTTGTATGTCTTTTGGCTGGGATACTGACTGTAATGCATTTGTTTCATTCCCTTGGCAGCTGGAGGAGGAAGAAGTAGAAGAGGAGGAGGATCAATTTGACATGAAAGTTACAGTTACTGAGCCAGAGAAAGTGGGTAAGTCAATGATCCTGTTTCTGTCCCAAGATTAGTTTAGGTTCAGGGAAAGTGATGTGCCTGTGGTCAGCTTAACTGTTTGAGATCACGTGTTTCTAGTGTAGGTTAATACACTTTGTGCTGCTTTCTCTAATTCTAATGGTCTCTGTAAACGACTGGTAGCCAGTGGTGAATGCTTGTCTTGTCTTTCATCTGTCCTCATTCTAAGGATTGGCCACACTGTGAACAATCTTTCTCCGCTGATTTCTATTCTCTGCTGCCCTCACTGCCTGTCCAAAAGAGAGGCCAGTCCACGTTCTGATATTAGCCATCCATGCCATGTACCAATGCACTGTCTTTTATTTCTCTTTCCCTTCCTGCAGTATAAGCATCAGTCAGATCCTAATGACACTGACTTTGGTACTCCTGTAGATTGAGGGCTCCACTTGTCTTAATTTTTAAAACTTGGGGTGATGGCACTGACTATACAGGGACATAATGCTGACTTGCTGTGGGGTGAGCTTCTCCATTGAGTTCCTAATCAGAGCTATGACTATGGGGAGGCTCTGAGCAGAGGCCAGGCTCGTCCCAAGAAATGGAACATGGGGGGAAAAATCAGGGCAGAGTTCTCCTTCACACACAGCATAGTACTAATGGCAGCATAAGAGGAGGCTGGCTGCACCTATGGGATTCACCTATGTGATTCAATATTTGCCACTAATTTAATCTTTCATGGATCAGAAACTGTATCTGCCTGGAAATTTGTCACTCAGGTGCTTCTTGGACAGAACTTCTACAGAAGTTTTAAATATGTGCAATTTCATTAAAGGCTGCTTGGGTTGAAAGATGGGACCTCTTGATTAGGGGAGGTCAGTAACTACTTGCGATGCTATGAAGTATGGAGCGCAGTGATGACATGTCAGTGGGTGTGTCTAAATACCAAACATGCCAGTCCCTAATTTGAGAATTATCTGAGAATAAGTGATTGGGTGACTAGAGTGAGTGAGAGCACTTCCTGTATTTCAGTCCAGAGCCCAACATCTGTGACGTTTTTATCATGTTGGCAATTAATGTGGCTGCTCAATGTGACCACCTTGCATTGTAGGTTGCAGTTCACGTAGTTTATGCCAACCTGATGAATGTAAACTATTTGCAGCAAATGATCTCTGATCAAGTGATAGGAAGGATTATTTAACAATGTAATGAGTTGAAATGAAGTCTATGGGACCATTTAACCTACCATGCCAAGTCTGTGTATTTGCTGTGATTCTGAAACTGGTAGTCCTGTACCCTGATTAACAGAAATCCATCCAGTCCTTTTTAGAGCAATTGCCATGGCTTACTGTTTTGCCATCGCTTTTCTAATGATAATCCTTTCCATGATTCTATCACCTCCTTGTATTTTGAAGCATGGGAGCTTATGTTCTTTGGACCTCCTTAACTTTGGACTACGTCCCTTAGTTCTCACTGTGGACATTTTGCAGAGACATGACCAGTTTTAAGCTGGTGCTGACCTTGGGACCAGGTGTTGTATTGGTCTCATGGTGCTGTTTGACTTTAGCCTGATGGTATTCTCCATCACCCTGTTGCCTCCTCAACCTTTGGTCTCTGCTACCAGAATCTGGTGAAAGGAAAGCAAACTGTGTGTTTGTCATTAGCCTCACCTTTTCCAGTGTGAAATTCCAGTCGGGAGTTCTGGCTCTTGGATTAAGAATGTAAATCTAGGAGCTCTAGACCAACAAGTCTGGAATTTGACATAGTAATTGAGGGATTCCTGTCAGCATTAAACAAGCAGTGACAGGGAAAGAATCAACATGGAAATGGGAGTTAGAAAGGGGCAAATTAACCCCAATCTTGGTGCTCCTGTCCTTTCCTCCCCTAGTCAAACCTGTAGGGTTTGCATACATTAGTTAGTTACCCTCTTTTCAAGAGGGTAGCTATCTCATTGTAGAGAGCAGGTGCTATCCCTATTTCTGTGATCAGTGGCTGTATTGCATCTTGCTGACCTGGTAAATCAGTCAGGATGTGGAACTGAGAGTTTATCTATGGTGTCTCCACAGTTCTGGCGAAATTGCCTTGGTCAACACATTTATGGCTTCATTTGGCAGGTTGCAGCTGCTTAGTCCAAACCTGCAATCAGTGAATTGGTATTCAGCCTGCTGGACCCTGCTGCTGTTGCCTAACCTGCAGAACTGCTCTGCTGGCATTATTATATATTGATGGTTTGATATTTGGAGATAATGCAGCAACAATGTACCTGGAATAATTGTATTTTTAATTTCACTAGGTGATGGGATGGCTGCATACATGGCCTACAAAGTCTCCACTTTGGTATGTGTCAGCAGTGTTTGGATAACTTGCCATATTGGATAACTTTTTGTGGTATACCTGTATATGACTCATGGTGAATCATGTAGCTACTCTGATCCATTGAAGTAAAGGTTCTCTGTTCACATGTTTAGGATACAAGGCTTGCTGTGTATTTTAAATTACATTGTGATGTAATGTATGTGTAAATAGTCTGAAAAGTGTACAACATGGGCAATGAGAGTGCTCAACTATCTGACTTTTTGGGGTTTTTTTGAGGTAAGAGTGTGGGTTCTTTAACAGCATATGGTAATGCTGGATCTTGGGAACAGAGTCTCGAACTGGTATGTTGCGGTGGTTAATATTGTTTTGTGTTTTACTTTGCAGACCAGCTTAACGATGTTCAAGAGGAAGGACTTCAGTGTAAAGCGAAGATTTAGTGATTTTCTTGGATTGTACGACAGACTCTCAGAAAAGCATTCACAGAATGGCTTCATTGTCCCTCCACCTCCTGAGAAGAGCTTAATAGGTATGACCATAATTACAGGTTTAAGTGGGATTCCATTTTATTTCCATCCTTCTGACTGTTTGGTGTAGAGCACTAGGCTCAGAGTTTACTGAAATCTGTTTCAAATGGCTCTTTAAGAATCACAGTTTTGAAAGGAGGGATTAAAGAAGAATGATACTTTTTATTTAATGGAGTAGTTCATGCTGTTTGAAACCTCCTCCGTATTTCACATACAAAAATGTAAGACACTAGCAGTTTTCTTCAAGTGCATAGTTGTTTTCCATCATGCACCTACTGCCATTCCAACAACCTTAAATATCTATTTCAAGGTCTGATGCTGAGCCATGGGAATGGTTTGCATGTGACTTTACTTCCCTCTTCCCTTGTAGGCAAAGAGTAGCTCTTCCCACAGATGAGTGTGCTATAGAAATGTTGCTCTACACGAGTCTTCCAGAGAAGGGGGTGAATTGCAGGGAGGGTTGTAAAGACACTTCTAATTGACCATAATGTTTTCCTACAGGCTCTAAAGCTGCATTATGCTCATAACTTCTAGCAGCAAGCCTTGGTAATAGGCTTATTTACTTGTCAGTGAAATCCAGGCCTTTTGAATTGGAAACCTTCTTACTGTCAAATTGGAATGTTATCCTTGGTAATAACCAAATTTAATGGTGTCGGGGAATCTCTTTAATAAAATCCCTTTCCCTGAACAACAAGAACCACAATGTAGCCAACCAACTTAAGCAATTTCTCCACCATCTCTCTGGTTTTCTCGATATAAATTTCTAATCTGGATTCTCTTGGGTTAGGTATGACCAAGGTGAAAGTTGGGAAGGAAGATTCCTCCTCTACTGAGTTCCTCGAACGGAGGCGAGCTGCATTAGAAAGGTGAGCACTGAATGGAACTGGTGGAAACCAAAGAAGGCACAGTATAGCTTCAACAGCCTGCATTCATATAGCACCTTTTTTAATGTTGAAAGGTTTATGATCGACAGGGAAATCCAGTGTTATGGGGAGTAGGCAGGAAAGCGGAGTTAAGGCCACATCAGCCATGATCTTGAATGTCAGAGCAGGCTCAAAGGGGCCAACTTCTCCTATTTCTTAAGATCCTATGATCTTTTCCTTACAGCTCAGGACAAGTGATGTTAAGCCAGAAAGATTAGGAAAGGTGACCAAAAGCTTGGTCAGAGACCAGGGCTTTAAAGGAGACTTGAAGGTGGAAATAGCATGGTTCCTGGAGTCAAAGAATTGAAAGTTCGGACAGAAGTTGTGCAACTTGAAGAGGGGTGAAACTTTTGAGAATTTTGGTTTTGGGGGGTCCCTAGGAGCTGGTGACAAGGGAGCTTATGGGCGAGTGGGGTTTGATGTGGAATAGATTACAGGCAGCGGATGAAGTGATGTTGGGAGGCTGCTCAGGTGAGAGTTGGAGTAGTTGAGTGGAGGTGAGGGGTTGAAATGCTCCTTCATGCAGCAGATAGCCTGAATTGAGGTCGGAGGTGGTTGCTGCAGGAATGGAAGTTGGTGGTCTTGTTCTGGTGCTAAAAATAGAATGTACTCCATGGGCCACATGATTCTGCTGCCGGATTTAACAATGCAGATGACAGGGGCCTACTGCTAGACATGGGTCCCCAGAAATCTCAGCTAAAGTGCTGGGCTGAAATAGCTTTGTACATGTCTGGATTGTATGTATGTTCAGGTTTTGGCTGGCTGGGGTGACCACATTTAACCACCTTTGTGTGAAAACTTATTGACAAAGAGAAACACACCCAGTTCCTAGTTTTGCACTTTATCTGCTGATGTTGCAATCTAGGTTGAATCTGTGTACATTTTATAGGAGCACTCAAAATGAGCTGACAGAGCTAGCACAGACACAACAGGCCGAATGGCCGCATCGTGTGCTGTAACCATCCAATGAATTTCAGCAGCATGTGAGTGACCAATGTTGCTGCTAAGCTGACTGGGTGCACAGCAGCCTGGAAGGTTCCATTCAGGCCTTGTTCCAGGATGCACGATGTGTGTGTGAGACCATGCAAAAAACTTAAAGGAACCACATACTGTTCTTAAAAAAAAAACTGTTATGCACAACCATTAAACCTTAAAGGGAATGCTGGCAGTGGCTTTGATGCTTTCTGTAGTACAAGGCCTGTTCAGCTTGATGCTTTGGGTTGGCCATTGGCCCCAGCCCAGTGTGTAAAAGGATTTGTTCCTGTTTTTTTCTCCCCTCAATTTGTTGCTGCACACAGGGGAATATTTTTCCTTTTACCTAATGGTGTTCAGCTCTTGTTTCTGATGGTATTGGTTTGCTTTCTTTTACAAAGCTTTTTGTAAACTTCCTTGGCTACTTGTTCAAAACAGCAGCAGCTCCGTCATTGGTTGGTGTCCAGTTTTGCAATGCACTGCTACTTTTCAACTTCAGCCCTTTGTGAACGCACTGCATCCAAGCTTTTCACAGTTGTTTAATTGGCACTGGTTAGTTGCAGTGCCAGCTCTAAAGATTTTCCTTATTCATCATGGGCCATTTTTTTGGATACTTGCGGGAATTGTGTTGATGACCCAACTTCAGTTGTGTATGTCTGTTCACAGAGATCCAATGGTGAAGGCCAAGGGGGAAGAACAGGGAGCTGTTGAAAATGGCATTACTTATTTAGCTGCCTTGGGAACTGAGTAAGGCTTCAGGCCACGAAATTATGTTCTCCAATGGAAGCTAGTTTAGTGTCTGAAAATTGCCAAAGCCATTTTCTGTGGCCATGTTCAGCTGCTTTTGAGTTTGTAATCTTTTTCAGAGATAGGTTGCATATTCAGCTCACTTTTACAGCTGTCAATGATTTTTGATGGCTTGATGTAAAATCGTATACTGAATTAAATAAATATGCAGCTCCTGGTCTCATTAAATCTCCTACTGTCTTCAACTTTCCCCATCCCACTTCAGTATGTGCCTTTAAGCCTTTAAAAAAGAACTTCAAATTCATTTAATAACTGAAGTGGTGTGAGTCAAATCCGTGCTTGCTAGGATGTAGTCTGTCATGGCCAAGTATCACTTGCCTTTTGTCGTGTATCTTATCTACACTGTAAGTGAGCTTTATGGTGGTGATAGTGAGTTAGTGCCCCACCTGTTTCTGCAGTGTTTTTCCTTGAAAGATTAGTAGTCATAAACTGCCACCTTTATCTTTGAACTCAGCAGTTCCATCTGACACAGAGCAGGTTTCAATGGCTTAAAGGCTGCCATTAAGCCAATTGGCCCACTACATTCACTGTCCAGTTCTACTTGGGATTCTGCCATTCTTCCCAAAATATCTAAGGAATTCTATAGCTGGTTACTTCCTCTGCCTCCCTGGTGCGGGTGGTGCAGAGAGAGAAAGGGGTGGAGAGTGTCCAATGTTGAACAGATTAGTAAAATGGAGGCATTGAAATTATTTTTCCTTGCCTCTGTGAGACTCTTGAACTATGCTTGCTGTACCATGTTGATGCAATCAGGAACATAAATAGTGTGTTAGCTTATATTATAAAGGGATTGGAGTATAAGATTAAATAAGTCTTACTATGATTATACAGGACATTGATGAAGCCTCTCCTGGAGTAGTGTGTGTAGTTTTGATCTCCTCACGTAAAGAAGAACATACTTGCCCTAGAGGGAGTGCAATGAAGCTTCACTAGACTGGTTCCAATGACATGGGGATTGTCCCATGAGAAGAGATTGAGTAGACTAGGCCTATGTTCCCTGGAGTTTAGAAGAATGAGAGATGATCGCACTGAAACATATAAAATTCTTGAGCAGTTTGACAGGTTAGATGCTGAGAAATTTACCACCTGGTTGGGGAATCTAGAACAGTCTCGGGTCGGCCATTTAAGACTGAGATGAGAAATTTTTTCATTCAAACAGTTGTGAATCTTTGGGATTCTCTACCAGAGGGTGGTAGATGATCAATCATGGAGTATATTCAAGACTGGGATTTTTTGGGCACTAAGAGGATAGTGCAGGAAGGTGAAGTTGAGATAGAAGATCAGCCAGGATCTTGGGCAGGGCAGGCTGGAAGGGCCAAATGGCCTACTCCTATTTCTTATGTATCCCTGAAGGTCCAGGTTTCTGACCAGTTCTGCATATTATGCACTAGGTGGCACCTGATCCACAATTTACATGGGAGTGTGAAGCTTTGCTTCAGCTGCTTTCTGGCCCATGCATTGTTGAGTTTGAGATTGACATTTAAAATGAGGGTGTGTTTCTGTAAAAGGTTAATACAGACTGCTGTCCATTATGTTAACAGTATTGTAATGACTGTGCGCGCAGTTAATTGTAAGTGTCTATCTGTAAACTCTGGAAAGTGTAGTCAAGTGTGCACAGATGCCTGGTCACATTTAGTCGCTTTCTCAAAATCTCAAAAGAATTAACTCCAGAGAGAACTGAACCCTCTGGTTATTATTCCAGATATCTACAGAGAATCATCAAGCACCCCACACTCTTACAGGATCCTGATGTGAGAGAATTCTTGGAAAAAGATGAGGTAAAGCCCTCCATTTTGGTGAAAGAGGGTTTGCTACCTTTTGCTAGTGCTCCATCCTTCCATCAAAAGATAGCGTCCACTGTTTCGAACATTTCAATGTTTAATGTTTGACTACCTGTTGACCTTTTTTCTTCTCACCAGTTCACAGTTCCCTCTTTTTTTTGTTAGTGACTCATCGCCATCTTGTCTATTTGTGCCTTCATTTGTTTGTTAATGTCTTTCCATTGTCGTCTCGTGATGATCTCTTGTATCTAATCATTTTCTGCTTCATTGAGTTTGCTGGTGATTCATCACATTCACTTCCTCTCCTCATATTGGAATATTGTTCCCCTTCCTTTCTTTCCAGTTTCCACTGTAACCCTCGTCAAATTTCTGTCCACATATCACTTGTCTTTTTGCCCACAGATATTGACCAATCACCGGCACCTTTTTATAGAACTAGTTTTCTTCTCTTGTCAGTGAAGAACAGGGATATTAAACCTCAGTCTCCGGCCCAACCTCCTTTTCTTTTTCCACCTCTCTTCACCACCATGTATTTGTATAGCTTATCCAAACTGATGTTGTCCTTTCCTGTGGCTGCATGCAGCGATGATGTACAGTGGTGATTTACTGAAATGTTTAAAACTGAATTTCCTGAGATCATCTAATCCATCAAGCCTGTTAATAAGCTATTTGCAGAGGTGAACCAAACTGGGCCAAAACTGATGCAGTCTTGCACGACCTTTTGTAAAGATGTCTGGTCACCATTTTTCTGTACCCTGGAGTACCCCTGTTCTATCAAGCCCTGCATGTTCTTTAGCTGTCACTAATGTAATAAGCTACTGAATCTGCTGTCTCAGGCAGCAGGGGAATTTGATAAAGAGCAGCTAAGAACTGGCATTTATTCTGCACTGTGGACCCAGCTCACATGAATAGCAGTCCCATTGCCTGTTAACATGCCAGATGTTCTAATTGGCCATATTTGGCACTTGGTGACTGTCGTGGCACTGTGTATATCATTGCACTTTTTTTTTAACATGCTAGGATAAAAAGTTGATCTGACATTGGTCATGTGTGCCAACAGTTAACTTTTTACAATTAGAAACCTACTGAAAACTCTCTGTCTAGCCGTTGTGTCTGTGGGTGAAAAATATTAAAGCAAATGGTTTTTGGTGAGCAGTGTTGTGTATAACATTGACATTTCAATCTGATTTACAGTTGCCACGAGCAGTAAACACTCAGGCTCTGAGTGGTGCTGGCCTCCTTCGGATGGTGAACAAGGCTGCTGATGCAGTCAGCAAGATGACCATTAAGATGAATGAGTCGGATATAGTAAGTGTTTCATGGCTACTGTGGAATGAGCAATGGGCTTCATTTTGCTGTTTAATGTTGCATATGTGTGAGTGAGCAATTTAATTCTGGTGTCTGATGAGCTGAAGCATGACTTGAGTTCAAAAAAACTGTTGAATAATGGTCAGAACAAGAGCTGCAGAAAATAGTTGAGCTCGTAAGTACAGATGGTGATCAGAAAGTTCCATGTCCTGCTTGTGGTTTGTGCTGAGTTGGCCCATTCCAGTCATGGTAATGAGTGTGGAGGGACAGAGACAGTGGAGCTTGCTGCATTGATTGCTGAATCTGTGGGTCAAGGAGAGAAAATTCTCCAGGGTCCTACTCCTGATCTCCACACACAGCCTGACTCTCAATGTGAGGGGATGGCGGGGAGGATTCTTCTGTCACCAGCGACTCTCTGAGCCTCCAAGTCCTGTCCATGATCTGTCGATTGTTGACGATGCATTGTGTTAAAGGAAGTGAGTGCTTGTTGCTTCTGTTTCTCAGAATCTTTGCTATTTGATTCTTAAAAACTGCAAAATTATCTGCTAATGTGATATACATAAGGGGGCTTTTGCACATGGGGTTGCGTGCTTTGTTTGGTGCGGTTTTTATATAATTTCCTAGCCTTTCAATGACCAGTTGAAAAGCTTCTGCATGAGGAATGTGGGCTGAGTCTGCTTTATTTCAATCTTTGTACCTCCTTCCTTTTGCAATATGTGATATTTGTCTGTTCCGTTTCCAGTGGTTTGAAGAGAAGTTTCAGGAGATTGAGAATGAAGACCAGCAGTTACGCAAACTCCACGTTGTTGTTGAAACACTAGTCAATCACAGAAAAGGTGAGGCTAGAGAGTTTGACCAAAGGAGGATTGGCATAAACTTGACACTGCACAAAGCAATCCCGTAATTTTGCAAACTAATCTGTATTGTACATGATGTCGGTTCACATTTCCCCTTGATGAACACATCAAGTAACTTCTGTGTGGAGAGAACTGGGAGGTGTCATGGGTCAGAATGACAAAGCTCATCTATAGAAGCAGTAGGATCTGTGGTTTTGTAAGGGCTCCGGTAGATAACCTTAGCTAGGCTGAGTAGCTCGTGGCTTGCACGCAATATACTGTGCTGTTTTGATGGATTAGAGGGGTGGAGTTAATTACGCGTTTCTGCTCCCACCTCATTGCTGGGTGTGGACAAGGGTTGCTGATTTGCATTTTGTTTAAGATTGCCTGAAGCTGTTAGAATGGCTGGTTAGTTGCCATCAGGAAGTTAATCAAAAACTCCAAATGCATTGATGCTAACGGACTGAGCTCAATGTTTCTTTTCAGTTGCAGCATTAGCAAGTGTGATTATGCCTGAGCACTGAAGCCTAAAGGAGAGCTGGAAGAACATGCTTATCATGACCCAGGTTTAGCATGGCGCCCTCCCCAGTGCAATATGACTAAGTGCAACTTGCTCATCAGCCTAAATTCAGGATATTGTAACATCTGGAGTTTTGAAAGTAAAAGATACCATGAGAATCATGTTGAAACTATTTCTTCTTTAGAATAGAGAACCTAAGCAGTGAACAGAGGTACTTAAGCAATGAATAGGTTTGTTCAGTTTTAAAAACTAACCTAATCATATTGGCATACAGCTGGTTACAGAGTGTTAAACTGTGGGAAAAGTACTCGAGTATAGTAGGAGACTGTGGTTTAGGCACTTGGGTCAGTTGAAGAGCATTACTTTGTTGTACTTGCCCTAGGAGTATTTGATGGAACAATGTAGGCTTTACTCAGCCTCCTTCATGCTGCTCCTCAACTGTCCATTCCTCAACCACAAGAGTAGAACTGTATCTTGCTCAGTTACCCCAGGGCACAGCACACCAACCTGCGTCCAGTAGACAGTGTCAATAGTATCACTAAATGTTGTGACTCCATCACTCAGTCGACCATGGGCGAAGGAATTCTGACCTATGTATAGACAGAATGGGTAGTAATGTTATTGTACAATCTCATACTGCAACAATCAAGTGGCTGGTAGTAATCTCACTTCTGACCTTTCTCATAGTAACGGAAACATAGCAGTAAGCAAACTGTTTATGCCAGGCCAGGCGAAAAGAAACTATTTTAAAAATGCTTGGGTGAGCTATCTAAAATCGAAAGTTCCCTATGCCCCAGCACAAATGTTGTTCTTGTGAGGCCAAAGGAAATAACCTTTTTGGTGCAGGAAGGAAACGTGAGAAGTGAGTAAGGAACTTGGAAGTTTTTGAGACTGGATTGTTCCACTTCTCGTTTTGTAGATGAAAGTGAGCTATTAATGAAGTGAATTTTAATACTGGAGTTGGGGGATGGGGGTGGGGGGAAGATGTTAAGTCCCTAAGTCTTAGCGGATGAGCATTTAAACAGACGTCAGTCCCCCCCATTCTGTGCGGTCAGTGAAGGCAGTAAACTGGCTTGTATTTAGACTGTATTCTGTTTTGATCATCAGAGCTAGCGATGAACACGGCCATTTTTGCGAAGAGTGCTGCCATGCTGGGGAGCTCGGAGGACCACACCGCTTTATCCCGTGCACTGTCGCAGCTTGCAGAGGTCGAGGAGAAGATTGAGCAACTTTACCAGGATCAAGCCAACAACGACTTCTTCCTGTTTGCTGAGTTGCTGAGTGACTATATCCGCCTGATTTCTGCAGTGAGGGTATCAGAAGGTGCTAATGGTGCCGCTTTACTACTCAACAACCCAAGCCTCTAGTGCATTTTCTGGTAGCTGGGTTATTACTCAGCGGTTTTTCATGTTGGGATATTTTGTTTGTATAATCTGCCTCATCAGCTGAGAAATTAATTGTCTACTTAAGATTTTTTTCTCACCTCCCCTTTATTTTGGGAGGTGAAAGTACCTCTGATGGTAGAGACCATCCGAGGAGATTACCAAACCATCTGCTGGAGGAATAATGTGGGGAGTCCTTGTCTTTGGGGGACATAGCAGTTAAGTGCAAGTTCTCCATTTTCTCTCTCTCCCAACCTGCTATCCCCTCTTGAAAAAAGATGGCTCCACACTTGGAAGCTGCCCTTCAGTACTTTGCCCAAAGGTATATTATTCATCTGCCTACACAGGGAGCATTAACAAGCTGTTTAAGAATAGGGGATAATTATAACTGGTCCATGAGCCTGTCTCTTTTCAGCATCATTGGGTAGTGATCAGAATAAGGAGCCCTGGACCCCTCATTGAAGTAATTGATAATTGATCCTTGGACTTCTTGCGTTGATCAGTCCAGTTGTGAACTTGCTTTACTAATTGAAGGTTTGCTAGTTTTGTGTGGTTTTAACCTGGATGTTGAGTGCTGTGATATGGCTGTCCTGGTGCAGGGAGTATTTGACCAGAGGATGAAAGCATGGCAACGTTGGCAGGATGCTCAGACTACACTACAGAAGAAACGAGAGAACGAAGCTCGACTCATATGGGCCAACAAACCCGACAAGCTACAACAAGCCAAAGATGAGATAACGGAGGTATGGGGCACACAGGGGGAGCAGGCATCGGTCTGTTAATTCTGTATTTTTACTGACCAATGAGCAGACACTCTTTTAATGCTCAGCCATCTGCATTTGGGAATATTTACATAACCTGTCGAACTTTTGATGCGTGGGTAATGTTAGTGCAGCTTTCGGGTACCTGTCAATATAGCTTGCATAAGGTACCTGCTGAGGACAGGGCACAGGTCTTGATCGCACCATTGCCCTCAATAACACTCGATCAGTATATAATGGATTATTTCCAATCTGTAAATGTCCACAGGTAACTTCTGGCAAAAAGATGAATTTTAAATAAAGATGAATTTTGAGCTGAACTACAGAGAACAGAAAAGTGCCATGTTTCATCGTTGATCTGTGTTGAGTGAGCTGACCACAGTCATATGCTGTTAAAATTGGTGCCACTAGATTAAAGTGTGAAACCAACCTCAGCATCCCTGATAACGACCCAATAACTCAGCTGGAATGTGAGAGGTTCAGTGTCTTGAGTGTGAGATTGGTTTGGCTTGTGACAGCTACCACAGTTCAATAGCCTGCTGGTGTCCAGTTTCCCTAATGGGAAGAATTGGGCAGGATACCAGAGGTCCACCTGCACCAGTGGAGTTGTGCAGCATCAGGAGTTTACCTTCATAGCAGGAATAATTGACCAAGTATGAAAGACTACAATTGTTTGGGTGCAGCAGATCAATTCCATTGTGAAAGGGGGGTTAACAGCTTCCCGGTTCATTAAACTTCAGCTCATCCAAAACTCTGCTCCTCCATATCCTAACTGGCACCAAGTCCCATTCAGCCATCATCCCTCTGTTCATTGACCTGCATTGGCTGTCAGTTAAGCAGTGCCTCAATTTTTAAAGTTCTCAACCTTGTATCAAATCCCTTTGCCCCTCCCACCCCCCCTCCATCTCTGTAATCTCCTCCAGCCCTTAGAACTCCGCGCTCCTCTAATTCTGACCTCTTGAGCATGCCCCGATTTTCATCACTTCACCATAAGCAGCCGTGTTTGCAGCTTCCTGGACCCTAGGTTCTGGAATTCCCTCTTTGAACCTCTTGATCTTGCTTCCCTCCTCTTAAAATGCCCCTTAAAACCAACCTCTGACTAAGATTTTAGTCATCTGTTCTAATATCTCCTTGGGTGGCTTAGAATCAAATTTTGTTTGCTCCTGTGAAGTGACTCAATGTTTACTATAATAAACTGTGCTGTATAAATGCATGTTCTCATCTAAGGCAGGTGAGGTCAGGCTATTCAAGCACTGGGTGTAGACCCAACCCTGTCCTTGCCAGCATGTTCTCTCAAGACAATGCTAGATAGTTATCCCTGGGCAGAAATCTGGTTTATTCTCTTCTCCACCTTCAATAACAGGGTGCTAAGACCAGTCACAGCTCCACCACCACCACAGCTAAATCTGTGCAAAGGTGAAATCATCTGTGTAGCTGTAGTACTAACTGAATAGAGGACTGAGAGAAAGTTAGTACCCAACCTTGCTTTATTGAGTACAGGAAAATCTCTTTGCCAATTGTTGCTTCTGGATCAATGTGCATCATGAGTCTGTCTCCCTCTAGGGAGAGTCAGTGGATTATTGGAGTGATGCTAATTAGCTACTGTCTGTTTTTAGTGGGAGCCCAAAGTTCTACAATATGAGAGAGAGTTTGAGCGGATCTCGATCACCATTCGGAAGGAGGTTGCTCGGTTTGAGGTAAGCAGCGTTAGGGGTTTGAGCGGACTCTGTTAAACCTGGCTACAGTTTTCATCCATACGCCATGTCAGCTGGGGACACTGGGGCTGTTATCTTGGTTACAGTTGTACTTTTTATATATTTTAATTCTCCTGTCTTTTGTACACTTTCAGAAAGAACAAATCAAAGACTTCAAAAGTCGGATAATTGTGTATTTGGAAACTCTTCAAAACTCTCAGCAACAGGTGAGCTACCTTGACCTGGGTTAGAAATTCATATCTTAAAACAGCTTGCTACTTGTATCCTATTCTGGATACTGCTTATTGTGAGAAACTGGAATGTGGTTATTATAGGAGGGTAAGAGACAGGAGGGAGCTGAAATGACTGCCGATTTTCAGAAACTACATTGAGCTCTACCTGACTTGGAGCACAGCTTCTTCAATATGCTAGTTGTTAAAGAACAGTCAGATGAATAGGATGAGCAAATGGAAATAAACATCTGACATAATACACCAGATCAGGGAATAAAATCAAAGGAATTGAAGATGTAATTGGATGTTGAACTAAGGGGCAACACTGGAGATGAGCTCAATGAGTCGATAGTTATAGTGCTGTTTAATGGTGATGGCCAATCAGTGAAAGTCTGCAGAAAATTGTTTACTTTTACCCAAGTGAATGAGCTTTCTCTGAATCGAACACCTGCCTTGCTCTCCTCCACCCTTGATCCTTTGCAGTAACTTTCTGGCTGGTTCAAACAATCACTGTCCTGGAAAGACTGCTTTGCCAATAACTGAGCCTCTTATTGAACTGTCTAGAATTAGGGTCACAGTGTCAGGATAAGGGGTCAGCCATTTTAGGACTGTGATGAGAAATTACTCTTCTGGTTGGTAATCTTTGGGATTCTGTAACCCAGGGCTGTGTGTGTTCACTTGTTAAGAATATACATAAAGGAGATTGATAGTTTGTTTTGGGCTGTAAGCAAATCAAGAGATATGGGTATAGGGCAGGAATGTGGAGTTGAAGTAGAAAATCAGCCATGACCATATTGAAAGGCAGAGCAGGCTCATGTGGGCTATTCCTGCTCCTATCTGCTAGGATGTTAATTTTGCTATGAGTCGTGTCCATCCCTTTATGACGTGATTTACACTGGCAGCCAAGGAAAGTAGCAAGCTGACGCATTTAATTTGGCTTGTTTGCCATTTTGCAAGTTAAATAGCAAACTCTAGGTGAGCCCCACTAGGTTGTAAGCAGAGTAGGGGAATTTTGAAGACAAGACTGAGAACCAAATACCTTGTTTTTTCCCTCTGTGCGTAGGTCTTTTGTGCTTTTTTCATGCTGTGCGTATGTGGTTAGCTAAAGGGCCAATTTGTGTGGTCTCAGTGGGATTTCTTAGGTTGCTGCACAGCTTGGAGGGGACACTGAAAACTGTGGAACAGGCGGAAACATCAATGTATTTTAGAGCTGGGATTCACTGCCTTGCAATTTCTAGTTTTTTGCAAATGGGAATTTATTTTGGAAATACTGTACCTCTAACCAACACTTTCTTTTGGCAGCTCATCAAATACTGGGAAGCTTTCCTACCAGAAGCAAAAGCCATTGCATAGTGGAATTGAGGGTTGAGTGGACACTTGCTGCCTTTTATATACCTCCAGCCTATAAGTGAATCTGCAGTATCATCTATGAAAGGGGACACTCTTCAATGGCTGCAGTTCATTCTTGCTCTTCCTATGATAAATCTTGAAGTATAATCTTTAGTTTCCATATATTTTCTTATGAATTGATTGGTGGGAAAACCACATTTAGTTGATGGATTTGAGATTTTTTTGCCCGTTGTATATGTGGGTTTGGGAGGGGGAGAGGAGGAAGGTGAGTGGGAGGATTATCTGAACTTGTTACTACAGCATCCACCCCTCTCTCCTGATGACAAACTCCTGCTCTCCTCTGTGACAGAACTGCTATTTTGACATGTTACTCTTTTTTTAAAAAAAAACAAAAAAACTGTCTTTCCTTCGACTACCTGATTTCTACAGGTCTATGCAAGGACCAAAGGAAGATTTGTTGGGGATCCGAGTGATGGGAGCACCACAGTCAGGACCAGGTGCTCCACCCAGCTGTACAACATCACACCGGAAATTGAGCTTTCAAAGAAAAAGTAATGGTTGGCCTGGGAATTCCAAGCTGCTGGTACTTGTGGCCAAACCATGATAAATTGCCAATTCACGAATAGGGATTAATGTTGGAACGCACGCCCTCTTTGCTGAAACTACATTGCACTGTGTGCGTTTCTATTTTTAACGTGATTATCATTGCAGTTACAGGGCTGGTACATTGGGAAGGAGGCAAAGTTCTCCAGCAAAATAGGTTTGTAGGACGTTCTCATCAAATACAGGTGATTATAGGAGTATTGTGAATATGGACTGTGATGTGGTTGGATAAAGAATCCCACCCATTTCACGAGAACTCTGCATGACAATGAGCTGCTCTGTTTGCTTAAGAGAACTCCATGATGTGGTTTTCTCTCTCTCTCTGGCTGAGATGTCTCCCCAGGTACTGTTTATCTGGGTTGACTTTCCAGTCCTACGCTCCATTTTTAATTTTCCCTCTTGCAGTGGCTTCGGAGATCAGACTTTATAAATGCCAAAATAAATGCCATAACTGGAACGGGTAGCTTAATCCAACCATAACCTTGCATCTATTGTGACCTAACTTAGCCTACTAACACTAACTCTGTGTCCATGTACAAAAGAATGGCGGTGGCTTCACTTTACCTTGATCAGTACTGTTTGTTTTATGGACTAATTGTGGGGCCTAAATACAAAGCCATTTAGAATTTTGGGGGGTGGAAAATAAGAGGGTTGAGATTGGGCTTCCATTTTGCTTGCCTTTTGTTACCAATGAGATTGATTTTATTAGTGGCATGGAACAATATTATAATAAACACTAGTGTATTTGACTCCAGTCCTACCATGATGCCAGAACAAAACTCCTCCCCCCACCTTCCCCCTCCATTGTTATTGAGCTCCCATAACCACCTAATAGTGTGTCTGTGTGTGTGTGTGAGAGAGAGAGACTGCTGGCAGAGAACCTTGCCCTGAAACTGTGACCTAATGGCGCCAAGTAACCTTGTCTGCTTTCCTGATTGACAGTCAAAGCTGATTGGAAGGCAACAAGAATCTTCTGTTCTGTTTACATTCCTGTTACCATGCTCGTGGCCTGCCCTCATAGGCTTAAGCTCAGTTAGTATTCTGGATAAAGATACTCGTGTCCTTGTGCACGCAGTCAGTAATCTTTACTCATTATGCACTAAATTCTTTTTGACTTTTCGTTTAATGTACTTTCAGAGGAACTGAGATTGTCTCTCTTCACTGCATTCAAGAACCAGTAGAAAGAAACAGTTCAGTTCCTGTGTCTGCTTTTGTGATCTCCACTTTCAAAATAAAGTTCATAAATGATTTACCAGATCCTTTCTAGTTTTTCTTGTCCTATTATTGATGTCAATGCAGTGAATCTGTATAGTAACCAACGTAAGCACAGACTGGCGATTGCTTGGTTACTCCATAATGCTATGCAGTATATGTACATGACAAAGCAGAAAATCCCTGATCTCGGCCAGTGCTGAGCTCACTGATCTTTGGAATCCAACAATCTGTCTTTTCAGCCCTGGACCAGTGAGAGGAAATCAGCTGGGGTTTTTCCATCCAATATGAGGTAATGGTTGTAGGCTGTACATGAAGAATGAGTGAGAGTACGGCTGAATCTGCTCCACCAGTGCAATTCATTACATTCATTGGAAGAGGTAGAATTCCTAGCAAGATTTATTTTCACCTGCCTGGTTTGAAAGAGTTCATTTAATTCTGTGGATTGATAACCCATCCACTCTCTTCACAGCGGCACATGGTGAGTTCAGCTCCTTCCAAACCAGTGACCTAGGAGGACAAGGGCAGCAATCTCTCACCCTTCTGAATTAGGCATATATTGGCAATGCTGCATTAAAATCTGGGATTGCCTATCTGACGGTGCCGCGTGGTTCAGAATATGGACTGCAGCAGTTCAAGAAGCTAGCTCACCACAAACTAAAGAGCAACTGGAATCGGCAATACCACAATGAATAAAGAAAACGTATAAAGGCATTGTTTGGTTTGCAGCAGTTCCCTGACTGCTGAGGAGGAATGTTTGACTAACTATGGAAGGGATTTTTTTCTGCTGGATGAATAAAGGAAAATAGTCTGACAGCAAGTGTGGGAGGAAGAGTGAATTTTGATCACGTCACCACACCCTCAACTTTTGAGCATCCTATTCACAAAGCAAATTAAACTTGAGCAAATTTCAACTATTTTTCTATCTGGGAAAACTGGTTGTACCTGTTGAAGCCTGCCTACTTGTCCAGAGGTATGAACTCCAGGCAATGTAAATTGGCTATCAAAAGCATGTTCCAACAGATTTGTTTGGTTTTCCAATGAGCCCTGGTTCTCAGAAGTTTGTGGTGTTCTGGCTTCAAAGTTTGCTTGTCTGAAAAGTCTTTTTGATTGCATTTTGCATGCAGTGTTTTTCCATCTCTCTCTCTCTCTCTCTCAAACATTTATTGCAGCCAAGGTTTAAGGGGGCTGATGCAGCCTGCAGCTGCCTACTCTCATTGGGACATGCTGTTCCTGTTCCCACAAAGGAAATACATTCAAGACCCCTTTGAATTGGAAGCATTTAATTTTTCTGGCACCCACGGCACTATTGATGCCTCTAGTAGGGTCTTTTTCAACTCTTTCGAGTACATTCACAGTTCTTGGTTTCCGGGAGTGGGACATGAACCCACAACCTTCTGATTCAAAGGCGTGGGTGCTATGAACTGAGCCACAGCTGACACCTCTCTGATGCCTCCAGTAGATGTCTGTGGATTGAGATGCTCATAATTAGTCATCATTACAATTGGTCAATGCTTAATCCTCAGTTAAGTGTGCAAAGCTCTTAGGGAATTGAGAGATGGGTGGGAATGTGGATGGAGGGGGTAGGGAATGGTGTGTGTGCAGCATCATAAGTACCAATGATGTATTTTTATCGAGTTGGTGATTTTAACAAGATTGGAAAAGGGAAGTGGAGTTTGCTGATGTGACAGTCTGGTTACCCATTGCAGTAATCTGTTTAATCACTAGACACCCAACTTCCCTCTGGCTAAGGGAACTAGGATAAGAGTTTTTTAAACATTCCTTCTGGAAATAATGTTAGATGAGCGCAGAGACTTCCTGTGTGTCCAGCCCTCTGCAGCCCCCTCCCATCTGTGCATTTTCCCCCTCCGCTACACTATGGAGTATGCAGTGTAGTCACTGGGGTGTACAGTAACCCCATTGTCCTGTACACATGAGCTTGTTCTGGGCTTTTTCCTGTGTACACTAACCTAGTGTTTTATTTGCATAGAGCCAGCTCAATTATGAGAGCCAGATTGATGTCATTGATACATTTTTTACTGCTCTGGTTTTTACTCAAAATATTTTACAAATGCTTTTTCACAAAGACTTGTCTGAAACCTAAGCACTCGGCAACTAATATAGTACAAACACTTTGCTGCTAATGTCTCAGGGATACAGTTATTTGGAGAAAGAGGGGCAGTAATTGGCTACACACCATGCAGATTTCCATTTTGTACTGCAATTTCTTGTAGCAGTTTCTGTGCAACCAGTGATCCATGAGATTCCATTCCCGAGTTGTAAGGAGAAAAGGAAGATTTGTCTCTCTTCCCTTCAAAGAGAAGCTGTCTGAAGTTGATACTGAGTGCCTCGCTTTCTCTGATTCATTACGACTACTCATTCACCACCGATCGATTCACCCGAAATCACAATCAAATGCTGATTTACTCAGTAAGTTTATGAACACTTGCCCTTTCCAAAAATACATTTTTCTCCTCCTCCATGATACTGCACTGAGGTTCCTTGAGGGAACTGCCAGTTCTTGGTTACCTCACCTTGGGTCATTTAAACCTCATCCTAGATTTGGCAGATCATTGGATAAGGTGGAGAAGCCATCACCCAGCCCCAGCCTGTAACTCACTGGGTGCCCCTGTACTTGGATTGTTGCAGGAGTTGCTGTATAGTGATCAGGAACCCTGGGTGAATTTTGCCTCATACCCTTTCCTCAAGTGCTGAGACTAATGATTATCCCCATGTTGCTGACGCCTGCTACGAACTCTCTGCCACAGACTGAGTAATGGCTCACAAATAGTGTTTAAAATCAGTCTGGCTGTTGCCAGGATACTGAGCTGCTACATGTTGACAGGAAAATACTGGGTGAAACACTAGTTGCTTATATAGGGCACCTTTCAATGTCCCTTGTTATTTACTTTCATAGAAATACTTAAAAGATACAATACTGAAATTTTTGGTCCAATCAGTTTGGTGTTTACCTTCCACAATAGCAAATATTTATAATATTTACCCACCCTGTTTCTGTGTCCATTCACCTCCCCAATCTAATCTTAAATATTGACATCCATTCTGCAATAACCTTCGTGCTATTTAAAAATCTCCCTCTAACTGCCCCCTAATATACTTAATTGCTGGCTAATAAAAATTGACTGGTGTCCAGTGATCTCCCTTTTATTTGTCTACATCGTTTGATGTCTTCTCTTTTTACTGACCTTAAAAAAAATTTGTCTTGAATGATATTCATAAACTGCCGGATTGGACAGATGCACACACAGTCCGAATGGGGTGTTGGGGTTGGGCGAACCTACACGGAGCCCGGATGGGGTGTTGGGGTTCAGACAGCTGATCCTAGAAGAATTTTATCCTTTTAATTGTGACACTGGTGTAACATCAAGTCTTTCAGACAAACAAACAAAGCTTTTTCAGCTTTAGAACTGTCCCCATTAATCTTATTGTTTCATTTGTAAGTTGGACATGCAAATTGAAAAATGCATGTAACCTTTATAGAAATAGTTTAATTACATTCTAAATTGGACTCTCTGATTGAAAGTGTTTTTTTGTATTTAAATTATTATTAATGCTGGATGAATGCTTCTTATTTTCTCAAAGTAGAATAGTAGAATTATATATCTTATATTGTTGATGAAAAGCTGAATCAGATCCTTCTCAACTGCCTCCTCTGGCCTGTCTGTATTTCTGCCTCTCCCTGTCCCTTCTGTCTTTTTCTGCATTCTCCTTCCACAGTCTGCTTCTCAAAATATAGATAGGGTATGTGATTGACTTTTACATGCCCTCTGGCATGGCCTAGCAAGGCACTCAGTTGTATCGAACCACTACAAAGTCACAAAATAGGAATGAAACTGGACGGATCACCTGGTATCGGCCTAGGCACTGCAAGTGACAACAGCAAACTCAGCCCTGTCGATCCTGCAAAGTCCTCCTTACTAACATCTGGGGGCTAGCGCCTAAATTGGGAGAGCTGTCTCAGACTAGTCAAGCAACAGCCTGACATAGTCATCCTCACGGAATCATACCTTACAGATAATGTCCCAGACACCACCGTCACCATCCCTGGGTATGTCCTGTGACACCAGCAGGACAGATCCAGCAGAGCTGGTGGCACAGTGGTATACAGTCAGGAGGGAGTCCTCAACATCGACTCCGGACTCCATGAAGTCTCTTGGCATCAGGTCAAACATGGGCAAGAAAACATCCTGCTGATTACCACATACCGCCCTCCCTCAGCTGATGAATCAGTGTTCCTCCACGTCAAATACCACTTGGAGGAAGCACTGAGGGTGGCAAGGGTGCAGAATGTACTCTGGGTGGGGGACTTCAATGTCCATCAATAAGAGTGGCTCAGTAGCACCACCACTGACCGAGCTGGCCGAGTCCTAAATGACATAGCTGCTAGACTAGGTCTGCAGCAGGTGGGGAGGGAACCAACAAGAGGGAAAAACATACTTGACCTCATCTTCACCAACCTGCCTGCTGCAGATGCATCTGTCCATGACAATATTGGTGGTAGTGACCGCCGCACAGTCATTGTGGAGATGATGTCCCGCCTTCACATTGATTTTACTCTCCATTGTGTTTTGTGGCACTACCGCCGTGCTAAATGGGATAGATTTCGAACAGATCTAATAACTCAAGACTGGGCATCCTTGAGGCACTGTGGGCCATCAGCAGCAGCAGAATTATACTCCCAACACAATCTGTAACCTCATGGCCCCGCATATCCCCCACTCTACCATTACCATCAAGCCAGGGGATCAACCCTGGTTCAATGAAGAATGCAGGAGGGCAAGCTAGGAGCAGCACACCTAAAAATGAGGTATCAACCTGGTGAAGTTATAACACAGGACTACTTGATGCTTATGCTGTTTGGCATCACCCCTTGATGTTCAATGGCATTACCATTGCTAAGGGCTAAGCAATCCCACAACTAATGGATCAGATCTAAGATCTGCAGTCGTGAATGGTGGTAGACAATTAAACAACTCACTGGAGGAGTATCCCCATCTTCAATGATGGAGGAGCCCAGCACATCAGTGCAGAGGGTAAGGCTGAAGCATTTGCTACAATATTCAGCCAGAAGTGCTGAGTGGATGATCCATCTCGGCCTCCTCCGGAGGTCCCCAGCATCACAGATGCCAGTCTTCAGCCAATTCGATTCATTCCACGTGATTTCAAGTAACAGCTGAAGGCACTGGATACTACAAAGGCTATGGGCCCTGACCATATTCCAGCAATAGTACTGAAGACTTGTGCTCCAGAACTTGCCGTGCCCCTAGCCAAGCTGTTCCAGTACAGCTACAACACTGGCATCTACCTGGCTATGTGGAAAATTGCCCAGGTATGTCCCATACACAAAAAGCAGGACAAATCCAACCTGGCCAATTATTGCCCCATCAGTCTACTCTCGATCATCAGTAAAGTAATGGAAGGGATCATCAACAGTGCTATCAAGCGGCACTTACTTAGCAATAATCTGCTCACTGACGCCCAGTTTGGGTTCCGCCAGGGCCACTCAGCTCCTGACCTCATTACAGCCTTGGTTCAAACATGGACAAAAGAGCTGAACTCCTGAGGTGACTCCCTTGACATCAAGGCAGCATTTGTCCAAGTGTAGCATCAAGGAGCCCTAGCAAAACTGGAGTCAATAGGAATATGGGGGAAACTCTCTGCTGTTTGGAATCATACCTAGCACAAAGGAAGATAGCTGTGGTTGTTGGAGGTCAGTCATCTCAGCTCCAGGACATCACTGCAGGAGTTCCTCAGGGTAGTGTCCTTGGCCCAGCAATCTTCAGCTGCTTCATCAGTGACCTTCCTTCCATCATAAAGTCAGAATGGGGATGTTTGCTGATGATTGCACAATGTTCAGCACCATTTGCGACTCCTCAGATACTGAAGTAGTCTATGTCCAAATGTAACGAGACCTGGAGGCTTGGGCTGACAAGTGGCAAGTAACATTTGCACCATACAAGTGTCAGGCAATGACCATCTCCATCAAGAGAGAATCCAGTCATCACCCCTTGATGTTCAATGGCATTACCATCACTGAATCCCCCACTATCAACATCCTGAAGGTTACCATTGACCAGAAACTGAGCTGGACTAGCCATACAAATGCTGTGGCTACAAGAGCAGGTCAGAGCCTAGGAATCATGCGATGAGTAACTCACTTCCTGACTCCCCAAAGCCCATCCACCATCTACAAGGCACAAGTCAGGAGTGTGATGGAATAGTCCCCACTTGCCTGGATGAGTGCAGCTCCCACAACACTCAAGAAGTTTGACACCGTCCAGGACAAAACAGCCTGCTTGATTGGCACCACATCCACAAACATTCACTTCCTCCACCACCGACGCACAGTAGCAGTAGTGTGTACCATCTACAAAATGCACTGCAGGAATTCACCAAGGGTCCTTCGACAGCACCTTCCAAACCCACAACCACTACCATCTAGAAGGACAAGGGCAGCAGATAGATAGGAACACCACCACCTGGAAGTTCCCCTCAAGTCATTCACCATCCTGACTTGGAAATATATCGCCGTTCCTTCACTGTTGTTGGGTCAAAATCCTGGAACTCCCTCCCTAACATCTCTGTGGAGATGTACACCACTTGGACAGCAGCGGTTCAAGAATGCAGCTCACCACCACCTTCTCAGTGAAGCCCACATCCCGTGAATGAATAAAAAAAGATATACCCTCTCTCCACTTCTGCAGTCTGTTTTTTGCGCTGTCCCCCCCTCCTCTCTCTCTCTCTCTCTCTCTCTCCCTTCTGCCTATAGTACCAAGCCCTATTGCCATCCCCTCATTTCTCCCCCTTCAAACAAGTCAAAGCAGAAACAAAAGCAGACAGTTGGCGACAGAAGTGAGGGAGGGAAACCAGGGAATTATAAACCAGTAAAGCTAACATCTGTTTTAGGGAAACTACTGGAGTGTATAATCAACAACAACTTGTATTTATATAGTGCCTTTAATAGAATGAAGTACCCCAAGGTGCTTCACAGGAGCATTATAAAACAAGATATGACACTGAGCCACATGAGCAGATATTAAGGTAGATGACCAAAAGCCTGGTCAAGGAGTAATGTTTTTAAGGAGTGTGTTAAAAGGAGGAAAGTAGAGAGGTGGAGGTTTAGGGAGGGAATTCCAGAGCTTGGGCCTCAGGCAGCTTAAGGATTGATTAGGATAGGGTGACTGAACATCTTTAAATTTTTTTAGCTGATCTGAGAGAGCCAGTGCAGATTTGGGTAGCTCATGCTTAATGAATGTGGCTGAATTTTTGGAGAGGTGATTAAAGTAGTGGACAGGGAAATGACTATGGAAAAAAAATAAAAGCAAAATACTGTGGATGCTGGAAATCTGAAACAAAAACAAAAATTGCCTGAAAAACTCAGCAGGTCTGACAGCATCTGTGAGGAGGAAGACAGAGTTAACGTTTCGGGTCCATATGACTCTTCATCAGAACTAAATGACTATGGACGCTATTTATGTGGATGCCCAGAAGGCAGTTGACAAAACCCCCCAAAAGAGACTGTTAGTTAAAGGTCACAGAATTGAAGAAAATTATTGACCTAGTTAGGAAATTGGCTGAGCAGAAGGAGAGTCTCCTTGTCATGTCGCTCCACCTCCCTCGCTATTGTTCCACACAGGCTCTGGCTGAGAGTTGAGATCTTCAGGGCTACGTGGCTCTGGTAATTCTAGGGGCTGTTTCATCATTTGGGATGCCACTGCACGGGCACAGTCAACAGAATTTCTCGTGACTATATCCCCACTTCTGTATAAGGGCTTTGTAGAAGTGGACACCAGTCCTGAGGTGATTGAGACACAGCCAAATTGGCCATGTTTCACCGGCTGCTGCAGAGTAAGGATAATTGGCAGGTATTCTAATGGGTAGCATGTGTTGTCCCACAATGACCTCAACTGTTTTCCATATTTATTAACAACCATCTTAGATGATGGGGATAGAAAGCCACATATCCAATTTGCTAATGACAAAAAGATAGGCGGCATTGTAGATGGAAGCTCGGGATTCCAAAGGGACAGTGATAGATTAAATGAATGGGCAAAACTGTGGCAAATGGATTTCAGTGTGAGCAATTGCGAGGTCATCCAGTTTGGAACTAAAAAGGGTAGAACAGGAGACCATTAAAATGTGATGAACAGATACAGGGGGGAAAAAAAATCAAAAAGGATAATTGAATGCTTGTTTTTATACCTGGGGCATTGTAATACAAGTGAGTAGAAATCATGATGAACTTATACAAAACTGTGGTTAGAGCAAGCATAGGGTCACATTTTAGGAAGGATATAAAGTGGCCTTGGAGTGCAGTGCAGTGCAGTGCAGTGCAGATTTATCAGAATGATACCTGGAGACCAAGGATTAAATTATGAGCAGCGATTACATAAACTAGGATTATATTCCCAGGAAATTTAGAAGGTTAAGGGGGTGATTTGATCAAAGTTTTCAAGATACTGAGGGAAACTGATAGCTAGAGAGAAACAAACTTCTGCTGGTTGGGGAGTCTAGGACTAAGGGGAAAAGGGGTACAGCCTAAGAATTAGAGCCAGACTTTCAGGAGTGAAATCTTCCCATGAAGGGTGGTAGTTTGGAACTCTTATCAGTTAATAGCAATTGATGCTAAATCATCTGTTAATTTTAAATCTGTGATTGATAGATTTTTGTTAACAAAGGTATTAAGGCATATAGGGATATACTCGCTGATCACTGTGTGAAAACACTTTATATTGATTCTTAGAAATAATAGTGAAGCCTTTCCCTATCTCCACCCCATCCTCTTATTCCCAGAAAACACAGCGTTCGCGCCCCCTGTAAGTTTCACCTGTCTTTAGTTTTAAGAAGGGAACTTCTGTTTCTCCGGAACACATTGACTCTCGTTGGGTTCCTTGTACAAACAGCAGACACTCCTCCTCCGATCAAAGTTCTTCCAGTCTCAGATGTGGTAGCAAGTGTTTGCAGGATACTTGACCAGGACACAGGCGTCACATGATGAGTAGATTTGGGCAGTGATTTGACCACAGGACAGAGACAGGAGCAGAGACATTCACAGGAACAAGGGGGAGACCATTCAGGCTTTCTATTCGAGCAACTACTGTACCCCACCACCACGCTCCTTCCCACCATCAATCTCTGCCAGTCTGGACAGTTTGAACTGACCCTCAGCATAAACATTGCTGCTCTCTCTCTTCAATAATGTAATGGACCCGGTTTTGGTGAGCCAGAATATTTAAAGTTTTGAACCACCAGAGGCTGAAATTTCACAGCAGGAGACTGGATCCTGCAACTTCCAATCAATTTTTGCCTGGAGTTTGGAAACTTTCTGCGCTGCTGGATACCAGCCTGGTCCGGGTCCGGGTCCGGGTTCAGTCCGGCTCCAGTCCGGGTTCAGTCCGGGTTCAGTCCGGGTTCAGTCCGGCTCCAGTCCGGGTTCAGTCCGGGTTCAGTCCGGCTCTAGCCCAGGTTCAGTCCGGGTTCAGTCCGGCTCTAGCCCGGGTCCAGTCCGGGTTTGGGTTCAGTCCGGCTCTAGCCCGGGTTCAGTCCGGCTCTAGCCCGGGTTCAGTCTGGGTTCAGTCCGGCTCTAGCCCGGGTCCAGTCCGGGTCCAGTCCGGCTCTAGTCCGGGTCCAGTCTGGGTCCAGTCCGGCTCTAGCCCGGGTCCAGTCCGGCTCTAGTCCGGGTCCAGTCCGGCTCTAGCCCGGGTCCAGTCCGGGTTCAGTCCGGCTCTAGCCCGGGTCCAGTCCGGCTCTAGCCCGGGTTCAGTCCGGCTCTAGTCCGGGTCCAGTCCGGGTTCAGTCCGGCTCTAGCCCGGGTCCAGTCCGGGTCCAGTCCGGCTCTAGCCCGGGTTCAGTCCGGCTCTAGTCCGGATCCAGTCCGGGTTCAGTCCGGCTCTAGCCCAGGTCCAGTCCGGGTTCAGTCCGGGTCCAGTCCGGCTCTAGCCCGGGTCCAGTCCGGGTCCAGTCCGGGTTCAGTCCGGGTTCAGTCCGGCTCTAGCCCGGTTCCAGTCCGGTTCTAGTCCGGCTCCAGTCCGGCTCTAGCCCGGGTCCAGTCCGGGTTCAGTCCGGGTCCAGTCCGGCTCTAGCCCGGGTCCAGTCCGGCTCCAGCCCGGGTCCAGTCCGGGTCCAGTCCGGCTCTAGCCCGGGTCCAGTCCGGGTTCAGTCCGGGTCCAGTCCGGGTTCAGTCCGGCTCCAGCCCGGGTCCAGTCCGGCTCTAGCCCGGCTCCAGTCCGGCTCTAGCCCGGCTCCAGTCCGGGTCCAGTCCGGGTCCAGTCCAGCTCTAGTCCGGGTCCAGTCCGGGTCCAGTCCGGCTCTAGCCCAGGTCCAGTCCGGGTCCAGTCCGGCTCTAGCCCAGCTCCAGTCCGGCTCTAGCCCGGGTCCAGTCCGGCTCCAGCCCGAGTCCAGTCCGGCTCCAGTCCGGCTCTAGCCCGGGTCCAGTCCGGCTCCAGCCCGAGTCCAGTCCGGCTCCAGTCCGGCTCTAGCCCGGGTCCAGTCCGGCTCCAGCCCGAGTCCAGTCCGGGTCCAGTCCGGCTCTCGCTCACATTCAGTCCGGGTTTGGCCCGGGTCCAGTCCGGCTCCAGTCCGGCTCTAGCTCACATTGAGTCCGGGTTTGGCCCGGGTCCAGTCCGGGTTCAGCCCGGGTCCAGTCCGGCTCCAGCCCGGGTCCAGTCCGGCTCCAGTCCGGCTCTCGCTCACATTCAGTCCGGGTTTGGCCCGGGTTCAGTCCGGCTCTAGCCCGGGTCCAGTCCGGCTCCAGCCCGAGTCCAGTCCGGCTCCAGTCCGGCTCCAGCCCGAGTCCAGTCCGGCTCCAGTCCGGCACTCGCTCACATTGAGTCCGGGTTTGGCCCGGGTTCAGTCCGGCTCTAGCCCGGGTCCAGTCCGGCTCCAGCCCGAGTCCAGTCCGGCTCCAGTCCGGCTCTCGCTCACATTCAGTCCAGGTTTGGCCCGGGTCCAGTCCGGGTTCAGCCCGGGTCCAGTCCGGGTTCAGCCCGGGTCCAGTCCGGGTCCAGCCCGGCTCCAGTCCGGCTCCAGCCCGGGTCCAGTCCGGCTCCAGCCCGAGTCCAGTCCGGCTCTCGCTCACATTCAGTCCGGGTTTGGCCCGGCTCCAGGAGGCGGGGCTGGTTTTTCTTTCTCCGACTTGGAAACATTGAGTCCCGGAGCCGCTCGGGATGATCCAGATCCGGATCCCGTCCATCGGCCAAGAGGCGGCTACAGACTCGGAGAAAGTTCACACGGTGAGTCCGGGGGGGGGGGAGAGACAGACCCGGGGGGGGGGGGGGAGAGACAGACCCGGGGGGGGGGGGGAGAGACAGACCCGGGGGGGGGGGGGAGAGACAGACCCGGGGGGGGGGGGGAGAGACAGACCCGGGGGGGGGGGGGAGAGACAGACCCGGGGGGGGGGGAGAGACAGACCCGGGGGGGGGGGGGAGAGACAGACCCGGGGGGGGGGGGGAGAGACAGACCCGGGGGGGGGGGAGAGACAGACCGGGGGGGGGGGGAGACAGACCCGGGGGGGGGGGGGGAGAGGCCCCTGGGGTGGGGGGTCGTCCCGGCCTCTATTCTGGGGCTGATTCCCTGCAGCTTCTGTTAATGGGGCCGTCCGGTTTGGCCATTTAAACACGGTGCAGATTCTCTGGAGAGCCTACACTGTTCCTATTCAACTGTGACAGCATCACCTCTGATTCTGCACCTCCCCCCCCCCACCCCGGGGAGCCCGGGCTCCCTCTCCCCTTATCCCCAGTATCCGAGAGGGAATTCCCCGTGTGTCCCTGACCCTGTGTCTCTGTTTCTCTCTCTCTCTCTCTCTTTGTCTTCCCCTGTCTCTGCCTCATTCCCCACCCCACTCTGCCCCTCTATGTGTGTGTGTGTGTGCCCAGGGTTGGCTGTGCTCTGTTGTGTGGTGTGACATGTGTGGGATTTGGATTCTGTATCTAAGTTTCTGGGCTGTGTGTGAGTGTGAGATGTGCCTTGTGACTCTGATCACAATCCCTGTCTGGTGCTGAGGCTCCTGAACTCGGGACTGGAGAGTTGGCCTCAGTGCCCTGGATGGAGAGGGGGTTTTAAGATCGGCCAGGAATGACCTCTATCTAGTGCTTCTTTTTAGAAAGTGCGGAGATTTGGTGAGGACCTGATCAGGTTGGTTGTGATGCCTCACGTGATGGAATAGTCATAGTGCCTAGGCTCCCACTGTTGGTCCTGAGGAGGGGATCGAATCAAAATTTTTATGATTATTAATATAATTTGCAACACTGCTACAGACGACCTGTTCATGAAGACTTCAGAATCCAAGAGGATGTAGATTAAAAATGGAGGTGAGGAAGGAAATCTGCTGTCCTTACCTGGTCTGGCCTACATGTGACTCCAGACCCACAGCAATGTGGTTGACTCTTAAAAGGCCCTCTGAACAAGGGCAATAAATGCTGGCCTGGCCAGTGACGTCCACATCCCATGAATTAATTAAAAAAGAGAGCTCCTTGTGAAATGTTGGTTGAAGGAGAGGGGTCATGGGCTAAAGAGAGCATTGGATTTGTTTGTGAGGAGAGAGACTGAAAGGGAATAATCGGGGATCCAGTTAAAGGGGACAAGCTTTTTCATGGCTGGGCTCCTGAAATTTGCTCTTGTCCTCAAGAGTTTGAAATGTTTTAGTGAAATTTGCACAGGTCTGAAAAACCCAAATGGAGGACTAAACCGACAAACCTGCTGATCATCAGCAGATGTTCAAATGGCCCCCTGAACACACAGATATATAGAGCTTGTTTGGTTAAGAATCTCTATTTGCGCAGATATAGCACGTAACCATAGCAACACCACATTGTAAGACATTGCCAATAACCATGGCAACACGATGTGCTGTATTTGAGTTATAAAGCAGGACCTGTGTTTTGAATGGAGCTGATTTGATGGGCGATTTGATTATCTGACTGTTTGAGCCATTCTTGGAGTGACACTGGGGAGTGTGGGGGGGAGGTGGGAGGTGATAATTAGTGCAGGAGATTCAGACTTGGGCTGCGGGTGATCCCAGGACTTGCGGTGGGGGGTGGGGGGGTGGTCAGAGGGCTCCCTGTGTCCAAGGCTGGAGGTGGTCAGTTTCCTCGAGGCTGGAATCTTAGCTCTTGGGGCAAAAGGGATCAAAGGGTATGGGGAGAAAGCGGGAGCAGGCTATTGAGTTGGATGATCAGCCATGATCATATTGAATGTCGGAGAAGGCTCGAAGGGCCGAATGGCCTGCTCCTAGTTTCTATGTTTCTATTGACGCTGTTTCTTGTTACAGGTTTTCCAAATTGAAGTTCTCAACAATGGCAGGAAACACTTGGTGGAGCGGAGATACCGAGACTTCCAAGCTCTGCACAAAAAGGTCAGATCGCTGGCTCCTCGCTGACCCCTGGCCTGGTGCCTTCTCCCCAATGAGTCAGTGTGCGCCTCATGTTAATCCACATCCAATACCCAGACCCTGCTGCTGTGGTTAACATCTGCTGGGATCTCCGGCCTCGGGCTAGGGATGGGAGAAACCAGCCCAGGTTCCAGGCTCCAACCCCTGCAGTGACCAATGGGATTGGGTTTTGGACAGGACTCTGTGTGGCTCCCAATAGTGGAATAACTGGCTGCCCTGGCAAGCCCATCTTTACCTTGGGAAGATATTGCTGGCATTCTGGGGGGGGCGGGTGGGGGGGTGTCCCATGACCATCTTCAATTTAAACAAAGCCAATTACTTAGACATGAGAGGAGAACTAGCCAGGGTTGATGGGATAAATAGACCAAAAGGTGTGGCAGTAAATAAACAGTGGGAAACATTTAAAGAAACAATTCAAAATGTTCAACAAAAATAAATTCCAACAAACAAAAATTCAGCAACAAAGACCCATCATGGCTCATTCAGGAAGGTTAGGATAGGTTTAGAGGGGATGTGAGGAAGACTTTTTTCACCCAGAGGGTGGTGGGAATCTGGAAATCACTGCCTGAAAGGGTGGTAGAGGCAGAAATCCTCATAACATTTAAGAAGTATTTGGATGTGCACTTGCGATGCCATAGCATACAAGGCTATGGGCCTAGTGCTGGAAAATGTGATTAGAATAGTTAGGGTCTTGTTTGACCGGCACAAACTCGATGGGCCGAAGGGCCTTTTTCTATGCTGTAGACCTCTATGACTTTTTGGTGGGGTCTTTGTGATAACTTCACCAGTATGACTATTAAGGTAGCTTCAGAGGACTGAGGGTATCGCAGCTCCATCACTGATCCTTCAGCTCTCAGATTTGTTTTTTTATTATTTTATGGGATGTGGGCTTCGCCGGCTGGGCCAGCACTTATTGCCCATCCCTAGTTGCCCCTTGAGAAGGTGGTGGTGAGCTGCCTTCTTGAACCGCTGCAGTCCATGTGGTGTAGGTACATCCACAGTGCCGTTAGGGAGGGAATTCTGGGATTTTGACCCAGCGACAGTGAAGGAACGGCCAATATATTTCCAAGTCAGGATGGTGAGTGGCTTGGAGGGGAACTTCCAGGGCAACTTCCTGCTGCCCTTGGATTGTGGGTTTGGAAAGTGCTGTCTATGGAGCCTTGGTGAATTCCTGCAGTGCATCCTGTAGATGGTACACACACTGCTGCCACTGTGCGTTGGTGGTGGAGGGAATGCATCGCTCAAAGGGTGGTGTAGGTGACAACAGTTTTGATTCATGCAGCACCAGTACTAAGGAAAGGGGGAGCTGTCCCAATGGGACAGACTCCACTTAAACCAAGCTGGGGCCTATAACCCGGCATAACTAGGTTGCAGATAGGGATTTAAACCAAAAGAAAAAAGGGGGAGAGTGTTCACGAAGGGGGAATTTCATAACTCTACAGAGAAAAGTCAAGGCCCCCAAAGCTGTGTAATAAAGAGAAGCAGAGTCTGAGAAAGAGAACCAAATGTTTAATGGTAAAACTACACCAGGAACCAGAGTTAAGATTTTGGGGTAAGAGGTGCAGAGGGAATGTGAGGAAGAATTTTTTTTAGAAAGTGAATGATAAAGACCTGGAACTCACTGCCAAAGAGGGTGGTGGAAACAGAAACAGGGAAGAGTCATTTCAAAAGGAAATTGGATGGTCACTCGAGGGAAATAAACCTGCAGGGCTGGCGGGGCCAGTGCGGGGCCAGTGCCGGGCTGGCGGGGCCAGTGCGGGGACGGCGGGGCCAGTGCGGGAACGGCGGGGCCAGTGCGGGGACGGCGGGGCCAGTGCGGGGTTGGTGGGGACGGTAGGGACAGTGGGGCCAGTGCAGGGCCAGTGGGGCCAGTGCAGGAATGGCGGGGATGGCTGAGCCAGTGTGGGGACGGCGGGGGAATTAATGACACAAATAGAATTAAATGGGTTAGGTCTAATCTCCGTTACAGAGACATAGTTACACAGTGACCAAGGCTGGGATTAAACATTCCAGAGTACTTGATGTTTTGAAAAGAGGGTGAATGGAGCAGACAATAACCCTGATATTAAAGGATGACATACGGGCAGTAATGAGGAAGGATCCTGACTTGGAAGAACAGGAAATAGAATCAATGCAGGTAGATGTAAAAATTAGCAAGTGTCAGAAATGCAGCTGGGAATAGTTTATAGGCACCTTAACAGTAGCTATACTGTTGGACAGAGCATTAATCAAGAAATAAGAGGGGCTTATAACAAAATCAATTCAATAATTGTGGGGGCTTTAATCTTCAAGTCGACGGTACAAATTAAATTGGCAAAAGTAGTTTTGAAGATTAGTTCATAGAATGTATTTGAAACAGTTTCTGAGAATAGATCATGGCTGTACCTGCCCTGGGAGTGTTTGATGGGGACAGTGTAGAGGGAGCTTTACTCTGTATCTAACCCCATGCTGTACCTGTCCTGGGAGTGTTTGATGGGGACAGTGTAGAGGGAGCTTTACTCTGTGTCTAACCCTATGCTGCACCTGTCCTGGGAGTGTTTGATGGGGACAGTGTAGAGGGAGCTTTATTCTGTATCTAACTCCGTGCTGTACCTGTCTTGGGAGTGTTTGATGGGGACAGTGTAGAGGGAGCTTTATTCTGTATCTAACCCTGTGCTGTACCTGTCCTGGGAGTGTTTGATGGGGACAGTGTAAAGGGAGCTTTACTCTGTATCTAACCCCATGCTGTACCTGTCCTGGTAGTGTTTGATGGGGACAGTGCAGAGGGAGCTTTACTCTGTATCTAACCCTGTGCTGTACCTGTCCTGGGAGTGTTTGATGGGGACAGTGTAGAGGGAGCTTTACTCTGTATCTAACCCCATGCTGTACCTGTCCTGGGAATGTTTGATGGGGACAGTGTAGAGGGAGCTTTATTCTGTATCTAACTCCGTGCTGTACCTGTCCTGGGAGTGTTTGATGGGGACAGCGTAGAGGGAGCTTTACTCTGTATCTAACCCCGTGCTGTACCTGCCCTGGGAGTGTTTGATGGGGACAGTGTAGAGGGAGCTTTACTCTGTATCTAACCCTGTGCTGTACCTGTCCTGGGAATGTTTGATGGGGACAGTGTAGAGGGAGCTTTACTCTGTATCTAACCCCGTGCTGTCCCTGTCCTGGGAGTGTTTGATGAGGACAGTGTAGAGGGAGCTTTACTCTGTATCTGACCCTGTGCTGTACCTGCCCTTGGAGTGTTTGATGGGGACAGTGTAGAGGGAGCTTTACTCTGTATCTACCCCATGCTGTACCTGCCCTGGGAGTGTTTGATGGGGACAGTGTAGAGGGAGCTTTACTCTGTATTTAACCCCGTGCTGTACCTGCCCTGGGAGTGTTTGATGGGGACAGTGTAGAGGGAGCTTTACTCTGTATCTAACCCTGTGCTGTACCTGCCCTGGGAATGCTCAGTAATGAAACTGTGCCCAAATTGGGGAAGTGTCCCATCTTCATTTCTCCGTCTAATCCCTTTTGTTGGACATGCTGCTGGTATTTCTGGTGTGTGTGCGTTCTCGGGAGGTCACTGGTCTGTAATCTGTCTCGGGGTCCCCGGACAGACTCCTATGTCACTGCCCATCCTGTTTAGAATAATCCTGACATTTGCTGCCAACAGATATTTGACGAGGCTGAGCAGGAGGCTCGTGCCAGTGAAGGGACGCCGAGGAAGTAAGAGCTAATTACAGTCCGATGATGTCAGTGAGATTGAGTTACTGCTTGATTTGAATGCGTGCTTGACATTGCAGCGCTCCTGATAACACAGCACAGCCGGTCAGTGAAAGCGCTGACATCTCAGGACACAAGAGAATCATCCAGACTGTCCCCACCGTCACCCAATCAGTGCAGATGTGGAGGGGCAATGGATGGGTTTGTGGTCGCGTCCAATCCACCCACTTGGCGCGGGTAATAGCAGGAGGAATATAGTCCTTGACCCGGTCTGCCTATCACTGCCCCCACCCCTCACAATGTAGAACACTCCACCCTCTCCCAAACTCCGGGGTGAGGGGGATTTTCCCGGCTCCCAGTTCACGGTCTGACCTGTTTCCCTTGTTTCTTTCCAACAGTTAAAAAAAACGACAAAGACGCCAGACTTCCCACCAAAACGAGGCCTGAACCGAAGACCCAAAGCCCTAGAGCAGAAGAGGACTGGATTGGAGGCGTATTTACAGGTCAGGCACAAGGAGAGACTGAAGCTGAGTTTTACACCTAGACAGCAATCCTTCAGAATCTTGAGTTTCTTTTCATGAAAAATTATTAAATAAGATTTAATAACGTCGTATCAGTGGCTACCACTTGTGTCTGACCCCGAGATTTGGCCGGAAACCCTGAGAATTATCTAGAATCTAGTCTGAGTGCCTCAACGCAATACCAAGGGAGTGCTGCACTGTCGGAGGGTCAGCACTGAGGGAGTGCTGCACTGTCGGAGGGTCAGTACTGAGGGAGAGTTGCACTGTCGGAGGGTCAGTACTGAGGGAGAGTTGCACTGTCGGAGGGTCAGTACTGAGGGAGAGTTGCACTGTCGGAGGGTCAGTACTGAGGGAGTGCTGCACTGTCGGAGGGTCAGTACTGAGGGAGAGTTGCACTGTCGGAGGGTCAGTACTGAGGGAGAGTTGCACTGTCGGAGGGTCAGTACTGAGGGAGAGTTGCACTGTCGGAGGGTCAGTACTGAGGGAGAGTTGCACTGTCGGAGGGTCACTACTGAGGGAGAGTTGCACTGTCGGAGGGTCAGTACTGAGGGAGAGTTGCACTGTCGGAGGGTCAGTACTGAGGGAGAGTTGCACTGTCGGAGGGTCAGTACTGAGGGAGAGTTGCACTTTCGGAGGGTCAGTACTGAGGGAGAGTTGCACTGTCGGAGGGTCAGTACTGAGGGAGAGTTGCACTGTCGGAGGGTCAATACTGAGGGAGAGTTGCACTGTCGGAGGGTCAGTACTGAGGGAGAGTTGCACTGTCGGAGGGTCAGTACTGAGGGAGAGTTGCACTGTCGGAGGGTCAGTACTGAGGGAGAGCTGCGCTGTCGGAGGGTCAGTACTGAGGGAGTGCTGCACTGTCGGAGGGTCAGTACTGAGGGAGAGTTGCGCTGTCGGAGGGTCAGTACTGAGGGAGAGCTGCACTGTCGGAGGGTCAGTACTGAGGGAGAGCTGCACTGTCGGAGGGTCAGTACTGAGGGAGAGTTGCACTGTCGGAGGGTCAATACTGAGGGAGAGTTGCACTGTCGGAGGGTCAGTACTGAGGGAGAGTTGCACTGTCGGAGGGTCAGTACTGAGGGAGAGTTGCACTGTCGGAGGGTCAGTACTGAGGGAGAGCTGCGCTGTCGGAGGGTCAGTACTGAGGGAGTGCTGCACTGTCGGAGGGTCAGTACTGAGGGAGAGTTGCGCTGTCGGAGGGTCAGTACTGAGGGAGAGCTGCACTGTCGGAGGGTCAGTACTGAGGGAGAGCTGCACTGTCGGAGGGTCAGTACTGAGGGAGAGTTGCACTGTCGGAGGGTGTGGGGTTGCGGGTATGGGGGGCTGGGATGTGGGATCATTTGTGGGGGGGCGTCACGGGGGCGAGGTCTGGGGTGTGGGGTCATGGGGGCTGGGGTGTGGGGTCACGGGGGCAGGGGTCAGGTTGGATAGTTTGGTTTGGGTTGGGGTCAAAGGGCTTTTGAGCAAGGTGACCAGGCTGAGGGTTTAACAGTTTGCAGAGGAGCAGGAGTTTACACTTTAGACAGACTGGGTTTTCTCTCTTTCTGACACAGGGTCTCGTGTGTGACAATCAGCATCTGTCCCGGGAAATCCTAGACTTCCTCAACATCAAACATATCCCAGCTGGAAAGCAGACGAATACATTGAGGTCAGTCTCTCATCCTCAGGGGCTCTTTATGTTTCACTCCCCGCTACTCCTGGGCTTGTTTTTGATTGCAGGAGTCACAAGTAAACCAGTCACAGAGAGTCAGCTTGTATTCCTGAGGTTAGAAGATTTGGGGTGTTTCTCAAGATTAAACAAGGAGAAATGGGGAGTCTCGAACTGGGGGTCCCAGTCTCAGGATATGGGCTCGTCCATTTCAGAATGAGTTAAGGAGAAATTTCTTCACTCTGGGATTGTGAACCTTGGGAATTCTCTATCCCGGAGGGCTGTGAGTCTTGGGAATTCTCTATCCCGGAGGGCTGAGAGTCTTGGGAATTCTCTATCCCGGAGGGCTGAGAGTCTTAGGAATTCTCTATCCTTGAGGGCTGAGAATCTTGGGAATTCTCTATCCCGGAGGGCTGAGAATCTTGGGAATTCTCTATCCCGGAGGGCTGAGAATCTTGGGAATTCTCTATCCCGGAGGGCTGAGAATCTTGGGAATTCTCTATTCCAGAGGGCTGTGAGTCTTGGGAATTCTCTATCCTGGAGGGCTGTGAGTCTTGGGAGTTCTCTATCCTGGAGGGCTGAGAGTCTTGGGAATTCTCTATCCTGGAGGGCTGAGAGTCTTGGGAATTCTCTACCCTGGAGGGCTGAGAGTCTTGGGAATTCTCTATCCTGGAGGGCTGTGGATCTTGGGAATTTTCTATCCCAGAAGGCTGTGAATCTTGGGAATTCTCTATCCCGGAGGTTTGTGAACGTTCCATCATTGAGTATGTTCAAGACAGAGGTTGGGTTGTGGATATTGAGTAACATGGGGATAAGTCAATGGAGTTAAAATCAGATCAGCCAGAATCTACTAGAATAACGGAACAGGCTTGAGGGGCTGAATGGCTTCGTCCTTGTCTTTTACCATCATAGAGAAATTTTGGAAGGGATTGTTAGATAGTCACAGATGTTATAACTCTAAACATCTTTAATTTGGAATCTGGCTATTCAAATTCTTAGCAAGGGAAATGTCCCCCGTCTCTCTCTGTCTGAATCCTCCACCTGGTGGTTATGATAAAGAATGGCAGCTCCCAGTTCCCTGGAATGATGGGTCGGGGTCAGTGCCAAAGTCTTAGGATTCCTAACATGAATATATCCGTGCATCTTCCACGGCCATCGCACAGGTCAATGCCATGGCAACAGCCTCCACGTTGGAATGATGCTCTGCTCCTTCCTGGCTTGATATTTATACATGAGAACATTTTTGCTCCAGCGTTTTGAGTGCAGTTTTTCCACGTTCTGAGGAGTTCTCTCAGGAGCCTGTTCTTTGATTGATGGATAGGGCTAAAGCTCAGTTAAAGGACAGAAGAAGGGAGGTGAGGCAAATTGCAGGAACAGAGAGAGCTGGGTGGGGTGTAAGGAAACAAAACTTAAAATTTAGCAGGGTTAAAGTCCAAGATCCCAGGTGATTATTTTTTTTAATTGAGGAATTGGATGCCAAAACAAAAGTTCTATCCAAACCTTTTTACAAAGCTCTGATTCGGCCTACACTGCACAATTGTTTAATTTTAGGTGATTTTATAGGATAGGGATTTGAGAATCAAGGCATGATGGAGGAACCGATGAGGGGCACACTAACTAAGGTGACATTGATGGAGCTCGAGAGGACGCGGTGTGATAGAAATTTCAGTCTTGCTCTGTTTCTCCCGCTTTGTTCTGATCTAATGTCATTCCTTTTCTTTAGTATCCTGGAACAACTTGACTTGCAAAACTACAGGTGAGCACCAGAAAGGCCTGCAGCTCTCCTCACCGACCTCCTGAATTTCACCCTCTGTGAACTAGTATTCTAACCTGCACCCAATCCAGTCACTTCACTGCTCACGTTGGCTCCTGGTTTGGCAACACCTCATTTAAAATTTATAAAATTCTTATCAATGTTCAAATCCCTCCCGTGGCCCCTCCTCTGTAACCTCCTCCGGCTTGACAACCCTTTGGGATCTCTAATTCAGGCCTGATGTACGCCTCCCATTTTTATTGGAGCATCATTGGCGACTGTGCCTTTAGCTGCCTCGGCCCCGAACCCTAGAATTCATTCCGAAACCTCACGGTGCTCTCATCAAGCACTGAGTAAAACTAACTACTTTGATTGAGCTTTTGGTCATCCATCTTAACATCTACCACTTTAGCTCCCTGTCAGTTTAAAGTTCTCTCTACACTGTCGCCATCAAACACTCCCAGGGCAGGTACAGCATGGGGTTAGATACAGAGTAAAGCTCCCTCTACACTGTCCCCATCAAACACTCCCAGGACAGGTACAGCATGGGGTTAGATACAGAGTAAAGCTCCCTCTACACTGTCCCCATCAAACACTCCCAGGACAGGTACAACATGGGGTTAGATACAGAGTAAAGCTCCCTCTACACTGCCCCCATCAAACACTCCCAGGACAGGTACAGCACGGGGTTAGATACAGAGTAAAGCTCCCTCTACACCGTCCCCATCAAACACTCCCAGGACAGGTACAGCACGGGGTTAGATACAGAGTAAAGCTCCCTCTACACTGTCCCCCATCAAACACTCCCAGGACAGGTACAGCACAGGGTTAGATACAGAGTAAAGCTCCCTCTGCACTGTCCCCATCAAACACTCCCAGGACAGGTACAGCACAGGGCTAGATAGAGAGTAAAGCTCCCTCTACACTGTCCCCATCAAACACTCCCTGGACAGGTACAGCACGGGTTTAGATACAGAGTAAAGCTCCCTCTACACTGCCCCCATCAAACATTCCCAGGACAGGTACAGCACAGGGTTAGATACAGAGTAAAGCTCCCTCTACACTGTCCCCATCAAACATTCCCAGGACAGGTACAGCACAGGGTTAGATACAGAGTAAAACCCCCTCTACACTGTCCCCATCAAACACTCCCAGGACAGGTACAGTACGGGGTTAGATACAGAGTAAAGCTCCCTCTACACTGTCCCCATCAAACACTCTCAGGACAGGTACAGCACGGGGTTAGATACAGAGTAAAGCTCCCTCTACACTGTCCCCATCAAACACTCCCAGGACGGGTACAGCACGGAGTTAGATACAGGGTAAAGCTCCCTCTACACTGTCCCCATCAAACACTCCCAGGACAGGTACAGCACGGGGTTAGATACAGAGTAAAGCTCCCTCTGCACTGTCCCCATCAAACACTCCCAGGACAGGTACAGCATGGGGTTAGATACCAAGTAAAGCTCCCTCTACACTGCCCCCATCAAACACTCCCAGGGCAGGTACAGCACGGGGTTAGATACAGAGTAAAGCTCCCTCTACACTGCCCCCATCAAACACTCCCAGGACAGGTACAGCACGGGGTTAGATACAGAGTAAAGCTCCGTCTACACTGTCCCCATCAAACACTCTCAGGATAGGTAGTGGGGGAATAAGAATTCGATGCAGTGATTTTCTCACTAAGCTGCTTCTCTTTCAGGTGTTTCTGTCACCAGGTGGTCACTTTCACAAAAGATGCCTTTGCTCATCCGAGTACAACAGGTAATAGGGGTGACGAAAGCTGGGGTGGGGAGGGGGTTGCTGTGAGACGTTGTTAATGAGCAATGCAGAGAAGAGGAGGAACTATGGTTGTGGGCAGGGCAGGCAGCACTCTGAGGGAACATGGGAAACAATGGTTCCAAGGGTAATTATTATTATTATTATGGTGGAAACACAGTCATAGAGGGAATGGGCCAGCTCTCAGGGGAGGGCCTAAGTCTGGGAGACCATGGGGAAGCAGGCAGAGTGCTACACTGTCACAGGGCAAGTACTGAGGGGGTGCTGCACTGCCGCAGGGCAGGTACTGAGGGAGCGCTGCATTGTTATAGTTCGTGAGATTGTGCTGTGATGCTAATGGTTTGCTAATGATTTCTGCTGTTGAAAAGCTAAATGCCCAATGGGGAAACTTGGCAATGTTCCCATCTGACAAGCTGGCCTGTGAATGTTCAGCTTATTTATTATTCTTCTTGGTCATTCTGACCTCTGAAACCAGGACTGTTTGGCCAGAACTCAGCGTTGTCTCCTTGCTTTCCAGACCTGCTCCCTAATGTGACTGTGATGGGTGTTCTTCAGGGATTATACCTCAGTGATCCTGAAACCCAGAATGAAGTGGACTCTGCTGAAACAGTGCGACTGCACATTCCTGGACCAGAAAGCATTGTCTGATGCCTGACTTTTCACTAATATTTACTGGGAAAGGAGCTTTTCTCCAAGTAAAACAGTCTGCTATTGAATATCATTAAACCCCATCTTTTCCACTTCAGTGTTTCATTGTACCACATTTCCTGGCTAAGGTAGTTCTCAGTAGCACATGGCCCGATTGGGTGATGAGGGGCATTAACCTTTCATGTCTTGAGGGGGTTGTTATCCCATCAGTGGGCTGGGAGGCTCATGTGAAATGGCCTGACGAATCCAAACTTGGTTCATCCCATGATGACTCACTCACTAATGACCTGAGTAAAGTGGAAAACATGTCTGTGATGTGGTCGGTACTGCTCTAAGACTGGAGCACAGCTGGTATTTGTAACCCCATGCTGTATCTGCCCTGGGAGTGTTTCACTTTGAACATATATCATTATGTTCTTTTCACCAGTAAATCTTTACATTGTTTAATCTTACATCATAAATAGAGTTTGTGTCTAGCAACGTGCTATTGGAACCTGGGCTTATAATGCAGATAATCTTCACTCCAACTAACTGTAATTGGCTTCCAACACATTTAATTTGCTGCTGTTAGTTGGGTTAGAGTTACAGTAGTGTGTGGGTTGGTGGATTATCTGGGAATGTCCCCTCCAAATCACCCCCCCCCCCATCCAGCTCGCAACTGTGTCCATTGCAGTGGGAGCAGAGACAGACCGAGCAGTCACTGACTCTGAACAAGTTCATGTCTACTACCTGACCAACACTGGTTGGTGCTGTTTGCTGATGAGGAACTGGGAGAGAAAGGATTTATTGTGCCTGGTTAGCATTCCTGTGGTGGCGAATGATTCATATTTCACCAAGGCTGCTGCTAATGTTGAGTGTTTGCGCCTGGTACACAGTGAATGAGGGAGCCAGGAGTGTGCACACAGGGTCTTGGGGTTCATCACAGACACTCAGTTCTCAGCACTGGGTTGTAACTATCTATTTCCCCTCCCTTGCTTTCCCAGATTCTGTTGGGGAACAAAATAGTCTCTGCCCCTCCCCACCGAAATTCATAAGCCTGTGTATTCCCAGCTCGGTGACAATCATGCCCCCTCACCGCCAGAGCCAGGGGGGGGTTACATGTGTGGGGTATTGTGTATACGCAGACCCCAGTGCAAGAACAAGCACCCTGTAGCAGTTTAAAGTGTAATAAATGAAGTTTATCCACAACATGAGTGGAAGAATGTGAATACAGCTCTGAAGAGTCATATGGACTCAAAACATTAACTGTTTCTCTCTCCACAGCTGTTGCCAGACCTGCTGAGTTTTTCCAGCATTTTGTGTTTTTAAAACAGGATCCAGTTTTCTGAAGGGGCTGTATATTCTGATTGTAGTTATGAGGAGGGGTCAAATTTGGCTGGAGGTACACACAAATTACACAATAAAACAGACTACTAGAAAACCCATCATGTTTATTGTTGCTGTGTACATTTTTTACAAACTGGTAAGAACCAGATTCCGGAATGTTCAGATATCTACACAGCCTGGAAGCCCAGGATCAAGTTTAACGTAACAGTTTGGTTGCTGGGGTTGAAAGTGTGATGGGCAGAAAGCCCAGTTTCTGCAGCTCCCTGCCCATCACAGACAGTTCACTCTTTTGCAATGGCATAAGGTTTTTCCACCTCTATCTTGCCACAGTCTGCGATGACCACATCTTTCAGTGGTTTATCTCGGCTGTCTGTCTTTGAAGCCTCAATTTTTTTCACAACATCCTGTAACAAGGAAAAATAAACAGCATTAAATTCTTGAACCCACACAAGGAAATCTATTCAACATGACAGTCAGGAGCTCCTTGCTACACACGGTGTGACTTGTGCATACCCGTTAGCGCTAGACGCAAATATTCCAACGCTCCTGGCAGCCTTCCATAACGATCATCTCATTGAAAGCTCTACTACCCTCTATCCTTACTCATACCAACTCCTATTCACCGCACTGCCTCCCAGCCTGGCATCACCTCATCCCTGAGTTTGAACCCCTCCACGGCCTCAGCCCTCTGTCTCTAACCCTTTCCAGTCCTATAACACAAATCTCTACACTCTAATTCTGGCCTCAAGTATCCTCAATTTTAATCACTGCCATGCCTTTTACTGCCCGAGCCCTAAGCTCTGGAGTTAAATTTAACTCCTCAGAACTGAAGGTCGGTAGAAACAAGATGGGTTTTATGCTTTAGAAAGAGGGAGGAGGATACCTCCTGTTTTAACACAGCAGTGGGTAAAGGCTGAGTTGTTTAAACCCCAGAGGGAAGCTTGAACAACTGTCATAACCTATATTTTCAATTGGTATGTTTGAGATGCAGCTGTGAATTCAGGAATTAGACCACTGAGTCTCGAGGCTTTTTTATATAACACTAAATTAAACATTTATTAATTTACAACAAATTAAACACATCTACAAATTACTACTATAATAACTTTTAAATAAATCCCCAAATTAATCACTCCCAGGTAAATCTCCACTAAAGGCAACAATAACCCATAGATTTTAAACAGACACCAGGCAAAGCACATTTGACCTTAAATTCAAAATAAGGTTCCTTTGCAGACAGTGGAAGGCTTACAGGCTGGTTAGACCTTAAATGCATGACCTTAATGTCTTACACACAAAAACTCCTTTCTGTTTATACCTAGCTTTTCCTTTGAATGTAAATTTTCCATTCTGTCATCAGGCTTTTAATGTACATCTTCTAACAATATCCTTTCATTCCACCAACTTTATTAGTAAGCTGAAAAAAATAAACATTGCTTGGTGTCTTCTAGCAAGATGCAAGATTTTACTCCCACTCCTGAATGCTTTATTCAACCAATGCAAATTTATACTTTTACCTTCTATCCTCCTTATGGTTATCTAATTAACATCTCAAAACTACTATACAAAGCACCCAGACTATCTGGCTTTAATCCAATTAAGACACTCAAACACAGACCCAACTACAATTCTGTTTTAAAAATAATTTCCAATAACATTATAGACATTAATATCTCTTCATGACACACATTCCGCTATTCACACTCACTCTGGACAAATGCTTTGTTTCTTTATTACAACCATTCCCACTCCTTTTGCATTGTGCTCCGTGACATCTTTGTGATTTAATCTCTCCCACCCTCTACCCTATCCCAGAACCCTTTTAATCTTCCACCACCCACCCGTCAATGGTTAAAAACCCATCACATTTCTACCTTCCTTCAGTTCTGAAGTCATATTCAACTCAAACCATTAACTCCCTTTCTCTCTCCGCAGTTGCTGCCAGACCTGAGTATTCCCAGTATTTTGTTTTTATTTCAGATTTCCAGCATCTGCAGTATTTTACTTGTATCCCACCTCTCAGGGAAAGGGATCAGTAACTAAGATGGAGGAGCTGTGGTACGCGAAGGGGCGGGGGAGTAAACAGCAGGACCCCGTTCCTGAGGGCAGCAGCTCACTCTGGGATTGTACTATGCTGGGCTGTCAAGACAACACATCCCGCCTCACGTATTCTTTTCAGCAGGAACCAGAGCCTGTGACCCCGCCCCCACTCTATACATTTTTCAGGCATCCTGCCCACCTCCCCAGTGTGAAACCTGTGGAAGAAAGGGGCATTCCCACAACACATGGCACTGTGGCAGCAATGAGGCAGGGAAGAGGAGGAATAGCAAACCCATGGTGCACCAGGCGTGTCACCATCACTATCCATGGATAACGGAGGTAAAAGCAAAATACTGCGGATGCTGGAAATTGGAAATAAAAACAGAAAATGCTGGAAAAACTCAGCAGGTCTGACAGCATCTGTAGGGAAAGAAACAGAGTTAACATTGAGTCCATGACTCTTCTCCAGGGACACGGAGCTGTGGCTGGTAAACAGTTAAGATGCTGCCCAGCTAGCACGGTATTGAATTGTAGATCAGGTTAGTGGGGCAGTCTCTAGCCACCTGCAGTTTTCAGTCTCATTCTAGAAACTAAAAGCAGGAGTAGGCCATTCAGCCCTTTGAGCCTGCTCCGCCATTCATTATGATCATGGCTGATCATCCAACTCAATAGCCTGCTCCCGCTTTCTCCCCATACCCTTTGATCCCTTTCGCCCCAAGAGCTTTACCTAACTCCTTCTTGAAAACATACAATGTTTTGGTCTCAACTACTTTCTGTGGTAACGAATTCCACAGGCTCACCACTCACTGGGCGAAGAAATTTCTCCTCATCTCAGTCCTAAATGGTCTACCCCGTATCCTCAGTCTGTGACCCCTGGTTCTGGACTCCCCCACCATCGGGAACATCCTTCCTGCATCTACCCTGTTTAGTCCTGTTAGGATTTTATAGGTTTCTATGAGATCCCCCCTCATTCTTCTGAACTCCAGTGAATATAATCCTAATCGACTCAATCTCTCCTCATATGTCAGTCCCGCCATCCCAGGAATCAGTTGGGTAAACCTTCGCTGCACTCCCTCTATAGCAAGTACATCCTTCCTCAGATAAGGAGGCCAAAACTGCACACATATTCCAGGTGTGGTCTCACCAAGGCCCTGTACATTAGCAGCAAGACATCCCTGTTCCTGTACTCGAATCCTCTGGCTATGAAGGCCAACATACCATTTGCCTTCTTTACCGCCTGCTGCACCTACATACTTACCTTCAGCGACTGGTGTACAAGGACACCCAGGTCTCGTTGCACATTCCCCTCTCTCAATTTATAGCCATTCAGATAATAATGCCTTCCTTTTTTTGCTACCAAAATGGAAAACCTCAGATTTATCCACATTATACTGCATCTGCCATGAATTTTCCCACTCACTCAGCTTGTCCAAATCACGCTGAAGCATCTCTGCATCCTCACCCTCCCACCCAGCTTTGTGTCATCTGCAAATTTGGAGATATTACATTTCATTCCCTCATCTAAATCATTAATATATATTGTGAATAACTGGGGTCCCAGCACCGATCCCTGCGGTACCCCACTAGTCACTGCCTGCCATTCAGAAAAAGATCCGTTTATTCCTACTCTGTTTCCTGTCTGCCAATTCTGAGGGTGTTAATTAAACATGGAACGACCAGTCAAGAATAGAAAAGAATCCTTACAAATCCTTCGATGACTTTTCCAAACACAACGTGTTTGCCATCAAGCCAGCTGGTTTTGGCGGTGGTGATAAAGAATTGTGATCCGTTAGTGTCTTTGCCGGCGTTAGCCATACTGACCCACCCCGAGCCATAGTGCTTCAGCTTGAAGTTTTCATCAGGGAAACGGTCACCATAGATGCTCTTCCCTAGGGAAAGAAGGGAGGATAGAGAGAGAGAAAGGGAGAACACTCAATTAGTCCATCCCTCTCAAGTGGAAACAGCCTGAACGTTTGCATCAGCCCACAAGAACACATCAATACCGAGGGCGGGAGAAGCCGCAGAGCAATACCGAGGGCGGGAGAAGCCGCAGAGCAATACCAAGCGCAAGAGAACCCTGCTGCTTCTGGTAGACTTGTCAAAGACATTGGGAGATGAAGTCAAATTTGCTGAAGGAAAACATCAGGACAATGAAAGCCCTTCAGTGAGGCAGTGCACAGGAGAGATTAGTCAGGGGAAATTAACAGCAGCTTAACCGCAGAACAAGCATGTCTGACTCCGCAAAATTCAAAACGCAGATGGACAATTCCGGCTGTCCCAGTGCGCTCCGAGTGAAGAAAGTCACGTTTCATCTCCGATAACATAAAATCCTGAAGCCAGAACTTAGGCAGCAGGAGGAACAGTCATCGTACAGCAAACGCAGGAGCACAGTGCAAGGGTTTCTTCCGCTCTTCCCCACCGTCTGCGCGCACACGTGCTCCCCAGAGGACAGCAGACTCTCCCCTACCACCCCCACCCGACAGGAGAAATTACCACACTTACCACCAGTACCATCTCCACGGGTAAAGTCCCCTCCCTGGATCATAAACTCTTTGATGACTCGGTGGAATTTGCTACTTTTGTAGCCAAATCCTTTCTGCGGAGAAATCAGGACAGGTTAAACAGGGGAATGACAGCAGCCTTAGCCCAGTGAGCCTGTAAGTGTGCCTGTCTGACTCTGCAAAATTCAAAACACAGACAATTCAGCTGTCCCAGTGCGCTGGAGTGAAGGAAGTCGCATTGCATTTCATTTCTGATGACAAAATCCTGAAGCCAGTTCTCGAGGTAGGAGATGGGGACAGTAATCATGTAGCAAATAGAAGAAAAACTCACCTCCCCTGTTGCTAAAGCAACAAAGTTTTCAACTGTCTTCGGAACAGTCTTCCCAAAAAGACCAAATACTATGCGGCCTGCATCCTCATCGCCAATCTTAATATCAAAATACACCTAGAGGAGAGAAATCAGACAGGAGTCAGCTCACACCCCTCCAGAACAAGGCTGACTGCCAATTATGTCAACTGTGCACTGAAATCCATGTACCTTTGTTTTATATCCAACTGACTGACCTGCTCACTCCAAACTCCTGAGACCTCATTTCACTGGAGTGAGAGGCAACAGGGGAGAAGCATTTTCTAGTTTTAAGCCCATGGGCTGCAAGCTGAGTAAGTGGCGATCAGAGAGAGGAAGTATAGAGCATCTACTCACTCCAAGGCACATGACCCGCTGGATGCCAAATCTCCCTGATAAGAATTCAATACCTGGCACTCTCCACAAGATAATCAGGGAAAGATAAAATTCATTTCAAAGAAACATTGCTCCATAGTGTAATTGATCAAGAACTGTATAGGAAACACTGCCCTCCTGAAAAAGTCCTGGAGGGCACCCAGGGCAGCACACGCCAAGTTTTAAAGAACCTTCACTACAAACCTTCCTCTAGCCTGAAAAACATCCATTAATCATTACTTGTTTCCGGTCACTCCGCCAACTCAGTATCCACGTTGCTACTGTCCCATTTATTCCATGAGCTATAATTTTTCTCAAGTCTGTTATGTGCCACTGTATCAAATGCCTTTCAGAAGTCCATGTGCCAGCATTGGCCTCAACAACCCTCTGTTACTTCTTTAAAAAATACATGCAACTTAATTAAACACAATCTGCCCTTAAACCCATTCTGGCTTTCCTTCATTAACCCACATGTGCCCAGGTGACTATTAATTTTGCTCTGGATTATTATTTCTAGGATCTTCCTCACCGCTGGGGTTAAACTGACAGTTAAAGTTTGCAGTTCTCTAGTCCTCTGGCACCACCTCTGAGTCTGAGGAAGACTGGATAATTATGGCCAGTGCCTCTACAATTCCCACTCCTCTCTGTATACTTGGATGCGTCTCATCCAGTTCTGCTGCTTTATCAGCTTCAAATACAGACAGCCTATCCAATACTACCACCTTTTCAATTTTAAACCCTTGAAGTGCCCAACACACCCCCCATCCCTTCTCCATCCTCCCCCTACCTCTATCCCCTTGTCCCCACCTCCCCCATCCTCCCTTCCCCACACCTCGCCCCCCAACCCTACCCATCCCTTTCCACCCCACCCTCCATCCGGTCCCCCCTTCCCCTGTCTCCCCTCCCCTTCCCACCCCACCCTCCATCTGGTCTCCTTCCCCCACCGCACCCACCCTCCCTTCCCCATCCGTCCCCCCCACCACCACGTCCGCTCCCCCCACCCACCCTCCCCTCCCAACCCCCACCCACCCCCCCTCCCAACCCCCACCCACCCCCCCCTCCCAACCCCCACCCACCCCCCCCTCCCCACCCCCACCCACCCCCCCCTCCCCACCCCCACCCCCCTCCCCACCCCCACCCCCCTCCCCACCCCCACCCACCCCCCCCCTCCCAACCCCCATCCCATCCCCCCACCCCCTCCCAACCCCCATCCCATCCCCCCACCCCCTCCCAACCCCCATCCCATCCCCCCACTCCCCATCCCCCCTCCCAACCCCCATCCCATCCCCCCTCCCAACCCCCATCCCATCCCCCCTCCCCAACCCCCATCCCATCCCCCCTCCCCAACCCCCATTCATCCCCCCCCTCCCCAACCCCCATCCATCCCCCCCCTCCCCAATCCCCATCCATCCCCCCCCCAACCCCCATCCATCCCCCCCCCCAACCCCCATCCATCCCCCCCCCCAACCCCCATCCATCCCCCCCCCCAACCCCCATCCATCCCCCCCCCAACCCCCATCCATCCCCCCCCCAACCCCCATCCATCCCCCCCCCAACCCCCATCCATCCCCCCCCCCCAACCCCCATCCATCCCCCCACTCCCCATCCCCCCACTCCCCATCCCCCCCCTCCCAACCCCCACCCATCCCCCCCTCCCAACCCCCACCCATCCCCCCCTCCCAACCCCCACCCATCCCCCCCCTCCCAACCCACCATCCCCTTCGTCCTCCCATACCCCCCTACCGTATCCAACCCCCCCGTCCCCATCCCCCCCGTCCCCATCCCCCCCGTCCCCATCCCCCATCCCTCTCGGGACAGAGATCCACATTTCTCTGGGCCTTTGTGTGAAGTCTGTCCTGATTCCGCCCCGTTACCTTGACGGTCACTTTCGGCCCCTTTTTCTTCTCTTCTGCCTGTGAGGCCCCGGGGAGCAGGAGGAAGGTGAGGGCGGCGGTCAGCAGCGCGGCGGCGAGGAGCAGCTTCATCTTCCAGGCGGAGAGGCGCATCCGGGCACCTGGGGGCGGGGCGAGGGGCGGGACCGCCCCGCAACGTGGCGGCTGGAAGCGCCCATCGGTGCTTTGGAGAGGGGAAAGAACTCATCACTAAGATGAGCAACCGCACCCAGAGCCCGGATCAACACGCACCAACTACCACAACAATAATAATTTATTGTATCTTGCACAATCAGCGTTTTACAACATCAGCTTTACATCATCTCCAATTCCAGTTGTTGATAATTTAGTGAACCCCTCTCCTGGGAATGGTATATTCGAAGCCACACTTATTCGCATGGGTCGCAGCTAAGATAGTCCATTCCGCAGGGAGAGGAATCAAGCACTTTCTAACACAAAATATCAGGAAATGGTCTGATATTAATTGGAAATTGGAAGAAATAATACTGAAAAATAACTAGATTTTAACAATTCTCTTGAATTACTTTAAACCTTTTCGTGATATATTAGCAGTGAGTTAAAGATCACCCCTTCCCTTAGTGGTACATTCAAAAGGCGCGAACGTGCCACGTTACTCATCTGTAATTGGTCAATCAGCCGACTCCATTGGCCAATCAGAAATGAAATAATGTTAGAACCAACCAATAGAAATCCAGGTGTGAACACCAGCAGACCCGCCCCTGCCAAGAACCACGTAGCCTAGCCTTGATTTTTTTTGGACCAATGAACGCGTTTCTGCTGTTGCTAGGCAGATTTGGGTGGTCAAGCCCTGGCTGGACCAAAGGGAACTGAGGACAATGGAAAGTCCCCCATGGCTGAGTTGAGGCAAATCTGCAGTTAGGAGGGTTTAAACTGTAGCCAGGGGTAACATGGAAGATGAATTTGTAGAGTGCATCAGGGATTGTTAGAGCAATACGTTGCAGAACCTACCCAGGAACACGCTATTTTAGATCTGGTAATGTGTAATGAAGTGGGATTAATAAGAGATATCATAGTTAAAGATCCATTAGGGGGTAGCGATCATAACATGGTAGAATTTCAAATTCAGTTTGAGGGTGAGCAACTCTGATCTCAAACCTGTATCCTCAACGTAAATAAGGACAATGACAGGGGTATGAAGAAAGAATTGTCTAAAGCCAACTGAGAAAACAGACTAAGGGGAAGGTCGGTGGATGAGCAATGGCAGGCATTGAAGCAGATATTTCATAACCCTCAGCAAAAATTTATCCCAGTCAAAAAGAAGGACTCGATGAGAAGGATGAGCCACCTGTTGTTAACATAGGTGGTCAAGGAGTGTACCAATCAAAAACTAAGGCCTACAAGGCAGGAAAGACTAGTGGTAGGCCAGAGGATGGGGACTTTTTTAGGAACCAACAGTGGATGACTAAAAAGCTGATAAAGAGGGAGAAAATTGATAATGTAAGTAAATTGGCAAGAAATATAAAAACAAACAGCAAAAGCTTCTATGGGTATATAAAAAGAAAGAGAGTGGCTAAAGTGAGCGTGGGACCCTTGGAGGATACGAGTGGAGAATTGATAATGGGGAACCGGGAAATGGCAGATAATTTAAACCAACATTTTGCATCAGTCTTCACGGTGGAGGACACTATAAACACCCCAAAGATATCAGATAAGCAAGGAGCTAATGGGAGGAAAGATCTTGTAACAGTCTCTCCCAAGGGGGACAAGTATTTGACAAACTAATGGGACTAAAGGCAGACAAGTCGCCAGGACCTGATGACCTGCATCCAAGGGTTTTAAACAAAGTGGCTGCAGAGATAGTTGAGGCATTGGTCGAAATATTCCAGGACTCACTGGATTCTGGGAGGGTCCCAGCAGATTGGGAAACTGCTAATGTGACGCCCCTGTTCAAGAAGGGAGGGAGACAAAAGCAGGAAAATATAGGCCAGTCAGCCTAACATCTGTCGCTGGGAAAATGCTAGAGTCCATTATTAAGGAAGAAATAGCAGGACATTTAGAAAAGCTTAACGCAATCAAACAGAGTCAACATGGTTTTGTGAAAGGGAAATCATGTTTGACAAACTTGCTGGAGTTCTTTGAGGATATAACAAGCAGAGTTGATAAAGGGGAACCGGTAGATGTAGTGCATTTGGATTTTGAGGAGGCATTCGATAACGTGCCACATAAAAGATTATTGCACAAGATAGGAGCTCAAGGTATTGGAGGTAATGTATTAGCTTGGATTGAGGATTGATTAACATACAGAAGACAGAGAGTCGGGATTAATAGGTCTTTTTCAGGTTGGAAAGATGTAACTAGTGCCACCAGGATCAATCCGAGGGCCTCAATTATTTACTAGCTATATTAGTGACTTGGAGGAGGGGGCAGAGTGTAATGTATCCAAATTTTCTGACGATACAAATATAGGTGGGAGGGCATGTTGTGATGAGGACAAGGAATCTGCAAGAGGATATAGACAGGTTGAGTGAGTGGGCAAAAACTTGGCAAATGGTTAATGTAGGAAAGTATGAGGTCATGCACTTTGGTAGGAAGAATCAAAAGGCAGACTATTAATAAAATGGAGAGACACTCCAAAAAAGTGCAGCACAGAGGGATCTAGGTGTTCTTGTGCCTGAAGAAGTTAGCATGCAGGAGCAGCAAGTAATTAAGAAGGTAAGTGGAATTTTGGCCTGGGAAGTCTTGTTACAACTGTACAGGGTGTTGGTGAGACCACACCTGGAGTACTGTTTTGGTCCCTCTATTTAAGAAAGGATATACTGTCATTGGCGGCAGTTCAAAAGAGATTCACTAGGCTGATTCCTGGGATGAAGGGGTTGACTTATCAGGAACAGCTAAACAGGTTAGGCCTTTATTCATTACAGTTTAGAAGAATGAGGGGTGATCTTATAGATTCTGAGGGGGCTTTACAGGGTAGATGTTGAGAAGATGTTTCTACTAGTGGGGGAATCTCGAACTAGGGGACACTCATTTAAGACTGAGATGCGAAGGAATTTTTTCTCTCAGAGGGTATTGAGTGACTGGAATTCTCTACCCCAGAGACTTGTGGAGGTTATATCACTGAAAGTATTTAAAGAGGAGGTAGATAGATTTTTGAAATATCGGGGAGTTGAGGGCTATGAGGAGCTGGCACGAAAGAGGAGTTGAGGCCTGGGGCAAATCGGCCATGATCTTGTTGAATGGAAGGACAGACTTGAGGGGCCGAATGGCCTACTCCTCCTATTTCTTATGTTCTTATGATGGCTCAGTGGCACAACAAACACTGCATTAATACTGGGAGGGCTTAGAGTCAGTCCTTTGAGGTAAAATTGGTGGATTTATTTCTATATAATGATGGATTTTGAGAATGAATAGGAAGAAAGTTTCCAGGGGCAGGAGGGGTGGTAACCAGACAACACCGATTTAAAATCATTGCCAAAAGAACCAAAAAGGAAAATGAGTTTTAAACAAAAACACATCCAGTTGTTATATGGAATGCGCTGCCTGAAAGGGCAGTGGAAGCACATTCAATAATAATTTTTAAAAGGGAATTGGATAAATACTTGAAAAGGAGAAATTTCCCGGGAAATTGGACTAATTGGATAGATCAAAGAGCCGGCACATACACAAAGGGCTGAATGGCCTCCTTCTAACCTAAATGATACTATCATTCTAAATGGTTATATTATATAATCATATTTTTGTAAGAATTCAGCCAACAGTACAAGTAATTAAATAATAAGTTTTTTTAGGGGGAAAATGATAAACCCTCTCTTTTCCCATAAATCAATCACTTCTCTCTCCAGAAACATGTCTAATCTCTTGAATCCAATTATCTTTGCAAATATACAAGGCAATTAAATTCTGTCATGTCACCTTGTAGCCACAGTATGTTTGTTCTAAACAAAGCATTGAAGTAAGTCATCAAAGTTACTTCAATAAGTTCTCTCTCCCCAACGACCTCCACCACCAAGAACACCACAAATATTTAAGGAGAAACTAGATAACCACATGAAGGAGAATGGGATAGATGGATATATTGATAGGGTGAGATATTCCACCTCTAGTATTCAACCATATGTTGAAGGAGAGGCTCTGGAGAATGTTGAGCACTTCCCATACCTTGGCAGCCACATGTCCCAAAAGGTCACCATTATCAAGAAGATCCAATACCAGACCAACCATACCAGCTCAGTTTTCTACAAATTACAGCAGCCAGTGTTTGACAACAAAGACCTCAGCAAGTCAGCAACAGTCCTAGTGTACAGAGCAGTTTTCATCACCACATTCCTGTACTGCAGTGAGACCTGGAATGTGTAGCAGCAAAACATAAGAACGTTAGAGAAATTCCATCAGTAATGCCTCTGCTGCATCTTCTAGATTCAATGGGAGGATTGTCGAACAAACGCTAGTGTCCTTCATGAAATCAGCTTCACAAAGCATTCAGGCAAAACTCCTGCAATGGGCTGGACTCTGTGTCTGGATGGCCGTAAAATCATTTCCCCCGCCAAGTCCCGTTCTTTCAACTCTCAACTGGCCAGTGTTCCAGGGAGGAAGTGCTTCAAAGGTACTCTGAAGTGGAACAGCATTCACCTTAATGAGTGGGAGGAGCTTGCTACCAATTCTTCAGTGTGACAACAACTTGACAATCAAGCTGCATCACGCTTTGAGTCCTAATGTCTTAATGATGAGGCAGAGAAGTGGCAGAGAGGGCAAGAAAAGGAAGCAAATCCTGCACTCTGGATCCCACTTCCTCGTGGGACATCCTGCCCATGTGCCCAAAGATCTGAGGGTTGGGAATCGACCTCTTCAGTCACATGAAAAGCCATGGCAGAGACTCAGGACCCTGAGTAGACGTCATCCTGGAATCGAGGGACAACCGACGATGACGAAGAGGCAATGAGCAAGGAGGCTTGTGTAGACCATAAACACTGGGAAAGACCCGATGGTCTGAAGGGCCTGTTTATTTGTGCTGTGAAATTTGATGTAAAGATCAGCAATGTTGTGGAAACACCATCGCCTCCGAGTCCCCTCCAAGTTACGCACACCGTACTGGCTTGAAAATACATCGCCATTCCTTCATTGTTGCTGGGTCAAAATCCTGAAACTCCCTCCCTGAGGTGTGGGAGCATCATCATCGCACGGACAGCAGCGGTTCAAGAAGCCTGCTCTCTACCACCTTCTCGATGCAATTGGTGATGGGCACAAATTCTTTCCTCCCTCGTTGCTGCCCACATCGCAGGAGCAAATGCAAAGGAGTGTACACTTCAATCACCTTTTCTGATTTCTGATCTCTGTGCCCGGGTGGCCCCAGAATGAAATCTGCTGGTGTCCAGCAGTTTGCTTGAAGCTCTGTGACTGGTTAGCACCACTGGACATATTTGCATCCTTGATCAAGAAAAAAATGTCTCAGATTTAATTACAACATTTATGTTGTTAGTGCTGTGATCCTCTTGTAATCCGCATTCTGTCTGGGGCCATTGGGCAGGGTTCAGTATCATCCATTCAGGATTGTCCAATCCTGATTCACAAGTGGATTATCCATTGAATGAGAACATTGCTTCCACTTTCTTTCTTGCTCCTCACTTCCTCTCTCTAATCTCTGTCCCCCCTGAGATCTGCCTCCTCCATGGTGGTGAATGAGTTGTCTGCATCAATTCTGCTAAACAGCATCAATTAGTCGGTAATTAATGAATAATAATCACTGAGGTTATTGTCCCTCACTGGCCTTTCCAGGAGTGTTTACAGTAGGATAAAGATCGGATGGGGACATCTTGTGGTGAAAGTACAATAGTGAACGACTGGAAGTGTCTTCAGCTGTATGAAGACAATCACAGACGGACATTCACAGACAGGAAAGCAGTTACAGATAGACAGACAGTGGCAGACAGAGAGTAACAGAGAGTCACAGACAGGCAATCGCAGACAGACATTCACAGACAGATAGTCACAAACAGACAGTCAGAGACAGGAAGACAGTCACAGACATGCAGTCACAGACAGTCACAGATAGACATTCACAGATTGACAGACAATCACAGGCAGACAGTCACAGACAGGAAGGCAGTCACAGATACACAGAAAGTTACAGTCAGTCAGTAACAGACAGACATTCACAATCAGAGACACAGACAGACAGTCAGAGACAGGAAGACAATCAAAGACAGTCACAGAAGACATTCACAGACAGACAGACAATCACAGATAGACATTCACAGACAGGAAGATAGCCACAAATTGACAGACAGTCATACTCAGGCAGTCATAAATAGACATTCACAGATAGACAATCACAGACAGTCACAGACAGGAGGACAGTTACAGACAGACAGTCATAGACAGGAAGACAGTCACAGACAAACAGTCACAGACAGAGACAGGAAGACAGTCACAGATAGATATTCACAGACAGACACAATCACAGACAGACATTCACAGACAGGAAGACAGTCATGGATAGACAGGCAGTTACAGACAGTCATAAATAGACATTCACTGACAGATAATCATAGACAGTCACAGACAAACAATCACAGGCAGACAGTCAGAGACAGGAAGATAGTCACAGATAGACATTCACAGATAGACAGATAGTCACAGACAGGCAGTAACAGACACACAGTCACAGACAGGAAGACAGTCACAGATAGACAGACAGTCATAGACAGGCAGTCACAGACAGTCACAAAGACACATACACAGATAGACAGTCACAGACTGACAGACAGTCACAGATAAACATTCACAGACAGGCATACAATCATAGACCGACAGTCATAGACAGACATTCACAGACAGACACAGTCAAAGACAGACAGGCACAGAGGGACAGTCAAAGATAGACAGTCACAGACAGACTGTCACATATTAACAGTCACAGACAGACAGTCACTGATAGATAGCCACAGATAGACAGACAGTCACAGACAAACAGTCACAGACAGAGTCACAGACAGTCACAGATAGACAGTCACAGGAGGAGAGACACAGATGGACATTCACAGACAGACAGTCAAAGATAGACAGTCACAGAAAGACAGAGAGTCACAGACAGACATTCACAGATGGCTATTCACAGATAATCACAGACAGACAATCATAGATATACAGTCACAGATGGACAGAGTAGGGCCCATTAGGGACCAAGGGGGCAATCTATGGGTGGAGCCAGAGGACATCGGTAGAGTGTTGAACGAATATTTCACATCCGTCTTCACCCAAGAGAATGAGGATGAAGGTATGGAACTCGAGGAGAGAGACTGCGAGGTTCTTGAGCAAATTGATATAGGGAGTGACAAGATATTGGAGGTGTTGGCAGGCTTAAAAGTGGACAAATTTCCAGGTCCAGACGATTTGTGTCCCAGGCTGCTGAGGGAGGCAAGGGAGGAGATCGCAGGGGCTCTGACCCAATTTTTAAATTCCTCTCTGGCCACGGGGGAGGTGCCAAAGGACTGAAGAACAGCTAATGTGGTTCCGCTATTTAAGAAGGGTTGTAGAGATAAGCCAGGGAGCTACAGATCAGTAAGTCTCACGTCAGTGGTAGGGAAACTATTGGAGAAAATTCTGAAGGAGAGAATCTATCTCCACGAGGAGAGGCAAGGTTTGATCAGGGATAGTCAGCATGGCTTTGTCAGAGGGAGGTCTACCTAACAAATTTGATTGAATTTTTTGAGGAGGTGACCGGATGTGCAGATGAGTTGATGTAGTTTATATGGATTTCAGCAAAGCCTTTGACAAGGTCCCACATGAGAGACTTATAAATAAGGCAAACGCACATGGGATTCAGCGTAATTTGATAAGGTGAATTCAAAACTGGCTTAGTTGTAGGAGACAGAGGGTGATGACAGAAGGCTGCTTTAGTGACTGGAAGCCAGTGTCCAGTGGCATACCACAGGGATCTGTGCTGGGTCCCCTATTATTCATCATTTATATAAACGACATAGATGACTATGTGGGGGCTAGGATTAGTAAGTTTGCGGATGACACAAAGATTGGCCGGGTAGTTAACAGTGAGGTTGAGTGTCTTGGGCTACAAGAATATATAGACGGGATGGTAAAATGGGCAGATAAGTGGTAGATGGAATTTAACCCTGAAAAGTGTGAGGTGATACACTTTGGAAGGAGTAATTTGACAAGGAAATATTCAATGAACGGCGTGACACTAGGAAGTTCTGAGAAACAAAGGGACCTTGGTGTGTGTGTCCATAGATCTCTGAAGGCGGAGGGGCATGTTAGTGGGGTGGTGAAAAAGGCATATGGGACACTATCCTTTATCAATCGAGGCATAGATTACAAAAGTAGGGAGGTCATGTTGGAGTTGTATAGAGCCTTGGTGAGGCCACAGCTGGAGTACTGTGTGCAGTTCTGGTCACCACATTATAGGAAGGATGTGATTGCACTGGAGGGGGTGCAGAGGAGATTCACCAGGATGTTGCCTGGGATGAAACATTTAAGTTTTGAAGAGAGGTTGGATAGACTTGGGTTGTTTTCATTGGAGCAGAGAAGACTGAGGGGCGACTTGATCGAGGTGTACAAGATTATGAGGGGAATGGACAGGGTGGATAGGGAGCAGCTGTTCCCCTTAGTTGAAGGGTCAGTCATGAGGAGACACAAGTTCAAGGTGAGGGGCAGGAGGTTTAAAAAGTACCTGGATGAGTACTTGGCACATCATAACATTCAAGGCTATGGGCCAAGTGCTGATAAATGGGATTAGGTAGGTAGGTCAGGTGTTTCTCACGTGTCGGTGCAGACTTGATGGGCCGAAGGGCCTATTCTGCGCTGTGTGATTCTGTGACAGTCACAGATGGACATTCACAGACAGCCAGTCACAGACAGACAGTCATAGATAGACATTCAAACAGTCACAGACAGACAGCTAAAGATAGACAGTCACAGACAGATAGTAACAGACAGTCACAGACAGACAGTCATAGACATCCAGACAATCACAGACAGTCACAGATGGGCATTCACAGACAGGCAGTCACATACAGACAGCCACAGATGGACAGTCACAGAAGGACAGACACAAATGGACAGATACAGATGGACAATAACAGGCAGACAGTCACAGACAGACAGTTAAGGATAGACAGTAACAGACAGTCAGAGACAGACATTCACAAACAGACAGTTAAAGATAGACAGTCACAGATAGACAGTCACATACAAACAGTCACAGATGGACAGTCACAGGAAGACAGACACAGATGGACATTCACAGACAGACAAAGATAGACAGTAACAGGCAAACAGTCACAGAAAGACAGATATTCACAGATAGCTATTCACAGACAATCACAGACAGTTATAGTTAGACAGTCACAGATGGACAGTAACAGATAGACATTCTCAGACAGTCATAAATAGACAGTCACAGATGAACATTCACACACAGTCAAAGATAGACAGTCACAGAAAGACAGACAGTCACAGGCAGACATTCGCTGATGGACATTCACAGACAGACAGTCACAGATGGACAGTAACAGATGGACATTCACAGACAGTCATGGACAGACAGTCAAAGATAGACAGTCACAGATAGACAGGCAGTCACGGACAGGCAGTAACAGGCAGTCACAGACAGACAGTCACAGATGCACAAACACAGATGGACAGTCACAGACAGATGGAAAGTCACAGACAGACAGTTAAAGATAGACAATCACAGACAGAAAGTCACAGTCACATACAGACAGACAGTCAAAGATAGACAGTCACAGATAGACAGACAGTCATGGACAGGCAGTAACAGATAGTCACAGGCAGACAGTCACAGATGGACAGACACAGATGGACAGTCACAGACAGACAGTCACAGATGCACAAGCACAGATGGACAGTCACAGACAGATGGAAAGTCACAGACAGACAGTTAAAGATAGACAATCACAGACAGAAAGTCACAGTCACATACAGACAGACAGTCAAAGATAGACAGTCACAGATAGACAGACAGTCATGGACAGGCAGTAACAGACAGTCACAGGCAGACAGTCACAGATGGACAGACACAGATGGACAGTCACAGACAGACAGACAGACAGTCACAGACAGACAGTTAAAGATAGATAGACAGTCACAGAAAGACAGACAGCCTCAGACAGACATTCACGATGGACAATCACAGACAGTCACAGCTGGACAGTCACAGACCGACAGTAGTAGATGGACATTCACAGGCAGATAGTCAGAGACAGATAGTGATAAATGGACAGTCACAGGCAGACAGTCACAGACAGACAGACAGTCACTGACAGGCAGTAACAGACAGACAGTCACAAATGGACAGACACAGATGGACAGACACAGACAGACAGTCACATAGATAGAAAGTCACAGACAGACAGTTTAAGATTGACAGTCACAGACAGGCAGTAACAGACAGTCACAATCACATACAGACAGTCACAGATGGACAGACACAGATAGACAGTCACAGACAGACAGTCACATACAGACAGAAAGTCACAGACAATTAAAGATAGACAGTCACAGACAGACAGTCACATGTGGACAGAAAGTCACAGACAGACAGTTAAAGATAGACAGTCACAGACAGGCAGTAACAGACAGACAGTCACAGTCACATACAGACAGACAGTCACAGATGGACAGTCACAGATGGACAGACACAGCTGGACAGTCACAGACAGACAGTCACATACAGACAGAAAGTCACAGATAGGCAGTTAAAGATAAACAGTCACAGACAGTCAAAGGCAGACAGTCACAGACAGGCTAGAGAAGGCAGTTGAGAAGAAGATGTGATCAGCTTTCCACCAACAATATAAGATAGAGAATTCTAATATTCTACTCTCTGAGAAAATAAGAAGCATCCATCCAGCATTAATAATAATTTAAATACCAAAAACATTGTCTGTTTCAATCAATGAGTCCAATTTAGAATGTAATTAAACTATTTCTATAAAGGTTACATGCATTTTTCAATTTGCATGTCCAATTTACAAATGAAACAATAAGATTAATGGGGACAGTTCTAAAGTTGAAAAAGCTTTGTTTGTTTGTCTGAAAGACTTGATGTTACACCTGTGTCACAATTAAAAGGATAGAGTGCTTTAGTGAAATGGAGTGAAAAATTCTTCCAGGATCAGCTGTCTGAACCCCAGTACCCTGTCCGGGCTCTGTGTGGGTCCATCCAACCCCAACACCCCATCCGAGCTCCATGTGGGTCTGTCCAACCCCAACACCCCATCCGAGCTCTGTGTGGGTCTGTCCAACCCCAACACCCCATCCGGGCTCCGTGTGGGTCCATCCAACCCCAACACCCCATCCGGGCTCCGTGTGGGTCTGTCCAACCCCAACACCCCATCTGGGCTCCGTGTGGGTCTGTCCAACCCCAACACCCCATCTGGGCTCTGTGTGGGTCTGTCCAACCCCAACACCCCATCCGGGCTCCGTGTGGGTCTGTCCAACACCAACACCCCATCCGGGCTCCGTGTGGGTCTGTCCAACCCCAACACCCCATCCGGGCTCTGTGTGGGTCTGTCCAACCCCAATATCCTGTAAGAGTAAGATGTGAGAGTGTCGGAGTGTGTAAATAGTATTGTGTCATCTCAGCTGTAATGGAAACCTCAAACCTGGAGTCCCCATTGTTCATTGAAAGACGATGGCCCCATAATGTAGATCTCCATTGTCTCATTGGCCTGTCGAGCACGCACGGTGACAGTGTGATGACTAATACTGATGCCAGGTCATTTTTCTTCCCTAGAATCGCCATCCAGCAAACGAGTGCAGGATCCCGAGGAGCCACTCTTGATGACAGAGGAGCAGTGGCTGCCAGATGCACCTGCGTCACATCCCCTCTCTGCACCAGGCACCAGCACAGATGCCAGCACCTCAGTGGGCATTAGAATTGTTGGCTACAAAGCTGGTGCACAGCGGTGAGGGCACGACACACTCACATGAGGAGCAGGCGAAGGCAGCGAGTCCCCAGGGCACCGGCTGTCGGAGGACTGCTGAAGACCAGGATCATGCTAAGTCCAAGGCAGATGATGAGCCTCTGGAGTCGTCTATTAGGTGGCAGGTGCTGGATGTCCAGTGAGGTGTGCGGGAGGATCTGGCAGACATCCATGTGCGCATGCATACCATGGTCTCCATTATGGAGGAGTCAATGTGGAGCATGAGTACTGCGTTGACCCTCAGCACCGAGTGCAATGCCTCCTCCATTGAGAGAGTGGCGACTCTCATGGAGAGGCAGCTCCAGGAACAGAATCAGGGGTTGCGCTCGGACCTGCAAGCCCTCACACAGGCACTGACCTCAGGTGGTCAGTATCAGTGTGGGAGATGGATGAGGCACCCAGTATCCCAGCTAGGTGCTCGTCCATCAATGGTGAGCAGGGAGATCCAGACCAACCTCACGTTGGTGCATGAGCTGCTTGTCGTCTCTGCGGGCTCCTCTCAGGGCGCTCTGGATGATGGCAGCAGCTCCTCTGCCCCTCTGCCAGTGACTGTCGCATCTGATGAGGCTGCGGTGACTTTTATTTTATTCATTCACAGGATGTGGGCTTCTCTGGCTGGGCCAGCATTTATTGCCCATCCATAGTTGCCCTTGAGAAGGTGCCGGTGAGCTGCCTTCTTGAACCGCTGCAGTCCATGTGGTGTAGGTACACCCACAGTGCTGTTAGGAGGGGAGATCCTGGATTTTGAACCAGCGACTGTAAAGGAACGGTGATATATTTCCAAGTCAGGGTGGTGAGTGACTTGGAGGAGAACTTCCAGGTGGTGATGTTCCCATGTGTCTGTTGCCCTTGTCCTTCTAGATGGTAGCGGTCATGGGTTTGGAAGGTGTTAAAAGAGCCTTGGTAAGTTCCTGCAGTGCATCTTGTAGATGGTACACACTGCTGTTACTGTGCATCGGTGGTGGAGGGAGTGAATGTTTGCGGATGTGGTGCCAATCAAGCAGGCTGTTTTGTCCTGGATGGTGTCCAGCTTCTTTTGTGGGAGCTGCACTCATCCAGGCAAGTGGGGAATATTCCATCACACTCCTGACTTGTGTCTTGTAGATGGTGGACAGGCTTTGGGAGTCAGGAGGTGAGTTACTCATCGCACGATTCCTAGCCTCTGACCTGCTCTTGTAGCCACAGTATTTATATGGCTAGTCCAGTTCAGTTTCTGGTCAATGATAACCCTGAGGATGTTGATAGTGATGGATTCAGTGATGGTAATGCCACTGAACATCAAGGGGCGAAGGTTGGATTCTCGCCTGTTGGAGATGGTCATTGCCTGGCACTTGTGTGGCGCAAATGTTACTTGCCACATGTCAGCCCAAGCCTGGATATTGTCCAGATCTTGCTGCATTTGGACATGGACTGCTTCTGTATCTGAGGAGTTGCGAATGGTGCTGAACATTGTGTCAGTGAACATCCCCACTTCTGATCTCATGATGGAAGGAAGGTCATTGATGAAGCAGCTGAAGATGGTTGGGCCGAGGACACTACCCTGAGGAACTCCTGCAGTGATGTCCTGGAGCTGAGATGACTGACCTCCAACAACCACAACCATTTTCCTTTGTGCTAGGTATGATTCCAACCAGTGGAGAGTTTTCCCCCCGGATTCCCATTGACTCCAGTTTTGCTAGGGCTCCTTGAAGCCACACTCGGTCAAATGTGGCCTCGATGTCAAGGGCAGTCACTCTCACCTCACCTCACCTCGGGAGTTCAGCTCTTTTGTCCATGTTTGAACCAAGGCTGTAATGAGGTCAGGAGCTGAGTGGCCCTGGCGGAACCCAAACTGGGGATCAGTGAACAGGTTATTGCTGAGTAAATGCGGCTTGATAGCACTGTTGATGACCCCTTCCATTACTTTACTGATGATTGAGAGTAGACTGATGGGGCGGTAATTGGCCATGTTGAATTTGTCCTGTTTTTGTGTATAGGACATACCTGGGCAATTTTCCACATAGCCGGGCAGATGCCAGTGTTGTAGCTGTACTGGAACAGGCTAGGGTCACGGCAAGTTCTGTTTCAGTATTATTGCTGGAATATTGTCAGGGCCCATAGCCTTTGCAGTATCCAATGCCTTCCCAGGCTCCTCTTCAGATCCACTACTGGAGTCATCATCTGTGGCCTGTGGAGCTGCCTCAAGATCCTCTTCCTCCAGTGGGTCCCCTCTTACCCGTGCCAGATTGTAGAGAGCGCAGCATGCAACGACTATCAGAAACACACACTCTGGGGGGTATTGTACTACCCCCCCTGAATGGCTCAGGTACCTGAATCTCACCTTCAGAAGACCTATGGTCCTCTCAATCACCGCCCTTGTGGAGGCATGACTCCTATTATACCTCAGTTCTTGTTATGTTCTTGGGTGGCAGAGAGAGGCGTCATAAGCCACCTTTTCAATGGGTAGCCCTTGTCACCCAGCAGCCATCCATCCAGTTGAGGTGGAGCCCTGAACAGCCTTAGCACCTGTGAGTGTTGGCGGATGTATGCATCATGGGAGCTGCCAGGATACCTTGCACAGACTCTTTTTTTATTCATTCATGTGATGTGGGCTTCACTGGCTGGGTCAGCATTTATTGCCCATCTCTAGTTGCCCTTGAGAGGGTGGTGGTGAACTGCCTTCTTGAACCGCTGCAGTCCATGTAGTGTAGGTACACCCACAGGGCTGTTAGGATGCAGAATCTGTGCCTTGTGGTCGCAAACTATCTGGGCGTTCAAGGAGTGGAATCCTTTCCTATTAACAGAGGCACTCTGCTCACCCGCTGGCGCCTTGATGGCCACATGTGCAGTCGATGGCACCCTGGACGCAGGGGAACCCAGCAGTCGTAACAAAGCTTCTGGCTCACTCAGCCTGGCTGGCCTCACCTGTCTGGAAATGAATAAATGTCATGACCCACCTGAACAGAGCATCAGTCACCAGCTGGACACAACTGTGGACAACTGATTGGGACACTCCACAAGATCCCCTGGAAAGATCCAGAGGCATAGAAGTTGAGGGCCACTGTGACCTTCAGAGCCACTGGCATGTGATGTCCACCCACACAGTCGGATGTGATCTCCGGCCCAATCATATGACAAATAGAGGTCACGGTCTCCCTGGAGAGGCGGAGCCTCCTTCAGCATTGCACCTCGGGCATATTGAGGTAGCTGCATCACTGTCTATTAACCCTGGCAGTAGGATAATGGTGTCTTCCGTGGCCACTACCGCCTTGGACTCCCTGCTGGCCCTGTGCCGCTGTGCCTGTGCCTCTCCTCTCACAGGTCACTCTCTTGGACGCTGCCTATGGACACCTGGCCGCCTCTCCCTTCTGCACCTCTCTTCCTCCTTAGACGAGGTGCCATCAGTGGAGTACTCAATCCCCATTACCAGAGAAACAGAAGGCTATCTGGTGACTTGAAAGGGTCCAAGGTATAAATCCTCCAGGGGCCTTGGAGGTACAAAAGAGCCCTGAAACGAAGGCTGAAGCTCAAAACAGAGATGAAGCTGCCAAGTTTCACTAAGCAATCAGCAGCAAACCATCTCCTAAACTCCTTACTACTCACAACGGCAATGTTCCAGGCCTTTTTTATTCTGACCTCGGATGGCAATTCGTTAAAAACGGGTGCCTGCTGGCCCCATTTTGCCCATGCAACGAGTGTGAAATCGCACGGGCAGCGTAAAATCAAGTACAATTGGCTTTTCAATGGCCTTAATTGGCCCTTTAATTGTCGGTGGGCACGGCCCCAACTCCCGTGCGTGCCCACCAGCCTCAGTATCGCTCGTGTGCGCAATGACATCGGGACACAGGACACACGGCCGATGTCACCTCGTGCAATTTCACATGCGTTCGGGTTGGGTGCATGCCCGACCTCGGAACGTGAAATTCAGGCCAGAATTTCCTTAATTAACTTTCTACAGCTGTTCCACCGCGGATGGCTTCTGTCTCCCTGCTTGGGCCCCTGGACGAGACTTAGAATTTAAACAGAACTTGCAGTTAAATGTTAAATGCAAACAATATTAGGTATTTAGGAAGAGATTTAAGGTTCCCTCAACTCACTAAACTCCCTACACTCGGTCAAGGTCGCCTTCCAGTGAACACTGGGTGAGCAGTGACACATCCTGTTAATGAGCTCCCAGGCACACTGGGCCCAGGAATAGGGAACAGTTAGACAGTACTTGCTTAATTGGGATGATTGGATAAAGGGAAACAATTGCTCCTTTTGATGGGTTCACTGGCAAATAAAGTATTGTAGGGTTAGGGTTAGGATCGTAAGATAATGACATTTCCCAATAATTAATTACATCTATCAGGGGATATGCTAATCTGTCCATGGTCTCTATCAATCTGTCTTTCCGTCTGTTTCCTGTCTCACTCTCCCCCTCTCTCTCTCACAGCCTATGTTAGGTTCAGTGTTGTCAGGCTAGCAGACACTATGCTGGGTCTTGGTGTTACTAGCTTAGAGTTTGGGGGTTGGGTTCGACAGTGTTTTGGGTTTTATGGGTTTTGGGGTTGATGGGTTTTGGGGTTAATGGGTTTTGGGGTTGATGGGCTTTGGGGTTGATGGGATTTGGGGTTGATGGGATTTTGGGGTTGATGGGGTTTTGGGGTTAATGGGTTTTGGGGTTGATGGGCTTTGGGGTGATGGGGTTTATGGAATTTGGAGTTGATGTATTTTGGGGTTGATAGGGTTTGAGGTTGATGGGTTTTGGAGTTAATGGGGTTTTGAGGTTGATCTGTTTGGGGTTGGTGTGTTTTGGGGTTGATGGGTTTTGGGAATGATGGGATTTGTGGATGATGGGGTTTTGGGGTTGATGGATTTTGGAGTTGACATATTTTGGGGTTGATGGGTTTTGGAGTTCATGTATTTTGGGGTTGATGGGGTTTTGAGGTTGATCTGTTTGGGGTTGATGGGGTTTTGAGGTTGATCTGTTTGGGGTTGATGGGTTTTGGGGTTGATGGGTTTTGGTGTTGATGGGGTTTGGGGTCGATGGGTTTCGGTGTTGATGGGGTTTGGGGTTGATGTGTTTTGAGGTTGATGGGTTTTGGTGTTGATGGGGTTTGGGGTCGATGGGTTTTGGTGTTGATGGGGTTTGGGGTTGATGGGTTTTGAGGTTGATGGGTTTTGGGGTCGATGGGTTTTGGTGTTGATGGGGTTTGGGGTTGATGGGTTTTGAGGTTGATGGGTTTTGGGGTTGATGGGTTTTGGGGATGATAGGATTTGTGGATGATGGGGTTTTGGGGTTGACATATTTTGGGGTTGATGGGTTTTGGAGTTCATGTATTTTGGGGTTGATGGGGTTTTGAGGTTGATCTGTTTGGGGCTGATGGGTTTTGGAGTTGATGGGTTTTGGTGTTGATGGGTTTTGAGGTTGATGGGTTTTGGGGTCGATGCGTTTTGGGGTTGACGGTGTTTTGAGGTTGATCTGTTTGGGGTTGATGGGTTTTGGGGTTGATGAGGTTTTGGGGTCGATGGGTTTTGGTGTTGATGGGGTTTGGGGTTGATGGGTTTTGAGGTTGATGGGTTTTGGGGTTGATGGTGTTTTGAGGTTGATCTATTTGGGGTTGATGGGTTTTGGGGTTGATGAGGTTTGGGGTTGATGGGCTTTGGGGTTGATGGGTTTTGGGGTTGAGGGGTTGATGGGTTTTGGGATTGATGGGATTTGGGGTCGTTAGGGTTTGGGGTAGTTAGGGTTTTCGGTTGATGGGTTTTGGGGTTGTTGGGGTTTGGAGTGATCTGGGTGTATAAAATTGTGCTGTACACAGTGTAGGTTCAATCTGATGTTCCAGGAAGAATGCTGTTGGTTGTGAGGGGAAGCAGTGAATTTTGTGGCTTAGTGACAGCTGAGGCTTTTAGTTATTTCTGCTGTGAAATGTTTACTGGAGTACTCATCCTTATTGTGAGCAAGTCCTCTTGAAACTGAAGAGATATGATACTGGACAACAAGGAGCTCAAATTGTATTGCTCCTAAAAGCTGGTGTGTGCAAAGTTTGTTAAAAAAACACAATTCTGTCAAAATGTAGATAGTGCCCTCACCATTTTACTAATTTCCACACAGATTAGCCTAGCAACCCATAATAACCTGAGCTGTTGTTCTCGCATTGAGTTTGAGTATTCTTTATCAGGAGCTGCACAGGTAAAGTTGAGTTCATTAACAAACAACAAATGTTGTCAAAGCCCGAGGCGAAACAGGCTGATTAACATTCAGTAAGTGGGTTTAACGCAGGAAGTACTCAGTGTTTAATTACTGCAGTTGGAACTTTTCATTAATTTGTGTTGCGTGTGGAGGCATTTATTAGGATGATGATGTTGAGAATGGAAGATTACAGCAGGTCTGACCTCTTGGTGATAGCTTCAAGCAAGTATGCATGAGTTAAGAGAAGAGCAGCCAAGAAAATCGCATCCTGAATGACTTCCCCAGTCTCTGATGAAACAGTAACAGTTAGCAATGGCTCTGCTAGGAATCATCAATGTAATTAAACAATGTTATTCTCAGGGAGTAACAAGCTAATTTTTAAAAATTCATTCATGGGCCAGCGTTTATTGCCCATCCCTAGTTGCCCTTGAGAAGGTGGTGGTGAGCTGCCTTCTTGAACTGCTGCAGTCCATGTGATGTAGGTACATCCACAGCGCTGTTAGGAAGGGAGTTCCAGGATTTTGACCCAGTGACAGTGAAGGAATGGCCGATATATTTCCAAATGAGATAAATGCAAAATACTGCAAATGCTGGAAATCTGAAATAAAAACAAAAATTGCTGGAAAAACTCAGCAGGTCTGACAACATCTGTGGAGAGAGAAACAAGAGTTAACATTTCCAATCCATATGCAGACTCGAAACGTTAACTAACTTTGTCATTGTTTCCACAGATATTTCCAAATGAGGATGGTGAGTGACTTGGAGGGGAACTTCCAGGTGGAGGTGTTCCCATCTATCTGCTGCCCTTGTCCTTCTAGATGGTGGTGGTTGTGGGTTTGGAAGATGCTGTCGAAGGAGCCTTGGTGAATTCCTACAGTGCATTTTGTAAATGGCATCAGTCATGGTGACCATGAAACTAGTGGATTGTTGGTTGAGTAATGTCCCTTAGAGAAGGGATTCTGCCATTCTTACTTGGTCTGGCCTACATGTAACTCCAGATCCAAGGCAGTGTAGTTAACTCTTAACTGCCCTCTGAAATGGCCTAGCAAGCCACTAAAGTTGCCCACCATGAACTTCTCAAGGACAATTAAGCATGGGTAACAAATACAGGCCCTGTCAGTGACTTTCACATCTTGACTGATTTACAGTGTTACAGGGGTAACACTGGGAGATGAAGCTGCTTCTGATGATTCTCCAGTGACCCTCTAGGAAACCCAAAGCCAGACAAAACTGGGCAGGGCTCAGCTGTGATGCCCTCCAAGAGTGAAGAGCCTCCTGACGCTGAATGTCCAGCCTCATGTAAGACGGCTACTGGTTTGAGTCTGGCTCGCTGGAGGACAATCAGGATTTGTGGAGACCCTGTGATCACATTCAGAGCAGGAGGAGAGGAGAGGAGGACAGGAGGAGGGGAGGAGAGGAGAGGCATTGTGGAGTGAAGAGGGAGGGAGGAGAAGGGGAGGAGAGGAAGGGAATTGTGGAAGGGAGGAGGGGGAGTGAGAAGGGGAGGAGAGGAGGGGCATTGTGGATGGGAGGATGGGGAGGGAGGAGAGGCATTGTGGAGGGGAGGAGCGGAGAGAGGAGAAGGGGAGGAGAGAAGGGGCATTGTGGAATGAAGGGGAAGGTGAGGGAAAGAGAGGAGAAGGGAGGAGAGGAGGAGCATTGTGGAGTGAAGAGGGAGGGAGGAGAAGGGGAGGAGAAGAGGGGCATTGTGGAGGGGAGGAGAGAGGAGGGGGGGGGTGCCAGCCTCTGGTGTTACCTCACGGTGAGCACAATACAACAAAGATTTCCTCCTGAGGCGTCTGCAGCAGCAATTTGAGCACATCGACACGATATTAAAATTGTGAGCAACTTTTAAACTGCTCCCCTATAAAGAGGATACCTCACTCCTCCTAGAAAATGTCTGCTTATCTCTGAATTTCTGGTACTCAGGAACAGTCAACATTGAGGCAAAGAGACAAGGCAAACATGTCTGAACAAAACTCTTTCTCTCACTTCTCACTTACCCCTCTATCAATAGATACATAGATAGATTGGTTCAGATCTGTACCTCTCTCTATTCTAGCAATCTACTCTGCTCACATCCCTCCAATCCCCCGTCCTACACATTCGTCCTACTTGAATACTCACACTGCTTTATAAATACAAGCCCTTCTTTAAGGTGTGCTCTCTGCAATTAGCTTGTTTCAGTTAGGACCATAGCTAGGGTGTCACCATTGGCATTGCCACTCATGGACTGTGGAAGAGAAAGATTATTCAGGGTTCCTGCTCCTGATCACTGCTGACCAACTCCTTCATGAAAACTCACTTTCTCCTTATGACCTGCCTATTACTGGCCCATGGATCTCCTTCCCCTCCCCTCTCCCGTCATTTCTCTCCCCTCCATCCCTGTCCTCCCCTCTAAACATGTTCATGTATAGTTCTATGAGTCTCTAAAGTGAAGAGGTAATCTGCTGCCAAGCTCAGATCCTGTAATGGTAACCTTGCCTGGAGGTTGCTTTAATTGCTCACAGTGATCAGTGGGATTGTCATTCTGGGATGTTGTTCCTGGTTGCATTCGGGATCATGTCTTAGATGCAATAGGATTGTACGGTGGTTGGAGAACAGGAATGGATTTGATTTATCCTCAGTTACACCTCATCATTGTGCCTTATGTGTAATGGCTTTCATTGGGCTTTGGCTCTGAACAAATCCTTGTCACCTTGGCTGGATGCCATGTACCTTCTGTGGGATCCTGGTTGTGAACTTGTCCCAACTGTAAACTTGGCAAATCTGTACCTGTATTTTTATCGTGCACATTGGTCATCTTCTCTTGCGGTTTTAAAAGTTGCTCTCTAGTTTCTGAGAGAGTAGAATGAATAAGAGTAGGCAGATTGGTATGTACTGGTCTGCCAAACATGAGCTCTGCTGGTGATGGAATAGTTGCATTTAAAGGTGTCACTCTCAGATGTAACATTGCAATGTGTAGATCTTGCTTGGTCTGTCTGCGTTTGAGAATTAAGGGTTTTACCATGCAAACCACTCATTCAGCTAGGCTGTTAGATCTAGGGTAATGAGGAGAAGTAGCAGTGATCAATATTCCACCTCTCACACATATCCTGAAATGGCTTATCAATAAACTGTGGATGGTTATCTGTAATGATCTCTCTCGGTACACCAAATAAACTGAAAAAAGCACATAGAGTGTTTGTGACAGTTGTGCTTGATGTATTGTGCAATTGTCAAATGATGGGGCACTTGGTAAAGTAGCCGACGATGATGATGAAGTCAATGTCATGGACATGTAAGAAGTTGGATGTGATTTTGGACTAAGGATGGGTAGGAACCTCATGTGGAATCAATGGTGCTTTATTCTGATTTGGTATATGCTCTTGACTTGCCTCACACTTCTTGACGATAAACTCAATGTCATTGTTCATGCCCGGCCAACAGACTGTCTCTCTTGTGAGTCTTCCCGTCTGATCTATGCCCATGTGAGAGTGATGAAGTTGTTGAAGAATATCATGTTGCAAAGATTCCAGTATGATGACCTGTCTGCCTTTAAAAATGACTCCCCGGGAGATGCCTAGCTTGTCCTGATAAGGTCAAAATGGTCTCACGTGTTTGTGGACATGCTGGATTGATTCAGGCCATCCTTCAATGCTAGTTTTCCACAGTTTCTGTAGAGTCTTTCGCTGTTTCTTCTTGTAACTGCTGGCATTTGCATTGCACAAAATGTACCAGATTGATTTGGAGAACATCAATATCAATGAAGTCAATTTATAGATCCAAGGATATATCTTCTGTTGTTGCTGGCTTAGGCAATCAGCTAAGTGTATCTGATGTGACCATCCAGTTACCTGGCTTGTACCTAATCACACAGTCATAACCTTGAATCTTTATCAAGAGACATTGTGATCTTGGCAGTGCACTGGTCAATGGTTTTCACCAAATCATCTCCAGTAGCTTGTGGTCAGTCTCTACCACAAATCTTTTGCCAAATAGAGAGGTATGAAAATGCATGATACCAAACACTAAAGCTAATGGTTTCCACTTGACGTTGGAGTAGTTGGATTGTGTTTTGGACAGAGATTTTGAAGCCAATGCAGTCGGTTTGCCTTTTTGTAGCACGTACGCCCCCAGGCCTTTTTGTGAGGCATCGATCTCCAGGATTGTAAAATTACAATGTCAATGCTTCTGATGATGGCTGTTTCAGAGCTTCGCAGAGGCATTCGTGGTCTTTGTGCCACAGGAAAGGCACATCCTTTCTCATCAATTCCCTGAGTGATGAAGAGTTTTGAGCAAAATTGGGAACGTGTGGAGATAAGAAATTAAAGAGATCTAGACATCTTCGAAGATCGTCCTTATCTTGAGGAGTTGGCATGAATTTAATATCCTCTATTTTACTTGGATGGGGGTATATGCCAGCTCCGGAATAAATACTACCGAAGAAATTAATCTGCCGCATGTTGATGTCATATTTCAGACTGTTGAACACCAATCTTTCATTACTTACCACTTGCATCAATAAAGACGGATTGTGGTCATATTCCTGCTTTGTCCTTCCCACAACAACGATATCATCTGTGATACAGATGCACCCTGGCACAGTGCATGTAATGCAGTTCATGTAAGCTTGAAAGAGATCCCGGTTAACAGATAGCCCAAAAGAAAGGCCGTTGAAAACAGTATTGTCTGAACAGAGTACAAAATGCAGTAAGCTCTTGGGATCTCGCCATGAGATGTTTGGCCAATAGCCATGCTTGGGATCAAGGTTCGAGAAGAATTGTACACCTGTAAATCTCGGATTTAACTCTTCTAATGTGGGCATTTTGAAGGACAGTGTTTCAAAGCTGTGTTTAAACATTGTGGATCGAGGCATACTCTCAAAGATCCACCTTTCTTTATGACACGTGATTGAGCTGCATCAATCTGTGTGCTCTTGTACTCTTCTAATGATTCCGTCATTCTCCGATTTGTCTAGTTCGACTTTCAATTTGTCTTGTAAGTGGATGCTGCACTTATGTGGTGGATCAATTGACAGGCTTGCACCCTCCTGCAAGTGTAATGTTGCAGCTCCCTTGAAACTGCCGACTTTGTTGAAACATTCTGGATATTTCAATGTTGGGTCATGAACTGAGGTGATAGAAGAAGTTACTGACGTCGATCTGTGTTGTGATGTCTGACTGAATCCATGGATTGTGACCAGTGTGACATGCTGCAATCACTGGGCCTTTAGTCTCCATGATGTAGAATATCTATGACAATGCCTCCTCCATTGAGATAGTGGCGACTCTCATGGAGGGACAGCTCCAGGAACAGAAGCAGGGGTTCCTCGGATTGCGGTCGGACCTGCAAGCCCTCACACAGACACTGACCTCAGGTGGTCAGTGTCCGTGTGGGAGATGGATGAGGCACCCGGAATCCCAGCTAGGTGCTCGTCCATCAGTGGTGAGCAGGGAGGTCCACAGTGACCTCACGTTGGCGCACGAGCTGTTTGTCATCTCTGTGGTCTCCTCTCAGGGTGCGCTGGATGATGGCAACAGCTCCTCCACCCTCAGCCAGTGACTGTCGCATCTGATGAGGCTGCGATGACTGGTGAGATGTCAGCTCTGGCATTGGCCGCTCCCTCCCAGGCAGGGCCAGCACAGGCTCCATTGGCCAGAGGACACCCACCGAGGTCATCAAGGCCAACAAGACAGCAGAGTTAGCAGGCTGTCTCCAATGCCGGTGCCAGCGAGGAGGGGAGCACCTAGACGTAGCACTTGCAAACGTAAGTTAAAGGCACCATGAGCACAAGAGTGATTTTTCTGTTCATTTATGTTTGGTTTATATGTCTGCTGATGTGGACATCAACACCAGTAATGATAATGTCATTATGCTTTCAATGTGACAATAACATTCAATTTGCTTTGGTTTATGGCCTGAGTATGCTTCACCGGTTTTCTTTCTGATACGGGGTACACCGGTATGTAATGCTGGATGGGAGAGGCTGGATACTTTATTGCACAGGCACTGAGTGGACTTTGGGTGCAAATGAAAGGGTCATTTCAGATATCCGGTCAGCCCTGGCATGAAGTGGAAGCGGGTCATTGGTAGCCTAGATGAAGGAGCATTGAATCAAGGCGTCCCTGGCGTCCTTGCCTTCCTGGAGAACACCGAGGTCTGCCTCCACACCCTCAGCATTCTCCTCACCATCATCTGTGGCCTGTGCAGCTGCATCAACATCCTCTTCCTCCAGTGGGTCCCCCCTTGCCAGTGCCAGATTGTGGAGAGCGCAGCCTGCAACCACGATCAGTGATGTCCGCTCTGAGGGGTATTATAGTGCTCCCCCTAAACGGTCCAAGCAACAGAAGCACATCTTCAGAAGACCTATGGTCCTCTCCACCACCACCCTTGTGGAGGCATGACTCGTATTGTAACGCTGCTCTGCTTCTGTTCTCGGGTGGTGGAGAGGCATCGTGGGCGACCTCTTCAATGGATAGCCCTTGTCACCCAGCAGCCATCCATCCAGTCGGGCTGGAGCACTGAAGAGATGAAGACTGGAGTCATCATCTGTGGCCTTTGGAGCTGCCTCAAGATCCTCTTCCTCCAGTGGGTCCCCTCTTACCCGTGCCAGATTGTGAAGAGCGCAGCATGCAATGACTATCAGAAACACACACACTGGAGGGTATTGTACTACCCCCCCTGAATGGTTCAGGTACCTGAATCTCACCTTCAGAAGACCTATGGTCCTCTCAATCACTGCCCTTGTGGAGGCATGACTCCTATTATACCTCAGTTCTGGTTCTGTTCTTGGGTGGCGGAGAGAGGAGTCATAGGGTAGCCCTTGTCACCCAGCAGCCATCCATCCCATTGAGGTGGAGCCCAGAACAGCCTCGGCACCTAGGAGTGTCTCAGGATGTAAGAGTCGTGGGAGCTGTCAGGGTACCTTGCACAGACGTGCAGAATCTGCCTCGAGTGGTCACACACTATCTGCACGTTCACGGAGTGGAATCCCCTCCTGTTGATAAAAACACCCGGCTGACCCACTGGTGCCTTGATGGCCACATGTGCGCAGTCGATGGCACCCTGGACACGGGGGAACACAGCAATCACGGGAAAGCCTCTGGCTCGCTCAGCCTGGCTGGCCTCATCTGTATGGAAATGAATAAATATTTATTTATTTACCAGCCTGAAAAGCGCTTCTGTCACCAGCCTGATGCAACTGTGGACAACTGATTGGGACACTCCACACAGACCCCCCACTGGAAAGAGCCGGAGGCATAGAAGTTGAGGGTGACCGTCAGAGCCACTGGCATCAGGTGTCCAGCCACACAGTCGGAGCTGATCTCAGGCCCAATCATATGACAAATATGACAGTCTCCCTTGAGAGGTGGAGCCTCCTTCGGCATTGCACCTCGGACATATTGAGGTAGCTGCATCGCCAACTGTAAACCCTGGCAGCAGGATAGTGGTGTCTTCTGCAGCCCCTTCCGCCTTGGACTTCCTGCTGGCCCTGCGCCCCTTGTGCCTGAGCCTCTCCTCCCACAGGTCCCTCCCCTGGCCTCCTCCTCCTTCAGGCCCTCTCCTTCAGGCCTCCTCTCCTTCAGGCCTCCTCCTCCTTCAGGCCCTCTCTTCCTCCAGAAGAGGTGCCCCCAGTGGAGACCACAATCCCCATTACCAGGGTAAGGGAAGACTGTCTGATACCTGGAAGGGTCCACACGGTCTGAATCCTCCAGGGGCCTTGGAGACACCAATAATCCTGAAATGAAGCCTCCGACAGTGCAGCACTCCCTCAGTACTGGCCCTCCGACAGTGCAGCACTCCCTCAGTACTGACCCTCCGACAGTGCGGCGCTCCCTCAGTACTGACCCTCTGACAGTGCGGCACTCCCTCAGTACTGACCCTCCGACAGTGCGGCGCTCCCTCAATACTGACCCTCCGACAGTGCGGCGCTCCCTCAGAACTGACCCTCCGACAGTGCGGCGCTCCCTCAGTACTGACCCTCTGACAGTGCGGCACTCCCTCAATACTGTACTGGGAGTGTCAGTGAGTTCAAGTCTCAGGAGTGATGTTTGAACCCTCAACCTTCTGAGTCAGACAGTGTTACAGACGGAACAATCACACTTTTGAAGAAAGCTGTGTCAGTTTGTATGTTTGTGTAGCCCTGGGCAGAACTGTGATCTGCTGATTGGCCAGTTCTATTCAATTAACATCACTGACATACACCTGAGGATTGGCAAGGGGGTAAACAGTGGTACAGCTGGACTGCTGCAGACAGTGGCTGCACGGGAGTATTTCATTCTAGTCTCTTTCTGGTTAAATGAGAAATCTACTGTGGTATTTGCGTCAGTATAGTGTCCCCAGGAGGAGAGACAGTGCTGACAATTACATATTAATTTTTGAAAAATCTCCAGGGTTGTACAAATCAAAATATGTAATGCATGTGTAATGTGCTCCTGCTGAGAAACTCCCCTCATTCTGAATCCATAAATAGCTGCATTGCAGGCAGAAACACTCGCAATCAATCTTCCTTAACGTGACTTTCCGTGTTCTATCTGTAGTCAGCGCTCCCTCTGTATGGACCTCCCTCCCTCCCTCGCTTCGCTTCTCCTCCTCCAAACTCTCTGTTTGGCACTTCTGACTCATGAACAGTCTCTGAGTCAACTCCGTCGGTACTGACCCTCCGACAGTGCAGCACTCCCTCAGTACTGACCCTCCGACAGTGCAGCACTCCCTCGGTACTGACCCTCCGACAGTGCAGCACTCCCTCAATACTGACCCTCCGACAGTGCAGCACTATCTCAGTACTGACCCTCCGACAGTGCGGCACTCCCTCAGTACTGACCCTCCGACAGTGCGGCACTCCCTCAGTACTGACCCTCTGATGCTCCCTCAGTACTGACCCTCCGACAGTGCAGCACTCCCTCGGTACTGACCCTCCGACAGTGCAACACTCCCTCAGTACTGACCCTCTGCTGCTCCCTCAGTACTGACCCAGTGACAGTGCAGCACTCCCTCGGTACTGACCCTCCGACAGTGCAGCACTCCCTCAGTACTGACCCTGTGACAGTGCAACACTCCCTCAGTACTGACCCTCTGATGCTCCCTCAGTACTGACCCAGTGACAGTGCAGCATTCCCTCTGTACTGATCCTCTGACTGTGTGACGCTTCCGCAGTACTGACCCTCCAACAGTACAGCACTCCCTCAGTACTGACCCTTCGACAGTGCAGCACTCTCTCAGTAGTGACCCTCTGACAGTGCAGCGCTCTCTCAGTACTGACCCTTCGACAGTGCAGCACTCTCTCAGTAGTGACCCTCTGACAGTGCAGCGCTCCCTCAGTGCTGACCCTCCGACAGTGCAGCATTCCCACTGACCTCTGACAGTTGCTCTAAAGTTAAAGTAACAGTGAATGTCAGGTGAGTACTGGATCTCAAGGGAGACACCAAATTGTCAGCAGTCTACTAGGAGAGGGAACTTCAAGGAGTAGGTCCTAAAGGAAAACAAGAAAAGCCAAGAAGCCCTTTAAGTTAAGTCAAAGGACAAAGACAGGAATTTGGAACAAGATCTTGTTCAGTGGAAGTGAAAGGATGGAGCAGAGTGGAAGGCTCCAAGTTTAAAGGGAGAAAGCTGCAGGACGCAGACTTAAAGCAAAATAGGCTTGTGAGATGCCAGAAGATCCAAGGAGACTGACAATGGTCTGTAATTCTTTACTATGGCCACATGAAACTGGTGTTATGCTGGCATGGCTGAGTCTGAGCGAGAGAGTGCGCCGAAGGCAAAGCTTGAAGGCTTGTGGCGATCCAGGGGAAGGAATATTGAAAGGGGAACCCAATACCCTGGAGGTGGACCCTTGTGGAAGGCGTCAGAGAGAAACCGCCGTTTGGGAGAAAATCCCAAAGCGGGTTCTTCGAGAGTGGGGATTGGAAACCCTCGTGTGAAAGACGGAGTTCAGTGAGACCGGTTGGCTCACGGTCTGACAAACATCTGGTTGATGAGGGATCCATAACATCTGTCTGAGGTGGCATCTGTCACTTGGTTTCAGAGTGTGATGTGGCTGACCACAGGTTGCCTATTGGTTTATGTGGACTGTGTACTCACTGTGAACTTGAGAGTATAAGATAGCTTTTGTAGCTTGTGTTAGCTTTATGAATCTGTATATATCTGTAAAGGTATAGTTATGGGTGAAGGATTATTGTAATGTAGTTCATCTTTTTTTGTTTAATATATGTTTTATTGTTTTGTTAAAAGCTGATCAGTTGACTCCTGTGACTCTTTTCAGTAGCTCAAAGTTTCTAAACAAAAAATAAAAGTTAGGATCTATCAAGTCAGGTTCCACCCTGGGATCCGATTTATCCAGGAGTAACATCAGCTGGGATCATAGCAACAGACCCAGCCTGCGTATCTCATTCCACAGACCCAGCCTGCGTATCTCATTCCACAGACCCAGCCTGCGTATCTCATTCCACAGACCCAGCCTGCGTATCTCGTTCCACAGACTCAGCCTGCGTATCTCATTCCACAGACCCAGCCTGCGTATCTCATTCCACAGACCCAGCCTGCGTATCTCATTCCACAGACCTAGCCTGCGTATCTCATTCCACAGACCCAGCCTGCGTATCTCATTCAACAGACCCAGCCTGTGTATCTCATTCCACAGACCCGGCCTACATATCTCATTCCACAGACCCAGCCTGCATGGCTCATTCCACAGACCCAGCCTGCGTATCTTATTCCACAGGCCCAGCCTGCGTATCTCATTCCACAGACCCAGCCTGTGTATCTCATTCCACAGACCCAGCCTGCGTATCTCATTCCACAGACCCAGCCTGCGTATCTCATTCCACAGACCCAGCCTGCATGTCTCATTCCACAGACCCGGCCTGCATATCTCGTTCCACAGACCCAGCCTGCTTGTCTCATTCCACAGACCCAGCCTGCATATCTCATTCCACAGACCCAGCCTGCGTATCTCATTCCACAGACCCAGCCTGTGTATCTCATTCCACAGACCCGGCCTACATATCTCATTCCACAGACCCAGCCTGCATGGCTCATTCCACAGACCCAGCCTGCGTATCTCATTCCACAGACCCAGCCTGCGTATCTCATTCCACAGACCCAGCCTGTGTATCTCATTCCACAGACCCAGCCGGTGTATCTCATTCCACAGACCAATCCTGCTTGTCTCATTCCACAGACCCAGCCTGTGTATCTCATTCCACAGACCCAGCCTGCGTATCTCAATCCACAGACCCGGTCTGCGTATCTCATTCCACAGACCCAGCCTGCGTATCTCATTCCACAGACCCAGCCTGCGTATCTCATTCCACAGACGCAGCCTGTGTATCTCATTCCACAGACCCGGCCTACATATCTCATTCCAAAGACCCAACCTGCGTATCTCATTCCACAGACCCAGCCTGTGTGTCTCATTCCACAGACCCGGCCTACATATCTCATTCCACAGACCCAACCTGCGTATCTCATTCCACAGACCCAACCTGCGTATCTCATTCCACAGACCCAACCTGCGTATCTCATTCCACAGACCCAGCCTACATACCTCATTCCACAGACCCGGCATACATATCTCATTCCACAGACCCAACCTGCGTATCTCATTCCACAGACCCAACCTGCGTATCTCATTCCACAGTCCCGGCCTACATATCTCATTCCACAGACCCAGCCTGCATGGCTCATTCCACAGACCCAGCCTGCGTATCTCATTCCACAGACCCAGCCTGCGTATTTCATTCCACAGACCCAGCCTGCTTGTCTCATTCCACAGACTCAGCCTGCGTATTTCATTCCACAGACCCAGCCTGCGTATCTCATTCCACAGACCCAGCCTGCGTATCTTATTCCACAGACCCAGCCTGCGTATCTCATTTCACAGATCCAGCGTGCGTAACTCATTCCACAGACCCAGCCTGCGTATCTCATTCCACAGACCCAGCCTGCATATCTCATTCCACAGACCCAGCCTGCATATCTCATTCCACAGACCCGGCCTGCATATCTCATTCCACAGACCAAGCCTGCTTGTCTCATTCCACAGACCCAGCCTGCATATCTCATTCCACAGACCCAGCCTGCGTATCTCATTCCACAGACCGAGCCTGTGTCTCTCATTCCACAGACCCAGCCTGCGTATCTCATTCCACAGACCCAGCCTGCAGATCTCATTCCACAGACCCAGCCTGCGTATCTCATTCCACAGACCCAGCCTGCGTATCTCATTCCACAGACCCAACCTGCACGTCTCATTCCACAGACCTGGCCTGCATATCTCATTCCACAGACACAGCCTGCATATCTCATTGCACAGACCCAGCCTGCATATCTCATTCCACAGCCCCCCCTGCATATCTCATTCCACAGACCCAGCCTGCTTGTCTCATTCCACAGACCCAGCCTGCATATCTCATTCCACAGACCCAGCCTGCATATCTCATTCCACAGACCCAGCCTGTGTATCTCATTCCACAGACCCAGCCTGCGTAACTCATTCCACAGGCCCAGCCTGTGTATCTCATTCCACAGACCCGGCCTACAGATCTCATTCCACAGACCCAACCTGCGTATCTCATTCCACAGACCGAGCCTGTGTGTCTCATTCCACAGACCCGGCCTACATATCTCATTCCACAGACCCAACCTGCGTATCTCATTCCACAGACCCAACCTGCGTATCTCATTCCACAGACCCAACCTGTGCATCTCATTCCACAGACCCAGCCTACATATCTCATTCCACAGACCAGGCATACATATCTCATTCCACAGACCCAACCTGCGTATCTCATTCCACAGACCCAACCTGCGTATCTCATTCCACAGACCCGGCCTACATATCTCATTCCACAGACCCAGCCTGCATGGCTCATTCCACAGACCCAGCCTGTGTATCTTATTCCACAGGCACAGCCTGCGGATCTCATTCCACAGACCCAGCCTGCGTATCTCATTCCACAGACCCAGCCTGCTTGTCTCATTCCACAGACCTAGCCTGCGTATCTCATTCCACAGACCCAGCCTGCGTATCTCATTCCACAGACCCAGCCTGCGTATTTCATTCCACAGACCCAGCCTGCTTGTCTAATTCCACAGACTCAGCCTGCGTATTTCATTCCACAGACCCAGCCTGCGTACCTCATTCCACAGACCCAGCCTGCGTATCTTATTCCACAGACCCAGCCTGCGTATCTCATTTCACAGATCCAGCTTGCGTAACTCATTCCACAGACCCAGCCTGCGTATCTCATTCCACAGACCCAGCCTGCATATCTCATTCCACAGACCCGGCCTGCATATCTCATTCCACAGACCCGGCCTGCATATCTCATTCCACAGACCCAGCCTGCTTGTCTCATTCCACAGACACAGCCTGCATATCTCATTCCACAGACCCAGCCTGCGTATCTCATTCCACAGACCGAGCCTGTGTATCTCATTCCACAGACCCAGCCTGCATATCTCATTCCACAGACCCAGCCTGCGGATCTCATTCCACAGACCCAGCCTGCGTATCTCATTCCACAGACCCAGCCTGCACGTCACATTCCACAGACCCGGCCTGCATATCTCATTCCACAGACCCAGCCTGCGTATATCATTCCACAGACCCAGCCTGTGTATCTCATTCCACAGACCCGGCCTACGTATCTCATTCCACAGACCCAGCCTGCATGGCTCATTCCACAGACCCAGCCTGCTTATCTTATTCCACAGACCCAGCCTGCGTATCTCATTTCACAGATCCAGCCTGCGTAGCTCATTCCACAGACCCAGCCTGCGTATCTCATTCCACAGACCCAGCCTGCATATCTCATTCCACAGACCCAGCCTGCATATCTCATTCCTCAGCCCCCCCTGCATATCTCATTCCACAGACCCAGCCTGCTTGTCTCATTCCACAGACCCAGCCTGCATATCTCATTCCACAGACCCAGCCGGCGTATCTCATTCCACAGACCCAGCCTGCGTATCTAATTCCACAGACCCAGCCTGCGTATCTCATTCCACAGACCCAGCCTGTGGATCTCATTCCACAAACCCAGCCTGCGTATCTAATGCCACAGACCCAGCCTGTGTATCTCATTCCACAGACCTAGCCTGCGTATCTCATTCCACAGACCCAACCTGCGTATCTCATTCCACAAATCCAACCTGCGTATCTCATTACACAGACCCAGCCTGCGTATCTCATTCCACAGACCCAGCCTGCGTATCTCATTCCACAGACCCAACCTGCGTATCTCATTCCACAGACCCAACCTGCGTATCTCATTCCACAGACCCGGCCTACATATCTCATTCTACAGACCCAGCCTGCATGGCTCATTCCACAGACCCAGCCTGCGTATCTTATTCCACAGACCCAGCCTGCGTATCTCATTCAACAGACCTGGCATACATATCTCATTCCACAGACCCAACCTGCGTATCTCATTCCACAGACCCAACCTGCGTATCTCATTCCACAGACCCGGCCTACATATCTCATTCTACAGACCCAGCCTGCATGGCTTATTCCACAGACCCAGCCTGCGTATCTTATTCCACAGACCCAGCCTGCATATCTCATTCCACAGACCCAGCCTGCGTAACTCATTCCACAGACCCAGCCTGCGTATCTCATTCCACAGACCCAGCCTGCGGATCTCATTCCACAGACCCAGCCTGCGTATCTAATTCCACAGACACAGCCTGCGTATCTCATTCCACAGACCCAGCCTGCGTATCTCATTCCACAGACCCAGCCTGCGTATCTCATTCCACAGACCCGGCCTACAGATCTCATTCCACAGACCCAACCTGCGTATCTCATTCCACAGACCCAGCCTGCGTATCTCATTCCACAGACCCGGCCTACATATCTCATTCCACAGACCCAACCTGCATATCTCATTCCACAGACCCAACCTGCGTATCTCATTCCACAGACCCAGCCTGCGGATCTCATTCCACAGACCCAGCCTGCGTATCTAATTCCACAGACACAGCCTGCGTATCTCATTCCACAGACCCAGCCTGCGTATCTCATTCCACAGACCCAGCCTGCGTATCTCATTCCACAGACCCGGCCTACATATCTCATTCCTCAGACCCAACCTGCGTATCTCATTCCACAGACCCAGCCTGCGTATCTCATTCCACAGACCCGGCCTACATATCTCATTCCACAGACCCAACCTGCATATCTCATTCCACAGACCCAACCTGCGTATCTCATTCCACAGACCAAGCCTGCGTATCTCATTCCACAGACCCAACCTGCGTATCTCATTCCACAGACCCAACCTGCGTATCTCATTCCACAGACCCAGCCTGCGTATCTCATTCAATAGACCTGGCCTACATATCTCATTCCACAGACCCGGCCTACATATCTCATTCTACAGACCCAGCCTGCATGGCTTATTCCACAGACCCAGCCTGCGTATCTTATTCCACAGACCCAGCCTGCATATCTCATTGCACAGACCCAGCCTGCGTATCTCATTCCACAGACCCAGCCTGTGTATCTCATTCCACAGACCCAGCCTGCTTGTCTCATTCCATAGACCCAGCCTGCGTATCTCAATCCACAGACACAGCCTGCGTATCTCATTCCACAGACCCAGCCTGCGTATCTCATTCCACAGATCCAGTCTTCGTATCTCATTCCACAGACCCAGCCTGTGTATCTCATTCCACAGACCCGGCCTACATATCTCATTCCACAGACCCAACCTGCATACCGCATTCCACAGACCCAGCCTGTGTATCTCATTCCACAGACCCGGCCTACATATCTCATTCCACAGACCCAACCTGCGTATCTCATTCCACAGACCCAGCCTGCGTATCTCATTCCACAGACCCAGCCTGTGTATCTCATTCCACAGACCCGGCCTGCTTGTCTCATTCCACAGACCCAGCCTGCTTGTCTCATTCCACAGACCCAGCCTGCATATCTCATTCCACAGACCCAGCCTGCGTATATCATTCCACAGACCCAGCCTGTGTATCTCATTCCACAGACCCGGCCTACATACCTCATTCCACAGAACCAGCCTGCATGGCTCATTCCACAGACCCAGCCTGCGTATCTTATACCACAGACCCAGCCTGCGTATCTCATTTCACAGATCCAGCCTGCGTAGCTCATTCCACAGACCCAGCCTGCGTATCTCATTCCACAGACCCAGCCTGCATATCTCATTCCACAGACCCAGCCTGCATATCTCATTCCACAGACCCGGCCTACATATCTCATTCCACAGACCCAGCCTGCTTGTCGCATTCCACAGACCCAGCCTGCATATCTCATTCCACAGACCCAGCCTGCGTATCTCATTCCACAGACCCAGCCTGCATATCTCATTCCACAGACCCAGCCTGCGTCTCTCATTCCACAGACCCAGCCTGTGGATCTCATTCCACAGACCCAGCCTGCGTATCTAATTCCACAGACCCAGCCTGCGTATCTCATTCCACAGACACAGCCTGAGTATCTCATTCCACAGACCAAGCCTGCGTATCTCATTCCAAAGACCCGGCCTACATATCTCATTCCACAGACCCAACCTGCGTATCTCATTCCACAGACCCAGCCTGTGTATCTCATTCCACAGACCCGGCCTACATATTTCATACCACAGACCCAACCTGCGTATCTCATTCCAAAGAGCCAACCTGCGTATCTCATACCACAGACCCAGCCTGCGTATCTCATTCCACAGACGCAACCTGCGTATCTCATTCCACAGACCCAGCCTGCTTGTCTCATTCCACAGACCAAGCCTGCTTGTCTCATTCCACAGACCCAGCCTGCATATCTCATTCCACAGACCCAGCCTGCGTATCTCATTCCACAGACCCAGCCTGTGTATCTCATTCCACAGACCCAGCCTGCGTATCTCATTCCACAGACCCAGCCTGTGGATCTCATTCCACAGACCCAGCCTGCGTATCTAATTCCACAGACACAGCCTCCGTATCTCATTCCACAGACCCAGCCTGCGTATCTCATTCCACAGACCCAGCCTGCGTATCTCATTCCACAGACCCGGCCTACATATCTCATTCCACAGACCCAACCTGCGTATCTCATTCCACAGACCCAGCCTGCGTATCTCATTCCACAGACCCGGCCTACATATCTCATTCCACAGACCCAACCTGCATATCTCATTCCACAGACCCAACCTGCGTATCTCATTCCACAGACCCAGCCTGCGCATCTCATTCGACAGACCCAACCTGCAGATCTCATTCCACAGACCCAACCTGCGTATCTCATTCCACAGACCCAGCCTGCATATCTCATTCAACAGACCTGGCCTACATATCTCATTCCACAGACCCAACCTGCGTATCTCATTCCACAGACCCAACCTGCGTATCTCATTCCACAGACCCGGCCTACATATCTCATTCTACAGACCCAGCCTGCATGGCTTATTCCACAGACCTAGCCTGCGTATCTTATTCCACAGACCCAGCCTGCATATCTCATTCCACAGACCCAGCCTGCATATCTCATTCCACAGACCCAGCCTGTGTATCTCATTCCACAGACCCAGCCAGCTTGTCTCATGCCACAGACCCAGCCTGCGTATCTCATTCCACAGACCCAGCCTGTGTATCTCAATCCACAGACACAGCCTGCGTATCTCATTCCACAGACCCAGCCTGCGTATCTCATTCCACAGATCCAGCCTTCGTATCTCATTCCACAGACCCAGCCTGTGTATCTCATTCCACAGACCCGGCCTACATATCTCATTCCACAGACCCAACCTGCGTACCACATTCCACAGACCCAGCCTGTGTATCTCATTCCACAGACCCGGCCTACCTATCTCATTCCACAGACCCAACCTGCGTATCTCATTCCACAGACCTAGCCTGCGTATCTCATTCCACAGACCCAACCTGCGTATCTCATTCCACAAATCCAACCTGCGTATCTCATTACACAGACCCAGCCTGCGTATCTCATTCCACAGACCCAGCCTGCGTATCTCATTCCACAGACCCAACCTGCGTATCTCATTCCACAGACCCAACCTGCGTATCTCATTCCACAGACCCGGCCTACATATCTCATTCTACAGACCCAGCCTGCATGGCTCATTCCACAGACCCAGCCTGCGTATCTTATTCCACAGACCCAGCCTGCGTATCTCATTCAACAGACCTGGCATACATATCTCATTCCACAGACCCAACCTGCGTATCTCATTCCACAGACCCAACCTGCGTATCTCATTCCACAGACCCGGCCTACATATCTCATTCTACAGACCCAGCCTGCATGGCTTATTCCACAGACCCAGCCTGCGTATCTTATTCCACAGACCCAGCCTGCATATCTCATTCCACAGACCCAGCCTGCGTAACTCATTCCACAGACCCAGCCTGTGTATCTCATTCCACAGACCCAGCCAGCTTGTCTCATTCCACAGACCCAGCCTGCGTATCTCATTCCACAGACCCAGCCTGCGTATCTCAATCCACAGACACAGCCTGCGTATCTCATTCCACAGACCCAGCCTGCGTATCTCATTCCACAGATGCAGCCTTCGTATCTCATTCCACAGACCCAGCCTGTGTATCTCATTCAACAGACTCAGCCTACATATCTCATTCCACAGACCCAACCAGTGTACCGCATTCCACAGACCCAGCCTGTGTATCTCATTCCACAGACCCGGCCTACATATCTCATTCCACAGACCCAGCCTGCGTATCTCATTCCACAGACCCAGCCTGCGTATCTCATTCCACAGACCCAGCCTGCATGTCTCATTCCACAGACCGGGCCTGCATATCTCATTCCACAGACCCAGCCTGCTTGTCTCATTCCACAGACCCAGCCTGCTTGTCTCATTCCACAGACCCAGCCTGCATATCTCATTCCACAGACCCAGCCAGCGTATATCATTCCACAGACCCAGCCTGTGTATCTCATTCCACAGACCCGGCCTACATATCTCATTCCACAGAACCAGCCTGCATGGCTCATTCCACAGACCCGGCCTACATATCTCATTCCACAGACCAAGCCTGCTTGTCTCATTCCACAGACCCAGCCTGCATATCTCATTCCACAGACCCAGCCTGCGTATCTCATTCCACAGACCCAGCCTGCGTATCTCATTCCACAGACCCAGCCTGCGTATCTCATTCCACAGACCCAGCCTGTGGATCTCATTCCACAGACCTAGCCTGCGTATCTAATTCCACAGACCCAGCCTGCGTATCTCATTCCACAGACACAGCCTGAGTATCTCATTCCACAGACCAAGCCTGCGTATCTCATTCCAAAGACCCGGCCTACATATCTCATTCCACAGACCCAACCTGCGTATCTCATTCCACAGACCCAGCCTGTGTATCTCATTCCACAGACCCGGCCTACATATTTCATTCCACAGACCCAACCTGCGTATCTCATTCCAAAGAGCCAACCTGCGTATCTCATACCACAGACCCAGCCTGCGTATCTCATTCCACAGACCCAACCTGCGTATCTCACTCCACAGACCCAGCCTGCTTGTCTCATTCCACAGACCCAGCCTGCTTTTCTCATTCCACAGACCCAGCCTGCATATCTCATTCCACAGACCCAGCCTGCGTATCTCATTCCACAGACCCAGCCTGTGTATCTCATTCCACAGACCCAGCCTGCGTATCTCATTCCACAGACCCAGCCTGCGGATCTCATTCCACAGACCCAGCCTGCGTATCTAATTCCACAGACACAGCCTCTGTATCTCATTCCACAGACCCAGCCTGCGTATCTCATTCCACAGACCCAGCCTGCGTATCTCATTCCACAGACCCGGCCTACATATCTCATTCCACAGACCAAACCTGCGTATCTCATTCCACAGACCCAGCCTGCGTATCTCATTCCACAGACCCGGCCTACATATCTCATTCCACAGACCCAACCTGCATATCTCATTCCACAGACCCAACCTGCGTATCTCATTCCACAGACCCAGCCTGTGCATCTCATTCGACAGACCCAACCTGCATATCTCATTCCACAGACCCAACCTGCGTATCTCATTCCACAGACCCAGCCTGCATATCTCATTCAACAGACCTGGCCAAATATCTCATTCCACAGACCCAACCTGCGTATCTCATTCCACAGACCCAACCTGCGTATCTCATTCCACAGACCCGGCCTACATATCTCATTCTACAGACCCAGCCTGCATGGCTTATTCCACAGACCCACCCTGCGTATCTTATTCCACAGACCCAGCCTGCATATCTCATTCCACAGACCCAGCCTGCGTATCTCATTCCACAGACCCAGCATGTGTATCTCATTCCACAGACCCAGCCTGCTTGTCTCATTCCACAGACCCAGCCTGCGTATCTCATTCCACAGACCCAGCCTGCGTATCTCAATCCACAGACACAGCCTGCGTATCTCATTCCACAGACCCAGCCTGCGTATCTCATTCCACAGATCCAGCCTTCGTATCTCATTCCACAGACCCAGCCTGTGTATCTCATTCCACAGACCCGGCCTACATATCTCATTCCACAGACCCAACCTGCGTACCACATTCCACAGACCCAGCCTGTGTATCTCATTCCACAGACCCGGTCTACATATCTCATTCCACAGACCCAACCTGCGTATCTCATTCCACAGACCCAGCCTGCGTATCTCATTCCACAGACCCAACCTGCGTATCTCATTCCACAAATCCAACCTGCGTATCTCATTCCACAGACCCAGCCTGCGTATCTCATTCCACAGACCCAGCCTGCGTATCTCATTCCACAGACCCAACCTGCGTATCTCATTCCACAGACCCAACCTGCGTATCTCATTCCACAGACCCAACCTGCGTATCTCGTTCCACAGACCCAGCCTGTGTATCTCATTCCACAGACGTGGCATACATATCTCATTCCACAGACCCAACCTGCGTATCTCATTCCACAGACCCAACCTGCGTATCTCATTCCACAGACCCGACCTACATATCTCATTCCACAGACCCAGCCTGCATGGCTCATTCCACAGACCCAGCCTGCGTATCTTATTCCACAGACCCACCCTGCGTATCTCATTCCACAGACCCAGCCTGCGTATCTCATTCCACAGACCCAGCCTGCGTATCTCATTCCACAGACCCAGCCTGCGTATCTCATTCCACAGACCCAGCCTGCGTATCTCATTCCACAGACCCAGCCTGCGTATCTCATTCCACAGACCCAGCCTGCGTATCTCATTCCACGGACCCAGCCTGCGTATCTCATTCCACAGACCCAGCCTGTGTATCTCATTTCACAGAGCCAGTCTGTGTATCTCCTGGTTAGACACTTTACAGCTTTCTGGACTCAACATTGGGTTCATTAACTTCAGACTGTGAACTGTGAACTCTGTCCTCCATTTTGATTCTGTTTTTTTTGTGCCGAGTGCCAGTCTGTATCTCGTTTTCGCTTTTATTGAAATCCATCGGCCACAGCTTTGCCCATCCACTTAATCTGTCAATCCCGCTCTGGAATTTTACACTTCCATTCACACAGTTTACACATGCCGCCTATCTTTGTGTCATTTCCCTCTACTTACTCCCTCAAAGTCCCGAATAATTTTGAACGTTTCCATACAAATCTCCCCTTAGCCTTCCTGCAAACTACACTTGCCACGAAGCTTGGACTGGATTTCAGAAAGATCAAGGACCAGTTTCATGTGTCACGAAATCTGGGCTGGAATCTCTGGAAGCTGATTGGGGCACTAGCCTGAATCCTGTGTCTATGTGGGAAAACAGCCCCTCCTTCCGAGCCTTACAGGAGGCTCGATGACTCTGTTTTGAGCCCAGTGTGACCTTACAAATGGACTTTGACACTTGGTCCCGAAACTGTTGAGTGTTTAATCTTGTGACATTTTTTTCCCTGTCCTGAATGGCTCACTTCATATCGTACTGGAGGAACAGCATTGGGGTGGGTGGGGGGGTAGAGAGGAAATGGGTTTAAAGGGGAGGCCAGAGGTATGAAGGAGTTGGAAGTGGGGGAAAAGGAGAGTGGGAAGTGGGGAGAGGGAGAGAGGAAAGGAGAGAATGTGCTGGAATGTGCCAGCTCGGCAGCAATCTCACCCAGATGGAAGCTGTAATAAACCATGTGCCCACCAGAGGGAGTGACACTTACGGAGCACAGGATGGCATTTCACCTGTAAAATTCATCCCGGCTCTGGAGAAGGTTCTGGAAGCTTTCAGTTAAAGAGCAAGAGCAGCAGTGCAACCGTGCCTTATCCAATATGGAACAGGAAATGGGCTAGAGGCAGGGATGGGCTCAGGTTCCGGTTAATGAGAACTTTATAATCAGCAAAGTCTCCACAACACAGAATGCAAAGAAGGCATTGTTCATTCTTTCAAAATACTCTTATTGCTCACACCTAATCCCGAAACAAAAAAAAAAATGGATTGGACTCATCCACACTCCATCAAACTTCTGCCCTGGGAGTGTTTGATGGGGACAGTGTAGAGGGAGCTTTACTCTGTATCTAACCCTGTGCTGTACCTGTCCTGGGAGTGTTTGATGGGGATAGTGTTGAGGGAGCTTTACTCTGTATCTAACCCTGTGCTGTACCTGCCCTGGGAGTGTTTGATGGGGACAGTGTAGAGGGAGCTTTACTCTGTATCTAACCCTGTGCTGTACCTGCCCTGGGAGTGTTTGATGGGGACAGTGTAGAGGGAGCTTTACTCTGTATCTAACCCTGTGCTGTACCTGTCCTGGGAGTGTTTGATAAGGACAATGTAGAGGGAGATTTTGTATCTAACCCATCCTTTCTACACAGTGAAATGTAGCCCCAGAGTCAGGCTGTGTGGAGGTGGGCTAGTCTGGTATGTGTCACACTTCAGTTTAGGGCTGTGAATGTGTTTGTAATGAGGGCACTCGCAGTGTAAGTGCAGAGCGGCTAGAGCCATAATGTTGATAATGAATGAATATCATTATTCGCCACTTAACAGGATGCTGCCATCAAGCCAAAAAGACGCTCTGCCTATCACACAAATGAGAAATGTGGTATATGAATTTCAGTGCCAGTATGATGCTAGGTATGTAGGCTGTACATCCCCTAGACTGGCAGATTGTATCAAATAGCATGTCCCAGCTGCTGTTCACAATGGGCAGGGTACAGACCGTAACCCAACCAGCCTGTGCTTGCAAAACTCAAAACACAGTGTCCAACGTTAGATGTGATTCCGTGATTGGACAACATTTGCTAAATGATCCTCAGTGTGCTAAGAATTACGCTGACAACCAATTCAGGATCATCAGTCGGGCTCACAATGTGACACATTTGCATGTACCGGAAGCGACATACATTAATACACGGGGCCCTGTTCTTTGCAGACAGAAAGAACATGTACACACATTGCGCCTATTTCACCTAAACAAAATAAGTGACAGCCATTCGCTGACTCATTCCTCAGGGCAATGCCTTGACCAATCAGGGTCAAGCTGCCTGGTTTAAATTTCAAACAATGCTTGGCAGTTAACTGTCAGTCACCATCAGTGGTGCATTCTCCATGGCAACGCCACTTGCCAACCCAATCAGTGCTCTCTTCACACAGTTTAAATTGCTGTTTTCCCCCTTATGTTGGTATTCTGGTGAGCGTCCTGATGAGTGCAAGACAAAAAGCTTCGACATGTCTCTTCTTTCAGAAATACTCAAGTTCTGTCCTACCCAACGACTATTTCAATATCATTAACATGATAGATATTCCCCTAGGAAATCACTCGTGTTAAATCCCCAAAGCCTTGGAGACTTAAAGACTGAAAACGGGTGTCTTATTACTTATCAGAGTTGCAGACAGGAAGGGAGCCCGGGGAAGATTACAGATTCAAACAATTTTAACTTAACCAGCAGCTCTGGCTGAGAATGGCGTTGTGTTGAATTGTGAGAGTTTGAATTGTGAGTGAAACAGCGTTAACGTTTTGAGTCCAACATGACTCTTCTTCAGAACTAGAGAGAGGTAGAAATGTGACGGGTTCATGCTGTTGTCAAAGGGGGAAGAGGCAGGTGCAGCAAAAGTGAAAGTCAGGAGTAGGTTGGAGGTCAGGAGAGATTAAATGACAAAGATGTCATGGAACACAAAACAGAGGAGTGGTAATGGTAGTATTAAAGGCTAAAGTTTTGGTCCAGAGTAGGTGTGAATAGCGGAATGAAGGTCAGCACTGTCTGAAAGCAAAAACATGAGAACACTATACAGGCTGGCACGAGGGAAAAATCCAAAACGGAGGACAGAGCTCATGGTCTGAAGTGGTTGAACTCAATGTTGAGTCCAGAAGGCTGTCTAATTGGAAGATGAGGTGCTGTTCCTCCAGCTTGTGTTGGGCTTCACTGGAACGTTACAGCAGGCCACGAACAGAAATGTGAGCATGAGAACAGGATGGTGAACTGAAATGGCTAGCGACAGGAAGGTCTGGGTCATGCTTATGGACTGAGCTGAGGAGTCCTTCCAGGTGAAGCAGTAGTGGTGTTCTTGCACTTCTTTCATTTTGGTCTACTGCATTCGCTGCTCCCAATGCCGGCCTCCTCTACGTTAAGGAGACTAAATACAGACTGGGTGACCGCTTTGCGGAACACCTTCGCTCAGTCCGCAAGCACGACCCAGACCTCCCGGTCGCTTGGCATTTCAATTTACCATCTTGCTCTCATGCTCACATTTCTGTCCTCGGCCTGCTGCTATGTTCCAGTGAAGCCCAACGCAAGCTCGAGGAACAGCACCTCTTCTTCCGATTAGACACTTTACAGTCTTCTGGACTCAATAATATTGAGTTCAACAACTTTGGAGAACTCTGTCCTCCATTTTGATTTTTTTTCCCCTCAAGTGTCAGTCTGTAACTTGTTCCCACGTTTTGCTTTCAAACAGCACTGACCCATTCTCTGTTAAAAACACATTCTGCTATTTTGCTTTCAGACAGTGCTGACCTTCATTCTCCTATTCACACCTACTCTGGACTAAAGCTTTAGTCTTTCATACTATCATTCCCATTCCTTTATCTTGTGTCCCATGACATCTTTGTCATTTAATCTCTCCTGACCTCTTACCTATCCCTGATCTCCTATTCTGCTCCACATGCCCCTTCCCACATTTTCAACAGCATTAAACCCATCACATTTCTACCTCTCTTCAGTTCCGATCAAGAGTCATATTGGACTCAAAACATTAACTCTGTTTCTCCCTCCACAGATGCTGCCAGATCTGGTGAATTTTTCCAGCACTTTCTGTTTTTGTTTCAGATTTCCAGCATCTGCAGCGTTTTGCTTTTATTGTGTTGGATTGTAAGCGACCTTGCTTGTGGGATTTGATTCTTAGTGGTTTGTAGAGTGCAGCGGAGAGGTGATTATTTTGAGAGCAGGAGGAGTGAAGATGTTTATAGTGCTGAGATCTGGAAGTGGCTACACCCCAATAGTTACAGGTAACATGTGGAAATAGACCTGGGCTGTACGGTGTGGAGGGGACCAGTCTTGTTCTCACACTATCTCATTCCATTAGCCTAAACACTGTCAAAGTCACAGTACGTGACCCAGTCTCTCCTTAACACACTCAGCTAAGAATATCTTATCAACCAACCTAAGCAGGGAAAACAGAAGTTGTTACCATGACTACTGGCTGCAGGTTAAATTGTTCACTTGCAACTAAAGCAGGTACAGGAGTGGAGTTGGAGAGAGCTCCTAATTCAGAGAGTGAGGTAACACTATCAGCCTTAACCTTCAGATATCCTGGTTCTCACCTTACCTGAACAACCATTCACCCCCATTGAAATAACTCTTCAATCATCCCACAGTGTAGAAATCAGAGGGTACAGAGGAGGCCATTCAACCCATTGTTCCTGTGCTGGCTCTTTGAAAGATCTGTCCAATTAATCCCACTTCCCTCTGTTTATTTCCCAGAGCCCTGCAAATTTCTCATCTTCAACTATTCATCCAGTTCCTTTTTGAAAGTTCCTATTGAATCTGCTTCCGCCGCCCTTTCAGGCAGCGCCTTCCAGATCACAACAACTTGATGCAAAAATGAAGTTCTCCTTATCTCCACCTCTGGTTCTTTTGCTAATTATCTTCAACCTGTGCTTTCTGGTTACTGACGCTCCTGTCAATGGAACCAAGTTCTCCTTATGTACTCTACCAAAACCCCTGAAAATTTTGAACACCTCTATTAAGCCTCTCCTTAATCTTCCCTTGCTATAAGGAGAACAATCCCAGCTTCTCCGGTCTCCCCACAATACAAATAAACCCTGGCACCATTCTAGTAAATCTGCTCTGCATCCTCTTCAAGGCTTGACATCCTTTGTAAGTTGCGGAGCCCTGTTCTGCAAAAGAACTCTCCTTTTCCGTGGTCACACAGTAAAGACGCAGGAATGATGTCTTCAGATCTGATGCCCATTTGTGGGTTTTTCAGCTTCAGGTAATACACAGCATGAAAAATTTAGATAGAGCCTTTCACAGTCTCAAAAACTTCCAAAGTGTTTTACAACCAAAGAAGTCCTTTTGAAGTGTAGTCACAGCAAGCTCCCAACAAAACCAACAAACACCAACAGCCTGTATATCCTGGCGGGTATCGTTCCCCCTGATATAAGAAGAACGGTAGCCAGCAAGAAAGAGCGACTCCGTCAAACATCAGATGAGAGGCGCCCTCTACATGGTCATGCACCTACACCCAGCCACCTAAAGTCAAGGAAGAGCTTCATGAACAGTGTTGTTCCATTACAATCAACCCCATCTGAAGCCCGCATCGCCTTGTGGAAAGACCGGCTCGCCAGTCTCGAACAACCCCCAGCGATGGAAATTCTACCGGATGAAAGCCTTCCCCCAGGAGCTCATTGCAACTGGGTAACCTGGAAGTGCCTCAACAGACTTAGGACTGGTGTAGGTTGTTCAAAGGTGTCACTAAACCAAGGGATATACAACCAGCCCGACAACTTGTGAATGTGGAACTGAGCCACAGACTATACAACATCTCCTGCAATGCCTGTCGCTAGAGGAACCCTGCACTGTTGCAGATCTTGACGAATTCAACAATAAGGCGCAAAAATGTGTCCAGTTCTGACTGGGCCATGTATAGACTGTCCGTGGACATGATAAGAAGAGCAAACTCCCACAAACAACAGTCTGGTAATGATAGGATAAGCTGTTCTTGCGATGTTAATTAAGGGATAAATATTGGCCAGAGCCCTTGGGGGGGAGGGGGGGCAACTCTCAGCCTGCTCTTTGAAATATTGCCATGGGATCTTTTCTGTCTTTCTGGGTGAGTAGACAGGTCCTCTGTTTAATGTCTGATCTGAAAATCTGGGTTTATTAAAATCATAAACATCAAGTGGAGAAACGAAAACTAACTCAGAAATGTGAGTGAAAGGCAGATTAGATACAGAGGAAAGCTCTCTCTGTACCATTGCTACATCTCGCATCACTAGCTATGTTGCAGCATTGGTGGGTAAATTTGCTATTTGAGTTTTGTCGAGTGCGATGTTAAAGGGAGTTTGACCCACACAGTAGAATCCCTACATCTGTCCCATGTTGGGCCTTAATTCTTAAAGGGAGAAGAGTCTGTGCATGGGGCTGATTCAAACTAAACCCCTGGCTGGTGTTTTCATGATCGATCATCCAAATACGTCAAAATGAGAATTACACCCTGTTCAAACATAACACTTTGGAAATCACTGTAACCTTCTTGAGAGCTGAGAGGAGAGACATATGGAGTATGTTAGCAGCAAGAGACTGGGAAATAGTGTTAGGAGAGAATTGGAAATGGGGGAGGCTGAAAGGATTAAAAAATACAAACACATCCAAGTGCCATGCAGGAAAAGATCAGAAGGTTCCACACATCATCATTATTGGAGCATAATGATAGACACTCTGCCCCCATAATACCCCCCTACCCCCAGCCCTCAAACCCCTCCCCTACCACTCATATCCATATGCCCCGCCCCAACACATCCTCCATCTCTCATACCCCCCCACTCCCACTCTTCATACACCAGCTTCACTCTCACTCCAACCATTATTCCCCATACCCCCACCCCAGCTCCAACTCTCACCCCAAACTCATCACCCTCAACCCCTTGTATCCCTTCCTGCACCCTTAATAACCCCACCTTCACCACTCATACCCACCCCAACACCCCTCCACCACCACCACCCCCTCCCCATCCGCAGCTACTTTCCTTGTTCTGGTTAATCCTGGAGAGTTTCCATCACTATAGAGTCCACTTCCCTGGGACCAATGCCACAACCCTCATCCTCAGGCGTAAATGTCTCTGCTTTTCTCCACGCCGCCTGTTACACACGAGTCTCTCTCTGGTGAGCCCCAGCTATCCTTTGGGGGAAACGTTAAGCCGAGCCCTTGTCTGTCTGCCCAGGTTGACCCACCCATGGCATTATTGGAGACGCGCAGGAAGTTCTTCCTGTGCCTTGGCCAACATTCATCCCCCGACCAATAGCTTCAAAACTCAGATTGATTGGCCCCCTTCATCTCATTTACAAGGATGATACCAGAACGGAGAGGTTATAACTATCAGAAAAGGTTGAACAGGCTGGGACTTTTTTCTCTCCAAAAGAGAAGGCTGGTTGTTGGACCTGATATTATGATTATGAAAGAGTTTGATCGGTTCACTGCTTTTCTCCCCAGTTTCAAAAAAGAAAAATGATACAAATTCATAATTTCCATTACCATCATGTTAAATGTTGATATAATCTAATTATAAAAACAGAAAACGCTGGAAACATTCAGCAGGCCAGGCAGCATCTGTGGAGCGAGAAAGAGAGTAAACGCTTTCAGGTCACTGACCTTTCAGCAGAGCTCTGGTATTTGGTTTTGTAGTAAAAGCAGTGAACGTGGTGCTAAATCTCGAATACAAAAACAGCTTCTATTTTCTTCACTGGGATTTACAAACTGTGCCCTTTTCCCTCTCGGGTCAGTCTGACAAGTAAACTTAAACATGAATCTTCCTGATCCATCATTTGTTCTTCAAATAAATCATTGCTCCATCCGCACAGAATATTTACAATGTTTTTTTATCTTATTGAGAGGCAGGGCTTTAATCTCCTCCTGACTGATCCCTCAGGCTTTCTCGCAAATGTGGTCCCGTTGATAAGACGTTTTCTCGAATCACACGGTTTGATGGGGTCGCACAAGATTATTTCTGTGGAGTTTACACCTTCCCCACTATATCTGTGCGATTTAAATATTTTCCATGTGCAGTAACTAAGCCATGAAACCCCCCTCTTAGACTGGGTGGTCAGAATATACAGTCACACAGGGAGTGAAGGGAATCACAGTAACACACCATTGGAAATGCTTATTGATGTCAGACAGCGTTAGTCCTCAGGGAATTGTGTTAGGACAGGGACAATTGTCTTCTGACTTCACAGTGAAATGGTACAGACCAGGCCAAAGGGCAGAGACGTCCCCATTTGTAAAAGAAATTTACTCTCGAGTAGCATTGTTCACTCACTAATAAACTGCAGCTCACTCAACTGAACCAGGAATCAGAGCTACTCATTCCATACAGTTCATTCCCATTGCAATTCTCATACCATTGTTATGATCCCAGCTGGTGTTAATACTGGACAAGTCAGATCCCAGGGCGAAACCTGACTTGTTAGATCCTAACTTTTATTTTTTTTTAAATGTTGAGGGAAATTTACTGAACAAATTGACATGGGTCTGCTTATGAAATTTTAACACAAAGAATAAAACATTTATTAAATAAGAAAAATGAGCCATACTACACCAGACAAAAATGTTGGAAAGGTCTCAATACAAACACAAGAAAATGATTTAAATATTCACTATTCCTGCACCCCAACTATATCTTTACAGACACATAGAAATTCAGAAAGATTAAAAAATTTACCATATCGATCTTATGCAATAATATACAGGGTAAGTATGTGGTACATGTGAACCAACTTGCAAGCTGTGGTCAGACACACCACATTCCAAAGTAAATGACAGATGCGACCAATGCAGATTCCATGGATTTCTCAACAACCCACTCAGACGCCTGTCACACTGTGAGCCAACCAGCCTCACTGAAACTCTGTCTTTCTCACGAGGGTTTCCAATCCCACATTCGAAGAATTCACCTTGGAATTCTTTCTAAACGGTGTTCCCATTCAGGCGGCTTCAACAAGAATCCACCTTCAGGGTTTTATTCTCGCCTTCTGGGATTCCTTTCCTCTGGATCTCTGAGTACACTCAAGCTTCATCATCCAAACACACTTTCAGATATTTGGCCATGCGAAGCAGAGCCCCACTTCTCCAAAAGGCTTTCAGTTAGGAGTCACCAACTGTCGGCTGCCTCCTCGGATCTTCTGGGCTTCTCTCAAGCCCACTTTGCTTCAAGTCTGTTCCCTGCAGCTATGTCTTTAATTTAGAGCCTATTCCTCTGCTCCTTATTTTTAACTTAATAGGACCGGTTTCAGATTCCAATCCTTGTCCCTTAACTTGAGACTTCCTTCTGGGACCTCTTCCTGTCCCACTCCCTGGTTTGGGACCCTCCCCCCTGTCCCCCTCACCATGTCCTGCTCCCTGGGTCACTTTGCTGTGGGGCAGCCTTATTTAAAGTCGGGGGGTTTCCGTCTGACGTTTAAATTCAGCCTTGAGTCTTGCTGTGTACTTCTGCTGCTATTCAATCTCACTTTGTTCTTAGCCTGACAACCCATCTGGCACACATCACAAATGGGTGTGGGTTGTTTATCGATGACTGATATAAGCTAATGAACATGTCATGGAGTCATTTATGGCACAGAAAGAGGCCATTCGACCCATCTAGTCTCTGCTGGCTCTCCTTGGAGCAATTCAGTCAGTGCCATTCTCCCACTCTATGCCTGTGTTTCTGCAGGTTTATTTCCTTCATGTGCCCATCCAATTTCCTTTTCATTTGCATTTTAACCACATTTTTTAGTGAAGTTTTTTAGAAACTTCTTTGAATGCATGTTGTTTTAGGAATTAAAGGTTCTTTTATTCAAACGCATTCTGTGGAAAAATGACTAAAAATCCCCAAACATAAAGCCTTGCCTTTTCCAACCTGCACCTAAGTAGCTGGGCCAGGGTGAGTTGGCTATAGCTCTACAGGGTGAGCATTGCATTGGGAACCTGTAGGCTCTGCCTGTAGAGATTTCCCAGTCTGGAGACTGTTACCTATGGGATGGATTTCCACTGGATTAGAACAATAACAGGCGAACTTATTTTGGCTTCGCATCTGTCAGGCAGATCACAACCAACCGGGGTGAGTCCAGCTGGTGTATAACACACAGAGATACACACATGGGGCAGAACTTTACCCTTGGCGGGCGGGCGCGTGCCTGACATGCCTGCGCATGAAATAAAGCGCGTTGACGTCGGACGAGCGTCCCGACATCAACGCGCACTCTCGCGATACTTCGCTAGGCGCACCCGCCATTAATTCAGTGGCCAGTTAAGGTCCTTGAGAGACAAACTGACTCCGAGTTTACGAAGCCCGTGCGATTTTCAGGCCGTTGCATGGGCAAAATAGGCAGGCGACAATTTGCAAAACCACATCCACGGGTGGGATAAGAGGGGTCATTGGTTTTGCTGAAATGATTAATGAGGAGTTCAGGATATCACTTGCTGCTGGTTGTTCCTGTGAACAGGACGGCTTCATCTTGCTTCAGAGCTGCATTCAGAGAATTTAGAGGCTTCAGTTCAGGACTCTGTTGTCTTCCAGGCCCCCAGAGGATTCACACCGCTTGGACCCTTCCAGGTATCAGACAGCTTTCCCTTACGCCATTGCAGCCTGGCCAACCCCACCTGAGGAACACCTCGCAGGGCTCAGCTGATTCGTGACCTTGGAGCCACAACACTCAGTCCAAGCAGCCAGGGCTCACTCCCTTGGCCAGCTCCTGGCTTATTGACATTTGCCACTCACACTTTAACACCTCTGAGGTCCACGGGGGGGGATGGGCAGCTCTTAACTGTTCCGTAAAGTGACCCACGCCAACACGGTACTCGCCCTTACCCGATCGCAGGAGATCGGTGAAGCAATTCCGGCACTGCACCCATGTGCGCCTCACCACGTCTTGGCTGCTGACCCTGGACGCCAGCCACCTCCTCCCTGGCCTTTTTGGTGAGGTGGGTGGTGGTGGGGGGGAACCTCCTCCTCCTGTCCCCGGGGACAAGTGTTCCTCTCCTGGCTGCCACCTCCTCCAGGAGGGCACTGCGGCACTCGTCCGGAAAACGCGGGGCCGATTGCCCCGCCGACCTGCCCTCCCGCCTGCTGTGTCCACCCGCTGCGGCGTCCATGCCCACAACGTCCACCTCTTTCGGTGGCAGCCTTTAGGGCCACATTTGAATCGGCCAATGGCAACCCGGCGGACATTAAGCCCCCGGCTTCGTGCTGATTGAAAGGCCTTAATTGGCTTCCCAGCGTAAAATCATAGTGCGCTGCCGATCGCATGCACGCCAAGGGTTAAATTCTGCCCATGGTTACCTGTAGCACACACACACGGTGGAATTTTACAGCCCTGTCATGGCGGGGGTGGGGCTGTAAAATGTGATGAGGTGTAAAATTCCACCCATAGTTCCCTCTCCCTCTATCTTTCACACACACATACAATTCCCTCTCTCTCTCTCTCTCCCTCACACACACACACAGTTACACACAAACACACACACAGTCTGCTCTCCCTTTCACACACACACACACTTACACAAACACTTACATAGACACACACAATTACACATAAACACACACACAGTCTGCTCTCCCTTTCACACACACACACACTTACACAGACAAACACTTACATAGACACACACAATTACACATAAACACACACACAGTCTGCTCTCCCTTTACACAGACACACACTTACATAGACACACACACACACAGTTCGCTTCCCCTCTCTCTCACACACACACACGGGGCAGGATATCCCTGTTGGCGAGCGCGGGGGGGGGGGGGGGGGGGCACTCGTCAACGTGTAAAATGACTCGCGGTGACGTTGGGCGGAACTCCCGACATCACCGTGCCCCATTTAAATTTCTCGGTAGGCGGGGGCGCAGCAAAATCAGCTGCATGCCCGCCGACCGGTCAATAGCCAATTGAGGCCATTGACAGAGTCATTAAACTAATTAATGGACCTGCCCGTCCAACCTTAAGGTTGGCGGGCAGGCCAGGAGCCCCGGCGGGAATTAGAAAAAGCCTGAAACCTCATCCACGGGCAGGATGAGGTTTCATGTAGGTTTTTAAAAATTTTAATGAAGTTTTTGTTTAAAATTATGGACATGTCCCAGCTCATGTGACATTGTCACACGAGGGGACATGTTAGGAGTTTTTTTTTTCCCCTGCTTTTAATTTCTGTCACAGAACAGCCGATCTCCCTGAGGCTGCACTTAGCCTCAGGGAGATGAGTGCGCTCTTTCATGCGCATGTGCCAAAGAGCGCACTCTGGTTTTTGGGATTCCCCCCACCCGCACAGGGAGAGCACAGCGCTTCTGTGTGGACGTCACGCCGGGCGGGCTTTAATTGGCCCGCCCACATAAAATGGCGCCATGCACCCGATCAGGGGCGCCGACCAGAAACGCGCCCGCCCTTCAACTTCGCCCCCGATGGGTGGGGGGGGTGGGGGGGGAATCTTGCCCACAGTTCGCTCCCCCCTCCCCCTCTCTCTCTCTCACATACACACACACTTACACAGACACACAGTTACTTCTCTGAGTTCAATCTGATAATGGATCGGTGAAACAATTGCGAGATGTCTGACAGTTAACGGGCAGTTGGGAAAATTCAGGGAGGATGTTTAATGGCTGGAAAGTAGGGAGAGAGGAGTGATCAGAGTGCTCATGACAATAAGATAAGGTTATTGTCCCGTCCAGGAGACAGGAAGAAATATACATATGTATATATATATATATATATATCTATATCTATGTGAGGCTGGCTACTTTCTAAAATTATTTACTTCTGTTTTTTTAAAATGGGCAATTGCTGGGCTCATAAAACGGCTGCAGCTGATCACATGCTCATGGATGATTCTCAGCTCTTCCAGTTGACAAAAACAAACTCATCATCCTCCTGGAATGTGACTTGTATAAACATTCCAGCCAAGCCAACACAAAGGATTGGTAGACGATGCGTCGGCACCTCTGAAGAGAACCAGAGCCCAGGTGAGCAGCCCTGCCTTTGACCTCCATCTCCCTCTGAGTCTGCTTTGCAGAAGGAACCCTGTATTTCTCCTACAGGGTGAACTAATACCCAGGATACTATTCGGGACTTGTCGTCTCCAACGTTGAGATAATGGCTAACAAAAAAACAAAAATGCCTGGGAAAACTCAGCAGGTCTGGCAGCATCTGCGGAGAGAAGCACAGTTAACATTTCGAGTCCGAATGACCCTTCAGCAGAGCTGAGTAAAAATAGAAGAGAGGTGAAGTATATCCTGACGGAGAGAAGAACAAAACTTCTTCAAGGTAGGCATTCCTTGAAGAGAAGTGACAGTCAATTAAACACTGAGATAAAAGCAAAAAAACTGCGGATGCTGGAAATCCAAAACAAAAACAAAAATACCTGGAAAAACTCAGCAGGTCTGTGATAATGGCTCTTCAGTTCGCTACTCACCACAGTGGGTTTTAGCAAGGGCACCTTGTTAGCTAACAGCTTGACCCAAAAGACCCTGTCACATGACCGAGACTCGAACTGTTTGAGTTCCTCTAATTATACAGCTTTTGAGTTTTATCTTCAGCTGTGGTTTAACCTCTGAAGAGAACCAGAGCCCAGTTGAGCAGCCTGCCTTTGACCTCCATCTCTCTCCAAGTCTGCTTTGCAGAAAGAACCCTGTATTTCTCCTACAGAGTGAACTAATACCCAGGATACAAGAACACTTTGCTGCATCTTCGACAGACTCAACCTGCAACTGAGTTCCTAGGACCAAGGCAAGGAATTCTGTCAGACAAAGCCACCGTAAAGAACCTTCCTTGGACATTGGGTCATGCTTGCGGACAGACCGAAGGTGTTACATGACCCAGGCCTCCCTGTCGCTTGCCATTTCAACACACCACCCTGCTCTCATGCCCACATGTCCGTCCTTGGCCTGCTGCAATGTTCCAGTGAAGCTCAACGCAAACTGGAGGAACAGCACCTCATCTTCCGACTAGGCACTTTACAGTCTTCCGGACTTAATATTGAGTTCAACAATTTCAGATCATGAACTCTCTCCTCCATCCCCATCCCCTTTCTGATCCCCCCTTTTCCAATAATTTATAATTTTTTAACAAGTATATTTTCTTTTCCCACCTATTTTAAAATTTATTTTGATCTATTGTTTCATCTCCACCTTTTAGCCCATTTCGATCCCTTCCCCCCACCCTACCCCCACTAGGGCCATCTGCCACTAGCTTGCTTCCCTTAATGTCCCCATTAGCACATCCTTTAGATAATATCACCACCGTCAACACCCCTTTGTCCTTTTGTCTATGACATCTCTGGCAGTCTCTTCTTGGCCTCCACCTATCACTGGCCCCCTATCGAGCTCCTTCTGTCCCACCCACCTCTACCAGCTTATATTTCATCTCATTTCTATATTTTTTAGTTCTGATGAAGGGTGATACGGACTCGAAACGTCAACTGTAGCCCTCTCCGCAGATGCTGTCAGGCCTGCTGAGTTTTTCCAGGTATTTTTGTTTTTGTTCTAGATTTCCAGCATCCGCAGTATTTTGCTTTTTTCCTTGGACATTGGTTATGGACTCACCTGAAACCATAACTCTTATTTTCATTGTGGTCTTTCCCTGTACCCCTTTCTTTCCCTTATCCTTCTTTTATTGTATGAGTGCAAAATGGGGCGCATGTTGCAAAACTTCTTTCCCGCATTTTGTGTGTGTGCAAAATAAACCAACCCTCTTATTTTACCTTATCTCGAGTTTGCTGTGGGGTTATTAGTAGAGGATTGGAGCACTCCAAACTGGAGGGTTGGGGAAACTACGCCACCACTTATAAAGTGGGGGGGGGGGTGGAATCAGAAAGCAAAACCACCTTTCTGTTTACAGACAGGTAGTGAGAGGAGAAATCAGGGCTGCTTAAATTAAACCTCCTACGGCCTGTAACACTATGTTCTGTCACATACTCTCTGCTGAAACAGACCAGTTACTAAACAGAGGCAGTCGGAGCAAAGAACCGGACGACATTAGAGAAGCTGAGAGAGATAAAAGCTCCATTTAATTCTGTGATAAGGTTTAAATTGAATTTCATATTTAGAGGCACAGCATCCAAAGGGCAACCAATCAGTGCACATTGTAACACATTAAATGTCATATTGACATTGTCATAATTAGGATCAGGAAGGTTAGTGAAAGGGAACATGGAGAAAAGGGAAAAGATTGAGATGAAATGTCTTGTTTAGTCTGTGATATGCAGTGAACAGTGGGATATTAAGTGAAGGTAATAAGTTGTCTGCTTGTTGTTTAAGGTTTGTATCAGTGTAAGTGACTTCTCATAGAAAGGGTTTTCGTCAAAAAAATTCTGAGGAATTGATCAGCTGGCAAGACAGTTTTTAAAGACTTATTAAAAAAAGGAATTTCTCTCACCATGTTGTGGTACATTGTTGTGGAGATTCAGCATGGTAAAGACATTGGAAATGAAGGATCACACATACTCCCTGTGTAGGGAATCCTTAACCTGCTTAAACAATTAACTCCACACTGAGATACAGCTCTCTGTGCCAGCACGTCGTGAGAGTCAAACTGCAACTGTTAATCTTTCACATTTTGTGCTGCAGCCATTTTATATTTTTTCTGAACGAGACTTCTTCTGAATGCAATGTTTCCTTTCTTGTGTCAATTTAGGAGATGGTGTTCCTCCCAATCAGGTATCACTGGAGATGATGTCGGAATCTTTCTGTTATATTTAGGCTTCTTGCAAATTCCAGCATTGCAGGTTCATTAAATGATGACTTTGCTACTTTTGTCTTCCAAAAGACAGTGTCTGGGCTGAGAATTCACCTTAACCAGAGGGTATCCTCTCTGCCATTAGAAATACCAGGGCTAGGGCCTGATTGGTGCAGACCTCTCATACGTTCTCAGAACTGATAGGTTAATTGCACAATTGACCCTGTGACCCACACAAAAGTAATGAGCCAGAAAGTTATTGAACTCCAACAAACTGAAATAAGAGTGCCCTTCTCAAGGCTGCAGGTTAGAAAAAGACTGTCATTAAATGGGAAGCTCCTCAGAAGCACCCTATAAACACCCAGTTTAGCAGCTTCGAATGATCTGTGCTGGAGATATGAAGAACTTAATGGCAGCTATTATCCCAGTATATAAAATAGAAGCACGTGGGGACTCTACAAGTTCATCGTACACAACAGGAACTTTATGAGCCACTTTGCCTTCTCATGTTTAGCCCCCTCGCTTTCCTCTGCAGTGAGTAACATTGACAAAGGACACGAACCAAGGGTGGAACATCAAGAACAGCAGCTTGAACTTGCACACACCTCTTTAATGTAAGGGAAATCTCACAGCATAAAGGAAAAATAGACACTGAATGAGGAAAGGGGGGAGGTGACTATAAATCTGGGTAGAGAGGCAGGGTTGAGAAGGTGCTTAAAGGGGAGGAAGGGGATTGGGTTGAGGGGGTGACAGGGACAAGGCTGCATGGTTCACCCTCATGGTCAGGCAATGGGGGATGAGGGGCTGGGCTACAGAGAGGAACTGGGTGTTCAGGGTGGAGGGTGAAAAGAATTCCCAAACCTGGTTGATTGTATTCCGGAGGTATCATCACATGACCTCTCACCTTGCCTGGTCACATGGTCTTTTATTCTCCAGTATGTTTATAACTAACTAACAAACAAAATGAATAAAACACACCATTTGCTTGAAGCCACAATGATCTTTCTCCCTGATTTCGTTTTTGCAGTATTGTCCTGGAGATGAATCTTTAATTGTTGGACAACCCTAGAGGATGACTTAACTCTAACCGGAAGCCCGGAGGCTGGCCACATTTTGGCCCCCAGGCCTCATTAACGTGTTTTAAACGAGTTGCTGAGACCTGTTCTCGTTCCACAGGTGGCTGGAGTATTTTACTCCAGGTCATTAACTCCCCCACCACCGGCAGCAACTGAATGGTAAGTGTTGGCGGAGGGTCCAATCTATTGGACTGAAAACTGGGAATGCTCCTATTCCTGCTGACTGAAGGAAATAAACTTTGTTCAAAAAAATGTACCTTACATTGATGTAGAGTTGTCGACCCTCCAGGATTGGCTGGTGTCTCCAGGGATTGAAGATCAATCTCTAGGACACTGCTGTGTGCCACCCTGGAGAAAAATCATCGGGACATTAAAAAAGATTGAGTTTTTTTTTTGGTCATTTTCTTTGAACATTTCTCTTTACCAGATATAAAAATATTTAAAATGAGGCAAAAGGCTGTTTGGCTGACAGTAAAGCATCCAACCATCCAATTGGGTAATAAGTCTAAATGCAAAATACTGCGGATGCTGGAAATATGAAACCAAAACAGAAAATGCTGGAAAAACTCAGCAGATCTGACAGCATCTGTGGAGAGGGAAACAGAGTCTTAGAAGGGTCATGCGGACTCGAAATGTCAACTCTGTTTTTCTCTCTCCACAGATGCTGTTAGGCCTGGTGGGTAATAAGACTCTTTGCTTTCCAATTGGTGTAGGAAGGCAGCACATCACAAGGGTGGATGTGTTGGCCGAATAATGGCTGGAGCGTGGGGCCAAATCGTGTGATGAAACCTCCAGGAATACATTTCGTCACGGTGGGTAACCCTAGGTTAATGGCTGCTGCTTAGGTCACTGAAGATCCTTGACACATACACTTACCTACTCATTGCTGCCCTAAACTCTAAGAGGGACCTCAAGTAGGTCTTAGGCTTCCCTTTAACATATATAATGGCCCAAACTCTGACCCTCTGAGACAGCTGACAATTACCTGACTTAAGTGAGTTTTGTGTGTCTTTGGGAGTGGAAAATGTCGGTCCCCAAAACTGACCTAAAATTGGGTGCGATGAGATCCAACTTCACCCCAATCCCCTTGGACACTGTCTGTTTCAGAACAGGAACAGTTATTATGACAAGCACTTCAGGCGTAGATTACTTTCAATGATTTCAATGCAATAGAAAGGGGATTGAGGCTTTCTAAAGAGAGAATGGCAGGTCTGCAGGATTTAACCATGTCACTTTTCATGGGCCACTAACTGAGTGCTAGATGGAGGATCAATAAAAAGCTCAAAAGAGAAACTTTTTGTGTCAGCAGCATCCTTCCAAGTTGAAATATTTAATTGATGGCCATTTATTTCCACTAAAAACAAGAGAGTTCCTGCATAACTCACAGCCAGGCTGTGTGACAGACACTGCCTCACTAATCACATTCAGTGTCAGTTTCTCACTCTCACTTGTCAGCAGGAGTCTAGAAGCTTCTTGCTCTGCATGGTCAGCACACTATCATGATCGATGACAATTTTGTGACACATTAGGGCTGGTGAGAGATCATTTCTCTCTCTCACCTCTGGCATTTCTTTCTTTATCACATTGATGGTGCTTTGATCCACGTTTCTCCAGAATTAACTCTTTTTAAACTCCAAGGATCTCGCCTACATCTTATTCCTATTCCCACCAGCCTCACTCTGTAGAAATCTAGGCTCATCACCCTGTCTCTAATCTCATTCTTCCTCTCAAAGCGTGGAACTTCTCACCTCTGTCCTGTCCTCTCTGCCAATCTGCAGGCTTCTCAAACCTGTAGGTTTAGAACTTGGAGCATTAGTAGGTTCAGTTTGAGCACTTAATTGTAGCTGACTCCCCATGCAGTACTGAGGGAGTGCTGCACTATTGGAGGTTCCATCTTTTGGATGAGATGTTAAACTGAGGGCCCATCTGGCCTCTCAAGTGGGCATAGAAGATCTAGTGACACTTTTTGGAGCAAAGATTGGAGTGTTCCTGGCCTTCTCTCAATCTACATTGCCAAACATAAATTAACTGGTTATTAACTGGTTGTTAACTGGTTATTAACTGTGGCATCTTGTTCTGAGTAAATTGGCTGCCATGTTTGCTTACAAAACTGCAGTGTCTACACTTCATTTTGATTCTCAGCGTGTGATCGTAAGTTATTAAAAGTGGGAGGACAGGTAGAGAGAGCTGTTTCTAAAGCATACAGTATTCTAGGCTTCATTAATAGGGGCATAGAGTACAAGTACGAGATGAACTTATGTAAGACACTGGTTAGACCTCAGCTGGAGTATTGTGTACAGTTCTGGGTGCCACACTATAGGAAGGATGTGAACGCATTGGAGAGAGTGCAGAAGAGATTTACGAGAATGGTTCCAGGGATGAGACACTTCAGTTATGAGGAAAGATTGGAGAAGTTGGGACTGTTTTCCTTGGAGAGGAGAAGGCTGAGAGGAGACTTGATAGAAGTTTTCAAAATTATGAGGGATCTGGACAGAGTAGATAGGGAGAAACTGTTCCTGCTCGTAAACTGATTGAGAACCGGAGGGCAGTTTTAAAGAGTTTTGCAAAAGAAGCAAATGCGAGGTGAGAAGATTTTTTTCCACACAGCGAATAGTTTGGGTTTGGAATGCACTGCCTGAAAGTGTAGTGGAGGCAGGTTCAACTGAGGCATTCAAGAGGGAATTGGATGATTATTTAAATAGAAACAATGTGCAGGGTTATGGGGAAAAGACAGGAGATTGGCAATAGTTAAAATGCTCAGAGAGCCTGTGCAGACACGATGGGCCGAATGGCCTCCTTCTACATCGTAACAATTCCAAGATTCTGTGATCATGTGCTGCACACATACAAGTTCCTTATTTCCATTCAACTGCTCCTTTACACAGTCCACTCTCATACCATTTCCAAGCCTGATGCTGTCCTCACCTGAATTCTCCTGTCAAAAGTTTTCTTATCATCAGTTGTTTAGTTTGGACTTGGGATGGTTCATCCCAATCAGCCTCACCCCCACGGTATCTTCACTTCCTCAAGTCCAAGCAGAGCTGACCTGGGTCTATCTGCTACATAACCGGTTTAAGTCATCTATGTAGATCTGGTTGGACCACATCAAGTACTATTGGACTATACTCTACTCATCGAAGCTGACCATTCTTCCAGGATCACTAGAGCGGGGATAACTGCCTTGGTTTGTTTTCACTACTAGCAACCATCTCCTTAACCCCGTCACCTCCACTTGCACCTCCAACAAGCTCAAGGAGCACATAGACTGCTTATCAGCAGAATAAAGACTATTCCTTCAGGTACCTCTGCTGTCCCTTAGCAACATCATCTGTAGACATGGGTCAGATTATATATGCATATTGGTGATCAACTCTCTCGACTCCTTCTGTCTTTGTATTGTCATACTGATTATCTGACATGCAGACTTGGATGAACCACAACTTTGGTCAGATAATCATTGGGAGACTGAAGCCATTGTCTTTGGTCATTGCCTCAAAGTAGCCTTGTCACCAATTCCATTCTTCACTCTCACACTAAACCAGATATTTTGCATTCTTGGTGTCCTATTTGACCCTAAGATGAGCTTCCGACCCATATCCTCTCCATCACTAAGATCATTTACTTACAGCACTGTAACATCACCTGATTCTGCCCTCAGCTTATCTGCTGCTGAAACCCTCGCTTCATGCCTTTGTTACTTCTAGACTATTCCAGTGCACTCCTGGCTGGCCTCCCACATTCTACCCTCCATCTTGTATTTCAAAGCCCTGTACCGAGTCCCAATGCCCATCACCTGTGTGTTCACTGACCTATAATGACATCATTCATAGATCCTGTGTACAGTTTCCAAGGACTGATGTTTCAGTTCTGGTTGCCTATGTTGTGAAAGATAAGTGTAGGAGACTGCATGAGTGTTCCCATCAACACCTTGAGGGCACAGGGTCTTGGATATTCTGAGATCAGAAATTGATTAACTGATACATTCAAGTTTGATGTGTGTGGAGGAATGTTGTCCATGTCCAATAGGAATTACACCGTTCATAAATTATTATCTTAATACCAAATTAAGCAGATAGAAAATTACAAAGCATTGAGTTAAAAATATGAGAAAAAGATTTTGTGCCAAAGTAATTAAAGAAGAAATGAGGATTGATATTATAATTAATTGAACTGTAAATCTATGATTAGTTTAAACCATGCGATCTAATTACAGAATGAATTAAGCAGAGTGTGAAATATAGTGGATATGAGTAACTATACACAGTGAGAATTGAGTGAATATAAGCCATCCTCTCCAGCTGTATTTAAAAATGTTAATCTGAAAGTTTGTATAGACTTCATAACTCCGTCTATGTAATCATCGCTATAAAACCCTCTTTTCCATAATTTCCCATTTAGTAATCCTTGCTACAAAACGCCAATTATATTACACTTGATATATATATAAAACTCTTCCTTGTATAAACTCTCCCTCACAAAAGCCACTCAAAGACCCCATAAGTATATATGCCCCCTTTATCGCACTGTATGTAACTTCATCTTATATAACTCCATATTTATATTTACCTCTATGTGTTTAATTTCTATTTATATATCGGCCATGTGTGTATAATTCCCTGTAGCCAATCTCATTAGACACTCCAGCCATGAGAATGGAAATCCCCCCATAACCCTCCATGTGAAAACCTTTGCTCCAGCTGCTGATAGCGGGGATAAGCTGTATAAGATGCATGTAAAAGATCCCTAGCACTATTTTGAGGAAGAGCAAGGGATATTTTCTCCGTGTCCTGCCCTAATCCATAACTAGCATCATCTGTTCATCACATTGCTGTTAGGGAGAGCTTGCTATGCGCAAATTGGTTGCAACATTTCCTACTTAACAATAGTAACTAAACTTCGAAAATATTTCACTGAGGTTGTGAAACCTGCTACTGATATCCAAAATCACTCTTTCGATCAAGTCAGGTGGAATAATAATTCTGATTAAACTGTCAGCCTGGGGGACAGCCTGATGTCCCTCAATGGCCCCTCATTCTCTTTCTCATCTATTTTTTTTCCTAACCTGCCTCAGGCAGAGCCTGGTAAGGTTTGTAACACAGACCACTAGCCTCTCTAAACATTGCTCCCATCGCCTGTCCTCCTCCTGAACCCTTTCCAAAAAACATTTGCAATGCATCATCCAAACTCTTTGCTGGAAATCGTTGACACTCTGGAGAAACCTACCAGCTGGACTTGACATTTCTCATCGTAATATTTGGCCATTACTGTACCCTTTCCCCCGAAGACAGGTCCAGTACATCGGTGCATTTTGTTGTTCTTTTAGGAATTTGGCCATTTTATAGGAAATATGTTAGAGTGAAAATCAAACCAGAATATTGCCCAATCACCTCTTGTGAATGTGTTCCTAATTCCTCTGTTCTCATAAACCAGCTGCTTTGTGTCACTTTTTATCTCTCTCTCTCTCTCGCTATCTTTCCCTGGGATAACTGTTCAGCTCTGGAACCTGTGTGCGCACAGTGTGTAAGAGTTGGTAACTTTGCCTCAGTGACTGGTCTTCAATAAGATGCCATTCACGGTCAGTCAAAACAAACAATTAGACTTCATTTTAGCACTTCCAACTCCACTCTCTGAATTACTGGGGCCTTGGGGTTCATACATCACTGCTGGGGGGCAGGTCCCACACACACTGACTCTCACTTGGGTACTGGTTCCACACACATTGACTCTCACTGGGGTACGGGTCCCACACACACTGACTCTCACTTGGGTACTGGTTCCACACACATTGACTCTCACTGGGGTACGTGTCCCACACATACTGACTCTTGCTGGGGTACAGGTCCCACACACACTGACTCTCACTGGGGTATGGGTTCCACACACACTGACACTCACTGGGGTGCGGATCCCACACACACTGACACTCACTGGGGTGCGGGTTCCACACACACTGACTCTCACTGGGGTGCGGGTCCCACACACACTGACTCTCACTGGGGTGCGGGTCCCACACACACTGACTCTCACTGGGGTACAGGTTCCACACACACTGACTCTCATTGGGGTACGGGTCCCACACACACTGACTCTCACTGGGGTATGGGTCCCACACACACTGACTCTCACTGGGGTATGGATCCCACACACACTGACTCTCACTGGGGTACAGGTTCCACACACACTGACTCTCACTGGAGTACAGGTTCCACACACACTGACTCTCACTGGGGTACGGGTTCCACACACACTGACTCTCACTGGGGTACGGTCCCACACACACTGACTCTCACTGGGGTACGGGTCCCACACACACTGACTCTCACTGGGGTATGGGTCCCACACACACTGACTCTCATTGGGGTACGGGTCCCACACACACAGACTCTCACTGGGGTACGGGTCCCACACACACTGACTCTCACTGGGGTACGGGTCCCACACACACTGACTCTCACTGGGGTACGGGTCCCACACACACTGACTCTCACTGGGGTACGGGTCCCACACACACTGACACTCACTGGGGTACGGGTCCCACACACACTGGGCGGAATTGTCCCCAAAATCAGCAAAGTCCGATATCGGGCGGGGAAAGCAGTGTTTGACCTGCCAACAGCAATGGCGGCTCTTTCCGCCGTATCGTGCAGCACTTTGTTTATAAAATGTAGAGGATCGCCCCAATCTCACCGCAGGCCTTCAGTAATCCGGGCGCCATATTTAAAGGGCGCCCCTGCCCAGAGCTAACACTCTCTAAGGGATTGGTGCAAAGTCATGGCTACCAAAGGGAGGAAACATGCTGCCCCCAAATTTAGCAACGTCTCCCTCGGGCGCTAACACAGTGGAGGCCCCCTGTGACGTCCTCTAGCCCTGCTCTGGGTGAGGACCATCAAGCAAGGTCATCAATCCAGCATGGGAGGCAGTGGCAGCGGTGGTCAGTGCCAACGCTCTGTAAAAGAGGACGGCCACCCAGTGCCTAAAGAGGATGAATGATGGTCTCTACTCTGATAGGGTAAGTCACTCTTCTCATCATTCTCAACTCACACTTACAAATCCATCACACTCCCGCAGGGATCTCACTCACTGTCAGTTCAAGAGACATCACCATTCACACTCTCAGACACACCTTCATCTGCCCTGTGGATGGTGTCCTCATCTCGTTCATGGCACCACTCACCACCCACACATGCCAGGCTTCCTTTTCATCTGGCCTGGCAGGCGTCCTGCTTATACTCTCTCCATCTGTCTTCATGCAGCGCAAGCTGGCACACAACGAAAGGGAGAGGTCGCAGACTGATGGGAGAATGCCTGATTTCAAGATCCTCACATACTTTGAAAATAGAGTCACGCAGCTGACCGGCGATGATCTGAACCATTCCTGGGCTGATGGTGAGGTCGGCGATGCTCAACCAAGTGAGGATCCAGCAGTGCAGTGTCCATCGGACAACCATGCGGTGAGTGAGTTCCCCTGTTCTGCAGTCCCCATGCCATGCACTAATTGTCTCTCCTTACTTTCACAGGCACATCTGGGAAGCAGCCGAGAGGGTCCACGAGCCATGTCCTTGACTCAAGCCCCGAGGAAACCTCGCAAGAGGAATCCACAGACACTGACATTGATGACCGTCACCCACACCCTCCACCAGCGCAGAGACACACACCTCAGTGGGACCTAGCCCTAGAGTAGCCTCGGGGTCACAATCTGGTGATAACATTGCACTGTCTGATCCACAGCAGGCAGAGGCAGGGACTTCCCTGGTCTCCAGCGCTCAGAGGACCGCTGGAGACCAGAAATCTGCTGAGTCCGAGCCAGAAGAGAAGCCTCTGGACTCGGTCATACCTCAGTTGCTGCAGCTACAAAGGCAAGCTCGGGAACATCAGGAAGGGATGTCCGCTGCACTTTTCAGATTGCAAGGCATGATGGAGGAGTCCATCCACCTTCAGGCTGAGGTGAAAGCGCCAGCATGCCAACGCACCAAGGTCAACACTGGTAAGATGGCGGCTGCCATGGAGACCTTGGTCCAGGACATTGGTCTTGCACTACTGAAAGAGCTGCCCTTCATTGCTGAGGCACTTGCAGGCATCCATCAATGTCAACGCGAGACGGGGGTGCAGGGCAGCTCGATCTCACTCCAGCTTCCCCTTCCTTTGAAGAATTCAGCCAGGGGTCCTCAGCCATCCATAGGGAGGAGGATCAGCAGGTGTACCCTCCGGGCCATCCACCAAGGTGATCGCGGGAATGTCCGGCCCATCCGAATCCCCTCTTTCTGTGACTCAGCAGCTCCAGCTCCACAGGCCAAGGAAGGTGCCACTGCCACACAGGATCAACCTGAGAGCAGGCTGGGACCCTCCAGGTCTCGGCCCTCCAGAGGATGCCCGCCAAGATCGGGCGTAGCAGTCAGCAGGCTGCCTCCAACTCCACTGTGGATGTCGGGGGAGAACTCAGACGTAGAGCCAGGGTTAGGAAAGTAAGGAAGATTTATCTTTTATATGTATATACGGAACAAGACAAAACAAAACATGTAAACAAAGTTCAAACAGATCCATTGCAGCGGCAATACGAGTTCCGGTCCCTCATTATTTCTGCTGCATGACAATGTGTACACTCAGCCTAGGAAGTTGGTCACCACTAGATGAAGAATGGTGCTAGCAAAGAGAAAGCCTGCAAATGCTCGCTCAGCTGAGATGCCAATGAAAGTTCCTTTGTTCTGAGGGTTGATCTGTACCTGCAAACCAACTGCCAGCATGAAGGCCCTCACACAGACGATTAATCTGGACAGGAAGGAGTTGAAGGGGAAAGTACTGACCAGCGCGCAGTAAAGGAACTGGGCTGTTCTGCTCAGCGCCATGGACAGCAGGTACAAGCCCAGCAGCTTCAGCCGGAGCAGAGTTCCTACTGTGCATTCCTGAGGGAAGCGACTGACCAGCACAGCCTGGGCACGGGTATTAATCAGTTGTACTTAATGTTCACTTTTGTCAATAAATTCCCAAGAATGTCTTCTTGTCTAAGGCTCCTGGTTATGTTGAGCAGTGTTCGTGTCATGCAGATGTGAAACCTTGTTTCCTGCACAAAATGAAGGCTAGTGTCACAGTCCAGAGCCTGTACAGTGTGTAACTTTCTGAGCACAGTGATTGTACGGCTTCAAAGTCACTCTGCAGATTTGTGATGCCTGCACCTCCATGTGACTTGTATTTGCTGCAAGGATCTCATACCCAAGCATCACTGGGTTCTGTGATGTTCTCTGTGTGCTCTCAGCACCTTTGAGGTGTGGCTGGGCTGATCTTGACACCAGCCCTGACAGGTGAAGGTGTGGTGCTGAAGGAACAGGTGATGAAGCCTGACAAAGGATCAAGTTGTCTTAAAGTACATGTGGCTGCTATTTCTCAGCAGCGTCTCGATGATATGAGCCTCTTCACAGAGCGTATGTGCGCTGCCCTCAGCCAGACAGGTGTCAGACGTTCCCAGATGCAATGTGAAGATCTCAGGAGTGTCCTCACTGTACCTCGCCATCATCCTCCTAGAATCTTGTGGCAATGAGGGCCTCACGAGCACGCCTCACTCATCTGGCCAGTGCAATGGCTACATCGCCTGCATCCTCACCTTCCAGGAACTCATCACCCTCATTCTCTTTGACCTCCTCCTCGTCAGAGGAAATGTGCAGCTCCTGCATCTGCTCGTCATCCAGGTCCTCTCCCCTCTGCATTACCAGGTTGTGTAGCACGCAGCAAGCCACCATGATGTGTGACGCCCTCTGGGGACTGTACTGCAGTGCTCCACCAGATCTGCCCAGGCACCGGAACCTCATTTTCAGGATGCCAATGGTGTGCTCAGCCAAACTCTGGGCTGCAGCATGAGCCTCGTTGTACCTTCTCTCAGCAGGAGTCTGCGGACACCACACGGGTGTCTTCAGCTATGTCCACTGTGGGTAGCCCTTGTCACCGAGAAGCCAACCCTGCATCCTGTGTGGCCCCTGGAAGATGTCAGGGATCTGAGACCTGCTGAGGATGTGCGAGTCGTGGATGCTTCTGGGGAAATCTTGCACACACCTGCATGATCCGTTTGTTATGGGTCACAGACCCAGCTGAACACTGAGGGATTGGAAGCATTTGCGGTTCATATACTGGACCTCCTCATTGTCAGGGAGATTTAAGAGCCGCTTAAGTGCAGTCGATGGTCCCCCCCTGCACCTGTGGGAATCCGGAAATCTCAGCAAATCCCAGCACCCTTGCTTCCTGGCTTGCCTGATCGCTGTCGAAATTGACAAAGTTGCGTGCCTTGGCAAAAAGGGTGTCCGTGACCTCCTGGATACATTTGTGGATGGAGGCTTGCGAGATCCTGCAAAGGTCCCCAGTGGCGCCCTGGAAGGAGACACTGCCGTAGAAATTGAGTGCGGCGGTAACTTTAACTGCCACTGGCACTGGATGCTCTCCGAGTCCCCGTGGTGCCAAATTGTGCAGAAGGTGGCATTCGTGCATGGCCAGTTCCCTTGGCATGTGCAGGCGTCGGTGACACTGGTTCTCACTCACCTGCAGGTAACACATGCGCCGTCTGTAGACCGTGGGTCGAGTGATTGCGCTACATGTTACTCATTAAATTCCACTCCTGGGGGGGTGTCACGGTCCACTTCAAAGTCAATGGGAGCTGCTAACCAACCAGACACACCAGACAGACACTCAAACCCCCTGTGGAGGTCGAAATAACCCCCATCTCCTGTTGGTTTCTACTACCTCGAGATACGTAAAAAGTTTCGGAGATGAAAGATCAAAAATGTGATTACTTGTTCTACAACAATGACTGCAAGACATGTTAATCGAATTCCTTCTGAGGATATACAGATAGGAGATTTAAGAACTGGCTTTACTTAGCCAGACGCAGAGAGGTCAAAAGTCATCTGGAAACAATGCTGAAGGAAGCAATACGGAATCTCTCTCTCGCCCTGTCCCTGAAGTCAATTTTGTCTCCAGCAAAGTGCAGTTATCTGAACTCCAATTTAACTCCAGGATTTTAAAGGAAACCAGCTAACTTCAAGTGGCCACAATCACTACCTTCAACAATCTACACCTAAAAAAAAAGCAAAGGAACTTAACTGTATATTCTTTTAACTTTTATTTGGACTCTAACTTCTCTTACTTTTGAGATGTGTGTGTGCGCACATGTGTCGTTGCATCTTTTATTTTTTTTCTCAGGTTGAGAGCTAATAAGCTCACTCTTTCTTTGACTTGAGAAAACCTGGTTTGATTGGCTCCTTTTAAAAATGTAAATACATTTCGTTTGGAAAAGGCATATACCAGGGAAAATAAGTTTTTAAAAAAACCTTTGTTGTGACCAGCCAAGTGGGCTGAATAAGGGGAAATCAGTTCACTCCTCCTCAACCAGTGGTAACAAAATTAATGATAATGCATACTTACCAAAAATGTTGTTTGATGGTATTTCTATTAAATGCCTCTTGTTTCTAAGGCACACACGAGAACTGTTTTCTGTTTTCATTGATTTTCATATTTATGACCTATTTTTGAAAGATATGATCTGTGTATCACATGCTATGATCGATCGATTGATAAGCGCTGTTGGTTCATTCAGTCTACATGAGTAATTAAGTGTAATAAAAAGATCCATTTTATTTACCACAATTTTCTAAATGTAAACGTACATTTTGCGTGGAAATGGAAGCTGCTGCTCAGCAAATGAGGGTGAGAATGGAGCCTTTAGCTTTGTCAAAACTGGTTCACAGCTTTTGTCAATAAAGGATGACCACTGTATTGCCAAAGCATAGGTACAAATGGTAACCAGGTACATTTGAGTCTTTGTTCATGAAAATCAGAATGCGTATTATATTTGGGTGCATATTACATTTAGAAAATTATGGTAAATAAAATGGATCTCTTTATTACGCTTAAGAAGGCCATTCCCAGCAGTCAATGAGCTTCAGCTAACGAGACTCCATCCTTTGAGCCTGTGTGTTGGAGCCAGCTGGCTGATTGTCCAACATTAGTTGTTGAGAGAATGCGGTTGGTCTTTACAATTAGTTGGCTGGTCATTCTGTAGGAGGTGGGAGAAAGTTATCATCCCTACCCCTTCACCCCTCCGTCAAACCAGTCACAAATTGAAAACTACTTAGAATTAATAAGAAAAACAACAGGAAACAATGCTTTTGATCCTCAACTGTGCACTTCTTTACCTGTCGGGATTGGGAAAATCTGAGGAGGGTGAGAGGTTCTCTCAGGGTTACTGAGTGGGAATGTGCAGTGGATGAAACACTGACAGATTATTCCAGCTCCTTATTATCAAGTTCCTCACCTGGTGTCACATCAGTTTGGGACTGAGTTGGAATTTGCTCCTAACGCTCGGAAGTCCTGGCTGGAGAGCTGGGCGCCGGTATTGACCTCCTGTGAGATAAGTGAGACCTGAGGTTTGAAATATTGTCGCAGTGCAGTGTTTCTATCTGTCCACCTGAAAGGGAATTGTAAAGCAAACAGCCTGGGCTGACCTCTTTCTGATCCTCAATGCAGGCGGATGATGAATGAGGCACATGTGAACATGAAGAGCTGTGAGAGAGGGATATGGGCTGCAGGGGGTCAACACCCTCCAGCCAACATGGCCTGCCATGCCATTGGGTAAAGACTGCCGACCCATCGATTGTGCGCCAACTTACACGACAAGATGATGTGCAGTCCTCCCCTAGGGACACCAAAAAGTCCTAAAAAGGTATGTTCAGCAAATAAGTTAAAATAAAACAGCCAATAGAAGGCTGCACCATTGCGTAAGTTTGAAAGGATAATGCTAGGCTTGCCAACTGTGATTAAATGTGTTCCTGTAGGTTTCATCACATGACTTGCCCCCACGCTCCAGCCATTAATCAGCCAACACATCCATCCTTGTGACGCACTGCCTTCCTACGCCAATTGGAAAGCAAATAGGCTCATTACCCAATTGGAGGATGCTTGACAGTCAGCCAAACAGCATTTTTATTTCCCATTTCAATATTTTTGTATTTGGTAAAGAGAATTGTGCAAAGGAAATGATAAAAAGAAACAATCTTTTTCTAATGTCCCGATGATTTTTATCCAGGGTTGCACACGGCAGTGTCCAGGAGATTGATCTTCAATTCCTGGAGACTCCAGGCCAATCCTGGAGGGTTGGCAGCCCTAGATGATGTAAGTAAAAGTCCTGAACTTAAACATGTTTATTAAAGCAGAAGGCTTTAACAATATGAAATACTGTTACAGAAATAGCCTTGGGCAGCATGCGAGTTTTTATTTTTATCTGCCCATGGACAGCCTTCCCACCCCCCTTACCAATTAAGGCCCTTAAGTGGGCAATTAACACTCCATAAGACCATAAGACATAGGAGCAGAAATTAGGCCATTCGGCCCATTGAGTCTGCTCCGCCATTCAATCATGGCTGATAAGTTTCTCAACCCCATTCTCCCGCCTTCTCCCTGTAACCTTTGATCCCCTTACCAATCAAGAACCTATCTATCTCGGTCTTAAATACACTCATCCCCTGTAACCCCCCCGCACTGTGACCTCCCTCCTGCCACCACTCACCTGTGGCCTGTCATCCAGCGATAATCGAGGCCTCAGGCGGGTGTCATACTGGCAGCAGCCACCATCTCCCCTGTGGCACTGCCGTTCAATACAGCTGCCAGCCTCGAATTGGCCAACAGCTCTTGGCGGACAGGATTTCTACCCCAGCTGCCCTTGATCCCGGGGAAGATCTGCCACTGTCCAGATAAGTGCCTGAGTGGCACTTAATTCGGGGGTCCTTCCCTAAAGGGGTTGACCCAGGGCTCTCATTGGCTCTTTAGCCAGAAAGTGAGAACCCTGTCACCTCCATTAAATACTGTCCAAAGAGAGGCAAAGAAAGATGGGATTTTTGAGTCAAGGAAATGAGAGAGAAAGATAAAGTAAAAGTAAAAATAATTTGAATGTTTTAGTATCTCCAGCAGTAATTCAAACCTGAAGGAATAAGATTCCACACTTGTTAAAGTAAATTTTTCAGAGTAGAGAGGTTTTCTGGCGGTAAATAAGGTTTGCCTTGTCATTAAAAATTCACTTACATTTATGGGACAAGTCCTAACTTCTTCTGCTGTGTTTAATGGATAGCCGATGAGTAAGTGCTGTAACTTCTCTATATTTAGATACCCAGTTTCTTGACAAGACACAGTTGTAGCACAGATTCAGGAGCAGCAGGGCAACTCAGAGCAGCTTTCTGATTTCCACATTTAACTGCACATGTGCAGACACAGGGTGATGCTGTCCAATTTACTCCTGACAAACAGTCAGCACTGATAGCTTCACTGTTATTTCTGCGACAAATTCCAGGCTAATGTATCTTTTGCTTGTATCTGTCCTCTCACCTGATATTCAGTGATCAGTGCTGCCCTCGATACGTGGTTAGGCGCAAGAAAGACAATTATTTTACCCAAACACCACGGACCTGAAAGAGAGAGAAGGAATAAGAGGTGCAGCAACTGGGGAACTAATATTCATTTGTCAAGCATCTCTGATGGATACAGGGCTGAATAAATCACCTAGCCCTCCCTCCTATCCAGGTCAGCCATGAACAAGGTGACCACCTGTATTTACACAAAAACAAAAAACAAAAATGCCTGGAAAAACTCAGCAGGTCTGGCAGCATCGGTGGAGAGGAGCACAGTTGACGTTTCGAGTCCTCGTGACCCTTCAACAGAACACACGAGGACTCGAAGCGTCAGCTGTGCTCCTCTCCACCGATGCTGCCAGACCTGCTGAGTTTTTCCAGGTATTTTTGTTTTTGTTTTTGTTTTGGATTTCCGGCATCCCCAGTTCTTTGCTTTTATCTCTGTGTTTACACACATGTTAGAATGTGCTGGACCGTGGTGTGTGTTTTGGGAGTTGCTCCAAATATAATGACCCATAAACATCAATCACCCAGGTAGTGTATTGCAATGCTGGGCATGGCAGTGTAACTATAAATGCAGATCTCCCTGGGAATCATTCCACATTTTATCATCAGTAAACAGTACAGCCACTGGCCCAATTGCATACATACTCCTCTGGGATTTTGACTCCACAGCACTTAGCCAAGCATCACTGTGTTTACAAATGGAGATGACTTGTTAACATGTATTTACTAATTAAAAGCAACACTTAAAAGAAAAGGATCTAGCTGAACAATTACTGAGGCAGTGGCAGCTCACAGCACCTATTTATCACAGGAAAACTGGGTTTAATTCGCGCCTTAGTTACAACTCCCAGCTACCTTCAACCACGCAACCTGGCCGAGGAGAAGCAGAGACTAAACTGCCCATCAATAATGCACAATTCATCGGGCTCAGCACATCAAGAATAGAAAAACAGCTTAGAGGACTGCGTGGCCCAGATACCAGAGAAACAAAACCAGAAACTACAACACCAGAAGCCGCAACCCCAGAAACCGTGACACCAGAGACCACAACACCAGAAACCACAACACCAGGAAGTGCAACACCAGGAACCAAACGGCAGAAACCACAACACCAGGAAGTGCAACACCAAAAAACCGTGACACCAGAAAGTGCAACACCAGAAACCGTGATACCAGAAACCACAACACCGGGAAGTGCAACACCAGGAACCAAACGGCAGAAACCACAACACCAGGAAGTGCAACACCAAATAACCGTGACACCAGAAAGTGCAACACCAGAAACCGTGATACCAGAAACCACAACACCGGGAAGTGCAACACCAGGAACCAAACGGCAGAAACCGCATCATCAGAAACCACAACACCAGGAAGTGCAACACCAGAAACCACGGCACCAGAAACCACAACACCAGAAAGTGCAACCCCAGAAAGCAGAACACCAGAATCCGAAACACCAAAAACCACAAGAAACCACAGCAACAGAGACCGCTACAGCAGAAAACACAACATCAGCACCGCAACACAAAAAACCAGAAGACCAGGAACTGCAACACCAGAAAGCACCACACTAGAAACCACAACATAAACCACAACAGCAAAAACCACATCACCAGAATCCGCAATGTAAGAAGCCACAGAGCAAGAAACTGTGACACCAGAAACCACAAAATCAGAAACCCCAACGTTAAAAACCACAACACCAGAAGCCGCAACACCACGTGGTCAGATACAGAGTAAAGCTCCCTCTACACTGTCCTCATCAAACACTCCCAGGACAGGTACAGCACGGGGTTAGATACAGAGTAAAGCTCCCTCTACACTGTCCCCATCAAACACTCCCAGGGCAGGTACAGCACGGGGTTAGATACAGAGTAAAGCTCCCTTTACACTGTCCCCATCAAACACTCCCAGGACAGGTACAGCACAGGGTTAGATACAGAGTAAAGCTCCCTCTACACTGTCCCCATCAAACACTCCCAGGGCAGGTACAGCACGGGGTTAGATACAGAGTAAAGCTCCCTTTACACTGTCCCCATCAAACACTCCCAGGACAGGTACAGCACAGGGTTAGATACAGAGTAAAGCTCCCTCTACACTGTCCCCATCAAACACTCCCAGGGCAGGTACAGCACGGGGTTAGATACAGAGTAAAGCTCCCTTTACACTGTCCCCATCAAACACTCCCAGGACAGGTACAGCACGGGGTTAGATACAGAGTAAAGCTCCCTCTACACTGTCCCCATCAAACACTCCCAGGGCAGGTACAGCACGGGGTTAGATACAGAGTAAAGCTCCCTTTACACTGTCCCCATCAAACACTCCCAGGACAGGTACAGCACGGGGTTAGATACAGAGTAAAGCTCCCTCTACACTGTCCCCGTCAAACACTCCCAGGGTCAGTATAGGGGAGGTGGTGACATAGTGCTATTGTCACTAACTAGTATTCTGTGGACCCAGGTTTAAGTCCCACCATGGCAGATGGTGGAATTTGAATTCTGAATTAAAAGTCTGATGATGACCATGATTGTAAAAAATACCATCCGGTTCACTAATGGAGGAAGGAAATATGCTGTCCTTTCCTGGTCTGGCCTACAGGTGACTCCTGACCCACATGTGGTTGGCCCTTAAAATGCCCTCTGCACAAGGGCAATAAATACTGGTCCAGCCAATGATGCCCACATCCCATGAACAAATAAAAAAAAACGATAGAGTAAAGCTCCTGCTATACCGTTTGCAGACAGTGAAATAAATGATTTGGACATACACAAGGGATTATGGTGGAAGCTGAAATGTCATTAACAACCTTATTTATTTTAAATATGTGGAACTTCTTTATTAGCATGGAGAAATTTGACATTCCATAGATATAATATTAGTTTCAGGAATAGTAAGTACGCTGTTAGAAACAAAGCGATACCTCATTCAGTAACGTTAGGGTTTTTACTGTGAGACTAACAGATCAAAAGGGAGTTTTTGTCTGATCAGTGATTTCTAATTGATTGCAGCTTGTGGAGGCTTCAACAGTGCCCCCTTTGGTAAGGTGCAGAACCACCGAATGCACCACCTTTACCTCTTGTGTGTGTGTGTGTGTGGACTCTCGAAGTCGCTATCGGTTTCAGAAAGCCAATGCCAGTGAATACTACCATTCCCGCCATCATTGCTCCTGCAGAATCCGGGTCATTATCTTAAACCCCTCAATTCGATCTCCCTTCAAATGTCGAAATGAAAAGGAATACAAGCTAAAGAGATACAACCTTTCCCCACAAGGCCCAGTATCAGCCTGGGAAATCTGCACTGTGTCCTGTCCAATACCAGGATACCTCTCAAGACTCCAGCTGGGGTGTAACTCAGGCCCTGAACAGCTGATTTATTCCCGTATTGCAGTGAACCTGAACAGAAGAACCTGGGAACCACAAACTAACAAGAAGAGTCTGGTTACTGAAACTGCGTTAGGTGAGTTTGAATCTATCCTAGATCTGAGCTTGCCTGTACTCTCAATACAATGTAATAATAACAGAAACTGTCTTACATGACAGACTGGCTATCGATGACCTGTGACCTCCAGGGCCTGAGCTGGGATTGGCTATAAGGGCCCTAAGTCAGAAGAGCTTGATCAGTCAGTCCATCTCAATCCAGGTCCCGGTGAATTGAAATACAGCTTGGGACAGCTCATAATTCACTGCTAATTGATTAATCTCAGGCAAGGAGACAAAGATGGATTGGTGGGATTGAACCAAAAGGCAAGGGAAGTAACTCACAGGCTGCAGCTAGAGACACAATCCCGGAGTGAGGGAACCAGTTCACCAATTTCCACTTCATTTTCCAACTCAATGAGCAGAAGATTGCTCAGACATCGCCCCACTCTGCCCGATATCACTTACTGAGGTCCCAGGTATTTATTGAAATCTTGGCTTCCGGTTACAATACCTGAAATACTAGAGAGAAACAGGGGCAGAGGCAGAGATCACTAAGACAGAATCTTTTTGCAGCAATCCTTACTTTTGTGTCAAGTCCAGTAGAGTAGCTTCCCGCTTCTCACTCTGGTCTCAGATCGCCTTTCCCCAGGCTCTGATCTTTAACATCAGGCATCACAGAGCAGCAAAGACCACTGCAGTTCAGAAATGAAAAGGTGTTAATGGCGTCTACCTTGGCCATGGGGATAATAAATGCAGGGTTTTGACATTGGCCCTTGTTTGAGCCAATTCCCCATCTGAATGAACAGGAGGAACAGTTGACAGGCAGGTGTGCCTGGAAACGGACTTGTTGGTCTGTAACAAGAGCGACTGTAGGGATATGACCAAACAAACAAGAAGAGAGCTTTTCCAATATTCTTTTAGGGATGTGGGCTTCACTGGTGAGGTCAGCATTTATTGCCCATCCCTAACTGCCCTTGAGAAGGTGGTGGTGAGCTGCCTTCTCGAACCGCTGCAGTCCATGAGGTGTAGGTACATCCACAATTAGGGAGGGGGGGGTTCCCGGATTTTGACCCGGTGACAGTGAAGGAACGGTGACATATTTCCAAGTCAGGATGGTGTGAAATATATATAATAGAGGACAGTGCATGCATATAGTGGGAGGGGATTAAAGGGTGTGTAGAGTAGGTTATAGGGGAGAGTGTGCATGGGGCTGTGGGAGGGGATTAAATGGGTGGGTAGCGTAGGTTATAGGGGAGAGTGTGCATGGGGCTGTGGGAGGGGATTAAATGGGTGGGTAGCGTAGGTTATAGGGGAGAGTGTCTATGGGACTGTGGGAGGGGATTAAATGGGTGGGTAGCGTAGGTTATAGGGGAGAGTGTATATGAGGCTGTGGGAGGGGATTAAATGGGTGGGTAGAGTAGGTTATAGGGGAGAGTGTATATGGGGCTGTGGGAGGGGATTAAATGGGTGGGTAGAGTAGGTTATAGGAGAGAATGTACATGGGGCTGTGGGAGGGGATTAAATGGGTGGGTAGAGTCAGTGATAGGGGAGAGTGTACATGGGGTTGTGGGAGGGGGTTAAATGGGTGGGTAGAGTAGGTTATAGGGGAGAGTGTACATGGGGTTGTGGGAGGGGGTTAAATGGGTGGGTAGAGTAGGTTATAGGGGAGAGTGTGCATGGGGCTGTGGGAGGGGATTAAATGGGTGGGTAGAGTAGGTTATAGGGGAGAGTGTGCATGGGGCTGTGGGAGGGGATTAAATGGGTGGGTAGCGTAGGTTATAGGGAAGAGTGTACATGGGGCTGTGGGAGGAATGGACCTGAAGAGGCTGATTGGCTTTTCCTTATTTGATGCCTCCTCCGGTTGTGATGTAAGAGAGAATACTGACTAGAATTAATAATTCAACCAACAACAGCTGGGAATGCTGCTCAAAACCCATTAATTTTATTTAATTCCTGCTCATCATTTATTCCCCTTGAGAACTTCTATTGTGCAAAACTCACAAATTCAATCTGATTTACATTCACCATCTTTAAATTGCAAACATGCCTCTTGTGCTGTAATTGGTGTTTGCTTTAGAACTGTTTAGACTGCCTCTGTATGAAGAGTTTAGAATCCACAACTTTGTTTTTTTAATACTTGACCATAATCAGGTTGAAATTTATACATTTGAAAGCTAATGGCAAAGTCACTTTTGAAGAATCATTGTGTGCTATTGGTTAAAAAGCTGCACAGGGGGCACTTAACTCGTGCCAGGCGCCACATTACATCCTGAAATAACCTGAATTAATTCCTCTTTGCCAAACAGTAAGTACTGAAGAAGAAGTTGAACTAAGTGGCATTATGGGCTAATATTGCTGAAAGTAGAGACAGGTAGCTGAAGTTTTTCATCTTGCACTCATCAGGACAAATGCAAGAAAGCCAAATTTCAAACAATCACAAGTTATGCCACAGAAGAAAAGGTTGCTGATTGGTTGGCAAGTCGACTCTGATTGGCCAAGACCTTGCCATGGAGAAGGCAATGGGAAACTATAGGCTCTTAGATGCCCTCTGAACAAGGGCAATTATGGATGGGCAATAAATGTCAGCGACACCCACATCCCATGAATGAATAAAAAAAAAAGCATAAATGAGCCAAATTACGAAGTCAACTGATTATCTTAAATTGGTTGTTAGTGTAGCTATTAGTGCAAGTGCTGCCCAATCGCAGGGTTTGTAAGCTCAGGCTGGTTGAATACAATCTGTACTCTGCCTATTACCAACAACTGAAGGAACATGCTGTTTAATTCAAAATCCAAAGCTTTTCTCCATAGCACACCTTGGCCAATAAGAGTTGACTTGCCAACCAATCAGCACCCTTTTCTCCTGTAGTATAAATTGTTGTGATTGTTTGAAATTTGGCATTCTTGTGTTTGTCCTGATGAGTGCAAAACAAAAAGCGTTGACAACATGTCCCTCTTTTCAGCTATATTCAAGTTCTGTACTACAAAGCGACTGTTCTGGGCTAATATTAAAAATAACCAATTGTAATCCCTGAGGAAGGCCGTTTCCAGTCAGGGGTCAGCTGACTGAACAGAAGTAGATACAGTGAACTCCAGCATTGCAGCTCCGATCAATACATCGGTTATTGCCATTCTGGAATGTAGAGCATTCTGCTGCAATGTGTGAACCCTGTTTGCAAAGACTGGAGGCTTAGCACACTTTCTCACTAAAAATGAATTTTTCACCCATCAAGGGCTGAAAGTAGAGATGGGCTACTTGGGCCTGACCGTCCAACCCTAAGGTTAGTGATAGGATTAAGCTGACAATTGTCGGTGCAAAGTAAAGGAAGACTTGAGGTCCACAGTGATGGAAGCCACCAGGTCGAAGATCAGGCAAATCAGGAAGTCATGGTTTGAGGGACACCAAGGTTGAGTTTTGAAGCCTGAAGTTTGGAAATGGAAGAAAAGTCTGAGGGAGGGGAGGAAAGCAAGAATATCAAAGTCCTGGGAGAGACCAAGTCAGAGACAGTGCAATGATTCTGGACATCAGCACAGAGAGATCGGGGTGGGGGTGGGGGCGGAGTGGAGCTTAGATGAATGAGCAGAATGTATGGAGAAACACTGACCACACTTGGTGTTTCAAATGGAGCAGTACTGACAGGAAACAAGAGCAGGAATGCCTGGAGAAGGCCTGGGTCAGGGAGCAACTGTGAAAAATACACAAGGCAGTTGAGACGAAAGATATGAAACCTGTTTTGGGTTTTATAAAGACTCTAAACTGTTAGGAGGAAGCAAAGACTGAGGTAATTGAGGAATTCTGCAGATTGAAGTCCTGTGAAAGAATGAAGTTTAGAGAGAACCTTGAGCCCCCAGTCTGTCAGATTCCAACTGAAACCAGGGTGGAGAACTGGTCTCCCAACGCCCTGCCAATGGCATTGCCCAGCCAACTGGATGGTAGCCACTGATGGATTTGAATTGTATTTCCTGACGTTACTGTTCTTGGGTGACAATGCTCCTGAGGTCTGGCGAGATTTAAAATTTAACCCTCCCCCCAGGGACTGAGATGAATTGAGGAGTGACTGTTTTCTCTCCTTTACCCCATGAACTGTAGTAATGAATGGCCATGTTCTTCAGCTACCCTGTGGCTAATAGCTCGTTCCACTGCCCCTGCCACCCTCTACCCTTCCCTCTGTTTAGATGCCAATGCAAGAAAAGGGTCAAAGTGGAAAAGTCTCCAGTAAAATGAAGAAATAGCATAACAACCTAGACAAAAGATTCAATTCTCTGTCTCAGTCACCACTCTTGAAGGCTAGGGCCCACCTCTGCCTATGGGCAACTGCATTGAAACGTCCTTAAGGAATGGTCTGTGCACCTCCCCAAACAGGGAGGTGGAGGAATGGCCTATTAAGGCCATTTAAAAACTAATTAACATGATTGATGGGCCTGACCGTCCAACCCTAAGGTTGGCGAACAGGCTGGGAGTCCAGGCGGGCTTCGGACAAAACATCAAACCTCATCCACAGGCCGGATTTTAAACAACTCAGCCTTTACCAACTGCTCTGTCATAACAGTGTGTGTGTGTGTGTGTGTGGTTGGCAGAAGAGGCCATCACTGAGATTGGCTTGTTGTACTGCCTCCCCTCCCCTAACTCTCTGTCTCGGTGTACATGTATGGTGTGGAGGAAATTTACTTTCTGCATCTCCATCCCCCTCATGTGGGATGTGGTGGGAATGAGGAAGAAATAATTCTGACTTTGAGAAGGAGAGCAATTAAGTTGATTTTTTTTTTTAATTACATGTCCTCTGGACCTCAAAGCCTCACACTGGCACCTTGGAAGGTTTGATTTCTATCTGAGTGTGAATTGGGAAAATATACAGCAAGTGATGTCTTGGAGGGAAGGTTGGGCTTCATTGAGTCTCTGGAGTGTATGACACAGCCACAATTACCTGTACACTGGATCTTTAATGGTTTAATATCAGTTTCCAGTATGTGGGTCGGTGGAAAAGAATTCTACAGCCTCAGTGAATAACACGGAAATTATCAATCTCACATGAATCATTAAAAGCTTCTGTATTTCTTAGCTGACCCTGGCTGCTCATCAACACAACTTAAAAGCATAATTGCCCTACTTAAACCAATAAATCACTGTTTCCAGAACTTTAACGGTAGATGCATCAAGGAGACCAATGTTTCAATCTACCTCCCTGATTTCAGCTCACTCACCTCGGTGAACAAGTGCTAGTTTGTTGAGTTCAAGCCCATCGCTGGGCTGTGTGAATGTGAATCGAGTCAACAACTTCAAAGTGAACAGTCAGTAATGGAAAAGGGAATGAACAAGAGTCACTTGTAGACGTCAACGGATGTCTCCCCAGCAGAGTAACACTCATACCCTACAGGGCCAGAGGACAAGTAGCCAGAATTTAGCGGAGAGTGTCACTGGAGGAGTGAGTCTCAGGGGGCGCAGAATGCCCAGCACAGGCAATGGCCCCACATTTGGAGCACTCTTAGTGAAGGGGGTTGCGGGACACAGACTGAGATTTGTCTGTCAGTCCTGGAGCTGTGGGTCAGGGTTTTATGGCCCCTCCTGCCCGGAAGGATATTACGGTCCTGCCGAACTGAATGGAGATTTAAATGGCTCACCGGCGGGGGAGACACGCCGCGGCACTGCCGTGAAATCCTGGCCGTGGATTTAATTAGGTTCAGGAGGTCCTCTCATTAGCTCAGACTGAAAAGTAATCTCAGTTAATAAGGGGGGGGGAGGGCACAGTGCGTGTGTAAAACATGGACCTTCTCCACCCAATGACAGAGGGGCCAGTGAAGTGGTATCTATTCAACACGAGAGAATGAAAGAACAAAAAACAAAACAAAGAACAACAGGAAGAATGAAAGAATCAACCAGCTTCAGGACCTTCCGAAGAGTTTTGCAGCTAATAATCTCATAAAAAGATAAGGAAAAGGAGTAGACCATATAGTTCCTCAAACCCCCTCCTCCATTCAATATGATCATGCTGAATTTCTACATCAACTTTACTTTCTTTCTGCTCCCCATATCTCTTGACTCTTTTGGTGTCTAAAACTTTAACAATCTATGAGAGTTCACAACCACCTGCGAAGATTGAAGAAATTTCTCCTCATCTCAGTCCTAAGTGATCAACCCCTTATCCTGAGAAAATAATCCCTAGTTCTAAACTCGCCGGCCAGAGAGAAACATCCTCTCAGCGTCTAACCTGTCAAGCCTCACTGAATCTTATAGATTTCAATTAGATCACCTCTCATTCTTCAAAACTCCAAACAGTATTAAGGCTAGTCTACTCAACCTGTTCCCATAGGACAATCTTCTCATCCCAGGATCCAGCCTAGTGAATTTTCATTGCTTTCCTTAGCTCTCAGGCAAGTACATCATTTCTTAAGTTTGGAGACCAAAACTGTTCACAGTATTCCAGATGTGGTCTTACCAAAGCCGTGTACAATTGCAGCAAGGCTTCCTTATTCTTATACTCCAACCCCTTGCAATAACAGCCAACATGACGTTAGACTTTCAAATTCCTCACTGTACTAGAAATACTTTTAAAGAGTATCACTGTGGCAATGAAGGAAATGCAACAACCAACTAGCGCACAACATGAGCCCACAAAGAACAATGTGATCATCATCAGATGATCTGTCTTTAGGGATTGTTAAGGGATAACTATTGGCCTGGACATCTGCTCCTTGAAATAGTGTCGTGGCATCTTTTACATCTACCTGATGCACTGCAGGGATTCACCAAGGTTACTTCGACAGCACCTTCCAAACCCACGACTTCTGCCATCTAGGAGGACAAGGGCAACAGATAGATGGGAACACCACCACCTGGAAGCCCCTCCAAGCCACTCACCATCCTGACTTGGAAATATTTCGCCATTCCTTCACTGCCACCGGGTCAAAATCCTGGAGCTCCCTCTCTAACAGCACCGTGGGTGTACCTACGCCACATGGACAGCAACGGTTCAAGAAGGTAGCTCACCACAACCTTCTCAAGGGCAACGAGGGATGGGCAATAAATGCTGGCCCAGCCAGCGAAGCCCACATCTCGTGAATGAATAAAAAAAAGCTGAGAGGGTAGACCGGAAAATTAAAGAAGTGAAGGGTAATAAGGAAAGTCAGGAAACAATCTGCCACCTAAAGGCGAATGGTATCATTCCCCAGGGAGGGACATTGACACTGTCAGCATAAACAGCATGAAGAGACAAGGATAAAAGCAAAGTACTGCGGATGCTGGAAATCTGAAATAAAAGCAGAAAATGACGGAAAAACTCAGCAGGTCTGGCAGCATCTGTGGAGAGTGAAACAGAGTTAATGTTTCGAGTCCGTATAACTCTTCTTCATGAAGAGACAAGGAGAAGTGCTTCTGGAGAGAGAAGAGGTTGAAGAATATGACAGGGACAGTAAGGCAGGGGATTTGTGAAGAAGGTGATTCTGGGTTCAGAGATATAGGCCAGAATCTTCTGGTCGGCGTGCGTGGGGGTGGGCCCCACTTGCTGGCGCGCGGTGACATTGGGCGTGCTTCCCGACATCACCGCGCGTCATTCCGATTTTCAGTTTGGCGGGCGCACACCGGAGTCGGCAGTGCACCCACCGAACTGTCAAAGGCCTATTAAGGCCATTTAGAAACGAATTAAGATAATTAATGGAGCTGCCCGTTCAACCTGAAGGTTGGCGGGGGGGGCAGGCGAAGAGCCCAGGCGGCCTTCGCATTTATCATGAAACCTCATCCACGGGCGGGATGAGGTTTCATGAAGTGTTTATAAATTGAATAAAATTTTTCATTAAAGTTCATTGACATGTCCCAGCTCCTGTGACACTGTCACACGAGGGGACATGTCTTAGATTTTTCTTTTTCTTTATATAAATTTTTGTTAATCTAACTAATCTCCCTGAGGCAGCTCTGTGTCTCAGGGAGATTTCTGCGCTCTTTCGCGCACATGCACGAAAGAGCGCAGGCCCCAACTCAGCCTACTCCTCCCTCCCGCACAGGGAGTGCTCAGCGCTTCCGGGTGCGCGTCATGCTGGGTGGGCCTTAATTGGCCCGCCCACGCCTGCTCCCACTCAGCCCTCCGAAGGGGAGAAAATTCTCCCGATAGCGAACAAACTACACCCAGAGTGAGATAGTAAGCAGGAATGCATTATTTCGTCAGGCACTCACCCATAAGGCACCTCAATGTCTCTTGTTGCTAAAGAATGTGGATTCCTTAATGTGTTCACAACAAGTTCAGCCTTGCTTAGAGGAGGAATGGATCACTCATTCCCGCACAGAACGCCTCAGCAAAAACTTGTATTTATATAGCACCTTTAACACAAGGAGATGTTTCACAGGAGCATTATCAAACAAAATTAGGCACCAACACTACAGCTTGGTCAGAGAGGTTGGTTTTAAGGAGTGTCTTAACAGAGGAGAGAGAGGAGGAGGGGTATTGAGAGAGAATTCCAGATCTTTAGGCCCAGACAGCTGAAGGCTTGGATGCCAATGATGGGGAGTTTAAAATTGGAGATGCTCAGGAGGTCAGAATTAGAGGAGCGCAGAGACCTCGGATTGTTGGAGGCTGGAGGACGTTACAGAGATAGGGAGGAGCAAGGCATGGAGGAATTGTAAACAAGGATGAGAATTGTAAAATGGAGGTGTTGCTTCACAGGGAGTCAATGTAGGTCAGCAAACACAGGGGTGACAGAGGAATGGGACTTGGTGTGGGTAAGGATATAAACAGTCTTATTGTTTGACAGTCAGTTCATGTGTTTGAGTTGTTGGAATTCCCTCACACACTAACCACACACCTTGACACCTTCTGCCTATTTCCCATTTCACTGCATCCTCAGTGGATCCAGTCAATGTTCAACTGACGCTCAACCAGGGCATTATAGCATCTTAGCACGTGCTCCGTGAACTGCTGTTTGAGATAATCCTTTCAATTTTAGGGAACTAAAGGTCTTTGTACAAATGGTGTATTGGAAATAGAAACTGAGCGAGTCAAAGCAGAACCAGTGACTCCAGAGTCCTGAAGGTTAAAGTATCGCACATGGTGAGGTGACAAATGTCTGCCATTATTGTGCTGTGGAGATGGGATGTACTGGGCAATATTCATCAATACCACTTGATGGTGCTCTATTCATTTTACACTCAAGGCTTCAAAGGCGATTTTGTATTTACAGCACAGAGATGGGCCATTCAGCCCAACAGATCAAAGCCAATGTTTATGCTCCAATTGAGCCTCCCCTACTCTTCTTCAATTATTAGCATATCTTTCTATTCCTTTCTCCCTCATGTGTTTATCCAACTTCCTCTCTTGTATTGATACTATTCCCCTGAACCACCCCCTGTGGTAGTGATTCTCACCACTCTTCGCTTATTCTTTCACGGGATGTGGACGTCACTGGCTAGGCCAGCGTTTATTGCCCATCCCTAATTGTCCTTGAGCTGTCTTTGTCTTTGGCAGCACCTTCCAAACCCACGACCACTGCCATCTAGAAGGACGAGGGCAGCAGACACATGGGAACACCACCACCTGGAAGTATTCCCCAAGTCATTCACTGTCCTGACTTGGAAATATATCACCGTTCCTTCACTGTCTCTGGGTCAAAATCCTGGAACTCCCTCCCTAACAGCACTGTGGGTGTACCTACATCTGATGGACTGCAGCGGTTCAAGAAGGTAGCTCACCACCACCTTCTCAAGGGCAACTAGGGATGGGCAATAAATGCCGGCCCAGCCAGCGATGAACACATCCCGTGAATGAATTTTAAAAATCGGCAGTGGTGAGTTGCTGTCTTGAACTGCTGCAGTCCATCTGGGGAAGAAATTTCGCTTGAATTCCCTTTTGGGATTATTTGGGACTATCTTGTATTTATACCCCAAGTTTTGGAATCCTGCACAAGTGAGAACATTTCTCCACATTTACCTTATCAAACAGTTTCATTCTTACTGCTTCATTTGGGGATAAATTGTGTTTAGGTTTTTTCACTGGCCTCATTTCCTGAATCAACCAGCAGCCCAGGGGCTCAGGGGTTTGAGCCCAGTTAGAAGGTGAGATCATAAGGGCTGGAAAATGGTGATCAGGGCTTCATTAACGGTGCACCTTCTCCCCATATCCCTCAGTCCCTTCACTCTGCAAGAAAACCTCTCTGATTATCTCTTGACCTCAGTCTTAATGTCTGCTTCAACCTGCTTTGCTGCTGACTTATTCCTCTTCTTGATTCGTCTTTGAAAGATGAAGTTCCTTTCAATTCCCTTACTCCTTCTAATTTCCTCCTTTTGATCTATATATACTTCCTGGGGAGTTAGATCATCCACGAGGACCAGACAGCTCCACAAGATGCACTGCAGCAACTCACCAAGGCTCCTTCGAAAGCACCTTCCAAACCCACGACCACTACCATCTAGAAGGACAAGGGCAGCAGATAGATGGGAACACCAGCACCTGGAAGCTCCCCTCCAAATCACCCACCACCCTGACTTGGAAATATGTCGCTGTTCCTTCACTGTCGCCGGGTCAAAATCCTGGAACACCCTCCCTAACAGCACTGTGGGTGTACCTACACCACATGGACTGCAGTGGTTCAAGAAGGCAGCTCACCACCACCTTCTCAAGGGCAACTAGGGATGGGAAATAAATACTGGCCTAGCCAGTGATGCTCAAATCCTGTGACTGAATAAAGTTAAAAAAAAATCCCCAACAATTTTATTGTTAGGTCACATCCTCCATGACTCATCATAGTAATGAAGATGGTTCCAGCAGACCACAGCAATTCAAATTCAATCAGTCATGTCTTGTTCACTAACTCCAGCTCCCACCACCTCCATACGTCCCTCTGCTCTTATGAACCCAGTGCCAGTTAATTGTATCACTGTTCATTGGGTCATTCCTGGGATCACAGGCTTCATGTTATTCCTGAGCCTGTCAGCCAAATATTTTTCAACTGCACCCTGGCTTTTTATCATATATTCCTTACTCACTGCCTCCCTGGGTTGGTTGTTGCACTTGTCCATGTTGTTGGAGATATTATCTCTGTGATTTTCCAGGGTCTGAATCCAACAGTTGCTACTCCAACTCATGTTTTAACCTGCTAATTTCCCAATATCCGCTACATGCAAGCAACCCAGTGTACCTGGGCACAGAGCGAGGAGATTGTATTTCTGCACTGATGTCTTTGATATTCTTTCACTAGCCTAGCACAGCTTGATGTGAGCCTCCTCCGCCATTGACACATGTGTAAGCTGCTCTGCCTGGTGGACTGAGACACACCGTCCAGGAAGCTTTCGGGTCCAATCACCTGCCTGGGTGGGGTTAACTGCACTTGGTGTTACGATCCCAGCTGATGTTAATACTGGACAAGTCAGATCCCAGAGTGAAACCTGGCTTGTTAGGTCCTAACTTTCCTTTTAGAAACTGTGGAGAGAAGTTACTGAGCAAATTCACAGGAGTCTGCTGATGAGCTTTAAACACAAAGAATAAAACATTTATTAAACAAGAAAAATGAACCATACTACACCAGACAAAAATGTTGGAAAGGTCTCAATACAAACACAAGAAAATGATTTAAATATTCACTATTCCTTCACTCCAACTATATCGTTACAGACACATACAAATTCAGAAAGATAAAACAATTTACCATATCGATCTTATGCTATAATATACAGAGTAAGTATGCGGTACATGTGAACCAACTGGCGAGCTGTGGTCAGACATACCACACTCCAAAGCAAATAACAGATGTGACCAAAGCAGATTCCATTGATTTCTCAATGACCCAATCAGACACTTGTCACACCGTGAGCTGACCAGCCTCACTGAAACTCTGTCTTTCTCACAAGGGTTTCCAATCTCCACATTCTAAGAATTAACCTTGGAATTCTCTCCAAACGTTGTTCCCACTCAGGCGGCTTCAACAAGGATCCACCTCCATGGTTTTAATCTCACCTTCTGAGATTCTTTTCCTCTGGATCTCCATGTACACTCAAGCTTCATCTTCCAAACACACTTTCAGATCTTTGGCCATGCCAAGCAGAGCCTCACTTCTCCGAAAGTCTCGCAGTTAGGAGTCACCAACTGTTGGCTGCCTCCTCGGATCTTCTGGGCTTCTCTCGAGCCCACTTTGCTTCAAGTCTGCTCCCTGCAGCTCTATCTTTAATTTAGAGCCTATTCCTCTGCTCCTTACTTTTAACTTTACTTAACAGGACCGGTTTCAGGTTCCTGTCCTTGTCCCTTAACTTGGGACTTCCTTCTGGGACCTCTTCCTGTTCCACTCCCTGGTTTGGGACCCTCCCCCTGTCCCCCTCACCCTTTCCTGCTCCCCGGGTCACCTTATCCGCAATGGCGCTCCTCTTCAGGTCACCTGACCTGCAGTTTTGCACTGCTTCACTTTTCTTTTCTTTTTACTCTGTGCATGTGTGCAGGGCTGGTTTCCGGCCCGAAGAATGAAGAAAAGACTAACTGCCCATGTGCGGCCCCTTCCCCAGACAGTGCATGTGCAGGTGCCCAAGGCCCACTGGGAACTATAGTTCCGAGGTAAGTATTCAAGTTTTGTAATACTTTGCTTCAGTGTCGTGTGTTAGGGAGGGAAAAGACACCTGGAGGCCTGGGCTGGGAAGTGTGTGTGAGAAAGTCTGAGATAGATAGAGAGAGAGAGAGAGAGCAAGAGAGCGAGTGTGAGTGTGTGGTCTGAGTGTGTGAATGTGCTTGAGTGTGTGTGCATGAATGTGAGTGTGTGAGTGTGAGAGTGTGTGTATGTGAGAGTGTATGTGTGTGAGTGCATGTGCGTGAGTGTGTGTGTGTGTGACTGTGTGGTGTGAGTTTAAGTGTGTGTCAGTGTGTGTGTGTGAGTGTGTGTGGTGTGAATGTGTGTAAGTGTGCGTGTGTGTGAATGTGTGTGCGTGAGAGAGAGTGTGTGTGTGTGTGTGAGTGTGAATGTGATTGTGTGTGTATGTGTATGTGTGTGTGTCTGTGTGCGTGTGTCTGTGTGAGTATGTGCACGTGTGTATGTGTCTGTGTGTGTGAGTGAGTGTGTGTCTGTGTACCTGTGTGAGTATGCGTGTATGTGTGTATGTGCGTGTGTGTGTGTGAGTGAGTTTGTGTGAAGAGCTGAAGATTATCTCAGTAAATCAATGGTTTGAAGGAGGCAACACTGAGAGTTGAAGATAGTTCACCCAATGAAAAACTCCCTCTAATCAGATGTAAAGAAGGTCTGGTGCAAATGTACCCAGAGTGTTTTGATGAGATGGTTGGATGCTTTGAAGATGTTGAGTATCACATCACTATTGACCCAGCGGTGAAACCAGTGATTCAGCCCCCATGTCAAGTCCCAATAGAACTAAAAGGAAAGCTTGAAATAGGGTTCCAAGAGATGGAAGAAAAGAAGATGAAACTTGATGAGGAATCTTTGCTGTTGACAACATCCAACACACCCTTTGGACGGCTCAAATTCCTGTGTCTACCTTTTGGGCTTAAAGTGAGCTTGGATTTGTTCCAGCAGGAAGTAGACGAGACATACAGGGGGTGCAAAGGAGCAGTCAGCATAGCTGATGATATCTAGATATACAGTGTAGCTTAAAGAGATCATGACTACCATCTGCATGAAGCCATGGAGAGAACCAGGAAAGCTGGGATCAAGCCAAATGCAAACAAATGCATTGTGAAAGTGACAGAATGCCTGTTCTTCGGAATGGTGAACATACCTGACAGAATCAATCCAGCTCTGATGGAATCCTGGCTATCTCTGGGATGGAAGCCCCAAAAGATAAGAGAGTTGAGAATTTCCTTGGCTTGATCCGATACATAAGCTCCGCCATACCGCACATGTCAGAGCACATGGCAAACTTGCAGGAGCTGATGGAAGGGGACGTGGAGTACCAGTGGTCACAGTTACACGACAGGAGTTTCAACAAACTGAGAAAGGTAACATGTCAGGAGACAAGTCTGTCACATTACAACAGAGAGAAACCTGTCACTCTGCAAGCAGGTGCTTCTAAACAAGGACCGGGAACAGCCCCGATACAAGAGGGAAAGCCAATAGCATTCGTATCCAAAGCTCTAACATCAACTGAGAGCAGACATGCCAACACAGAAAGAGAGCTTTTGGCAGTCGTGTATGGATGTGAGAAATTCCATACATATCTCTAGGGGAGAAAGTTCATAGTGGAGAGTGATCATCATCCACTGGAGAAGATTTACAGGAAGAATCTGTGGAGAGACCCAGCAAGACTGAGGAGGTTACTCTTGAGGCTTCAGAGTTACGATTTCACTCTGACACACAAGCTAGGGAGAGGAATAGCCCATCTCAGTTGTAGCCACAGGAGGAAAACAAGATAGAAGAACTAGATGGAAAGATCCATCACCAGTGAACGTAACACTACTGAAACTGAGCCGAATTATAGATGAGACCAGCAAAGACAAGAAGTTATAGATGCTCTCTCAGCCAGTGATCCAGGGATGGCCTGATAAGATACAGCAAACACAGTCACAATACGGCAATACTGGTCTGTCAGAGATGCCATCTCACTGGAAGATGGTGTTCTGTTAGCCGGATCCACAATAATCAAATCCAAAACAATGCAGGAAGAACTTCTCCAGAAGATCCACGAAGGCCACATGGGATTGGAGAAGTGTAAGCTCAGAGCCAGATCAGCTATGTACTGGATAGGTATACACAAAGACATTGAAAATATGGTGTCTACAGGCAGTGAATGCCAGAAGTACAGAAAGACACAGCAGAAAGAGAGGAAGGTAGCCACTCAAGTATCACTCAGACCCTGGCATCCCGTGGGAGCCGATTTATTCACACACAATCAAGAATGGTATCTCTTTTATCTGGAAGATGAAATACTTAAGAGCCACAGCCATCATCTTAGCAGTGAGAGTTCTGTTTGCTGAGCAAGGGATTTCTGAAAGATTGATATGTGACAATGGCACCCAGTACACATCCAGGGAAATGAAGGAATTCGCTGAACAGTATGGGTTCAATATCATCACCTCATCACCACATTATACCCGAGGACAAGGGGTCAGAGAAAGACACGTCCAGATGGTCAAAAGAACCCCAGCGAAATGCCAAGAGACAAAGGAAGAGCCAAACTCAACGCAAACTGGAGGAACAGCACCTCATCTTCCGACTAGGCACTTTACAGCCTTCCGGACTGAATATTGAGTTCAACAATTTTAGATCATGAACTCTCTCCTCCATCCCCACCCCTTTTCTGATTTTCACCCTCCTTTTTGTTTTTTCCAATAATTTATATAGATTTTTCTTTTCCTACCTATTTCCATTATTTTTAAACATATTTCCATCCATTGTTTTATCTCTACCTTTTAGCCTTTTTCGATTCCTTCACCCCACCCCACCCCCACTAGGGCTATCTGTACCTTGCTCGTCCTGCTTTCTACCCTTAGTTAGCACATTCCTTTAGATAATATCACCACCTTCAACACCTCTTTGTCCTTTTGCCTGTGACATCTTTTGGTTATCTCCACCTATCACTGGCCCTCTATCCAGCTCTTCTTGTCCCCCCCCCCCCCCCCCCCCCCCCACTTAAAACAGCTTATATTTCACCCCTTTTCTATTTTTCCTTAATTCTGTTGAAGAGTCATGCGGACTCGAAACGTTAACTGTGCTCTTCTCCACAGATGCTGCCAGACCTGCTGAGTTTTTCCAGGTATTTTTGTTTTTGTTAAGGAAGAGCCAAACCTTGCCTTATTGTCACTCCGATCCACACCTGTCATGGCCGACATGAAATCACCTACAGAGTTGCTGAACGGAAGAAAATATAAGACTACTCTGTCAAGCAAAATACATCCTCCAAGTGACCAGGAGGAAGTGAGACAACAACTTACTGAAGCACAGGAACAAGGAGGTCAGCATTTCAACAAACGTGCAAAATCCCCATCTGAGCTGTTCAAAGGACAAAGTGTACAGGTACAGGATCCAGTTATGAATACCTGGAATCCAGCAAAAGTTGTTGCTGAAGCCGAGACAGCAAGGTCTTACGTAATTGAGACCAAAACCGGTAAACAAATGAGGAGAAACAGCGTCCATATTTGACCTACACCGGAGCTGGAAAAACAGAAAGGACCAACAACAACACCAGGAACATCAAAATCCAGGGAAACAACATTAACAACATCATTAGCAAATGAGACAACATTAGCAACAGCAAGAACGACTCCTGCAACACCAGAGACAAGACACACAACATCACCTGTGCAGTGTGCCAACTCACCACCCAGAACAATGAATGTCAAACCTACAAGATGGACCCACAACATCCTACCACCTAAGCAATACTGTGTATAATATTTTTCAAAAAGAATACACAAAAAGAACGAGTGAGTGTATGTCTGTGTGAGTGTATGCGTGTGTGTCTTAGTACGTGTGTCTGCCTGCGAACGTGAGTGTGTGTGAGAGCGTTTGTGAGTATGTCTGTGTGTGTGTGTGTATGTGTCTGTGTAAGTGTGTGAGTGAGTGACACGAAAGTATAATAATTCTCAGAATATTATCGTGATTTATTATAAAAGTAGGTCAATAGTGGGGTTTGGATAGTTTCTCTGTGTGTCTGGAATTTAATTAAATTGGGGACAGCTGGCCTGGAGGCTTTGACTTAGCAAAAGAAGCTAGGTTTGAAATGCTAAATACGTAAACATGGCTGAAGTCTTAGAATGTGAGGTGAGGAGAATTTGCATTTTTGGATAAATCAGGGCAGTTTGAATTTCAGCGAGATGGTAGGATGTTTACACCTATCCAGAGAAGCTAGGCCAAGCAGTGTGTTTATTTTTCCCAAAGTTTACTGACAATATTAGCACCACGAAAAGATTTATATTATGGGAAAGTTAAAGTTCCAAAAACATATGGGAGCAATGGAATCTCATTAAAAGGGAGAAACATGTATAAAGGAGAATGAGGCTATGTGTCAGGAAAGGCATTGTAAGATGTAACAGAAGTGTGAGAAGCCTCCAGTATTTGTACATTAAGCTGCTGTCCACAGAAACCGAAGCTGGGAAAAGCCACTTTGAATTCTACTGTCCAGGGTATTGTGTTGACTTGCCTGGATCTGTTTAAAATCTATATATTTTTTTACTGTTGCTTTAATGGGGGTGTAATTGGAAGCCAGATTAATTAATTAATTTAGGAGTTATTACCGTAGTAACTTGTAGACCTATGTATGTGCTTGAAACCTTTTATTTGTTAATAAATGTTTAATTTAGTTTTTAAAAAAAAATCTCTGAAGTCTTGGTGGACTTATTGCTTCTGAATTCAGGGCACACAGCTCGAAATAAATACAAATTGTAAAACCACTGTAATCGTGTGATCAGGTTTCCCTCGTGCATTTGATCCCCTGGTACACATCATCTGCTACGTCATAACAGTGAATTTGTGTGTGAGTGTGCTTGTGTGTATGTCTGTGTGCGCGCGTCTGTGTGTGTGTGCCTGTGTGAGTATGTGTGAGTCTATCTGTATGTGTGTGTGTGAATGTGAGTGTGTATGTGTGAGTCTGAGTGTGTGTGTGTGAGTGTGTGTGTCAGACTGAGAACAGGATCAGGATCTGCTGTGTTGTCTTTCATGGTTCAATAGCCTATTGATACTCATGGTCAAGACTTCCAAATGATCACTTGTGAGAATTTCTGATGGATTCTGGAAACTGTGTAAGGCATTGGAGGCAGAGTCATCCTTGTTTTCAAATCTCTCCTCGCCCCTTCCTATCTCCTCGCCACAACCCTCCAGATTTCTGCGCTCCTCCAATTCTGGCATCTTGTACATCCCAATTTTAATTGCTCCGCCATTGGTGGCATGCCCTCAGCTGCCTGGGTTCTATACTCTGCAGTTGCCTCCCAAAATCTTTCAGCCTCTCTCTCCTCCTTTAAGGTGTTCCTTAAAACCAATCTCATTGATCAAGTTTTTAAGCAGCTGTCTTGCTATCTGTTCATGTGAGTCAGTGTTAAATTCTATCTGATAATTGTTCCTGTGGGACGTTTCATTATGTTAAAGATGTTATATAAATGCAAGAAAGAGCGTAGAGAAAGAAAAATGTTCTCCATTCTGTGAGTTCTGAATACTGTGGAAAAGCTGAGTCTATAAGTGGCCAGAATTATATATCATGATATTAAAAAAAATGCCTAGACTTGAAATGCAATGCCTGGTATAATGGAATAGAACTGGAGGTTAAGTGAGATCACCCTGCACAATGCGATTTGTTATTTTAACAGCAATTGGATGATTCACTGACAAATACTCTTCTTTCTTGCTATTTTCCATTGGCATATTTAATGGGAGCCTGAAATACCCATGGTGGAAAAAGGAATAAAAGAATATGTTGATGAGGGTAGGCAGGGGTGAGAGACAAACCTGAACCTCTTTATTTTCTCACTGCCTGTCCATAAACAGAGGTATTTTAATTTTTGAAACATGTTTCCCCAAATCCCCTGTTTGTGAGGTTAATTTTTAAAGTCACTCGCAGCAAACTCTTTAGGGTTAAATTAGAAGTATAGTTTATTCACACATTCAAACCCAGGGAATAGTCACAACTTCATACACATATAGAAGCACACAATCAGATGATTGGAAAGAAGAGTTTTTACAACTATTAATAACTTAAAAGTAAAAGAACCACAGATGTGGATATCAGTACAAATGATTGCCAAAGGCCAGAAAGTCAGAGTCCATTGAGGGTTCCTTCACAGAGGAGTCACAGTTCAGGGGCGTTCAGCTAGCTGATGCAAGAGTTGCAGAATTTCTTTAAAGTTGGTGGTGACGAAGCGAGATGATTGGTATACAGAGACTTGGTCTGCTCAGCAAGCAATGGCAGGAATCTTCCAGAGAAAGCAGGCTCTGAGGAAGCTTAGACACGATGCAGGCTATTGGTCAGACTGGAGTCCTGCTTTGATGTTTAAACAGCTGACTGGGCTGAGAGTCTAGAAATGTAATATTAAAACTTTCCAAAGGCCAGAAGCTTAGGTCATGTGATGTAGCCATTAAGGAGTCAGTTACAGGCTAACAAGTAGTTTCTACCTCTCTGGTCAAAATCGATTGTTCACCTTCAGAGGTAGATGGTGGCTATTAGTGCCTCTGTAGGTATAAGAAGTTTCGATGGTGCTCCCTTTGTTATACAACTAGGCTAGGTGACAGGATTGTCTGCTGGTCTCTGGTTTTGTTGATAGTAATGTGTCCGCACAATGAGAGGTGTGACATTCTACAATGATGAGGGTTGAGCTTTTGTCTTGTAACTGCTGTTGGAAATTTCTAGAAATTGTAGTCAACTTGTGTATCATGTGACCTGTAGAAGCCAATTTTTGTCCACTTTTAAAATAAGCAAAAAGGCATGGTTTGATTTAAGCAGTTATAATGATCTCATTCATCTCTTAAGGACATGACAATGAGCTGTGATGTAGAAGGCAGGAGCAAGCTGGTGTGGAGCATAAACACCAGTGTGAGCTGAATGGCTTGTTTCTGTACTGTACGTTCTATAGAATACAGCATAGAAAGAGGCCATTCAGCCCTTTTCCGCCTGTGCTGATTCTTTGAATAAACTTTCCAATTGGTCTCACTCTCCTGGTCTTTCTTCACAGCTCTGCCAATCTTTCCTTTTCAAGAATTTATCCAAAAACCCTGCTGAGTTCCGGTGAGGCATTACTGAGGTTTGACGGGGGAGATGGTTTAACTATTAATCCTGGAATGGAGGGGGCAAAGGGAACAGAGCCCTATTCTCTGGAAAGAGAGGTGAAGACTGGCGTCACCGGTCTCCATGGGCAGGACTTTTCGCTTGGTGTGTGGGCAGGTGCCTGACATGCCTGAGCGTAAAATAGCCGCAATGACGTTGGGCAAGCATCCCATCGGCATAGCGCACTCGCACAATATTTCGGTCGGCGCGCGCGCGAGAGAGTCAGCAGTGCACCAGTTGACGATAAAGAGGCCCATTGAGGCCACTAATGTATTAGTTAACCTGGACTTTCCGCTACCCGTCCAACATTACGGGTGACAGGCGGGCGAATCGGCCGGGCGGCATTTGGTTTTTTGAGGAAACCTCATCCAAGGGCGAGATGAGGTTTACAATATTAATTTAATTTAAAAATGTTTGGGCAGAATTTTTATAATCTACGTGTTTAGGTAAATGAGTCCGAAGTGTGGACATTTTTTCTGCATTTTAAAATCTTTATTTGATGGTTTTAAATTCTTCAGCTCCCAGAGGCAGCTCTCTGCCTTCAGGGAGCTTTTCACTCCGCGCCCCCCCTCGCCGACTTCGGTGCTCGTCCTCCTGCTGCTCCCACCCTGGTAGCGCTGAGCCTTTCATGCTGGCTGGCCAGTGTGAAATCACGGTCGGGGGCTGATCGCGGGAGGGGATCATAGTTCCCTGGCCGCTCCCGGGCCCTCCTGATGAACTCAAAATTCTGCTCCATGTGTCTGAGAAAACCTTTGGGGCAATGTCCAACAGGATCCATGTGTGAGGCTGTCACCCAAGAGACTGCGATGCTCAAACCCACTGTGGGCCACGCAGATGCCAGTGAGGCTGTTGTTGCTGCCCAGGTTACTGTAGAAGCTCAGCACCGATGACCTGTTTTGCTGATAAACTTGTCTTTGTGGTTTGGGGTTTAAGTGTGTTTCGAGGGAGGATAAGGAGGAGTGCAGGAGGTGAGGAACTCACCAGGTCCTGAGGTTGCTAAAATGTAAGTGGGAGATGGCGCAAAAGTGTTTCAAAGGAGCCGCAGGGAGGCTGCATTACGTAAAGTGGTGCAGAATTAAATGCAACACTTATTGGAAGGTGGAACAGTTGGGGAGCCACTGCAAACTTTCAAATAATTCAGCAACAAGCTGCACTTGAATTGCTGAGAGTGCATCTTTCCCACACAAATAGAACAGCCTGAACATTTCTACGTGGCTGAGGCTAAACTATTTGAAAAGGATCATCAGAATTATTGAAGACAGGTTTGATAGGGGTATTAGCGTGGACTTAAAGGATTAACAATCAAATTTTCTTTCAGTGGGCTTTCCTTATAGAGAGGAGGTGCCAGGAGAGGAAAGCAATGCTTCTGGTGTGAGGGAGGCTTGTGTAAGGAGATGAGTGACAATAATGACATTGGCCGTGAATGATTAAAGTCCAACTTTAGCAGCAAGGTAAAGGGATCCATTAGCTGTTGTATAGAAAGATGAATGTTGATAAAACCTGTCCTTCAAAGGGGCTTAGAACTGTTACATCTGAAAGGCTAATGGAAGCATCTTTGGAATACTATTTACATGAATGGGCTGTCTTCAAAGGATTCAGGAGTAGAGATATTCATATCTTACCTGTGATATCTACTTTGATTTAGGCATGATATAGTATATAAAGGAGACTGGTTTGTAATTGTCCCATGGAATTGAAAGATGGCACTTGAAGCTGAGATGCACAGTCTTTCTTAATTGAAACCAGTTATTAATACTTTCTGCTCCATATACTGACACAACAAAGTATCTCTTAGCCACATGAAATGGGTTTCTCTGAATAATGAACAAGAGCGCTGTACTTTAACCAAGTGAATGTCTGCGCTTTTTGAAAATTAAAGAAATGGCTACTGGCAGACCAAGGAAAGAGAACTGAAGGTTAAGAGAGAAATATAAGTAAAGGTTTAAACAGGAATAAGGATGTTAATGGCTGTTGTACTAATGCAAAAAGCATTTGGAATAAACAACCAGAATCAGATGCAGACAGTTAGTGGAAACATGGAGAATATTTGACATCGTGGAAGTAGAGCTGTGAAGGGGAGACAGAGTGAAATGGAAGGATTAGTTTGTTAAGCCAGGATTGTTAAATCAGAAAGGACTGGGTTGACCAGAGCAGTCAGGAACTCTCTGCCAGCCCTGGGTCAGCAGGAGGCATGCCAACCTGGAGACTTGGACAGGAAATACAGAAGAGTTCCAGACGGCTTTACATTCTGTCCCAACACCCTTACCATGTATGACCAGACAACATAATTAGCCCGATAACATCGGATACGAAGTGTCCTGACAGGTGGTGCCTGTGGGATGATACTGCATCTGATGAGCCTTCATTTTATTTCTCCTCCGAACCTCTCCATCACTCTCCCTCATTCCCATGCCTCCATCACTCTCTCTCCTCCCCATCCCTCTATCACTCTCTCCTCCTGATTCTCCATCACTCCTTAAACCTCCCAACCTATCCATCACACACTCTCCTCCCCACCTCCCCATCACTCTCTTCTCCCTACCTCTCCATCACTCTCTCTCCTCCCCACCTCACTCTCTCTCCACCCCACCTCTCACTGTCTCCGCCTCATCTCTCCATCACTCTCTGCCCCACATCTCCATCACTCTCACTCCTTCCCACCTCTCACTCTCTCCTCCCCACTTCTCCATCACTCCCTTCTCCCCACCTCTTCATTACTCTCTCTCCTCCCTACCTCTCACTCTCTCTCCTCCCCATTTCTCACTCTCTCTCCTCCCCACCTCGCCAACACTCTCTCTCGTCCCCAACTCTCCATCACTCTCTCATCCCCTCCTCTCTATCACACTATCTCTCTCCTCCCCACCCCTCTATCACTCTTTTCTCCCCACCTCACTCTCTCCGCCCCACCTCTCCATCACTCTCTCTCTGCCCCACATCTCCATCACTCTCTTTCCTCCTCACTCTCACTCCTTCCCACCTCTCACTCTCTCCTCCCCACCTCTCCATCAATCTCTCCTCCCCACCTCTCCCTATCCTCTCCGCCCCTCCACCACTGTCTCTCCTTCCCCCATCACTCTCTCCTCCCCACCCCTCCACCACTCTCTCCTCCCAAATCTCACTTTCTCTCCTCCCCATCTCTCATTCTCTCCCCTCCCCACCTCTCCATCACTCTCTCTCGTCCCCAACTCTCCATCAATCTCTCTTGTCCCTACCTCTCCATCACTCTCTTTCGTCCTTTGAAACACTCTTTATAACCTACCTATATTTAACAGTGAAATTCCATTCCCATGTTGCCCCTTTGCTCAGAATGATCTACACTGGCCCCCAGTCCGCTAAAGTCCTGCTCTTTACATTTTTCTTGTTGTTTTAAAATCCCTCCATGGCCTTGCCCCTCCCTATCTCTATAACATTCTCCATCACCAAAAAACCTCCCTACTCTGTAACCTCCTCCAGCCCCTACAACACTCCCTATCTCTGTAACCTCCTCCATCACCAAAAACCCTCCCTATCTCTGTAACCTCCTCCAGCCCCTACAACCCTCCCTATCTCTGTAACCTCATCCAGCCCTTACAATCCTCCCTATCTCTGTAACCTCATCCAGCCCCAACAACCATCTATCTCTGTAACCTCCTCCAGTCCCTCCAACACTCCCTATCTCTGTAACCTCTCCATCCCTTCCAACCCTCCCTATCTCTGTAACCTCATCCAGCCCCAACAACCATCTATCTCTGTAACCTCCTCCAGTCCCTCCAACACTCCCTATCTCTGTAACCTCATCCAGCCCTTACAATCCACCCTATCTCTGTAACCTCATCCAGCCCCAATAACCATCTATCTCTGTAACCTCCTCCAGTCCCTCCAACACTCCCTATCTCTGTAACCTCTCCATCCCCTCCAACCCTCCCTATCTCTGTAACCTCCTCCAGTCCCTCCAACACTCCCTATCTCTGTAACCTCTCCATCCCCTCCAACCCTCCCTATCTCTGTAACCTCCCCTAACCTCACAAACATCTGACGTATCTGCGTTTCTCCAATTCTGTCCTCTGTACTCCATTATTGGTGGCTGTGCCTTCAGCTGCCTGGGCCCCATGCTCTGGAGTTCCGTCCCTCAGCATTTCTGCTTCTGTACCTCTCTCTCCTCCTTAAAGACCCCCTCTCTCCTCCCTAAAACCTGGCTCTTTGACCAAGCTTTTGCTTACCTGACCTAAGGTCTCCTTATGTGGCTCAGTGTCAGATTTTAAATAAAAAACAGAGTCTGGCAGCATCTGTGGATAGAGAAACAATATTGAATTCGAAACTGCCAGACTGGCTGAGTTTTTCAGTACTTTCTGTTTATTTTTCAGATCTCCAGCATCCACAGTATTTAATTTTTATTTTGTTGGCAGTTTTGTTTGATAATACTCCTGTGAAGCACCTTAGGGTGTTTCACTGTGTTGAACGACTGTGAGCATGAAAGTTGTTGTTGGGTGGGGACCTTGCAGGCAATCATTAATTTAGTCATGCCCATTAGACATGAAAGAGATAATAAACTGCTTAAATCAAACCTTGTCTTTTTGCTTATTTAAAAAGTGGGCTTTGCTGAACCAAAAGATGGCTGCTATAGGTCACATGATTCACAAGTTGACACATAGCTTCTGGAAGTTTCCAACAGCAGTTACAGGACAAAAGCTCAGCCCTCATCTCTGTGGAATCTCACACCTCTCATTGTGAGGACACATTACAATCAACAAAACCAGGGACCAGCAGACGATTTGTATCAATAGGGTGGTCCTACAACAAAGGGAGCGCCGTTAAAACTTGTTATACCTACACCCACTATCTATCTAATGAAGTGAACGATGGATTTTGAGCATAGGCATACAAACTGCATGTCAGCCTGCAACTGACTCATTAATGGGCAACATCACACAACCTAAGCTTCTGGCCTTTCAAAAGTTTTAATATTACATTTCTAGACTAACAATGCAGTCTGATATTTAAACTCCAGCCTGCAAGCATCAAAGTAGGACTCCAGGCAGACTAACGGCCTACATGAAGTCTAAGCCTCCTTGAAACCTGTTTTCTCCGGATGATTCTTGCCATCGCCCGCTGAGCAGATCAAATCTCTGTATTCCCAATCTCATCCAGCTGCATCACCATCAAGTTTGAAGGAATTCCGCAAACTCCTGCTTCAGCTAGCTGAACTGTAACTCCTCTGTAAAGTAACCCTCACTGGACTCCGACTTTCTGGACTCTGGCAGTCACGTGAACTGATGTCCATATTTGCGGTGCTTTTTCATTTAGGTTATTCATAGTTGAAGAACTCCTCTTTCCTATCTTCTTATTGTGTACTTGTCTTTGTGTATGAAGTTATGGTCATTCTCCGGGTTTGAATGTGTGAATAAACTATACTTCTGATTTCACTCTAAAGAGAGTAAGCTGAGAGGCACTTTAAAAATTGACCTCACAAATGGAGGGTTTGGGGAAACACGCCACAGTCTATTTCAAAAATTAAAATACCTCTGCTTACGGACAGATGGCAAGAAAATAAGAGTCCAGTTTTGCCTCTCTCCCCTGTCCTTAACAATAAGAATATGTTTCACTAAGTGAGACATCAGTAATATTCAAAGGTCCTTACAATGATTAGCTCCAAAATAAGGAACAAAATAATCATTATGCAAAAAATGGTTCTATGATCAAATAAATGGTCCGGATGGTGTTGCACTACACTAAACAGGTGACAGGGACAGGGATTAATGTCAATAGAGAAACAGTCAATAACTTGGGGCTCTGGGGGTGCTGTGTGGCTGGGGGTTACTGAGCGAACTGGATTCACCCTGAATCTACCACCAAGATGGTGGTACTGCCCTTGAAGAGGGCAGGCAGGGGAAGTAATGCAGATGCTTTAGATCAGTCACTGGCCAGTTACTGTAGCCAAACATGAGAGCGGATGGCTCCACTTTGCTCCATGCATCATTGCACATGTGGTTGAGGAATGAGACTAACCCAGTGCAGTGTCGCCTTCACTTTTGCCTGAACCATGAGTTAGGTAAGGCTGGTGCTTAGAAGGAGAGCTTGTGTCATCTTAGTCAAACTAAAGTCAAGGTAAACCATGTTCTGATGCTGATTTCCAACTGCAAGTTGGACAGTACTGCACTGCAGCAACTCACCAAGGCTCTTTTGACAGTGTCTTCCAAACGTACATCCACTACCAGCTAGAAGGACAAGGGCAGCAGACACATGCAAACACCACCACCAGCAAGTTTCCCTCCAAGCCACTCACTATCCTGACTTGGAAATATATCGCCGTTCCTTCACTTTGTCACTGGGTCAAAATCCTGGAACTCCCTCCCTAACAGCACTGTGGGTGTACCTACACCACATGGACTGCAGCAGTTCAAGGAGGCAGCTCACCACCACCTTCTCAAGGCAAACAGTTGTTTGATAGTACAGAACTTCTGTGTTGCTGAAAAAAGAGACCTGTCAAAGCTTTTCGTCTTGCACTCATCAGGACACTTTGCAAGAATACCAATATAAGGCAAAGTCATCAATTTATACTGTATGAGAAGAGTGCTAATTGGTTGGCAAGTGGACTCTCATTGGTAGAGGTGATGCCATGGAGAATGCACCAGTAATTATCAAGCATTGTTGAAATTTAAACCAGGTACACAAAGGCATCCTGCAGGAAAATGGTTACCCTGATCAAATGATTTCGCGCTGTATATCACGCAAACTCATGAACGGGCCTAAGGCTGTCGCTTTTGGCCCTCAAAAGTGCCCAGTTTACCTCAGATTACCCTGGAGGGGCAAGGTATCTCAAAACTTTGAGCAACGGTTGAAGCTAGCTGTTTCACGCTACTATATGCAGTAGCAACACGAGTGGTATTCACTACTAACAGGAGGCTGTGGCCAAGCCAAAAAGACGCTCTGTCTATCACACAAATGAGTAATGTGGTATATGAATTTCAGTGCCAGTTTGATGCTAGGTATGTATGCTGTACGTCCCAAAGACTAGTGGATAGTATCAAATAACATGTCCCAGCCGCGGTTCGCAACGGGCAAGGTACAGACTGTACACAACCAGCCTGTGCTTGCAAAACTCAACACACAACGTCCAACATTAGATGTGATTCTGTGATTGAACAACATTTGCTAAATAATCCTGTGTGCTAAGATTTATGCTGATAACCAATTTAAGATTGCCAGGCAGGCTCACAATGTGGCGCATTTGCATGTATTGGAAGCTACACAAATTAATACACAGGGCCCTGTTCTTTGCAGGCAGAAAGAACATTTACACACATTGCGCCTGTTTCAGTTAAAGAAAATGAGTGACAGCCATTCACTGACTCATTCATCAGGGTCAAGACGTCTGGTTTAAATTTCAAAAATGCTTGGCAGTTAGCCGCCAATCACCATGACTGGTGCATTCTCCATGGCAACACCGCTACCAATCAGAGTCTACTTGGCAACCCATCAGCAATCTCTTCTCATACAGCATAAATTGTTTTCCCTTACACTGGTATTCTTGTGAAGTGTCCTGATGTGTACAAGACGAAAAGCTTTGACATGTCTCTTTTTTTAAGCAATTCTCAAGGGCAATTAGATGGGCAATAAATGCTGGCCTAGCCAGCGATGCCAAATCCCAGGAATGAATAAAAAAAGTTAAACATGGTAGGGTACAGTGTGTAATAAACTTGTTAAAAATGGGTGTGTGAGGATTCCTTACCATATTTAAAAATGGGGTTGTCAAACCTACTCACCTGTATCACGTTGCCTAACCTTATTCCAATAATATTCACAAATCTAATTAATCCATTAAGACAAAACAAAGATCTCATACTCAGAAAATCAGACAAGTCACATGCAGATCAGATTAATATGGGAGCTCTCCGAGTGTGACAGTGGCTGGTATATGTTAGGGTTTCGGATTTTAAACATATTACCTCACCTGAACATAAAGAGTTGCAGAAATCTGGTTCCCGGGCCACAAGTGGAGAAAGATTTACAAGGATGACACCAGAACTGAGAGGTTATAACATCAAGGAAGAGTAAACAGAGCGTGACTCTTTTCTTCAGAAAGAGAAGATGGGAGTTACCTGATAGAGATATTTAACTATATACAAGGGTTTGATAGGGTAGTTGGAGAAGGTGTTTCCACAAAAGGGTGAGACCAGTACTAGGGATAATAAATATAAAATAGTCACCAATAAAGCCTACAAGGATTTCAGGGGAAACTTCTTTAGCCAGAAAGCGGTAAGTATGTGGAAGTAAGTATGTGGAACTCCAATCTTGCTAAAAAGAGGGACATGTTGTTGAAGATTTTCATATTGCGATCATCAGGACAAATGCAAGAATACCAAATTTCAAATGATTATAACAGTTTACACTCCAAGAGAAGAGGGTGCTGATCGGTTGGAGAAAGGAAAGAGGAATTATAAATTTAAGATAATCAGTCAAGCTTATAATGTGGCTCATTTACACTCGCTACAAGTGACATACATTCATACGCAGGAACCCGTTCTCTGCAAACAAAAGGAACATGTTCAAGCCTTTCACCTTTCTTAAATTACCCTGGAGCTTGGGGAGCCTATCATTCCCCATTGCTTTCTTTATGGCAACACTTTAGCCAATCAGAGTCAACTTGCCAACCAATCAGCACCCTTTTCTCCTGTAGTATAAATTGTTGTGATCATTTGAAATTTGGTATTCTTGCATTTACCCTGATGAGTGCAAGATGAAAAGCTTCAGCAACATGTTTCTCCTTTTCAGCAATATTCAATGTGGAACTCGGTACAACACGGAGCAGTTGAGGTGAGTAGCAGAGATACATTTAAGGGGAAGCTGGATAACCAGATGAGGGAAAAAGAAATAAAAGGATATGGTGATGGGGTGAGCGGAAGTGAGGTGGGAGTATTAACACTGGCACAGACCAGATGGAGCAAATGGCCTATTTCTTTAATACTTGGTAACCTCTGTAATTTATTTGATTTGAATAGATTTGCTGATCGATGTGTGGAATACACTGGATTACTAGTTAAAAAGGGACCTAGAATTGGGAGCTGTTCGAAATCTTCTTTGAATGGAGGCATGTATCAGACGGAGGTACATGTACCCGGACACCTTATCCGGCATTCCAAAATCGGGTATGACCCGAAGACCTGGTCCTGCCCTGGAAACTACAATCCTCCTCGGGCATTGCTGTCCATCATATCCCGATAGTGGCGCGCGGATCCCCTGCTCTTTAGGTCAGGGATCAACAGCGGAAACTGGCCTGGTCCACCCCTCATCTCTTCCTTTCCTCGTCCCAGCTGGGAACAGCTTGGTGGAGGAACCAGCCCGTTTCAAAGTTATCCTATTTTTCCCCACTCCGCCAGCCCAGGGACCCAAAATCAGGAAAGTCCCCGTGTCCGGTACACGTCTGGTCCCGAGCTTCCCGGATATGGGGTCCAGTTCCTCTACCAGGTTTCCTGTTCTGGATCCTGAGGGGAGATGTTTGAAGTGCAGCTCAAGAGGCTTTTATCCCAACGTGTGAACTGATCAGCAAACTAACACAGATCAGCCCAATCTGAGCCAAGCCAGGAAGAGCTGAATTCTGATAGGTATAGGTTACGACAACAATGTGAGTTCTGTTGGTTTCACGTTGATGACATTTCACAACAAAACGACTTGAAACGTTAACCTTCACAGAATCACACAGTGCAGAAAAGGCCCTTCGGCCCATCAAGTCGGCATCGACAAGTGAGGAACACCTGACCTACCTACCTAATCCCATTTATCAGCACTTGGCGCATAGCCTTGAATGTTATGACGTGCCAAGTGCTCACCCAGCTACTTTTTAAAGGATGTGAGGCAACCCGCCTCCACCACCCTCCCAGGCAGCGCATTCCAGACCGTCACCACCCTCTGGGTAAAAAAAGATTTTCCTCACATCCCCCCCTAAACCTCCTGCCCCTCACCTTAAACTTATGTCCCCTCGTGACTGACCCTTCAACTAAGGGGAACGGCTGCTCCCTATCCACCCTGTCCATGCCCCTCATAATCTTGTACACCCCGATCAGAAACTTTGTTTCTCTCTCCACAGATGCTGCCAGACCTACTGAGCATTTCCAGCATTTTCTTTTTTTATAATGAATGAGAAGGCATTTGATCCACTGGGTTCACTGGGAAGAGGTTTATTCACTGAGATTTTCAGAGATTTGGCCCAGGAGATTCCATAAAATGAGAATAAATGGGAAAGGGGTTGGACATTTGGAATTCAGTATAAGGACAGTAAATGGAATGGTTTGGTTCATTGGGGTTGTACACTTAAATCAGATTAACTAGAGTTGACATGTACAAATACTTTTCGACATGTGTCCAAACACAATTTCTTGATTGAGTACTTGGGCTGCTGCTCATGTTTTTAAAATGAAGAATGGAATGATTCTTCAGCTCTTCAAAAACACTCTGAAGAACAGGTTGATGTTCTGACTCCTTCCATGCATTCAAAAGCCAATAGTTGTAAGGCTGACCATAAAATGAAGTTTCTTTGGGTTAGGATTATTAAAGCAGAGGGAAGCACTTTTCTTGGGTAAAGTGAATGGATTTCTCTGTCTGATGAAGAATCGTTCAATCTTGGTTGAAGATTCTCTGGCATTCACGATCCCCAATGCAATAGAGATTCATCAAATGCATTGCAGACTGAACTTGTAAAATCAATATGAAGGTGAGATGTCAATCAGTGCTGGAGAGTATAACACTTAGAATGTGGTTCACATGAGATTCATTTCCATTAAACATTTTCTGGTACAATTTTAAAAAGGCTATTATGACTTGGAGTCATTGCAGCTCTATTTTTAAACACCAGATATGATGTAGTAAATGTTAGTATCCATTTTTTAATCATTGTGGTTATTACCCCACCTCTAGTGTGGTGAGATGAGGGAAATCTCCCACTCCATTGGCCTGATGGGTTTAATTTGTTTGTTGTACAGCCACCAGGAAGCAAACACTAATATTCCAGGCATAAACATGTGTGCTGAAAGGCCTGACCCTTTGACCTGAGGTGGGCCTTGCTCACAGATAGAACCCTGAGACGTTTGATGAGAGGTTTAAATAGAATTGGAAGATGGGTTAACAATGATTAATGTGCTTCTGATTTGTGGGCTTTCTACTTACTATCAGCGTAAAGTCCCACATGCCCAATACTTTGAGACAATTGGTGCGATTCCAAAGAGCTGGATTTTAAGGTGGGCCATAGGATTCTGAGGCGAGAGGACGAGAGGCTTAGCAAGTCAGAAAAGAGGAAGCTTTGAAGGTGACCATTTCAAAATCAGGAAGAACATTCATGGGATTGATTGAGACACATTGTTTCGTGTGACAATGAGTTCAAATCTCCGAAGGCGTAGTTTAAATGCCAGGGGTTTAGGGACAAAAAGAGAAGTTTCGGATACTTTACAAGGGCCAAAAGAATGAAAAGAGGAATTTGCATTTATACAGAATGATCAGATTCTCAGAACATCACAAAACCTTTCACAGTCAATGAATTCTTTGGAAATAAAGACACCGTTGTTTTGTAGTGAAGCACAGCAGTTAATTTGTGCACAGCAAGCTCCCACAATCAGCAATGAGATAATTGAGAAGCTAAAAGCTTGTATTATGCCATGCACCTTTCTGTCTGAAAGCAGTAGAGTCAGTGACTCACTCATAACAGTAGGGCCTCTTATAACGAACATTCAGCTCTGAAAGCCGCTATAAAAAAGTTAGAGTTTTCATTGTAAAATAAACCGGATATATCAATTACTCCACATCATTGTGTAATGCTGCATCAGTTATTGATCCAACCATTGATCTAAAATTCCAAATGCCTCATGCACAATGTCACACTGCTGGAGGAGCAAATAACCCTCTGTGATTTCTTTATAACTGCACTGGGATTTCTTGGAATATGAAGAGAGAGCTTGACTCTGTACCTAACCCCGTGCTGTACCTGTCTTGCGAGAGTTTGATGGGGACAGTGTAGAGGGAGCTTTACTCTGTATCTAACCCCGTGCTGTACCTGTCCTGGGAGTGCTTGATGGGGACAGAGCAGAGGTAGCTTTACTCTGTATCTAACCCCGTGCTGTACTTGTCCTGCGAGTGTTCGATGGGGATAGTGTAGATGGAGCTTTACTCTGCATCTAACCCCGTGCTGAACCTGCCCTAAGGGTGTTTAATGGGGACAGTGTAGAGAGAGCTTTACTCCGTCTCTAACCCCGTGCTGTACCTGTCCTGGGAGTGCTTGATGGGGCTAGTGTAGAGAGAGCTTTACCCTGTATCTAACCCTGTGCTGTACCTGTCCTGGGAGTGCTTGATGGGGCTAGTGTAGATGGAGCTTTACTCTGCATCTAACCCCATGCTGTACCTGTCCTAAGGGTGCTTAATGGGGACAGTGTAGACAGAGCTTTACTCCGTATCTAACCCCGCGCTGTACCTGTTCTGGGAGTGCTTGGTGGGGACAGTGTAGAGGGAGCTTTACTCTGTACCTAACCCCATGCTGTACCTGGCCTTGGAGTGTTTGATGGGACAGTGCAGAGGGAGCTTTACTCTGTATCTAACCCCGTGCTGTACCTGTCCTGGGAGTGCTTGATGGGGCTAGTATAGAGGGAGCTTTACTCTGTATCTAACCCCATGCTGTACCTGCCCTAAGTGTGTTTGATGGGGACAGTGTAGAGGGAGCTTTACTCTCTATCTAACCCTGTGCTGTACCTGTCTGGAATGTTTAATGGTGACAGTGTAGAGGGAGCTTTACTCTGAATCTAACCCCGTGCTGTATCTGTCCTGGGTGTATTTGATGGGGACATTTTAGCAGGAGCTTTACTGTGTATCTAACTCTGTGCTGTACCTGCCCTCGGAGTGTTTGATGGGAACAGTGCAGTGTCATAGAATCATAGAGGTCTACAGCACAGAAAAAGGCTCTTCAACCCATCGAGTCTGCGATGGTCAAACAATTATCTAACTGTTCTAATCCCATTTTTCAGCACTAGGCCCATGGCCTTGTATGCCATGGCATCGCAAATGCACACCCAAATACTTCTTGAATGTTATGAGGGTTTCTGCCTCTACCACCCTGTCAGGCAGTGAGTTCCAGATTCCCACCACCCTCTGGGTGAAAAAATTCTTCCTCACATCCCCTCTAAACCTCCTGCCCTCTTACCTTCAATCTATGCCCTCTGGTTATTGATCCCTCCACCAAGGGGAAAAGTTCCTTCCTGTCTACCCTATCTATGCCCCTCGTAATTTTATACACCTTAATCATGTCCCCCCTCAATCTCCTCTGTTCCAGGGAAAATAACCCCAGTCTATCCAATCTCTCCTCATAACTAAAACTCTCCAGCCCAGGCAACAACCTGGTAAATCTCCTCTGTACTCTCTCGAGTGCAATCACATCCTTCCTATAATGCAGATTCCAGAACTGCACGCGATACTCTAGCTGTGGCCTAATCAGCGTTTTATACAGCTCCAGCATAACCTCCCTGCTCTTATATTCTATGCCTTGGTTAATAAAGGCAAGTTTCCCATATGCCTTCTTAACCACCTTATCTACCTGTCCCACTACATTAAGAGACCGGTGGACATGCACACCAAGGTCCCTCTGATCCTCGGTACTTCCCAGGTTCCTACCATTCATCATGTATTCCTGTGCCTTGTTTGTTCTGCCCAAGTGCATCGCCTCACACCTATCCAGATTAAATTCCATTTGCCACTGGTCAGCCCATCCGATCAGCCCGTCTATATCCTCCTGTAATCTAAGGCTATCCTCCTCACTATTTACCACCCCACCAATTTTCGTTTACTCCGCGAACTTATTGATCAACCCTCTTACATTCAAGTCTAAATCGTTTATATATACCACAAACAGCAAGGGACCCAACACCGATCCCTGTGGAACCCCACTGGACACAGGCATCCAGTCACAAAAACACCCCTCGACCTTCACCCTCTGCTTCCTGCCACTCAGCCAATTCTGGGTCCAATTTGCCAAATTGCCTTGGATTCCATGGGCTCTTTCCTTCGTTATCAGTCGCCCATGCGGGACCTTATCAAAAGCCTTGCTGAAGTCCAAGTAGACTACGTCAAATGCATTGCCCTCATCTACACACCTGGTCACCTCTTTGAAAAATTCAATCAAATTGGTCAGACATGACCTCCCCTTAACAAAACCATGCTGACTGTCCTTGATTAATCCCTGCCTCTCCAAGTGTAGAGTAATTCTGTCCCTCAGAATTGCTTCCAATAGTTTCCCCACCACTGAGGTTAGACTGACTGGCCTGTAGTTCCCTAGTTTATCCCTTCCTCCTTTCTTGAATAACAGTGCCACATTGGCTGTCCTCCAGTCCTCTGGCACCTCTCCTGTGGCCAGAGAGGTATCGAAAATTATTGCCAGCGCCCCTGCTATCTCCTCCCCTGCCTCACTCAACAGCCTGGGATACATTTCATCTGGGCCTGGAGATTTATCTACTTTTAAGCCTGCCAGACTACTTAGAACCTCCTCCCTTTCTTTGCTAATTTCTTTAATTATATCACAGTCCTTCTGCCTGATTCCCATACCCACGTTGTCGCTCTCACTTGTGAACACTGACATAAAATATTCATTTAGAACCCTACCTACGTCTTCCGGCTCCACACACAAATTACCACTATGATCCTTAATGGGCCCTACTCTTTCCCTAGTTATCCTCTTACTCTTAATGTACTTGTAAAATAACTTTGGATTTTCCTTTATTTTACCTGCCAATGTTATTTCATGTTCCCTTTTTGCTCTCCTAATTTCCTTTTTAAGTTCCCCCCTACACATTCTATACTCCTCTAGGGCTTCTGCTGTTTTGAGCCCTTGGTATCTGCCATAAGCCTCCTTTTTTCTCTTTAGCCAATCCTGGATAGCCCTCGACATCCAGGGTTCCCTGGATTTGTTGGTCCCACCCTTTATCCTTACTGGAATATGTTGGCTCTGTACTCTCCAGAGGGAGCTTTACTCTGTATCTAACCCCGTGCTGTACCTGCCCTGGGAGTGTTTGATGGGGACAGTGTAGAGGGAGCTTCACCCTGTATCTAACCCTGTGCTGTACCTGCCCTGGGAGTGTTTGATGGGGACAGTGTAGATGGAGCTTTACTCTGTATCTAACCCTGTGCTGTACCTGTCCTGGGAGTGTTTGATGGGGACAGTGTAGAGGGAGCTTTACTCTGTATCTAACCCTGTGCTGTACCTGTCCTGGGAGTGTTTGATGGGGACAGTGTAGAGGGAGCTTCACCCTGTATCTAACCCTGTGCTGTACCTGTCCTGGGAGTGTTTGATGGGACAGTGTAGAGGGAGCTTCACCCTGTATCTAAACCTGTGCTGTACCTGTCCTGGGAGTGTTTGATGGGGACAGTGTAGAGGGAGCTTTACTCTGTATCTAACCCCGTGCTGTACCTGTCCTGGGAGTGTTTGATGGGGACAGTGTAGAAGGATTGTGGAGACTTTGCTCAGCACAAATCCATGGACTCGCAAGGAAAGCAATGTCCTGTAAGGCTCTTGTAGTGAATTTGCTCTCATAATCTTTTCCACAATCCACTAACTTGGAAAGTACCAGACCTGTTGAAAAGTTTCTTTAATCGCTGGCTGCTGGTTGAGTGTGAAATAATTGGTGCCCTCACAGCCATGCTGAGCCATATCTCTCATTAAAAATGAGTCAGATATTCAGGCATTAATGTAAAAAATAAGGAGAAAAAGAAAGGTTCCCCAAAGAATTAATCGTCACTCAATTGAACAATTTGCTCTTTCCCACATGCTCACAGAGGTTTATTAGTGAGGTGAAGGATTTATTTAAAGAAAAGCAGACTGTCTTTCCGAATAGTTTTAGCCGGTCTCCTGGCAACAATAATGCAAATTTAAACAAATTACTGCTGTATTAGATACCGCGAAGCAAATGTTTATTATATTACAAAGAAACATTGAGGAATTGTGTAAAAAGATGATTAGGTAGTGTGGGATTTTTATTTTAAATAAATAGCCAAGGGGAGAGATGAGGAGAGTATTTTTATGCTGCTGTGATCTGCTGCCTGAAAGGACAGTGGAAGCAGGTTCAACAATAACTTTCTGAAGGAAAGATTCTAGAGGCGAAACATTTGCTGGGCTACAGGAAAGAGCAGGAGAGTGGAACTAATTGTATAACTCTTTCAAACAGCTGGCACAGGCTTGATGGGCAGAATGGCCTCGTTCTTTGCTGTATCATTCTACCCTTTGTATAGCATGAAGTAGATAAGGAAGTGTTGGGTGAACGACGAATCTCACTGGGTCTTTGAGCTCCCCAGGGGTTGTGGAGAAACCTTGATTCAAAATAAGTGGAATAACTCTCCCCTTGCTAGTTGCACACTTCACCGGGAAAGTATTTTATCACAAATTTTCTCCTCACATTTTGTTATATTTTTCTTCCCATCCATTTAGGAAATATCGAATGATTGAATATCAGGGTGTGGGAGCCCAGTGAGATTGTAAACTCTTTGTGAAAAAAATGAGGGAAATCAGGAGGCAGGTTTCTGATAGGAAGATGGAGAAACAGGTTTGGAGTCGGTGGGGGGTGGGAGGGAAGGTGAGAGAGGAAGTGGGGAGGGAAATTGAGAGGTGAAAAGTGAGGGAAGATGAGGGGAAAGGTGAGGGAAGCAGGGTGAGGGAGGGAGTGTGAGGGAGGAAAAGTGAGAGAGGGAGGGTGAGGGAGAGAGGTAATGTTAGGGAGTGAGGTTGAGGGAGGGAAGGTGGGGGAGAGAGTGTGAGGAGGAGAGGAGTTCCAAAATTAGGAGGTCCCAGGAAAGACTGAATTGTTGGATTGAGACGTAACCAGTGTGCAGGGGTAGGGGGATGGTGTACAATGTATCTCCAATTCAGGAGGGACAATGCAGTAAACTTCAGGGAAGCAGTGACCAATGTATTATTGATAAGATACAAAGTCAAGACAGGTTGGTAAAGAGAGCGACAGTTCATTAATTTGAACAGGAATCCTAGCTGAGCTACTGCATGATGAAACTGGGACACATACAGATCTAGATTTAATCCAGACCCCATTTTTAAAATAATATTGGATCATAACATTACTTACAGTACCACCTGTTCACTCACTTCTGAACCTACATTCAATATGCATAACAGTAATTTTGCTAATTGGAATAAGTCAGGCGGGATTCCCATTATAATCAATTTGGTCTCAAGCAAGGTATCTAATTATTATGTCAATTGGCAATGGGATCAGTTGTTGCTTTGTAAGTAATATCATTTTTAATGATCTCAGTTTAATCAGGTGAATGGTCTCCAGTCACCAGAGATATTTTGCTGTTATTAGGAGCACAAGTGTCAATGGGACAGGAGAGAGCTTTTCAAGCTTGTTTAGGAATGATTAGTAGAAGAGAGTCACAGAATTGTTATAGCACAGGAGGCCATTCAGCCTATCGCGTCTGCACTGGCTCTCTGAATGAGCAATTCACCTGACAAAATGTCAGAAAAAGCAAGGGTCCCAACACTGACCCCTTCTCCCTCCTTCTCTCTGTAACCCTTCACATTCTTCCTTTTCAGATAACAGTCTAATTCCCTTTTGAATGCTTCAATTGAACCTGCCTCCACTGCACTCTCAGGCAGAGCATTCCAGACCTTAACCAATTGCTGCGTCACTTTTCCTTCTTTTGTGAATTACTTTAACTTGTTCTCAATCCTTCCAACAATGGGAACAGTTTCTCCCTCTCTACCCTGTACAGACCCATCATGATTTTGAACACCTCTATCAAATCTCCTCTCAACCTTAAGATAAAAGCAAAATATTGCAGATGCTGTAAATCTGGAATAAAAACAGGAAATGCTGGACAAACTCAGCAGGTCTTGCAGCATCTGTGGAGAGAGAAACACAGTTAACATTTTGAGTCCGTATGACTCTTCTTCAAGGCTGAAAAAGAGTCGTATGGATTCAAAACGTTAACTCTGTTTCTCTCTCCACAGATACTGCCAGACCCGCTGTGAGTTTTTCCAGCATTTTCTGTTTTTACTCCTCTCAACCTTCTCTTCTCCAAGGGAAGCAGTCCCATCTTCTCCAATCTTTCTATATAACTTAAGATCCTCATCCCTGGAACTATTCTCATGAATCTTTATTACACCCTCAGGCCTTCACATCTTACCTAAAGAGCAGTACCCACGACTCACGCAATATTCCAGCCAAGGCCGCAGTAGCGTCTTATACAAGGTCAACATACAAGTTCCTAGCTCTTGTACTCTATGCCCCTATTAATAAAGCCCAGAATTCTGTAAGCTTTATTAACCACACTCTCCATTTGTCCTGCCACCTTCAATGACCTATATACACCCAGCTCCCTCTGCTCCTGTACACCCTTTGGAGTTGTACCCCTTATTTTATATTGTCTCTCCATGTTCTTTGTACCAAAATGAATCACTTCACATTTCTCCGCATTGGACTTTATCTGCCACCTGTCCGCCCGTCCCATCAACTTGTCTACGTCCTTCTGAAGTTCTACACTGTCCTCCTCACAGTTTACAATGCTTCTGAGTTTCGTATCATCCGCAAATTGTGAAACTGCCTCCTGAACCAAGGTCTAGGTCATTAATATATGTCAGAAAAAGCAAGGGTCACAACACTGACCCCTGGGTGGAATCTAGTCGAGGTGTTGGGGGGTCTCGCCTGCCGACTGGAGAGCCATGGTGCATCTTTTCTTTCTATCCATTTGGGAAATATTGAATGGTTGAATATCAGGGTGCAGGAGCCCAGCGAGATTGTAAACTCTCAGGCAGGCCTTCCCCTGTAATCAACACCCTGGAAGCAGATGCCCAGCCTAGCAAGAGCCCCCAGCCTATCAGAGGTCAGCAGCTCTTGTTTTGTTTTTATTCATTCATGGGATGTGGGTGTTGCTGGCTAGGCTAGCATTTATTGCCCATCACTGGTTTCTCCGATTTTGATACAGCTAACTCATATCAGAGGATGTTAAGCGTCAACCACATTTTTTTTTATTGCCCATCCCTAATTGCCCTTGAGAAGGTGGTAATGAGCTGACTTCCTGAACCACTGCAGTCCATGTGGTGTAGGGATACCCACAGTGCTGTTAGGGAGGGAGTTCCAGGATTTTAACCCAGTGACAATGAAGGAATGGCAATATATGTTCAAGTCACGATGGTGACTAACTTGGAGGGGAACTTCCAGATGGTGATGTTCCCAACTATCTGCTGCCCTTGTCCTTCTAGATGGTAATAGTCGTTTGGAAGGTGCTGTTGAGGGAGCCTTGGTGATTTCATGCAGTGCATTTTGTAGATGGTACACACTGCTGCCAGTGTGCATTGGTGGTGGAGGGAGTGAATGTTTGTGGATGGGGTCAATCAAACAGGCTGCTTTGTACTGGATGGTGTCAAGCTTCTTGAGTGTTGTGGGAGCTGCACTCATCCAGGCTGTTGGGGAGTATTCCACCACACTCCTGACTTGTGCCTTGTAGATGGTGGACAGGCTTTGGGGAGTCAGCAGGTGAGTTACTCTCCACAGAATCCCCAGCTTCTGAACTGTTCTTGTAGCCACAGTATTTATATGTGTGGTCCAGTTCAGTTTCTGGTCAATGGTAACCTCCAGGATGTTGATAGTGTGAGAGTCAGCAATGGTAATGCCATTGAGTGTCAAGGGGGAATGGTTAGATTCTCTCTTGTTGGAGATGGTCATTGCCTGGCACTTGTGTGTCATGAATGTTACTTGCCACTTGCCAGCCCAAGCCTGGATATTGTCCAGGTCTTGCTGCATTTGGACATGGACTGCTCCAGTATCTGAGGAGTTGCGAATGGTGCTGAACATCATGCAAACATCAGCGAACATCCCCACTTCTGACCTTATGATGGAAGGAAGGTCATTGATGAAGCAGCTGAAGATGGTTGGGCCTAGGACACTACCCTGAAGAACTCCTACAGTGATGTATCTGTACTGAGATGATTGACCTCCAACAGCCACAACCATCTTCCTTTGTGCTAGATATGACTCCAACCAGCGGAGGGATTTCCCCCTGATTCCCATTGACTCCAGTTTTGCCAGGGCTCCTTGATGCCACACTCGGTCAAATGCGGCCTTGGCGTCAAGGGCAGTCACTCTCACCTCACCTCGGGAGTTCAGCTCTTTTGTCCATGTTTGAACCAAGACTGTAATGAGGTCAGGAGTTGAGTGACCCTGGCAGAACCCAAACTGGGCGTCAGTGAGCAGGTTATTGCTAAGCAAGTGCCGCTTGATAACACTGTCGATGGCCCCTTCCATCACTTTACTGATGATTGAGAGTAGGTTGGCCGGGTTGGATTTGTCCTCTTTTTTGTGGACATACCTGGGCAATTTTCCACATTGCTGGGACTGGAGTCACGTATAGACCAGAGCGGGTAAGGGTGGCAGATTTAGCTTATGAAAAGACGTTACTGAACCTGATGGGCTTTTGCAATAATCTGACCACTGTCACTTTTACTGATACTAGCATTAACTTTCCACCTTCAAATTCTCAAACTGCCGTGATGGGATTTGAACTCAGTTCTGTTGGATTATTAGTTCAGTCTGATGAAGGGTCACCTACCTGAAACGCTAACTCTATTTCTCTATCCAGATGATTGCCTGACCTTCTAAATACTTACAGAATTTTCTGTTTTTATTTCAGATTTCCAGCATCTGCGGTATTTTACTTTTGTATTAATATCCCTGATAAGTGGCTGATAACATAACCCATACACTATTACATCCATCCACTTTCTGTCAAAGAGCTGGCATGGATACGATGGACTAGGTATTAGAATTCTGAATAACTCCAAACCCTAACCTCCAAACATTCATCTGTTTTTCTGTTCAGGTGTTGGACTGAGGGCCCTGCCCTTCCTAGCCTAGCGAATGTAGAAGATCCCATGGCCGCATCCCGAAGGAGAGGAGACGACTTATCCCTGGTGTCCTGGCCAAAATTACTTCAGCAAACTATCAGGTTATTGTTACAATGTTGCTTTTGGGATCCTGCCGTGTGCAAATTGACTGCCACATTTCCTTAAAACAGTGACCACACTTCAAAAGTGCTTCATGTGCTATAAAGCACTGAGGCATCCTCAGGCTGTGAAAAAATTCTATAGAAAGGCTAGTGTCACTTTTTTCTCTCGGGCCATTAATGAGCTGGTTAAAGAAACCAGAGAGATTCGAATTGATCAGGGTGCGAGTCCGGAGGAGGAATGGGGAGGGAGGGGGAGGAGGGGAATTCCTCCAAAGATTCCATCCCTAATCAGTCTAGTGAGCTGAGGAAGGTGTCTGTCGGGATCTCTGATCCTGCAGGATGCAATGTGCTCCTTCAGGAGAGACTGGCGTTGTCAAAAAGAGTGTCAAGTGCAGACTCTAAAATCGGAGGACCTTGATTTCTCAGGTTGGAAAATACAGCGGGTACCGATCGGGAATTCTACTGGTTTGTGGATCTACTCGGAGATGGCAAGTGAAGTTTTTCCTTCTGATGTCTCTGGGGTACCATGTCCTGTTTTCTAAAAAACCTCAGTATCTGTAAACAGACTGCTTCTGTGGCGACAGGTTAAAGTCGCCTTTAATTTTTGACACTCTTCGGGTCGTTAATGCAGGAACAATTTGCTTGGAAACAGCAAATAAAAGTGAAAAGTATTTCTGCGATTCAAAAATAACATAATAAAATGGAGGATTTTTAAAATGAAATGCTTTTAAAGGGAAAAAAAAACTTCCATTAAAATGACTGAGCATCAGACAACAAACAGATCCACCCTTGCTTCTTGATCATAGCGCTCAAGTCTTGCCTCTGCCAGGATTTTTGGAGGTCTTGCAGAACACAAACTATCTCCAACGTATCCAGACTCGAGGACAGAGTGTTTGAATGGTGCATGGGGAGAATGGCTGAGGGAATTAGGTGAAGAGGGAACTTTGTCAGACAAGAAACTGCTTCACCAACAGGTCCAATGCGTTTCAAATGTTACAGGGAATAGTTCACATTCCACAGTTTCCTGAGAGAAAAGCCATTTTATTTCTAGATGCTCAGTGTGCTGAACAACAGGGTCAGAATCAAGGCCAGTAAGTGCACAGTGTTGTTGATAATAAGGCACCAAAAATATCTACACTGACCAGTGTCCAGTCTCTTGCTATGATGTCCACTCTGACCAGTGTCCACATCACCATCTCTGACCAGTATCCACTCCCCCTCTAACCAGTGTCCAGTCTCCCTCTCTAACCAGTGTCCACTCTCCCTCCCTGACCAGCGTCCACTCTCCTTCTCAGACCATTGTCCACTTTCCCTCTCTGAGTGTCCCACCCTCCATTACCATTGGTGATCTGGGGCTAGTCTGGATGTTGAAATATAAATCCACTTTCTCAGAAAAATGTTTTCTATTTGTAAACATTCCCTGCCTCCCCCTCCACCGAGGGCATTCTACAAACAAACCAAGTGTGACTAACACAGGGGGGCAGAGAGAACACATTCTGTTCTGGGTCATAATTCAGTAGAATGGATAACTGAATTCCAGACAATGATTTCATGCTGCTAAGATTGACAAAATTAAGAAAACTCCAAATTATCAGAGTGGAAAATATTCAAAGTGAATTGGAGAACCTTCAGGGTTCCAAACATCTGTGAAAAGATGAACAAGTTCAAACCAACAAATGTTGACTCAATGAAATGTGGAACTTACTACCACAGAGAGTGATTGAGGTGAATAGGAAGGATGTGTTTAAGGGGAAGCTGGATAAACACGAGAGAGAAATGTTGAGAAGAATGGGGTGTGATATAATAAGGGTGGGAGGAGGCCCACATGGATCAGCACAGAGCAGTAGGGCCTGTTTCTGTACTGTATGTTTGGCGTAGTTTTTTTAACTGATCAAGTTTGATCCATAACAATTGAGACACTTCAACTGCAGCTAATCACATGCTAATGTCAGATTCAATGTAAGGGCTGCTTGGATCTGGGATGTTTCCCAAAGACCATCTGGAAAATGGTTAATAGCCTGGAGAAAGACACTGAAACAGTGGATGAACAACAATTTGTTGCTTTGGCTGCTGTTCAGTTCATCAAACTGACTAGCAATTGCCCAGGGCTAACTCATGCAGACAGATGGCTCGCTCTCCTTCCATCCCTGGGGTGAACTTGCGGACTGGTGGCTGCTTCAGAGCCCGAGTCCATCTTGCTGCTTTCCCTACAGGGTGAATGTCTCACTGAACATTCTGTGCGAAGTAGCAGTGTGCATAAAGACCAGCCACTGATAATGAATGAGATAGGCTGAACTCTCACTGCTCTTCAATTAACTCGGTCCATTAATTTATTCCAGGACTTCTTCTTTACCAGAAACCCAGCCAGACCAAAGGGCTCTTTTGTTAGAGTTGGAACTCTGCACTGCACTGTACTGCTGTCAATGGGCACAGAATGGCCCAGGTGATGGATATGTCAGAGCTTGTGTTACAATTGGAGATAAACAAACACAACAGCAATTGTTGCAGTGATCAGTTAGGACAGTGTAGAGGGAGCTTTACTCTGTATCTAACCCTGTGCTGTACCTGTCCTGGGAGTGTTTGATGGGGACAGTGTAGAGGGAGCTTTACTCTGTATCTAACCCTGTGCTGTACCTGTCCTGGGAGAGTTTGATGGGGACAGTGTAGAGGGAGCTTTACTCTGTATCTAACCCCGTGCTGTACCTGTCCTGGGAGTGTTTGATGGGGACAGTGTAGAGGAAGCTTTACTCTGTATCTAACCCTGTGCTGTACCTGTCCTGGGAGTGTTTGATGGAGACAGTGTAGAGGTAGCTTTGCTCTCTATCTAACCCTGTGCTGTACCTGTCCTGGGAGTGTTTGATGGGGACAGTGTAGAGGGAGTTTTACTCTATATCTAACCCCATGCTATACCTGTCCTTGGAGTATTTGATGGCGACAGTGTAGAGGGAGCTTTACTCTGTATCTAACCCCATGCTGTAACTGCCCTGGCAGTGTTTAATGGGGACAGTGTAGAGTGAGCTTTACTCTGTATCAAGCCTGGTGTTGCACCTGCCCTGGGAGTGTTTGATGGGGACAGCGTAGAGGGAGCTTTACTCTGTATCTAACCCCATGCTCCGCCTGCATCGGAGTGTTTGATGGGGACAGTGTAGCGGGAGCTTTACTCTGTATCGAACCCCGTGCTGTACCTGTCCTGGGAGTGTTTGATGGGGACAGTGTAGCGGGAGCTTTACTCTGTATCAAACCCCGTGCTGTACCTGCCTTGGTTGAGTGCAGCTCCCACAACATTCAAGAAGCTTGACACTATCCAGGAAAAAGCAGCCTGCTTGATTGGCAGCACAAACATTCACTCCCTCCACCACCGACGCACAGTAGTGGCAGTGTGTACCATCTACAAGATCCACTGCAGGAATTCACCAAGGCTGCTTAGACAGCACCTTCCAAACCGATGACCATTACCATCTAGAAGGACAAGGGCAGCAGATAGATGGGAACACCACCACCTAGAAGTTCCCCTCCAAGTCACTCACCATCCTGACTTGGAAATATATCGCTGTTCCTTCACTGTCACTGGGTCAAAATCCTGAACTCCCTCCTTAACAGCATTGTGGGTCTACCTACACCACATGGACTGCAGCGGTTCAAGAAGGCAGCTCACCACCACCTTCTGAAGGACAACTAGGGATGGGCAATAAATGCTGGCCCAGCCAGTGACGCTCACATCTCGTGAATGAATAAAAATCCCCTGCAGCTTTTTGGGGGAATAGCGCTCCACATTCCCACTCCGCTTTGTGTGAAGGATGCTTCCCGACATCACATCCGGGCACAGCCTGGCTCTAGCTATTCTCCCGTGTCCTCCCCCGTCACCCACCCCCCCAAGGGTTTCTACCCTATTGAATCTCAATATTATCTTAAACACTTGTTTGGATTTAAATGTTAAACATTTTGAGCAGGTCATCTCTCAACCTTTGAAACCATAAGTGCTATCGGAATGTTGTAGAGTTCTGCAGAAAATCAAACTCTTGTGCAGGTCCCTAGTTTTTGATTTGCCAACATCCTCAGAACATGCAAACCCTCAGTAGGACCAGCCCCTTGTTCATCCTCCAATCATGACTCGAGATCTCATAAATTTACTGGATTTTTATAGTTATCACCCGGAGAGGGGATGTTGTTGTAATATACCTTTAAGGGATAGCAGCATAACATCACTAGAAGGGTAGTGTGTCATGCGACCCTGTCCTAGTTTCACTTTTGCTTTGGAGCAGAGCACACACACGCAGCTCTGCTGCTGATGTCTTCAAGCTTCCTAATGTTCTCATGTGCTTAATCTAAATAAATGAACCCACTATGTGTTTACCCAATCCCTTATGAGTGGTTGGTGGCTATATCAGTATAACAACATGACATGCTGTTCAGCAGCGGTCAAACAGCCTGGCAGCAAGACTAAGTACAGGTATGACATAGTGAACAGCTTTAGATCGTGCTACTTGCTCTCGACATTTTGGTCAGACTGCAACGAAGTCACAGTGTCAGAGAGTGTTGAAATTGCAGGTGCTGACTACACAGGAAAGCTTTGAAGACACAGTGAGATAGTGCTCAAATAAAGAACTGGTAAGCAGACGGATCCCTCATGGTGAGACTGCGGCGCATAGCCTGTCAGTTCAGTGAGTGAGACAGCTCATCGAGAGGACCAGCACCGGGTTAGCTCCGTCCAGAAAGGCGAGTGACCAGGGCGTGGGCCGGATCGATAGCGAGCAAGGGAGAGTCAAACAAAATAAACAAAAAAACTGTCATGGTATGGCAAATGGAGTATAATGTGGGAAATGTGAAACTGTCCATTTTGGCAGGCAGAATATAAGAGAACCATGTTATCTAAATGGTGAGAGATTGCAGAGCTCTGGGGTGCAGAGGGATCTGAGTGTTCTAGTGCATGAATCAAAAAGGCTAGTATGCAGGTACAGCAATTAATTAGGAAAGCTAATAGAATGTTATCATTTATTGCGAGAGGAATCGAATACAAAAGTAGGGAGGTTATGCTTATTGTTGGGCCTTTAGACTCCACAATGTAGAACATCTGTGACACCCAGCAGGATTGATTGTACTTGCACTCCAGGGCTGTGGAGCCTACACATGGAATAAGTGAACCATTGTACGCTGAAAGTTTCACAGCAGTAGGTTTTGCCATGGCTCTACGTGTCTGTGGATACATGTCCTTTAGAATTCACAGCAGTGGTATGTTGGCACTTTCCCCCATGTCAATCTTGGCCAAAAACAAGCAGTTACAGCGAGGAATGTGATTATAATGGTCGGAACTTCAGAAAAATGTGCGAAAGCAGCTAAAGCGACACTCATCCCAGGTACTATAGGAGAAGGAAGGTCAGAGGGATTTTGTCAAAATGTCCTCAAAATTCCCCAGTCTGAATTGGGATGCATCTGACCTACCATCCAAATTCAAACTGTTTAAACAGCGTACAGAACTATGGTTTCTTGATTCAGGGGTGTCTGAACCAGACAAGCAAGCCATAAAAATTCACCTAGCAATTGGGAATGAAAGACTACACAGGCTGAACATGTCAGGATTAACAGCAGAAGAGCTAAAGGATCCCCACAAAATAAGGACTACATTAGAAGACTAGTTCAAGATCAGGTTAAACTTCCATATTCATCAACTAGAGTTCATGTCAATTTTGACAACAGTCCACAGAATCCATTGACCACTTCATCAGCAGATGCAGAGAAAAGGGTACACATTGTGATTTTTCAAACACAGAGCCAGCAGACAGAATTGTTGAGTTGGTGATCATAACCACTTCCATGGAAGTGGTCCAGAAAGATCTGAGAGACAAGCCCAAAATGTATAGCATCAAAGGGCTACTCAAAGATGGATGTAACTATGAAGTGATCCTGGTAGGTTGATGAAGCTTACAGGTCCTAAGTACAACCCCAATTGTTGACACACTCACTAGAACACCCAAACCTAGCAAGACAAGTGGAGGGCGTGGCCTTCTGCATGCACCAAGGAAATGTCCAGCTTTCCATCAATTCTGTAAGGAATGTGACAGAAAGGGCCATTGGCAGCAGCAGTGCACTAGAGAAAAGGCTGACGCAGCTACAACGAGCCATGCACTGATCCAAACAGACCGTACACAACAGGTACCTTCAAGCAGTAAGAATCCCGGTATCCTGTCAGAAACATACACGAGGCGAATGATAAACCATAAAATGACGATCATGTGCAGACGAGACGAAGAGCGGTTAACACATGTTTCACACCGTTAGTCTCATGGAAAACGTGGACACCGTTACACTGTCAGAAGGTTTTGCCAAGATTCAAATGATCTGTCCTAAGACAGTTTGTAACTACTTGTTTTTGGCCAAGATTGACATGGAGGAAAGTGCCAACATACCACCGCTGCGAATTCTAAAGGACATGTATCCACAGACACATGGAGCCATGGCAAAACCTACTGCTGTGAAACTTTCAGCGTACAATGGTTCACGTATTCCATGTGTAGGCTCCACAGCCCTGGAGTGCAAGTACAATCAATCCTGCTGGGTGTCACAGATGTTCTATATTGTGGAGTCTAAAGGCCCAACAATAAGCATAACCTCCCTACTTTTGTTTTCAATTCCTCTCGCAATAAATGATAACATTCTATTAGTTTTCCTAATTATTTGCTGTACCTGCATACTAACGTTTTGTGATTCATGCACTAGGACACTCAGATCCCTTTGCACCTCAGAGCTCTGTAATCTCTCACCATTTAGATAATATGGTTCTCTTATATTCTACCTGCCAAAATGGACAGTTTCACATTTCCCACATTATACTCCATTTGCCATATCTTTGCCCACTCACTTAAATTATATATATCTTCTTGTAGCCTCTTTATGTCCTCTTCACAACTTACTTTCCTACCTATCTTTGTGTCATCGGCAAATTTGGCAACCATCCCATCCATCCCTTCATTCAAGTCATTTATATAAACTGTAAACAGTTGAGGTCCCAACACTGATCCCTGTGGCACACCACTTGCTACATCTTTCCAACCTGAAAAAAAATCCAATTTCTGCCTACTCTCTGCTTCTTGTTAGCCAGCCAATCTTCTTTCCATGCCAATATATTACCCCCTGTACTATGAGCTTTTATTTTCTGCAATAACCTTTGATGTGGCATTTTATCAAATGCCTTCTGGAAATCCAAGTTTGTACATCCAATGATTCCCTTTTACCCACAGCACAGTCCTAAAAGAGCTCCAATAAGTTGGTTAAACACAATTTCCCTTTCACAAAACCATGTTGACTCTGCTTGATGACCTTGAGCTTACCCAAGTGCCCTGCTATAACTTCTTTAATAATCGCTTCTAACATTTTCCCTACGACAGATGTTAAGCTAACTGGCCTGTAGTTTCCCGCCAGTCTCCATCCCTTTTTGAATAATGGAGTTACATTTGCTATCTTCCAATCTATTGGGACCTTCCCTGAATCTTGGGAGTTTTGGAAAATTAAAACCAACGCATCTAGTATCTCACTAGCCACTTCTTTTAAGACCCTGGGATGAAGTCTATCAGGACCTGGGCTCTTGTCAGCCCACAGCTCCAACAATTTACTCAGTGCCACTTCTCTGGTGACTGTAATTTCCCTGACTTCCTTCCCCAATTCCATTCCCTGGTTTAAAGCTGCTCTGGGATATTAATTGCGTCCTCTATAGTGAAAACTGATGCAAAATACCTGTTCAATTCATCTGCCATCTCCTTGTTTTCCATTATCAATTCTCCAGACTCACTTTCTATAGAACCAACAGTTACTTTGTTAACTCTTTTCTTTTTTAAATATTTATAAAAACTCTTACTATCTGTTTTTATATTTCTGGTAGCTTTTTCTCATACTCTAATTTTTCCCTCCTTATGAGTTTTTTAGTCATTCTTTGATGTTCCTTATATTCTGTCCAAACTTCTGACCTGCCACCTGTCTCTGCACAATTATATGCTTTTCTTTAAGTTTGATATTATCTTTAACCTTTCTAGTAAACCACAGATGGTGTATCCATCCCTTGGACCTTTTCTTACTCATTGGAATGTATCTATTCTCTGCATTCTGAAATATCCCCTTAAATATTAGCCACTACATCTCTATTGGCTTTCCCTTAACCTAATTTGCCAACTCACTTTAGCCAGCTCAGCTTTCATGCCCTCATAATTGCCCTTATTTAAGTTTAAAAACATAGTCTTGGACTCACTCCTCTCTCCCTCAAACTGAATGTAGAATTCAATCATATTGAGATCACTGCTACCTAAGGGTGCCTTCACTATGAGATCATTAATTACACTCATCTCATTGCACAATACCAGGAGAGAGTTCATGATCTAAAGTTGTTGAACTCAATATTCAGTCCGGAAGGCTGTAAAGTGCCCAGTCGGAAGATGAGGTGCCTGTTCTTTGGTTGGCTTCAGAACATTCTGTTCTAAGAAACTATCCCAAAAACATTCAATGTATTCCTCACCCAGGCTATCTTTGCCCATCTGCCTTTTCCAGTCTATATGTCAATTAAAAGCTCCTCTGATTATCGCTGTGCCTTTCTGATAAGTTCCAATTATTTCTTCCTCTATGCAACAGACTGCAAGCATGACCCAGACCTCCCTGTCGCTTGCCATTTCAACACTCCACCCTGCTCTCATGCCCACATGTCCGTCCTTGGCCTGCTGCATTGTTCCAGTGAAGCTCAACGCAAACTGGAGGAACAGCACCTCATCTTCCGACTAGGCACTTTACAGCCTTCCGGACTGAATATTGAGTTCAACAACTTTAGATCATGAACTCTCTCCTCCATCCCCACCCCCTTTCCCATCCCCCTTTTCCCAATAATTTATATATATTTTTCTTTTCCCACCTATTTCCATTATTTTTAAATGTATTTCCATCCATTGTTTTATCTCTACCTATTTCGATCCCTTCCCCCCAACCCCACCCCCACTAGGGCTATCTGTCCCTTGCTTGTCCTGTTTTCTACCCTTAATGTCACCATTAGCACATTCCTTAGCTAATATCACCACCGTCAACACCCCTTTGTCCTTTTGCCTATGACATCTTTTGGCAATCTCCACTTATCACAGGCCCTCTATCCAGCTCTACCTGTCCCACCCCCTCTTAAACCAGCTTATATTTCACTTCTTTTCTATTTTTCCTTAGTTCTGGTGAAGAGTCACACGGACTCGAAACGTTAACTGTATTCCTCTCCACAGATGCTGTCAGAACTGGAGTTTTTCCAGGTATTTTTGTTTTGTTCCCAAATATGATTCTTTGTCCCCACTATTTAGTTTAAAACCCTCTCTACTTCCCTAGTTATGCAGCTCACAAGAACACCGGTCCTAGCACGGTACGGGTTCAGACTGTCCCAACAGTACAGTTCCCACTTTCCCCAGTATTGGTGCTAGTGCCCTACGAACTGGAATCCACACACCTATTCTTACTCATTCTACTATCTCAGAAACTAGACAGCAACTTTTAAAACTGCAAGAGAAGATGACCAATGTGCACGATAATAATGTGGGTACAGTTGGGACAACAAGTTCACATCCAGGATCCCACAGAAGGTACGTGGCAACCAGCCGAGGTGACAAGGATTTGATCAGAATCAAGGCCCTATGAAGTCATTACACACGAAGGCGCAATGGTGAGGTGTAACTGAGGATAAATCAGATCCATTCCTGCTCCTCAGCCACCATACAGTCCTATTGCCTCAACGACAAGATCCCAAAAGCAACCAGGAACAACATCCAAGAATGACAATCTCACAAATCACTGTGAGCAATTAAAGAAACCTCCAGGCAAGGTTACCATTACAAGATCTCGGCATCGCAGCAGATTACCTCTACACTTTAGAGGCTCCTAGATTCCTCAGGTCTATACACTTATGTAATGGTAACTAAACACGAACATGTATTGTAAATAATTATACTCCTTCGATGGGGGGAAAGTATCTATAAAAAGAAAAGGGATGTTGCGATATGCCTTTAAGGGGTAGCAGCATGACATACTAGAAGGGAAGTGTGTCTTGCAACCCAGTCTTAGTTTCACTTTTGCTTTTGAGCAGAGCACACACACAGAGCTCTGCTGCTGATATCTTCAAGTTTTCTACCTATGTATAAATGTTCTCATGTGCTTAGTCTAACACAAAGGAAGATGGTTGTGGTTGTTGGAAGCCAGTCATCTCAGCTCCAGGACATCACTGCAGGAGGTCCTCAGGGTAGTGTACTAGGCCCAACCATCTTCAGCTGCTTCATCAATGACCTTCCTTCCATCATAAGGTCAGAAGTGGGGATGTTCGCTGATGATTGCACAATGTGCAGCACCATTTGCGACTCCTCAGTTACTGAAGCAGTTCATGTCCAAATGCAGCAAAACCTGGACAACATCCAGGCTTGAGCTAACAAGTGACAAGTAACATTCACGCCACACAAGTGTCAGGCAATGACCGTCTCCAACAAGAGAGAATCCAACCATCGCCCCTTGATATTGAATGGCATTGCCATCCCTGAATCCCCCACTATCAACATCCTGGGGGTTACCGTCGACCAGAAACTGAACTGGACTAGTCATATAAATACTGTGGCTACAAGAGCAAGTCAGAGGCTAGGAATCCTGCAGCAAGTAACTCACCTCCTGACTCCCCAAAGCCTGTCCACCATCTACAAGGCACAAGTCAGGAGTGTGATGGAATACTCTCCACTTGCCTGGATGAGTGCAGCTCCCACAACACTGAAGAAGCTGGACACGGTCCAGGACAAAGAAGCCCGCTTGACTGGCACCACATCCACAAACATTCACTCCCTCCACCACCGATGCACAGTAGCAGCAGTGTGTACCAAATACAAGATGCACTGCAGGAATTCACCAAAGCTCCTTAGACAGCACCTTCCAAACCCATGACTACTACCACCTAGCAGGTCAAGGGCAGCAGATAGATGGGAACACCACCACCTGGAAGTTCCCCTCCAAGTCACTCACCATCCAGACTTGGAAGTATATTGCCGTTCCTTCACTGTCGCTGGGTCAAAATCCTGGAACTCCCTCCCTAACAGCACTGTGGGCGTACCTACACCACATGGACTGCAGCTGTTCAAGAAGGCAGCTCACCACTACCTTCTTAAAAGGCAACTAGGGATGGGCAATAAATGCTGGCCCAGCAAGTGAAGCCCACATCCCGTGAAAGAATAAAAAAAAGTCTAAATAAATGAACCCACAACATGTTTACACAATCCCTTATGAGTGATTGGTATCTATATAAGTATAACAGCATGACAGATGTGACCTCAGTTTAATATCTTATCCAAAGTAACTCCCCCAACAGTATAGCCCTCCTTCAATAGCGACACTCTAACAATGTAACACTTCTTCAGCTCTGACCCTCGGACAGTGCAGTGCTCCCTCAATACTGAAGCTCGGACAGTGCAGCACTCCCTCGCGTACTGACCTTCAGACAGTGCAGTGCTCCCTCAGTACTGACCCTCGGACCTTAGGGCAGGGTTGGGTAGTCAACCTTGCCTGATTCTTGTTACCTGAACTCTCAGATTGTCAATGGGCTGTTGGTCCAGTTGACGGTGTCAATGGCAATTCTACCCTCAGCTCCTTCAGGAGAGGTCAAGGGGAAAATGGAAAAATGTAGGAAAGCAAAAGAGATAAGTAGAAAGTACAGACGAAAATACCTCAGATATCCTGAGGCTGAAATTACTGATCAGTGAGAGAGAGAGAGAGACTACGGTAAATGAGGTTGTAAAGCTATGATACAACACACATTGGCAGGCAGAATAAACGCTGAAGCAGCAAATTTACAAATTGATTTTTATTGCTTTTAAATTGTAACCTGTAACAGAGAAATAGTCAGATGCTGCAAACACCATTAGCTGAGGGAAATCAATGAGAGTTCTGGAGGTGGCAGTCTTTGGGATTGTAACCACCCCCACACATTCCATTCAGCTGGGCTCTGGGGGAGGGATTTTACTGCAAAATCAATGACTTGGGGGCCAGTCACTAATTTCAGTAGCAAGACTAAAAGCTTGCTGTCTGTTTGACGGTTCTTTTCCTAACTCCTGTCTGATTTCAGTGCGCTAACAAACATCTGCCCAATAACCAGAGGAATCCGTAATTCCCCCTTCTAACTCTGCACTAAAGAACAGTCTGGGATTTTACCTGCCAGTGTCTGACTTGGCTCCTCAACATCCTGACATCAGTCTAGCTTGGAACAAAATGAATTTTGTTTATTAACCCTGGGTTAGGCTCCTGTCAAGTTGCTGATATCAGTGAATTAACTCTTTCTTGCCAGATCATTGAGGTAGAATTCAGACCACAAGCCAGGCACTGAGCAAAAATGCACTGGTTAAAAATCAAAGTTGGCCACACAAACTCAGCTCCCTGAACACGGACACCAGCAACAGCTGAACGTGTTATCGGTAATGAGCTGATAAGTAAGCTGGCTCTGACTGCCCTTGCGGGTAGTTTAATATCTCTGGAGGGAAGCCTGGTTAAAAATTCTGGATAGCACTTCTCAGGAAGGATATCATTCACCGGAATAATACCAGGACAGAAAGGGTTAAATTATCAAGACAGGTTGCATTGACTAGGTTTGAGTTTAGAGCAATAAGGGATAATCTAATTAGGTGTTTCAGATGAAAGGATTTAATAGGTTGATAAAGAAATATTTCCTCCGGTGGGAGGGTCCAGAACACAGGGCAGAATCTGACTGAACGGGGGTGAGGATGATGGGGGAGGGTGGCCGGGGCAAAGGGGTGGCAATTGGGTGGGGGAGGTGGTAAAAGTGTGGAGTGGGGGGGGAGATGGGGGATGGGAGTGAGGGGCAATGGCAAGGGACATGTGGTGTCGGGCAAGGTGGGGAGGGGGCAATTGGAGGGGAAGAGGGTGAGTGGGCAATGGTGGGGGGGGTGATGGGAGGGAGGTGCAGGTGATGTAGGGGGAAGAATGGAGGAGGGATGGACAATAATAGGGGAGGGGAAGGTGATGGTGGGGTAGTGTTGAATGATAAGGAGGGGCGGTGACGGGGATGATGGGGTGGGGAGGGTGACTGGGGTAGTGATGGGCAAAGGGGTAGAGACGGGTGAGGTGAGGTGTGAACTGCTGATGTGAAGCCTAGTACCAGCTCCTGTGAATTCCTAACCTTCTGCAGAACGAAAAGCCTCCTTTGGGGGTGGGCTTTGTAAAAAATATTTGAACACTAGCGATTTTGAGAAAGCAGAGCAACTGAGAGAGAATGCGCTGTCTATGCAGTTTAAAAGCTTGCTCCAGTAAGAGAAAATCAGGCAGTTATTTCCTTGAGGATTTTACTGGTAGCTTGCCAAGTTAGGATGATCTAGATGGTGTCAGCAACATTACAGCCAGAACTCAGTATCAGGGTGTTAAAAATAGCAATCGAGCAGGTGCAGCCTGTCACTCGATGCACTCTGGGTGAACAAAGAGCCAATTTCTCATCATTCTGTTGGTACACCCTTGTGGTTTGAGAGGAGGGAAGAGATTTACTCTGTATAGAGACAAATACAATAGGAAAACTGCTGAATTTCAATAAGGGTTTCGGATTCTAGCAGCACCTTGCATCATTTATGATGAACTACCTTTTACTGAAAGGAACACAATTTCAATCTCAGGGTTCTTGGGAATTAGACTTTAAGGTAAATTCCCTCCGCTCTCCCCCACCCCCCCCCAAACCTCGGTAAACTGATCACTTCAACCCCAGATTGACAAACAGTGAGCTCATCATTTCAGAGACGGGAAGAGATCTCCAAGCAACACAGTATCTTCATTTAGAGCCACGTTCCTCTTTGTTCTGAGGGAGTAGATGAGGAGAAACTGTTTCCAGTAGCACAAGGTTCAGTAAAGAGAAGACACGGATTTAAGGCAATCAGCAAAAGACCCAGAGGCAACACGGGGAACATTTATTTTACGCAGCGAGTTGAGGTCTGGAATGCGCTGCCTGAAAGGGCAGTGGAAGCAGATTCAATAGGAACCTTCAAAAGGGGAAGTTGGAGAAACATTTGATGGGTTTAGGAGACAGAGCAAAAGAGTAGGATTAATTGGATAACTCGTTCAATGTGGCAGCACAAACATGATGGCCTGAATGGCCTCTCTCTGTATAGAATCAATCTTTTTGATTCTATAATTTTATGTCTCGGAGGTAAGGGATTTGTATCAGGTTCTACAGATTCTCAAAGGGAGGACAGGGAGCCAGAGTTTGAAGGCATTAAACTGAAGGTGGAGCAGGTGAATAAGCCAGAATTCCCATTCCCAACCCTGGCCAATGTTTGAGCTCCCCTTTGATAGTGAACTCCGGCTTGTCCAAGCCTCCCCTTTAATAGTGATCTGCTGCCCATCAGTCACAATCTGTAGTCTAGGCTGAAACTTGTGCTGGGTTAGTGAGATCTACACTGTGGGAGGTCCCGCACTGGGTTAAGGGTGCGTTCTGCACTGTGGGAGGTCCCGCACTGGGTTACGGGTGAGATCTGCACTGTGGGAGGTCCCACATTGAGTTAAGGGTGGGATCTGCACTGTGGGAGGTCCCACGCTGGGTTAAGGGTGAGATCTGTACTGTGGGAGGTCCCACACTGGGTTAAGGGTGAGATCTGCACTGTGGGAGGTCCCGCACTGGGTTACGGGTGGGATCTGCACTGTGGGAGGTCCCGCACTGGGTTACGGGTGGGATCTGCACTGTGGGAGGTCCCACACTGGGTTACGGGTGGGATCTGCACTGTGGGAGGTCCCGCACTGGGTTAGGGTGAGATCTGCACTGTGGGAGGTCCTGCACTGGGTTATGGGTGGGATCTGCACTGTGGGAGGTTCCACATTGGGTTACGGGTGGGATCTGCACTGTGGGAGGTCCCGCACTGGGTTAGGGGTGGGATCTGCACTGTGGGAGGTCCCGCACTGGGTTACGGGTGGGATCTGCACTGTGGGAGGTCCCGCACTGGGTTACGGGTGGGATCTGCACTGTGGGAGGTCTCACATTGAATTAAGGGTGGGATCTGCACTGTGGGAGGTCCCACACTGGGTTAAGGGTGAGATCTGCACTGTGGGAGGTCCCGCACTGGGTTAGGGTGGGATCTGCACTGTGGGAGGTCCCGCACTGGGTTAAGGGTGGGATCAGCACTGTGGGAGGTCCCACACTGGGTTAAGGGTGAGATCTGCACTGTGGGAGGTCCCACACTGGGTTACGGGTGAGATCTGTACTGTGGGAGGTCCCACACTGGGTTAAGGGTGAGATCTGCACTGTGGGAGGTCCCACACTGGGTTAGGGGTGAGATCTGAACTGTGGGAAGTCCCGCACCGGGTTAAGGGTGAGGTCTGCATTGTGGGAGGTCCAACATTGAGTTCGGGGTGAAATCTGCACTGTGGGGGGTGTCCCACACTGGGTTAGGGTGAGATCTGCACTGTGGGAGGTCCTGCATTGGGTTACGGGTGGGATCTGCACTGTGGGAGGTCCCGAACTGGGTTAGGGGTGAGATCTGCATGGTGGGAGGTCCTGCATTGGGTTAGGGATGAGATCTGCACTGTGGGAGGTCCCACACTGGGTTAAGGGTGAGATCTGCACTGTGGGAGGTCCTGCACTGGGTTAGGGGTGAGATCTGCACTGTGGGAGGTCCCGCACTGGGTTAGGGGTGAGATCTGCACTGTGGGAGGTCCCGCACTGGGTTAAGGGTGAGATCTGCACTGTGGGAGGTCCCGCACTGGGTTACGGGTGGGATCTGCACTGTGGGAGGTCCCGCACTGGGTTACGGGTGGGATCTGCACTGTGGGATGTCCCGCACTGGGTTAGGGTGAGATCTGCACTGTGGGAGGTCCTGCACTGGGTTATGGGTGGGATCTGCACTGTGGGAGGTTCCACATTGGGTTACGGGTGGGATCTGCACTGTGGGAGGTGCTGCACTGGGTTAGGGTGAGATCTGCACTGTGGGAGGTCCCGCACTGGGTTAAGGGTGGGATCTGCACTGTGGGAGGTCCCACATTGGGTTACGGGTGGGATCTGCACTGTGGGAGGTCCCACATTGAATTAAGGGTGGGATCTGCACTGTGGGACGTCCCACACTGGGTTAAGGGTGAGATCTGCACTGTGGGAGGTCCCGCACTGGGTTAGGGTGGGATCTGCACTGTGGGAGGTCCCGCACTGGGTTAAGGGTGGGATCTGCACTGTGGGAGGTCCCACATTGGGTTAAGAGTGAGATCTGCACTGTGGGAGGTCCCACACTGGGTTAAGGGTGAGATCTGCACTGTGGGAGGTCCCACACTGGGTTAAGAGTGAGATATGCACTGTGGGAGGTCCCACACTGGGTTAAGGGTGAGATCTGAACTGTGGGAAGTCCCGCACCGGGTTAAGGGTGAGGTCTGCATTCTGGGAGGTCCCACATTGAGTTCGGGGTGAATTCTGCACTGTGGGGGGTGTCCCACACTGGGTTAGGGTGAGATCTGCACTGTGGGAGGTCCTGCATTGGGTTACGGGTGGGATCTGCACTGTGGGAGGTCCCGCACTGGGTTAGGGGTGAGATCTGCACTGTGGGAAGTCCTGCATTGGGTTAGGGGTGAGATCTGCACTGTGGGAAGTCCTGCATTGGGTTAGGGGTGAGATGTGCACTGTGGGAGGTCCCACACTGGGTTAAGGGTGAGATCTGCACTGTGGGAGGTCCCACACTGGGTTAGGGGTGAGATCTGCACTGTGGGAGGTCCCGCACTGGGTTAGGGGTGAGATCTGCACTGTGGGAGGTCCCACACTGGGTTAAGGGTGAGATCTGCACTGTGGGAGGTCCCGCACTGGGTTAGGGGTGAGATCTGCACTGTGGGAGGTCCCGCATTGGGTTAGGGGTGAGATCTGCACTGTTGCAGGTCCCGCACTGGGTTAGGGGTGAGATCTGCACTGTGGGAGGTCCCGCACTGGGTTAGGGGTGGGATCTGCACTGTGGGAGGTCCCACACTGGGTTAGGGGTGGGATCTGCACTGTGGGAGGTCCCACACTGGGTTACGGGTGTGATCTGCACTGTGGGAGGTCCCACACTGGGTTAAGGGTGAGATCTGCACTGTGGGAGGTCCCACACTGGGTTTCGGGTGGGATCTGCACTGTGGGAGGTCCCACACTGGGTTGAGGGTGAGATCTACACTGTGGGAGGTCCCGCACTGGGTTAGGGGTGAGATCTGCACTGTGGGAGGTCTCACACTGAGTTAGGGTGAGATCTGCACTGTGGGAGGTCCCACACTGGGTTAAGGGTGAGATCTGCACTGTGGGAGGTCCCACACTGGGTTAGGGGTGAGATCTGCACTGTGGGAGGTCCCACACTGGGTTAGGGGTGAGATCTGCACTGTGGGAGGTCCCACACTGGATTAGGGGCGAGATCTGCACTGTGGGAGGTCCCACATTGAGTTAGGGGTGGGATCTGCATTGTGAGGTCAACAGTCAGATTGGGAAACTCCAATATTTTGGAATGAGATCCAACTATTTCCATTGAACAAAATCTAGTTTCCATAGCAACTGCTGTTGGAATGCAGTGCACATCTAATTGATTTTCAGATTTTATCTTGGCCTGAACTGTGAGGAGCTCTGCACAATAATGCTGTCACTCGGAGCATTTTACTTGGAAATAGTTTGGTAGATGTTTGAAGAACATTGAAGAAAAGTAAATGAGGACAGGGCAGACACATGGGACGTGGAAAATATTCATCAGTAGGATAAACACAGCATGGAGTGACGGGGCCAAGTGGCTTTGTTGGAATTTCAGTATAACACCTCAATGTATCTAAAAGGTCGTTTCATTTGGAGGAAGAGCCTTGGCCGGGTTTGAAAGAGACTAAGCAGGGTTTTTTTGTATTCTTTCATTGGATGTGGGTGTCACTGGCTGGGCAAGCATTTTTATTGCCTATCCCTAATGGCCCTTGAGAAGGTGGTGGTGAGCTGCCTTCTTGAGCCGCTGCAGTCCCCGTGTGGTGTAGGTACACCCAAAGTGCTGTAAGGGAGGGGGTTCCAGGATTTTGACCCCGCGACAGAGAAGGAACAGCCGATATATTTCCACGTCAGGATGGTGAGTGGCTTGGAAGGGAACTTCCAGGTGGTGGTGTTCCCATGTGTCTGCTGCCCTTGTCCTTCTAGATGGTAGTGGGTTTGGAAGGTGCTGGCGAAGGAGCCTTGGTGAATTCCTGTCATTTTCATGTGTTCAAACGTACTTTGACATAATGTAAACTTCCCAGAAATCAATAACATGAAAAGGAGCTAACCTGTGTTTGAAAGGAGAGTCACAGCGAAAGAAAGAAGCTAGCTACATTGATAGAAGGTCCTCGTAACATCCTCCCGCACTTCACACAGCTCTACAATTCACAGGCAAATGCAGCAGCCATTCTGTACAGCGCAAGATCCCACAAACAGCGGTCAGATAGATGATCAGGTCATTTGTTCTCTGGTGATGCTGGTTGAGGGATAACTAGTTGATTTGGAACTCTCTGTCCTGCCCCTCTTATCTCAAAAAGCTGTTGAGGCTGAGGGTCAAATGAAAATGTCAAAGCTGAGATTGACAGATTTTTATTGGGTGAGGGTATTAAGGGGTACTGAACCAAAGTAGATACGTGGAGTTAAGATACAGATCAGCCGTAATCTAATTAAATGGTAGAGCAAGCTATAGTGGGCTGAATGGCTTCCTCCTGTTTCGGAACACAGAGAACAATACCTGCTCCATTTCAACTGTACCATGGGATCCTTTGTGTCCACTTGAACACAGACTGGGCCTCGGTTAACCTGGGTTGTGAGCTCTTCTCGAGTGGGGGTTAAACCCACAAACTTTGCAAGGCGATTTGGAAAACGAATTCTAGACGCAGCGCGAGCATGGGTTGTATGAATGAAGTCCGTTGGGCAGAAGGAAAGGACCTTTGGATTAATTATGAACTAGAGGGTTGAGCTGCTCTCTCCTATATTCCTCTTTGAATTAGAGAGAAAAATGTTTCTCTCCCCAGAATAAAGAGTTTTTCACAATACCCCAAAGTGCTTTACAGCCAATGAAATATGTTTGAAGTGTAGTCACCATTGTATTGTCGGAAATGGAGCAGGCAAATATGCACAACATGATCCCCCCATCAGCAATGAGATAAATTACTTGATGAGCTGGCGTTTTTTGGGGAATTTGGGTGAGGGATGAATAGTGGTCAGAGCTTCCCCACTCTTCAAGTAGCAGCATAGAATGTTGGACACTGCCCTGAATCCACACACAGCCTTGGTATTGAGTTTGCTGTAAAAGGAAATACCTCTGACACTGCTGCACTCCGAGTGAGAGTGTGCATCCTGTAACTCCTTTGGGTACATATAATGCATGATTCAAAGGAGGTCTTGTAGTGCAGTGTTAGCTATTGTGAGATGTGTCCTTCTGTCTTGGACTCTAGGTGTGTGATTTGGTTCTTAGACAGACTGGCCAGGATTTTCCCCTCGGTGATTTGGGGGCGGGGCCTGCTCACCAAGGGGAAAATGACGCGGGATGATGTCAGGAGGAACCCCCGACGTCATCCCGGTCCCTTTAAATTTTTAGGAAGGCGGGTGGACAGGGAAATCAGCTGTCCACCCGCCGACATGTCAATGGCCAATTAAGGCCATTGATAGGCTAATTAACCTTATTAAACACCCACCCGGCCAAGCTGAAGGCTGGTGGGCAGGCCAGGAGCCCCAGCGGACTGCAGATTATTAATGAAACTTCATCCATTGGCGGGATGAAGTTTCATGTCCTTTTTAAAAAAATGTAATAAATTTTATGTGTTTATTATTAACATGTCCCATCTTGTGTCACATGAGGGGGACATGTTAATAATTTTAATATTTATCTATTTTTAGAGTTTACTTACCTCTCACGAATCTCCCTGAGACTAGGACTTTGCTTCAGGGAACAGTGCACTCTTTCGTGCGCATGTGCGAAAGAGCGCACTTTGACAGATGGGGATTCCCTCCCCCCACCCTGCACAGGGAGCGCATAGCGCTTCCCGTTGGGCAGGCCTTAATTGGCCCGCCCACTCAAAATGGTGGCAGGCCCCGTTTCGGCGACAGGGTTGGGCTGCCCGCCCACCGCCGAGCCGGTGGGGCCCGCCCGCCCATCGAGGTAAGAATTCTGCCCACTGTAGTTATACTCTGATATCTGCTTGACACTTAGTGCTACTTCTAAACAGGTTACAGAATAGTCATGATTCCAACCTCTCTCTTTCTCTCTCTCTCCAACATATGACTGACTGACGTCAGCGGTAATTGCCATCCAATTCATACATTAGCATGCCCCATCTAACCCTTTATAGTTCACCTCCCCGCCAAATATGGTATCCTAATTTTTAACAATGTGAAACTATGTCTTTAACTATTTACATTACATTTCTGTAGCTCCGTTTTAACAACTATAGATTCTAACCAACTCCAACTCCTACTCTTCCCCTCCCCAAGACACAGTGCTGGGTGATTCAATCTCCTTCAGTAATCTTGGCCCTTGGCAAAGATGGCTTGGAGACATGAGGGCTTTTTTCTGCATCTGGTAGGACATCACAATCTGAAGAATAGGGCAACACTTTAGCAGCATTGCTGGGGAGCTGAGTGTAGGTTTCAGGTTGACTGAACTGCAAGGACAACAAGGAAAGACCGATCCCAAAGAGAAGATTGAAGAGAATCGACCTTTAGACCCTCTGAGATCAGAAGAGAAGATCTCAGGAAACTCTGAGGAACTTGTTGCTCCCTTGAAGGGCTCTGGGGAAGAAGCTTCAGAAGAGGAATGATCTTCAACTCCAGGGAAGGCTATCACAGCTGTATCATTGACTGTTATATCGAACACTGAAAAAGCATTGAAGATCTGAGATTTCAGTGAACTTACACAACGAAGGGAAAACACAGAAATTCAATAAGCCTTTCAGAAAAAGATAAAGGGGTGGTTTCCCAATGAATTTTCAGGAGGGCTGTCTACTTTCTGTCAGCAGTGGTAAGAGAGCCACACTTCTCTCTGTACGAGGTTGCTCCACTCTGGGCAACGGGAAGAATTGCTGAGAATATGGAGACAAGACAGTCTCATCTTCTGTAATGAGAGAAATTTCCTGTAGACATCAACTCGGGGACAAGAACCTGTACAGGATTCTGCAGCTTCAGAAGTGCTAAAGGTTCTGCTGCAGCTTCTGTGCTGACCTCCAGCTCTGAACAGAAGACTTTCAGCTGGGAATTGACTTTCACCCTGGGAAGGTACCAGCTCTTTAGCAGTGTGATCCTCAATGAACTATGACCTGGGCCCAGGCAAGGCATCCTCATTGGAAGATTCTTCATGAACAACAGGGGATAAAGTAGTCAATATGTTGGTAGATTCAGTGGAACTAAGTTCTGAATGCTGCTCAGTCACTAAAAAAGCACAGCTGATTCTTCTAAAAAGACAACAGAGACTTCATCAGGTACATCTAACAGTGGGAAAGACGAATCGTTCTCTAGGACCTTTACCTCCAGGAGATCACTCAGTGCTGCATGGCATTCTTCCTCATCAGTCTGTGGGAAGAGCCAATTCGGGTCCAGCAGGACTTCATGGGGATGGTCACCATCTGCTGCAGTGCCTTCTGTATCCTCCACCTCTGGCCTTACTTCTGAAGAACTGAGAGATTCCCAACTTCCTTGTCTGCTCTAGGTCTAGTGGATGGAGTCTCTGTGAAAGAAAGGAACTTGCTGCTGAGTGTATAAACTTCCTCAGCTTCTGAAGGCTGAACTTCCACAAATTCTAAATAAAAGGATAAAGATTGTTGCAAGAGTTGTCCAAATGGTAGACATCAGCTGCTTTGTTAGGATTCCTAGAAATATGGCAACATTTTTTTTATTCTTTAGCGGGCATCACTGATTAGGGCAGCATTTAATGCCCATCCCTAATTGCCCTTGAGAAGGCGGTGATGAGCTGCCTTCTTGAACCGCTGCAGTCCCTGTTGTGTAGGTACACCCACAGTGCTGTTAGGGGGGCGTTCCAGGATTTTGACGTTGCCATTCAACAGGGATGTACATTGATTATGAAGAACATGGAGTGACAGATCTTTGATTCTCTCTTTGTAGCTGTGAGGAGCAATAGTCCTGCCTTTGATTGGAAGGTCTATGCCGGCTGGTCCTTGTAACTTGACGTCTGATGGATGAAGGGTCATCAGCTGAAGTCAGTGTGCTAATATGTTAACAGCAGCTCCAGTATCAATTTTAAAATTGATACCGGAGCTGTCTTGTACCGTAACTGACCAGTAGTTTGGATGAAGATTATCAACTTTCCCAAGAAGCTCTATAGATTCGTCTTGATCTGGACTTTCTATTTCTTGGAAGGAACGCGTTTCAGGAATACTTTCTGGTCTTCATCTTTGATTAAAATTTCTGGATTTGCAGAAACTCTTGAAATGTCCAGTTTTGCCACACTGGAAGCATTCCACGCCCCGTGCTGGGTTTTCGCGCCACAGCGCAAACATCTCAAAATGGCTGCCGGTGAGCAGCTTCCCACTCTTTTGCTTGGTCTGGCGGGCTTTCATAAGGGTGGGGCTGCTGCTCTGTGGGCCTATCCAATCCACGGAGTCACGTGAAGCCTCGGAGTCACCATGAATTAGAGCCGATTAAACACCCTAAGCTCAGCCTGCCTCACCTACAGGACCACCTGATCCAAAGTGAGATCATCTTTGGTCTGCAGAAAGTCAGAGAGCTTTTCATCCTGGACACCTAGGATAATGCGATTACGAATTAGCTCATCCTTCAGCACCCTATTTCCACAAGAGCTAGCTAGGTGATACAGGTTGGCTAGGAATAATTGAAGCAATTCCCCAGGTCATGGCTAGCATTGGTTAAAATGTGCTCATTCAATTACTAAATTTTGCTTCATGCTAAAATAGGTGTCAAAGGCTTTAATATTGGAGTCAAAATCCACAGTGGCTCCTGCACATCCTGCCTTGGGAGAATGTCATCTGCTACTGGACCTACCGCATATAGAAAGGAACTAACTTGAAGCTTTGGCTCCTTCTCATGGAGACCTGATGCTGCTTGGTACCGGAGAAAATGGCATTTCCATAACTCCCGCTGATGGCATTTCTGCGGGTCCTCGATGCAGTCAAACAAATGGGGCAAGGGCAGGGACTGTTCACCAGGTACGGTCATCGTTGCCTCTCTCCAGTGTACCTCCTTCTTCTGCTGAAAATTCTTGAGCTGCTTTCAAAGGTTTCTTCACTCTGAGGTTCCTTCGATAAAACAGGTGTGTCTTTGTTTTTACATCGATGTCTCCATCGCTGCCACCATGTTCTGAGATTGGGTCCTTCTGTCTTGGACTCTAAGCGTGGGACTTGGTTCTTAGAAAGACTGTAGACATACTCCGGTGTCTGCTTAACACTTACTTATTAGTACTACTTCTAAACAAAGTAGGCGCATAGCTCTTAGGTGTGATTCCAGCTTCTCTCTTGACAGTCCAACACATGACTGACTGATGTCAGCGGTACATTATCATCTGCATCATACATTAGTATATCCCATCTGTTAACCCTTCTAATACATTAGCGTCCTTGCTTCTGAGCCAGAAGCTCTGGGTTCAAGTCCCACTTCAGGGGTTGGTGGCTGTTGTAAGGTTGTTAGGTGTCTCACCAAGAGGTCTGGAGGCTTGTATGGTGGAACATAAACTGTTTATTGGTAACCCATAACTATACACATCTGCAATGTACAGCCCTGCATGGGAGCTGCCTCCATGCTGGCTCCTTCCAGACTCTCCTACACACAGTCTACCATCATGTGACTCTCTGCATCATACTGTGGGTGGTTCTGTTCTCTAGTCCCACATTACCCTTTGCTCTGCCTGAACACCCTAATACTACAGTGGCCAAGGAAGGTGAGTTCATAACATGACCAAACAGGTTGAGTACCAACTTGTAAATCCTTCCAACACATGCCAACGGCAGGCGCTAAGAGCTGGAGAGATTCCTGTTCGGCCTTATGATGGCAAGAAAGTTGGAGCCTCCACCATCACTATCCTTAGCTCCAGACTACAACATGCATGTAAATGTGTATGTCGCCACAGCAGCTCGGACTCCTTGGGGCTCAGTTGGCTGGACGGTCACTGTAGATCAGATTGGTGCCCACAGCAATGGGGTTTGATCACCACTCTGGCTGGAGTGGATTTGGGACCTGCCTTCTTGCCCTAGCCGTGATGGAGATTGTGGCACTGTGGGGTGGACCCGCCTTCGGGCAGGAAACTGAAGATGATGAAGTCAAATCTATGACTGTAGACGTGTCTTCTGCTTCCTGGGTCCTAAGCTCTGGAATTCCCTCCATCATCCTCTGCCTCTCTCTCCTCCTTTAAGTGTCACATTTGATAATGCTCCTGTGAAGTATTTTGGGATGATTTATTATGTTGAAGATGCTATACAAATGCAAATTGTTATATGGTCTAGTGACTTCACATGCACCAGGATAGATCCAGATGTACAAATCCTGCAGATGTGAATCAACTGAATTCAGTAAAAGGTGATGCCCAGGTCCACACTGTGGAAGAATTGGGACAGACTGCTTTGCAATAGAACCAATATGTGTTCCAAGGGCAAGTGAGTTAGCAGCTTATTACTGGATTGTGTGCGATGTCAGTGTCTGAAGAGGCTGTTCTGAGATTCTCCTGTGGACGAGCTCAGGCTTAAAAACCACACTTTCCACTTGAATGATACCTGTCAGACAAATGGCTCTCGCTTGTTTCGACAGCTCTGCCCCGTAGAGACATCCTCATTCACACAAATTAGTCTGTCTGTGCTGAAACGCTGAAGTGCAGTCTGTATTCTCCAGGTTTCCAGCCCTTGTTTCTTCACCTCGTTCTGCTGTGGAATGACTCAACTGTAGACCAGAACCAACTGCATTCCATTAATTTGCCACTTGGTGCAACAGTCTGTCATAAAAGATATCAGAGATGTGGTCAGAATGAGTGATTCATAGCTTTGTGATTCTATGTGATCTGATACACTCTGACACTCTGACAGCGGGGATCTGACATGGAGGTTTAACTCACCTGTTGTCTGCCTACTTGTCAGAAGGGGTCAGTTATAAATTCAGTGACTGGGTTAATGAGGTTAATAATGATGTGTCTTGTCCTCTCTCTATTAGGTCTGTCTATCTGCCACGTTGGATTTTGTGTTTACAGACTCAGAGAGTGTCTCAATGTCATATGGTGGAGCTCTCTCCCTGTTCCCTATCCTCAGATGCAAAGCAATGTGACGCCCGCACTGTACCAAGTAGATAGCTTAACTCCATTCTCTGAGGAGCATTAAAATCATTGGCAGGGCAGGACTCGACAAGGTATTGAGGAAAAGTGCCTGTCCACCAAAGATCCTCAGTCTCAATTGCTGCTTCCATGACAACATGCTCTGCCCTGTAAAGATTCAGAGTGAAGAACAGAGTAAAACAGGGCTTTGACCTAAACTCTTGTTTGGCATCTTGTTATATAGGTTCCTCACCTATCCGTGCCCTGTGGATACGGATTTGGACCTCTCGTTGAATCACCGAGAACCCGAGCCCAAGATTAAATTCCAGCCATTAACTGAGTGAGAGGGTGGGGAGTTCAATGGTATACAGTGTGTGTGACAGAGGGTGGGAGTTGGATGGGGTACAGTGTGTGTGTGAGAGGGTAGGGAGTTGGATTTGGTGGTGTGTTTGTGAGAGGTTGGGAGTTGGATGGGGTACAGTGTGTGTGACAGAGGGTGGGAGTTGGATTTAGTACAGTGTGTTTGTGTGAGGGTGGGGAGTTGGATGGCGTACAGTGTGTGGGTACATGTGAGAGGGTGGGAGTTGGATTTGGTACTGTGTGTGTGTGTGAGAGGTTGGGGAGTTGGATTTGGTAGAGTGTGTGTGTGAGAGAGGGTGGGGAGTTGGATTTAGTACAGTGTGTGTGAGGGTGGGGAGTTGGATTTGGTACAGTGTGTGTGTGTGAGAGGATGGGGAGTTGGATTTGGTACAGTGTGTGTGTAAGGGTGGGGAGTTGGATGGGGTGCAGTGTGTGTGAGAGGTTTGGGTGTTGGATTTGGTATAGTGTGTGTCTGAGAGAGGGTGGGAGTTGGATGGGGTACAGTGTGTGTTGTGTGTGTGTGTGTGGACAGAGTACAGTTTGTGTGGGAGAAGATGGGAGTTGGATGGGGTACAGTGTGTGTGAGAGGGTGGGGTGTTGGATGGGGTACAGTGTGTGTGAGAGGGTGGTTAGTTGCATGGGATACAGGGTGTGTGTGTGAGAGGGTGGGAGTTGGGTCGAATGCAGTCTGCATGTGTGTGAGGGTGGTGAGTTGGATGGGGTGCAGTGTGTGTGTGTGAGAGGGTGGGGAGTTGGATGGGGTACGGTGTGTGTGTGAGAGGGTGGGAGGTTGCATTTGGTACAGTTGGTGTGTGTGTGTGTGTGTGTGTGTTAGAGGTTGGCAGTTGGATGATGTACAGCGTGTATATGAGAGGGTGGGGAGTTAGATTTGGTACAGTGTGTGTGGATGGGAGTTAAAGGGTGGGAGTTGGATGGAGTTCACTCTTTAGGTGTGTGAGGGAGGGCAGTTGGACGGGGTATACTTTGTGGGTGAGAGGGTGGGGACTTGGATGCCGAACAGTGTGTGTGAGAGGGTGGGGAGTTGGATGGGGTACAGGGTGTGTGAGAGAGGGTGGGAGTTGGGATAAGTACAGTCTGCATGTGTGTGAGGGAGGGGAGTTGGATAGGGTATAATGTGTGTGTGAGAGGGTGGGAGTTAGATGAAGTACGATCTGTATGTATGTGAGGGAGGGGAGTTGGATGGGATACAGTGTATGTGTGAGAGGGTGGATGTTTGATGGGGTACAGTGTGTGTTTGAGAGGGTGGGGGTTGGATGGGGTACAGTGTGTGTGTGTGAGAGGGTGGGCAGTTGGATGGGGTACATTGTCTGTGTGAGAGGGTGGTGAGTTGGATGGGCTACAGTGTGTGTGTGAGAGGGTGGGAGTTGGATTTGGTACAGTGTATGTGTGAGAGAGGGTGGGGAGTTGGATGGGGTACAGTGTATGTTTGTGTGTGTGTGTGTATGGGGTACAGTTTGTATGTGAGAGGGTGGGGTGCTGGATGGGGAATAGTGTGTGTGGGTGGGAGTTAGAGGTTGGGAGTTGGATGGAGTACACTCTTTAGGTTTGTGAGGGAGGGCAGTTGGATAGGGTATGGTTTGTGTGTGAGAGGGTGGGGAGTTGGATGGGGTAAAGTGTGCGTGTGGGAGGGTGGGGAGTTGGATGGGATACAGTGTGTGTGAGAGGGCAGGAGTTGGATGGGGTACAGCGTACGTGTGAGAGGATGGGGTGCTGGATCGGGTACAGGGTGTGTGAGAGAGGGTGGTAGTTGGGAAAAGTACAGTCTGCACGTGTGTGAGGGAGGGGAGTTGGTTGGGGTACAGTGTGTGTGTGAGAGGGTGGGAGTTAGATGAAGTACGATTTGTATGTATGTGAGGGAGAGGAGTTGGATGGAGTACAGTGTATGTGTGAGAGCGTGGATGTTTGATGGGGTACAATGTGTTTGTGAGAGGGTGGGAGTCGGATGGGGTACAGTGTGTGTTTGAGAGGGTGGGGGTTGGATGGGGTACAATGTGTGTGAGAGGGTGGGAGTAGGATGGAGTACAGTTTGTGTGTGTGAGAGAGGGTGGGGAGTTGGATGGGGTACAGTGTTTGTGTGTGTGAGAGGGTTGGATAAGGTACAGTGTGAGTTGGATAGGGTACAGTATGAGTTGGATAGGGTACAGTATGTGTTTCAGAGGGTAAGGATTGGATGGGGTACAGTGTGTATGTGTGTGAGATGGTGGGGAGTTGGATGCGATACAGTGTGTGTGTGTGAGAGGGTGGGGAGTTGGATGGGGTACAGTGTGTGTGTGAGAGGGTGGGGAGTTGGATGGGGTACAATGTGTGTATGAGAGGGTGGGGAGTTGGATTTGGTACAGTGTGTGTGGGTGGGAGTTAGAGGGTGGGAGTTGGATGGAGTACACTCTTTAGGTGTGTGAGGGAGGGCAGTTGGATGGGGTACAGTTTGTGTGAGAGGGTGGGGAGTGGGATGGGGTAAAGTGTGTGTGAGAGGATGGGGAGTTGGATGGGGTACAGGGTGTGTGAGAGAGGGTGGGAGTTGGGACAAGTACAGTCTGCATGTGTGTGAGGGAGGGGAGTTGGATAGGGTATAGTGTGTGTGTGAGAGGGTGGGGAGTTAGATGAAGTACGATTTGTATGTATGTGAGGGAGGTGAGTAGGATGGGATACAGTGTATGTGTGAGAGGGTGGATGTTTGATGGGGTACAGTGTGTGTTTGAGAGGGTGGGGGTTGGATGGGGTACAGTGTGTGTGTGTGAGACAGGGTGCGAGTTGGATTGGGTACAGTGTGTGTGTGAGAGGGTGGGCAGTTGGATGGGGTATGGTTTGTGTGTGAGAGGGTGGGGAGTTGGATGGGGTAAAGTGTGCGTGAGAGGGTAGGAGTTGGATGGGGTACAGCGTACGTGTGAGAGGATGGGGTGTTGGATGGGATACAGGGTGTGTGAGAGAGGGTGGGAGTTGGGACAAGTACAGTCTGCATGTGTGTGAGGGAGGGGAGTTGGATAGGGTATAGTGTGTGTGTGAGAGGGTGGGAGTTAGATGAAGTACGATTTGTATGTATGTGAGGGAGGGGAGTTGGATGGGGTACAGTGTATGTGTGAGAGGGTGGATGTTTGATGGGTTACAATGTGTGTGAGAGGGTGGGGATTGGATGGGGTACAGTGTATGTGTGAGAGAGGGTGGGGAGTTGGATGGGGTACAGTGTTTGTGTGTGTGAGAGGGTTGGATAAGGTACAGTGTGAGTTGGATAGGGTACAGTATGTGTTTGAGAGGGTGGGGAGTTGGATGAGGTACAGTGTGTATGTGTGTGAGAGGGTTGGATAAGGTACAGTGTGAGTTGGATAGGGTACTGTATGAGTTGGATAGGGTACAGTATGTGTTTGAGAGGGTGGGGAGTTGGATAGGGTACAGTGTGTGTGTGAGAGGGTGGGGAGTTGGATGCAATACAGTGTGTGTGTGAGAGGGTGGGATTTGGATGGGGTACAGTGTGTGTGTGAGAGGGTGGGTGTTTGATGGGGCACAGTGTGTGTGTGAGGGTGGGATTTGGATGGGGTACAGTGTGTGTGTGAGAGGGTGGGTGTTTGATGGGGCACAGTGTGTGTGAGAGGGTGGGGAGTTGGATGGGGTACAGCGTGTGTGTGAGTGGGTGGGAGTTGGATGGGGTACAGTGTGCGTGTGTGTTAGAAGGTGGGGAGTTGGATGGGGTACAGTGTGTGTGTGAGAGGGTGGGGAGTTGGATGGGGTACAGTGTGTGTGTGAGAGGATGGGATTTGGATGGGGTACAGTGTGTGTGTGAGAGGGTGGGAGTTGGATGGGGTACAGTGTGCGTGTGTGTTAGAAGGTGGGGAGTTGGATGGGGTACAGTGTGTGTGTGAGAGGGTGGGGAGTTGGATGGGGTACAGTGTGTGTGTGAGAGGATGTGGAGTTGGATGCGATACAGTGTGTGTGTGAGAGGGTGGGATTTGGATGGGGTACAGTGTGTGTGTGAGAGGGTGGGTGTTTGATGGGGCACAGTGTGTGTGTGAGGGTGGGATTTGGATGGGGTACAGTGTGTGTGTGAGAGGGTGGGTGTTTGATGGGGCACAGTGTGTGTGAGAGGGTGGGGAGTTGGATGGGGTACAGCGTGTGTGTGAGAGGGTGGGAGTTGGATGGGGTACAGTGTGCGTGTGTGTTAGAAGGTGGGGAGTTGGATGGGGTACAGTGTGTGTGTGTGAGAGGGTGGGGAGTTGGATGGGGTACAGTGTGTGTGTGAGGGGGTGGGGAGTTGGATGGGGTACAGTGTGTGTGTGAGAGGGTGGGGAGTTGGATGGGGTACAGTGTGTTTGTGAGAGAGGGTGGGGAGTTGGATGGGGTACAGTGTGTGTGTGAGAGGGTGGGGAGTTGGATGGGGTACAGTGTGTGTGTGTGAGAGGGTGGGGAGTTGGATGGGGTACAGTGTGTGTGTGAGGGGGTGGGGAGTTGGATGGGGTACAGTGTGTGTGTGAGAGGGTGGGGAGTTGGATGGGGTACAGTGTGTTTGTGAGAGAGGGTGGGGAGTTGGATGGGGTACAGTGTGTGTGTGAGAGGGTGGGGAGTTGGATGGGGTACAGTGTGTGTGAGAGAGGATGTGGAGTTGGATGGGGTACAGTGTGTGTGTGAGAGGGTGGGGAGTTGGATGGGGTACAGTGTGTGTGTGAGAGAGGGTGGGGAGTTGGATGGGGTTCAGTGTGTGTGTGTGAGAGGGTGGGGAGTTGGATGGGGTTCAGTGTGTGTGTGTGTGAGAGCGTGGGGTGTTGTATGGAGTTGTATCAGATGTAGTTTAGAAATATGCTGCAAACAATTCATTGCTAAAAGACAAAGAGCAGTTTTCAGCAGAGAAACTTCAGGGAGCACATTTAAAAGCAAAACACGGCAGATGCTAGAAATCTGGAATTAAATACAAATACTGAACTCAGCAGGTCTGATGGTGTCTGTGGACTAAGAACAGATTGAACACTGCGAGTTGAATGCAACTTTTCTTTATGAAGAGTCATATTTGGCTCAAACTCTGTCCAGAATGCTTGTCTGTTTTTTTGTTTTTCCAACAGACAGGACAGTCTCCTGCTCTTTTTGGAGTCTCTCTCCCTCACTACACAGCTGGTGGCTGAACATGACAGTATGGTATGGTATTGTGGTTGATGGAGTGAGGGGTCTGTGCTATTGTGCCATCAAACCTGATTTATTACTGACACTCTCTGCAAAGAATTGAAAGTCAGAAATACAAAGCTTGTTGATTGCGCAGTCATTCTATCCCGGTGCGAACCAGCTACTCTGTGGAATGAACTCTCTCTAGGGTGTTTTAGATTCACATATTTCCCGTGGAACACATTCAAGCTATGTTCCCTTCACCAAAAACTTCAGTCTCATCCTCCCAAACAGATCCACTTCCACAAGAAGCGAACTGAAAGGTCTTTTATCAAACAGTCTGTGCTGACCTTGTGCATGTTCTCGAGTCAAAAGCCAGGAGCCAGCCCCATTGCTGTGGCCGGAGTCTATTTCTCTGGGGAATAAGAGCTCATTGTTCTGGCACACTCACTCATGTCAATGCTTTATCGTGGCTGAGTTTGTGTTTATGTACTACAGCCTTCACTCACTCCCTTTAAACTGCTGACGTCCCTGTAAATATCACCTACAATAAAACTGAAGCTGTAAACATTTAGAAGGAAACCGATAGTTTATTGATTCTATTTTTCCCTTGTGGCTGCAGCCTGTGACTTATTGACTGTCAATGAATACCTGCTCCCATTGCCCATCTAAATGAGGAGGCAGCTCTGTAAATGTGGACGGAGGAAATTACACTAAAGCCGCACAAATTCCAGAATCCATTGTCCATATAACAGCACTGAGTTAGATACACAGTGATGGTCTGACAGTGTAGAGGGAGCTTTACTCTGTATCTAACCCCGTGCTGTACCTGTCCTGGGGGTATTTGATGGGGACAGTGTTGAGGGAGCTTTATTCTGTATCCAACACCATGCTGTACCTGTCCTGGGAGTGTTATATGGGGACAGTGTAGAGAGAGCTTTACTCTGCATCAAACCCTGTGCAGTATCTGCCTTGGGAGTGTTTGATGGGGACAGTGTGGAGGGAGCTTTACTTTTTATCCAACTCTGTGCTGCAACTGTCCTGGGAGTGTTTGATGGGGACAGTGTAGTGGGAGCTTTACTTGTATCCAACACCGTATTGTACCTGTCCTGGGAGTGTATGTTGGGGACAGTGTGGAGGGAGCTTTATTGCATCTAACCCCTTGCTGTACCTGTCCTGGGAGTGTTTGATGGGGACGGTGTAATGGGAGCTTTACTCTGTATCTAACCCCGTGCTGTACCTGTCCTGGGAGTGTTTGATGGGGACGGTGTAATGGGAGCTTTACTCTGTATCTAACCCCGTGCTGTACCTGTCCTGGGAGTGTTTGATGGGACAGTGTAGAGCGAGCTTTACTCTGTATCTAACCCCGTGCTGTACCTGTCCTGGGAGTGTTTGATGGGACAGTGTAGAGCGAGCTCTACTCTGAATCTAACCCTGTGCTGGGAATATTTGCTGGGGACAGTGCAGAAGGAGCTTTACTTTTTATCTAGCCCGGGGTGCACTTGTCTTGGGCGTGTTTGATGGGGACAGTGTAGAGGGAGCTTTACTCTCTATCTAACCTCGTGCTGTACCTGCCCTGGGAGTGTTTGATGGGGACAGTGTAGAGAGAGCATTACTCTGTATCTAACCCCGTGCTGTACCCGTCCTGGGAGTGTTTGATGGGGACAGTGTAGAGGGAGCTTTACTTTTTATCTAACCCCGTGCTGTATCTGCTCTGGGAGTGTTTGATGGGGACAGTGTAGAGGGAGCTTTACTCTGCATCTACAACGTGCTGCACCTGTCTTGGGAATGTTTGATCAGAACAATCTTTTGCTTCATAATGAATGTTCTTCTGCTGACTGAGCAGAAAACCTAACATTATCAATCAAGGTACTTCACCAATTGTAAGCAGGTAATAATCAGTTAGTAAAGTTTGTATTGTATTCATGCTCGTTTTGGCACCTGTCCAAGAAGCATCTCCAGTTGTAAATGTAAATTAAATGGAATAAGCAATCGGGCAGCTTGTGAATTGAGTTGGTGTTACTGGGCCCATTAGCAAGCTGATCACAAGATAATAACACTGGTGGTACATTATAACACATTGGAACCACTAATTACCTTGCATTATTATACCATTTAGTTCCACTCTCCTCCTTGGAACTGTTTCAGTTCCACCGTCCCGGAATGCGGGAGGATTTTGCTGAGGAACTGTCAGTGCTCACCACCGTTATCCTACTGAAACTGAATACAACCTCAGGAATTATCATTAGCACAAATTAATACAGAATTCCTGAAGTTATGGTCCATTACTTACTGCTGCACCACAGGCTTGCTGTTAGTCACAATCGGTTAACTTGGTGAAAACGCCGCCCTTCTCCACTCTTATCTCACTGTTAAAAACCCCATAAATCAGTTACACCTTGTTCAGTGAGATGTCACTGGGTTTTTATTGGTGATCTGAATAACAGCTATGGCTGAACAACCCCTCTGACCATGAAAAAAATAATGATATATTTGTGAAGTATTGTTAAATGTCTTCATTATAATTAATTGCTTGATCTTGTAAATAATTTAAGGGAAAATTAACTTTAACTAACTTGCTAGAGAGTTTTTGAAGAGGTAACAGAGAGGGTTGACAAGGTCAATGCTGTTTATATGGTGCACATGGACTTCCAAAGACATTTGATAAAGTATCGCAAACATACTTGTGATCAAAGTTAGAGCTCGTGGAATAAAAGGCACAGTGGTAACATGGTTACAACATTGGCTGAGTGACAGGAAACAGAGTAGTGCTTAATGGGTATTTTTCAGATTGGAAGAAGGTTTATAGTGGAGTTCCCCAGGAATTGGTCATAGGGCCTCTGCTTTTCCTGATATATATTAATGATCTAAGATTGGTGTACAGGGCACAATTTCAAAATTTGCGGATGATACAAAACTTGGAAGAATTGTAAACTGCGAAGAGGATAGTGTAGGACTTCAAAAGGACATAGACAAGTTGATGACAAGCGGCAGATGAAATTTAATGCAGAAAAGTGTGAAGTGATTTATTTTGGCAGGGAGAACATGGACAGGCAATATAAAATAAAGCGTACAATTCTAAAGGGAGTGCAGGAGCAGTGGGGCCTGGGTGTATATGTGCATAAATCATTGAAGGTGGCAGGCCAGGTTGCGAGAGGAATTAATAAAGCATACAGTATTCTGGGCTTTATCAATAGGGGCATAGAGTATGAAAGCAAGGAAGTTGTTAAATCTGTATAAAACACTGGTTCATTCTCAACTGCAGTACTGCGTCCGGTTCTAGGCATCACAATTTAGGAAGGATGTGAAAGCATTAGACAGAGTGCAGAAAAGATTCACAAGAACGGTTCCAGTGATGAGGGACTTCACTTATGTAGATAGATTGGAGAAGTTAGGACTGTTCTCCTTGGAGACAAGAAGGTGGAGAAGAGATTTGATAGAGGTATTCAAAATCATAATGGGTCTGGACAGAGTATATAGGGAGAAACAGTTCCCATTGGGAGGAGGATCAGGAACAGATTTAAGATAATTGGCAAATGAAGCAATGGGGACATGAGAAGAAACATTTTTACGCAGTGAGTAGTTAGGATCTGGAATGCACTGCCTGGGAGTGTGGTGGAGGCAGGTTCAATCAAGGCATTCAAAAGGGAATTGGATCATTATCTGAAAGGGAAGAATGTGCAGGGTTATGGGGGAAAGTGGCACTAATTGCTCCTCCCCTTCTGGGCGAGCACAGAATTGACGGGCTGAATGGCCTCCTTCAGTGCTGTAACTTTTTTATGATTCTAGGAATTAAAAAAGTTTGTTCATGATATTTCAGCTTCTATTTTACCCCAATATCTATGTCCAAGTCTTTATTTTGGACTTGGTATAATTTTTAAAAAGGATTTGATTATTAGTGTTTTTCACTTCCTGGCTGGCTGTCTGTGAGAGTTCACTCGTGTGATTGACTGCTTGCATAGCTCGATGACATAACTGCAGATTGATGCTGGGAATCCCATTAAACCGTGCAACAGTCAGTGACACGTCAGGTGAGTTAAAGCCCTCACCTCAGAGATCACTAGATCGCTCAGTAAACCTTTCTTCAAAATCAGCAGCAACACTGCAATGGCAAACTGTGGGCCATGAAATCAATCTGCAGACTCTGACAGCAACAACTCTGTAATTGCGCAATGGGTAAAGGTGTAACCCTCACTGGATGAATCTGTGCAGGCAGTGTGCAGGAGAGTGGCATCAGATGGGGATGAAATTAAACGGTGCGGGGAGTGAGTGGGAAAGTGGGATTAGACTGGGTGGGATATTAAAGGGTGTGGGGGGTTGAGGGGGAGAGTGGGATTAGATTGGGTGGGATATTAAAGGGTGCGGGGGGTTGAGGGGGAGAGTGGGATTAGATTGGGTGGGATATTAAAGGGTGGAAGGAGTGAGGGGGAGAGTGGGATTAGACTGGGTGGGATATTAAAGGCTGTGAGGGGTTGAGGGGGAGAGTGAGATTAGACTGGGTGGGATATTAAAGGGTGTGGGGGGTTGAGGGGGAGAGTGGGATTAGACAGGATGGTATATTAAAGGGTGCGGGGAAGGAGGGGGAGAGTGGGTTTAAACTGGGTGGGATATTAAAAGGTGTGGGGAGTGAGGGAGTGGGATTAGACTGGGTGGGATATTGAAGGATGTAGGGAGTGAGCGGGAGAGTGAGATTAGACTGGGTGGGATATTAAAGGGTGTGGAAGTGAGGGGGAGAGTGAGATTAGACTCGGTGGGATATTAAAGGGTGCAGGGAGTGAGAGGGAGAGTGGAATCAGACTTGATGGGATAGTAAAGGGTGCGGGAAATGAGGGGGAGAGTGGGATTAGACTGGGTGGGATATCAAAAAGCACAGGGTGTGAGGTGGAGAGTGGGATTAGAATGGGTGGGATATTAAAGGGTACGGGGATGGTGGGGAATAGTACTTTAAAGTGGGGCGAACAGGCAGAAATGAACACTGAATTACTGATGCAAATGCTTGGTTTGTGATTGGAGGTTGAGTGGTTTGAAAAAGTGAAGATTTCAAGTTAAGGTTTGAGAAAGCTGATTCTGCCAAATTATTCATTAAACAGAAATAACATTTTGCATTATGATCGTACCATCTCTTAGGGATTCATGTACAATGAGTTATTTTGAAGTGCAGTCACTGTCAGTATATAGAAAAATGGGGCAATCATATTGGAAATGGGAGGATCGGCAGGAAGGATCGTGATGAATAACATGGGATCAAGTACAAGCAGCTTCACTCTGGGATCAAGTCATGGGAAAGGGGCTGTGGGATAAAATACAGGTAATATTCCCTGGGATAAAGGGTCAGGTGCTCTGCACTTGATAATGACCAGAAAACATTGCCTAGGATGGGGAGCTTAAATCTGGGGCAAAGTACAGGGAGCTTTATCCTGGATTCCTCCCATTCTTTCTTATGGGCATTGAAGCCAGAGTGAACAGACAGAGGAGAATCGTCAGGATTCTATCAGAATGGGAAATGACAAACACGAGGAGACACATGATAGACTGGGACCATTTCTACTGGACCAGGATTTTAAGTCCAACAACACTTAGTGTCCCAGGAATCGTCATCAACATTTGATCCTCGAGAAAAGGTTCAAGGCGACAGTGATTGGCAGGTCTGCAGAAGGAACACAGGGTCAGTGTTCTACCATGGGGGAGTTTTCAAATCCTGCTGCTGGAAGGGAGGCCAGAGAGGGCAACATCCTTTAACAGGGAGCACTGCAGAGCTCCCAAAGGGCAATGGCTGGACACTGCTGGGGCAATGAATAAAATGGATAAAAACTAATGAACACAGCTAAAGACCTTTGAGTCTAGCATTGTCCAGGTGATAAAATGACAAAATGCATGATGTACGTTATCACTGCCACCCTGCCTCACTTAAATATGTCTGCCCATATTTGGATGGATGTTCCCAGCAGGCCCTGGGGGGGGGCGGTGTATAAATGGCCGGCAATTCCAACGGGATGAATCCCAGTTCAAGAAACTTTAGTGAAACGAACATTTTTAAATCAATTGGGCTGTAGTGGTTCAAGATGAACGTTCACCATCACTTCCTCAAAGGGCAACTTGGGATGAACAATGAATGCTGGCCTAGCTACTAAATTTTAATACAAACACCTAACTCCAGAACTGGGGTTACTGGATCAGAGCTAGCTGGTTGGGGTAGTTTAATCGAGTGAGTCAGGCTGGAAGGTCCTAGAGCCTGATGCTGGCAAGAATGACCCAGCTCATCATGCTCCTGAGGTGTTCATAAAGCAAGCGTCCTCTTTTAAAATATGAGGTGAAAGCCCCAACACAGCAATTAAACAGAGAGTCATCCCACCTCCCACTCAGCTAGCATGGTCTGGTCATGGTCTCTTTACAGTTGGAATGAGGATACGATCCTCACTGGGTCCGGGCGAGAATTTTTTTTTTGTCTCAGAGGGTCGTCAGGGTGTGGAATCCTCTTCCCCAGGAGGTCGTGGAGGCTGTGTCTTTATATTTATTCAAGGCTGAGCTAGATAGATTTTTGTTAGACAAGGGAATCAGGGGTTCTGGGGTGAAGAAGGGAAAGTGGAGCTGATCAGCCATGATCTTATTGAATGGCAGAACAGGCTCGAAGGGCTGAATGGCCTACTCCTGCTCCTAAGTCGTATGAGTGTTCACAATTTCCTTTAAACCTGCAACAAAGTTGGGGAGGATAGAGATACATCTGTTCAGTATGGTGCCTTCCATCATATTGATGCCCAATAGTATGTGACCAACAACTTCACCTGCTTTTTTCAGAGTTCACCTTGACTGTCTGTCCTTATTAGAAATTATTAGCACCACCAAAGGCCCATTTTCTACCACTGGAGAACACTTTCACCAGCGAATAGAAAGTTGGATCTGATATATCATGTTACATTTCAATAACACATCATATTCAGAGATCTGGAATGATATGCAGTATTGCACTGAATTAATGCCAGAGAATTCGCACGCAGTTTCACTGATCGAGATCAGTATACCACACAGTATGGGACCATGCTAATCTAGAACAGTCTGTACATAGCAGCGTTGTACCAAATTACAAGCTTGTTTATCGACATGGTATCACAATGACCTCGAACAGGACTTAACTAATAAACTGCAAAATGCCACACTGATCCTAGTAAAGTATGTTACATTCCATTATCCTGAGGGATCAGGCATCACACCCACAGCATCACATTATTCCAGATCAATATATCACGCTCCAGGTTATCTAGAACAACATGTTAAAGGGCACATGAGCAGATTGATCTACAGTGACTGATGCTTCGTAGTGAGCTTGGAAATGCCAACATCAATAATTCTGATCACAATCATCATATTGGGTTGTTATGTGGTCACTATTGGCCCTGCCCCAGGCAAATATAATCTTCGGAGTCAGCGGCAGGAGGGCTCACAGGCTTCTAAAGAATGGCCCCCTTCTTTAATCATCCCTGTCAATCCCTTCACTGGAAGGCAGACAAATAGACACACGTCGACACACAAAGTAACACGCCGACACACGCAGTGACACACTGATACACACGCTGTAAGACACAGTAACAAGCGCACACACAATAACACACAGGCCAGAGTTTCCCTGAGTCAGCGAGCGGGGGAATGGAGCGGGGGGACGATGTCGGGCAGAACTTCTGACGTCACCCCGCCCCATTTCAATTCTCAGGTCGGCGGGGGCTCAGCCGAATCAGCTGTGCGCCCGCCGACCTGTCAATGGCCTATTGATGCCATTGGCAAAGTAACATTATTAATGGACCTGCCCGTCCAACCTTAAGGTTGGCGGGCAGGCCGGCTCCCTGGCGGGCTTAAGAAAAAGCATGAAACCTTCATCCACGGGCCGGATGAGGTTTCACGTAGGTTTTAAAATTTTGAATAAAAGTGTCAATATAAGTGATGGACGTTGTCCCAACTCACGTGACAGTGTCACATGAGGGGATGTGTCAGGGAAATTGTTTTTTTCTGTTTTTAAACTTTTTTCATGTGGAGCCGATCTCCCTGAGGCAGCACTTAGCCTCAGGGAGATGAGTGCACTCTTTCGCGCACTCTCAGCTCAGGGAATTCCCCCCTCCCCCGCCCGCACAGGGAGCGCATAGCGTTTCCTTGCAGACGTCATGCCGGATGGGCCTTAATTGGCCCATCCACGTAAAACGGCAGTCGGAGGCGCGCCTCCATGCGTCTGCTCCTAAACGTCCCTCCCGACTGGGGGAAAGTTCTGCACACACACAAAGACAGACAAAGAAAAGTGCCCTGCAGGCTGGGAAGAGTGTTCTGCAGTCAGCATCACGGTGAAGCAGCCCGGGAAGAGTGTCCTGCAGTCAGCATCACGGTGAAGCAGTCTGGGAAGAGTGTCCTGCAGTCAGCATCGCAGTGAAGCAGTCTGGAAAGTGTGTCCTGCAGTCAGCATCGTGGTGAAGCAGTCTGGGAAGAGTGTCCTGCAGTTAGCATCGCGGTGAAGCTGTCTGGGAAGAGTGTCCTGCAGTCAGCATCGCGGTGAAGCAGTCTGGGAAGAGTGTCCTGCAGTCAGCATCGCGATGAAGCAGTCTGGGAAGAGTGTCCTGCAGTCAGCATCGTGGTGAAGCTGTCTGGGAAGAGTGTCCTGCAGTCAGCATCGTGGTGAAGCAGTCTGGGAAGAGTGTCCTGCAGTCAGCATCGCGGTGAAGCAGTCTGGGAAGAGTGTCCTGCAGTCAGCATCGTGGTGAAGCTGTCTGGGAAGAGTGTCCTGCAGTCAGCATCGCGATGAAGCAGTCTGGGAAGAGTGTCCTGCAGTCAGCATCGCGGTGAAGCTGTCTGGGAAGAGTGTCCTGCAGTCAGCATCGCGGTGAAGCAGTCTGGGAAGAGTGTCCTGCAGTCAGCATCGCGATGAAGCAGTCTGGGAAGAGTGTCCTGCAGTCAGCATCGCGGTGAAGCAGCCTGGGAAGAGTGTCTTGCTGTCAGCATCATGGTGAAGCAGTCTGGGAAGAATGTCTTACAGTCAGTCCTTGTTGGAAATAACAAGAGTGACATCACAAGACAGCATGAGAGAGCGGTGGAGAGATCAGAACCAATGCGAGTGCAGGGAAGCTTCAAAAAGTGACATCAGCACAAAGGTGAGAACTGATTGGTGAGTAGTGGGTAAGTGTTTTTCTCCAATTTAAAATAGATTAAGCTAAGGAAAGGTAAGGGTTCCAGTTTTTATTTTAAGTACATAAATAATTTAACGTTTTTTTACTGTATTTAACTTAAAGTAAGGTTTTTTTTTTCAATTAGAGGCATGGCAGGGCAGCTCAGTCCCGTGTGATGTACCGCCAGCAACATGTGGGAAGTCCTAGACGCTCCTTGCGCTCTGGCCGACCATGTGTGCAGGAAGTGCCACCAGCTGCAACTACTTGAGCTCCGGGTTTCAGAGCTTGAGTGGCAGCTGGAGACACTGAGGTGCATCCGTGAGGCTGAGAGTTTCGTGGATAGCACGTTTTTAGACGTGGTCACTCCACAGCTTACGGAAGTGCAGACAGGGAGGGAATGGGTGACCATCAGTCAGAAGAAAGGTGTCAGGCAGGTAGTCAGGAAATCCCCAGGGTGCATCTAGCTCGAGAACCGTTTTTCTGTGTTGGAAAACGGTGAGAGTGACGGTACCTCTGGGGAATGCAGCCACGCTCATGGCACTGAGAGTGGCTCAGCTACACAGCGGGGGAGGAAAAAGAGGGGAAGAGCAATATAGGAGACTCGATAGTAAGGGGAACAAACAGGCATTTCTGCGGCTGTAGACGTGGCTCCAGGATGGTATGTTGCCTCCGTGGAGCCAGGGTAAAGGATGTCACTGAACAGCTGAAGGGAATTCTAAAGGGGGAGGGCAAACAGACAGAGATCATGGTACATATTGGTACCAACGACACAGGTAGAAAGAGGGATGAGGTCCTGCAAGCAAAGAGCAAGGAAACAGATTAAAAAACAGGACCTCAAAGGTAGTACTCTGGATTACTTCCGGTGCCACGCGCTAGTGAGTATAGAAATAGGAGGTTAGTCCAGATGAATGCGTGGCAGGAGAGATGGTGCTGGAGGGAGGGCTTTAGATTTCTGGGACATTGGGGCCGTTTCTCAGGGCGGTGGGACCTGTCCAAAGCGGACAATTTGCACCTGAACCAGATTGGACCAACATCCTTGCGGGGAGGTTTGATGGTGCTGTTGGGGAGGGTTTAAACTAACTTGGCAGGGGGATGGGATCCTGAGAGGAGGTTCAGCAGGGGAAGATGCACAGCCAAAATTAGAAGAGAGAGCAAATGAGTCTGGAAGGCATAGAAATTATAGGCCAGTTAAGGCACATGCGAGTTGGCAAGGTTGGATGGTATTTATTTTAATGCAAGAAGTCTGATGAATAAGGCAGATGAGTTGAGGGCACAAATTCACACATGGAAGTATGATGTCATTGCTGTCACAGAGACATGGTTGAGAGGGGCATGATTGGCAGCTCAATATTCCAGGATATAGGGTCTTTAGGCGAGACAGGGAAGGCAGTAAAAGAGGAGGGGGTATCGCAATATTGATCAAGGAATCAATTACAGCAATAAGGAGGGATGACATCTTAGAAGGCTCCTCAAATGAAACCATATGGGTAGAACCGAAAAACAAAAAAGGAGCAATCACGTTGCTGGGAGTGTACTATAGGCCCCCAAACAGCCAGAGAGAAATAGAAGAGTAGATATGTAGGCAAATTTCAGAGAAGTGTAAAAATAATAGGGTAGTAATAGTGGGAGATTTCAACTTCTAGAGTCATAGAGGTCTACAGCACAGAAAAAGGGCCTTTGGCCCATCGAGTCTGCACCAGTCAAACAAGTACCTAACTGTTCTAATCCAATTTTCCAGCACTAGGCCCATAGCCTTGTATGCCATGGCATCACAAGTGCACATCCAAATACTACTTAAATGTTGTGAGGTTTTCTGCCTCTACCACCCTTTCAGGCAGTGAGTTCCAGATTCCCACCACTCTCTGGGTGAAAAAAATTCTTCCTCACATCCCCTCTAAACCTCCGGCCCCTTACCTTAAATCTATGCCCCGTGGTTATTGATCCCTCCAACAAGGGGAGAAGTTCCTTCCTGTCTACCCTATCTATGCCCCTCATAATTTTATACACCTCAATCATGTCCCCCCTCAATCTCCTCTGCTCTAAGGAAAATAACCCCAGTCTATCCAATCTCTCCTGGTAACCAAAACTCTCCAGCCCAGGCAACATCCTGGTAAATCTCCTCTGCACTCTCCCGAGTGCAATCACATCATTCCTATAATGCGGATTCCAAAACTGCACGCAATGCTCTAGCTGTGGTCTAACCAGCGTTTTATACAGTTGCAGCATAACCTCCCTGTTTGACCGGCGTAGACTTGATGGGCCGAAGGGCCTTTTTCTGTGCTGTAGACCACTATGACTCTATGACATGGCAACACGCAGGTACATGTGCCAGAAGCTTTTGCTTAACGTGTGGGTGCACACCCGACATGTTCGAGTGTAAAATAGCGCGCGGTGATGTTGGGTGAGCGTCCCGACGTCATCGCGCGCTCGCTTGTGCGATATTTCAGTCAGTGGGCGTGAGTGGGAGTTGGAGCCACGCCTGCCATCAATTATGAGGCCAGTTAAGGCCATTAAAAAGGCTATTAATCTGGATTTTATGTTGCCCGTGCGATTTTGCGCTCGTTGCACAGGCAAAATGGGCAAGCAGGCGGCTAATTATTTCAAAAACCTCATCCAAGGGTGGGTTAAACAGGGTCAGCAGTATTGCCAGTGTGAGTAGTGGGGAGTTTTGGAGATAGTTTGCTGCTGGTTGCTTATTGGTACTTGGCAGTTTCATCTCTGTTCAGGGCTTCATTCTTAGCATTTCTGGGCTTCATTTCAGGATTTATTAGTGTCTGCCAGGCCCCCGGAGGATTCAGAGAGTGTGGGCCCTCCCAGGTATCAGACATCCTTCTGTTAGCCTGGTAATGGGGATTGTGGTCTCCGCTCGTGGCACCTCGTCTGGAGGAAGAGAGGGGCAGAAGGAAGAGGGGGGCAAATGTCCTAATGCAGCTTCCAGGGAGCCACCCAGAGGTGCAGGCACAAGGGATGCAGAGCCAGCAGGAAGTCCAAGGCGGAAGGGGCCGCAGAAGACGCCACTATCCTGCTGCCGGGATTTACAGGCGGCGAAGCAGCTACCTCAATATGTCCGAGGTGCAATGCCGAAGGAGGCTCTGCCTCTCGAGGGAGACTGTGACCTCTATTTGCCAGATGATTGGGCCTGAGACCAGCTCTGACTGTGTGGGTGGACACCCCACGCCAGTGGCTCTGAAGGTCAAAGTGGCCCTCAATTTCTAAGCCTCCAGCCCTTTCCAGGGGTCAGTGGGGTATCTACGTGGAGTTTCCTAATCAGCTGTACACAGTTGTGTCAAGCTGGTGACAGAAGTTATATTCAGGAGGGTACTGACTTTTATTATAAAAGCAAAATACTGTGGATGCTGGAAATCTGAAACAAAAATAGAAAATGCTGGAAAAACTCAGCAGGTCTGACAGCATCTGGGAGGGAAAAACAGAATTAACGTTTCAAGTCCATTTGACTCTTCTTCAGACTCGACTCTTCTTTCGGACTCAAAACGTTAACTCGGTTTTTCTCTCCACAGATGTTGTCAGACCTGCTGAGTATTTCCAGCATTTTCTATTTTTGTTACTGACCTTTATTCTTCACCGTACAGACGAGGCCAGCCAGGCTGAGTGAGCCAGAAGCTTTGCAGCAATTGCTGGGTTCCCCCGTGTCCAGGGTGCCATCGACTGCACACATGTGGCCATCAAGGCGCCAGCGGGTCAGCCGGGTGCCTTTGTCAACAGGAAGGGATTCCACTCCATGAACGTGCAGATAGTGTGTGACCACAGGAGGCAGATTCTGCAAGTCTGTGCAAGGTACCCTGGCAGCTCCCATGACGCATACATCCTGAAACACTCCCAGGTGCCGGGGTTCTTCAGTGCTCCAGCCCGATTGGATGGATGGCTGCTGGGTGACAAGGGCTATCCCTTGAAGAGGTGGCTCATGATGACTCTCCGCTGCCCAAGAACAGAGGCAGAACAGCCTCACAATAGGAGCCTTGCGTCCACAAGGGTGGTGGTAGGGAGGATCATAGGTTTTCTCAAGATGCGCTTCTGATGCCTGGACTGTTCAGGGGAGCACTGCAATACTCCCCAGAATGGGTGTCACTGATAGTGGTTGCATGCTGTGCTCTCCACAATCTGGCACTGGTAAGGGGGACTCACTGGAGGAAGAAGATGTTGACTAAGCTGCACAGGCCACAAATGATCGAGAGGAGCACGGTGAGGAGAACGCTGAGGGGATAGAGGCAGACCTCGGTAACCTCCAGGGAGGCTGGGACACCAGGAGAAGCCTTGATCCAATGCTCCTTCAGCTAGGCTACCAAAGACCTGCTTCCACCTCAGGCCAGGGCTGCCGTGTCAATCCCAGGTGCCTGAAATGACCCTTTCATTTGCACCCAAAGTCCACTCAGTGCCTGTGCAATAAAGTATCCAGCCACTCACATCCAGCATTACATACCGGCGTACCCCGTACCAGAAAGAAAACCGGTGAAGCATACTCAGGCCATCAGAACCAAAGCCAATTGAATGTTATTGTCACATTGAAAGCATAATGACATTACCATTACTGGTGTTGATGTCCACACCAGCAGACATATAACCCAAACATAAATGAACAGAAAATCACCTGTGAACTGTCCCTCTTGTGCTCATGGTTCCTTTAACTTATGTTTCAGAGTGCTATGCCTTAGTGCTCCCCCCCTCACTGGAGGCATTCGAGGCAGCCTGCTGACTCTACTGTCATGTTGGCCTTGATGACCTTGGCGGTCGTCATCTGGCCAGTGGAGCCTGTGCTGACCCCGCCTGGTAGGGAGCGGCCAGTGCCAAGCCTGACATCTCCCCAGTCATCACAGCCTTGTCAGATGCAATGGTCACTGACAGAGGGGCGGAGAAGTTTCCATTAGTAGGAGAGACTAGGACCCGAGGGCACAGCCTCAGAGTAAAGGGAAGACCTTTTAGAACAGAGATGAGGAGAAACTTCTTTAGCCAGAGAGTGGTGAATCTATGGAATTCATTGCCACAGAAGGCTGTGGAGGCCAGGTCATTGAGTGTATTTAAGACCGAGATAGATAGGTTCTTGACTGGTAAGGGGATCAAAGGTTACGGGGAGAAGGCGGGAGAATGGGGTTGAGAAACTTATCAGCCATGATTGAATGGCGGAGCAGACTCGATGGGCCGAATGGCCTAATTTCTGCTCCTATGTCTCATGGTCTTATGCTGTCATCCAGAGTGCCCTGAGAGGAGCCCGCAGAGATGATGAGCAGCTCGTGCGCCAATGTGAGGCCGCTGTGGACCTCCCTGCTCACCATTGATGGATGGGAACCTAGCTGGAATTCTGGGTGCCTCATCCATCTCCCACACGGACACTGACCACCTATGTGAGGGCTTGCAGGTCTGAATGCAACCCCAGATTCTGTCCCTAGAGCTGCCTCTCCATGAGAGTCACTGCTCTCAATGGAGAGGGCAGTGCGTTCGGCCTTGAGGGTCAATAGCGCTCATGCCCTGCATGGACTCCTCCATCACATAGACCATGGCACGCAGCCCCTCATGGATCTCCGCCAGATCCTCCGCACATTCCACTGGACATCTAGCATCTGCCGCCTAATGGCCGACTCCAGAGGTTCATCATCATCATCAGTCTTCAACTGAGCATCGTCCTGGTCCCCAGCAGTCCTTCAACTGCTGGCGTCCTGGGCACTCTCTGCCTCTGCCTGCTCCTCAAGTGAATGTGAAGTGCCCTCACCAATGTTCACTGACATTCGAGCTGCTGATCTAGTGCCCACCGAGGTGCTGGTATCTGCGCTGGTGCCTGGTTCAGAGAACGAGTGCGATGCAGGTGCAAATGAAACCCGGAGGTCCTCCGGTGTCAGAGGTGGCCCTTCGGGGTCCGGAGAGTGAGTGCGCGCTGGCGAATCTAAAAGGGAGAACAAGGACATGTCATTAATTAAAGTCATCATTCTGTCACTGTGCATACCAGGGACTCTGGTGAGACAATAGAGATCAGCATCACAATGCTATCGTCTCTCAATGATCAATGGGGAATCCAGGTTCGAGACTCCCATCAATGAAGAGACGACACTAGAATGGTTGCACAATCTGAAACTCTCACCTCTGTGCACTGAGCTCTTACCTTCGTCTAGCACCCCGGCTTCTCCACGCTGGTTGCACAGGGAGCGTGCCGGCTCTCCAGCTCAAGGACGTCCTGCTCGAACCTGGTCAGCAGCAGCACGTTGGGTGCAGCCTCCGCCTGTCTGTGACCTCTCCAATTGGTTATGGCTCGTCTTCTCCAGAAAGGACTGAGGAGCATTGATTAGTCCACTCTCTTCCTGCAGCGCCATTGCAGCCTGGCCAACCCCAGCTGAGGAGCACCTCGCATGGCACGTCTGAGTTGTGGCCCTCGAGCTGCAAGGCACTCAGCCCAAGCAGCCAGGGCTCACCCCCTTGGCCAGCTCTGGCGTCATTGACAGTTGGCACTCACACTCTAGCATCCCTGAAGTCCATTGGGGGGAGCAGCCACACCTTAACATTTCTGCACACTGACCTATGCCAACATAGGAAGGACCTCAGCCTTCCTGAGCACAGCAGGTCATTCAGCTGCTTCCGGCACTGCCGCACCACGTCATGACTGCTCACCAGCGTTGCCACCTCCTCCCATGCCCTCTTTGTGAGGTGCGTTGGCCTCCTCCTCCCATCTCTGGGGACAAGGGTGTCCCTCCTGGCAGCCACCTCCTCCAGAAGGACCGCGAGGCGCTCATCCGAAAAGCAGGGGGCCAAGTGCCCACCTGACCTGCCCTCCCGCCTACCATATCCAGCCGCACCTGACTCCATAACCTGAATATTTGGCAACACAGAGAGGAGACATTCTTCTGAGGTAGCCTTCCAGGGGTTGCCTGTACCATTTAAACTGGCCGCCGGGTCGCCCATTGGACCCAGTGGTTGACAGGCACCCTCCCCCGCGTGCCTATTCCCGACCAGTGAGGAGCTGCTTTTCATGCTGGGTGGGTCTTAATTGGCCCGCCAGTGTGAAATGGCGATCGGGGGCAGATCGCAGGTGGTGGGCCATTTGCCAGCTACTCCCGGGCATGCTGACCATTCTCGCCCTTCGAACTCAAAATTCTGCCCATGCCAACCAAGGGTCAAAATAGTTCTTTTTCAAGGGCGCTTTTTGAGATTTTCTTGCCTGCTGCCCTTGGCGTTTCGGGGCTACTCTTTGGCTTCCAGGGGCTCTTTAGATCTAAAGATTTTGGTTTAAAACAAACTGTTCCCGAAGCGGGTATTTGCAAAGTTGTTCTACACGTTCCATGAAAGATTATTAAAGAGGCGAGAGACACTGAGCTAGGCAGGCAGCAAGAATCCAACAACAATTAAACAGTTCATTCATTCACTTACACCCACCATCTTAACATCATCGTCCTCCCCCACGGTGGTTGATGTTAACACAAACTCAAGGCAGGGAGGGTCGGGTTTTTCTGTATTGACTGGACTCCCAACTGATCCACACACATTGAAACTTTTTTTATATTAAAATACACACGGACAGCAGCAGCCAAAGAGCTTGTACACAGGCAAACACTTCCACAGCAGGAACATTTAAAGAAAAAATCTGACGGGAACAGAGAGAAAGAAAAAAAACTGGATTTCCTCCACAATAGCGGAATAATATTTCGGCACAGACTAGAAGGGCCGAATGGCCTGTTTTCTGTGCTGTAGTGTTCTATGGTTCTATATGTTTTTGCTCCCTCTACCCCAGGTCTCTTTAAACTTTAACTTTAAACCAAAGTCCCCAAATCATTGACTGGGCAAGAGACAAACGAGGAAGGAAAGCCTCTGGAAAGGGTTTAACATTTTCTTTGTGTTGTGGTTATTGTTGATCCAGCAGCAGTTTGTAAACTTGAGAGCCAGGCCCAGGAGGAGGGCTTTTGAAGGAAAAATGAAGATTGTTTTATAAAGGGAAGTGAAGAACATAAATAAACACAATGAGCTGGAATTATGACAGTGAGCAGTGTTGGCTGATGCCCACCCCAACCCCTCTCCTCTCCTCTCCTCCTCGATCAATCCCCCCACCTCCTTCCTCAGTCTATCTCTCTCCCTCTCTTCCTCCCTCTCACACTCCATCTTTCTCCCAACCGCAGCTGCTTTACCTGCACTGGCTCCACCTTCATCTTGGCCTCCCTCTCTCTCACACCTGAGCCTCCCACGCGGCTGCTCCAGCTCCTCCAATCACAGGTGTCCTCCCTCCCGCCCTGGCGGCTCCTCCAATCAGAGGTTCTGCGTCCGAAGGAGCAGCACGAGCGGGAGGGTGGGAGACTGTGATTGGAGGAGCAGCAAGAGCTGGGGCGGGTGGGAGCCTGTGATTGGAGGAGCAGCAAGAGCTGGGGCGGGTGGGAGCCTGTGATTGGAGGAGCAGCAAGAGCTGGGGAGGGTGGGAGCCTGTGATTGGAGGAGCAGCAGGAGCGGGAGGGTGGGAGCCTGTGAATGGAGGAGCAGCAAGAGCTGGGGTGGGTGGGAGCCTGTGATTGGAGGAGCAGCAGGAGCGGGAGGATGGGAGCCTGTGATTGGAGGAGCAGCAGGAGCGGGAGGATGGGAGCCTGTGATTGGAGGAGCAGCAGGAGCGGGAGGATGGGAGCCTGTGATTGGAGGAGCAGCACGAGCGGGAGGATGGGAGCCTGTGATTGGAGGAGCAGCACGAGCGGGAGCCTGTGATTGGAGGAGCAGCTCCTCACTGATCCGCTTTCTGCTTCTCCGGTCAGTCTCGGTGTCCCTTTCCCGATCTCCTTCCCCTGTTCAGCCGGAGCCGGAACCTGAGGTAAATGTGTGAGGCGGGGGCGACCTTTCTGAATTTTTCACCCCCGTCTTTCCATTATCGCGGCTACTTACAATGTTCCGAAGGCAAATTCGCCCGTTGTCTCCGAGTGTTTTGAGCCCTAATGCAGACCCACACACACTAACACACAAACACACACACTAACACACAGTAACACACAAACACACAAACACACACTAACACACAGTAACAAACACACAGTAACACACACACACTAACTAACACACTAACAAACACACAGTAACACACACTAACACACAAACACACACAGTAACACACACACACTAACACACAGTAACACACAAACACACACACAGTAACACACACACTAACACACTAACAAACACAGTAACACACACTAACACACACAGTAACACACAAACACACAGTAACACACAAACACACAGTAACACCCACACACAGTAACACACAAACACGCACACACTAACATACAAACACACAGTAACACAAACACACAGTAACACACACACTAACATACAAACACACAGTAACACAAACACACACAGTAACACACACTAACACACACACTAACATACAAACACACAGTAACACACAAACACACACACACTAACACACACACAGTAACACACACACACACAGTAACACACACACTAACATACAAACACAGTAACACACACTAACATACAAACACACAGTAACACACACAGTAACACACACTAACATACAAACACACAGTAACACACAAACACACACACACTAACACACACAGTAACACACTAACACACAGTAACACACTAACACACACACACAGTAACACACACTAACATACAAACACACAGTAACACACACAGTAACACACACTAACATACAAACACACACAGTAACACACACACAGTAACACACTAACGTACAAACACACACAGTAACACACGCACTAACATACACAGTAACACACACTAACATACACACACACAGTAACACACAATCACACAGTAACATACAGTCAGGCACATAGTAACATACACACAGTAACACGCACACAGTAACACACAAACACAGTAACATACACACAGTAACACGCACACAGTAACATACAAACACACTAACATACAAAACACACTAACATGTACACAGTAACATACACACAGTAACAGAAATACAGTCAGGCACATAGTAACATACAAACACAGTAACATACACAGTAACAGAAATACAGTCAGGCGCATAGTAACATACAAACACACAGTAACATACAAACATACTAACATGCACACAGTAACATACACACAGTAACAGAAATACAGTCAGGCACATAGTAACATACAAACACACAGTAACATACACACTAACAGAAATACAGTCAGGCACATAGTAACATACAAACACACAGTAACATACACAGTAACAGAGATACAGTCAGGCACATATAGTAACATACAAACACAGTAACATGCACACAGTAACATACACACAGTAACAGAGATACAGTCAGGCACATGTAACATACAAACACACAGTAACATACACACAGTAACATACACACAGTAACAGATACAATCAGGCACATGTAGTAACATACAAACACACTAACATGCACACAGTAACATACACACAGTAACAGAGATACAGTCAGGCACATGTAACATACAAACACACAGTAACATACACACAGTAACATACACACAGTAACATACAGTCAGGCACATAGTAACATACAAACACACTAACATACACACAGTAACATACACACAGTAACAGATAGTCAGGCACATGTAGTAACATACAAACACAGTAACATACACACAGTAACATACACACTGTAACAGAGATACCATCAGGCACATATAGTAACATACAAACACTAACACACAGTAACAGAGATAGAGTCAGGCACATATAGTAACATACAGACACAATAACACAGATACAGTTCGGCACATATAGGAACATACAAACACAGTAACATGCAGACACACATACAGTCAGGCACATATAGTAACATACAAACACACTAACATACAGACACACTAATAGAGATACAGTCAGTCACATAATAGTAACATACAGACACACAGTAACACACAGATATGGTCTAGCACATATAGTAACATACAGATACACACATTAACACAGATACAGTCAGGCACACATAGTAACATACAGACACAGACAATAACACAGATACAGTCAGGCATATATAGTAACACACAGTAACAGAGAGATACAATCAGGCACATATAATTTCACACATACAGTCAAGCACATATAGGAACATACAGACACACAATAACACATACAGTCAGGCACATGTAACATACAAACACACTAACATACATACTGTAACAGCGATACAGTCAGGCACATATAGTAACATACAGACATACACAGTAACACAGATACAGTCAGGCACAAATAGTAACATACAGGCATACAATAACAGTGATACAGTCAGACACATACAGTAACACACAGAGATACAGTCAGGCACATATAGTAACACACAGATAAAGTCAAGCACATATAGTAACATACAGACACAGACAATATACACAGATACAGTCAGACACATAGTAACATACAAATACAGTAACATGCAGACGCATACAGTAACACAGAGATACAGTCAGGCACATGTAATAACATACAGACACATACAATAACACAGATACAGTCAGGCACATATAGTAACATACAAACACATTAATATACAGAGATACAGTCAGGCACACGTAATAACATATAAACACAGTAACACAGATAAAGTCAGACACATATAGTAACATACAAACACAGTAATAGACAGAGATGCAGTCAGGCACATATAGTAACATATGGACACAATAAAACACAGATACAGTCAGGTACATATTGACACACAGTAACAAAGAGAGATACAGTCAGGCATATATAGTAACATATAGTTACACACAGTAACACACATACAGTCAGGCACATATAGTAACATGCAGACACACAATAACACTCAGATACAGTAAGGCACAGATAGTAACATGCAAACACTTAGTAGCATATACACACTAACACAGGTACAGTCAGGCACATATGGTAACATACAGACACACAATAACACACATACAATCAGGCACATTTGGTAACATATGAACACACAGATAGTAGCATACAAACACAGTAACATACACACAGTAACAGAGATACAGTCAGGCACATATAATAACATACAAACACACAGTAACATACAGACACACAATAACATACAGAGATACAGTCAGGCACATATAGTAACATAGAGACACACAGTAACACACAGTCAGGCACATATAACATACAAACACACAGTAACATACAGACACAGGCACACACAGTAACACAGATACAGTCAGGCACATATAGTAACATACACACAGTATCATACAGACATGCATAGTAACACAGATACAGTCATCCACATATAGTAACATACAGACACCCACTAACAGAGATACAGTCAGGCATATAAAATACAAACACACAGTAACATACAGACACATACAGTAACACAGAGATACAGTCAGGCACAAATAGTAACATACAAACACAGTAACATACAGACACAGAGAAACGGTCAGACACATATAGTAACATACAGACACACACAGTAACACATACAGTCAGGTACATATTGACACACAGTAACAAAGAGATACAGTCAGGCATATATAGTAACATACAGTTACACACAGTAATACACAGATACAGTCAGGCACATATAGTAACATACAAACAAACAGTAACACATAGAGATGCAGTCATGCACATATAGTAACATACAGACACACAATAACACAGGTACAGTCAGGCACATATAGTAACATACACACAGTATCATACAGGCACGCATAGTAACACAGATACAGTCATCCACATATAGTAACAAACAGACACACAGTCACACAGGAAAAACACAGGCACACAGAAAAAAACACAGGCACACAGAAACGCACAGAGATACAGTCAGGCACCTATTAGTAACATACAGACAGTAACACGCAGACACAATAACATGCGCAGACACACAGTAATACATACATACAGACAAACAGACACAGGCACACATTGAGTCAAACGCATACACACAGTTGCATGCAGATACACAGAAAGATGCACACAGGCACAAGCAGACAAAGATATGCACATACACAGACACACTCGCACTCAAAAATGGAAATACAAACACCTACGTACATACATACACACACACACACGTGTATATATATATAAGAATCAGCTGGGCTTGACTTTATACTGGAGGCAGTAGATTGGCTTGCACTGTCCAATAGAACACCAGGGACCAGGAGATGCTGTTGTTAAATATAAAACCTCCATATCATCTTTATTATAGAACTGTGATTATCTTGTTTTTATTGCACAAAACAACTGAAAGATCTTTAGTGAAAAGTGCTTTGACAGGGATGATCACACTCTGAATCCCAGACATTGTAGAAAAATGATTTTTCTGTGTGACAGTGTTGCTGACTTTCCCAGATCATGGCTAAAAGTTACAGAAAACGCCAGAAAAGTCTCAGCTTTTTTTGTTTAATATATAAAAACATCATGGAAGTTCAGTGAAGGAAAGAAAATTCCATATATATATATATATACCTATATATTTATATGTAGACTTTTCCTACACAAATGTAACAGAGTCACTTCCTCATCAGAAACACCTGGGGTTCACTTTTATTCCTTATTCCGCCCCCGCCCCCCCCACCCCCCCATCGAGTTTTGTGCACAGAATGTTCTGATAAAAATGCTGCAATTAAATATTTACAGCTCGAGTGAAGTTAGTGAACATTTCCTCTTGTCCTTTCCTTAGTGTCAGAAGAGACCACGAGAGCTGTACGATCACAGGGGTCTGTCTGTACATGAGCACCATGGGTTAGAACTTGTTGGTTCAAGGTGGGTGGGGGATGATAAGTAGTGTCCAATCACAGATCAGGACACATGCACTGGTTTGTTCAGGAAACGTAAGAGTTCCGATTGGTTATAATGTTAAGCTCTGTGCTTTTCTGTCGGGACAAGTTGGCACTGATGATGGATGAGCTGGCTTGAGTTAGGATCCCTCAGCTTGTGGCCATGTGATGTGTACAATGCTTCAAGATATCCACTCACTGTGTGTCAGGGTGACTAGTCAGGACGTGAGGATGGATGTGAATATTGCAGAATTGAGCTCAATGACCTGTTGGGAACAGGAGGTATGAAAAAGAGTTTTCAGAGTCCACAGTAGTATATGTATATTAGATATGGCAAGTAATGACCCATCGAATCCCTGCTGTTCCACCACTGACAGCTACTGACCCAGATAGTTCCTGTTCCATTTTTAGCTCTTCAGTGAATCTCATGTTAGTTTTTCAACATGGTGTAACTATTCAGAATGTACATGGACAATGGGTGGGGATTAAATGGGTGGGTAGAGTCAGTGATAGGGGAGAGTGTACATGGGGCTGTGGGAGGAGATTAAATGGGTGGGTAGAGTCAGTGATAGGGGAGAGTGTACATGGGGCTGTGGGAGGGGATTAAATGGGTGGGTAGAGTCAGTGATAGGGGAGAGTGTACATGGGGCTGTGGGAGGGGATTAAATGGGTGGGTAGAGTCAGTGATAGGGGAGAGTGTACATGGGGCTGTGGGAGGGGATTAAATGGGTGGATGAAGTCAGTGATAGGGGAGAGTGTACATGGGGGTGTGGGAGGGGATTAAATGGGTGGGTAGAGTCAGTGATAGGGGAGAGTGTACATGGGGCTGTGGGAGGGGATTAAATGGGTGGGTAGAGTCAGTGATAGGGGAGAGTGTACATGGGGCTGTGGGAGGGGATTAAATGGGTGGGTAGAGTCAGTGGGGAGAATTTTCCCCCCGGTGGGGGCCGCTGTGCAGGGGCAGGTGTGAACCCGTTCGGCGCTGCCATTTTACGTGGGTGGGCGAATTAAGGCCTGCCCAGCGTGACGTGCGCCCAGAAGCGCTGAGCGCTCCCTGTGCGGGCAGGGAAGGATTCCCAGAGTCGGGGCCTGTGATCTTTTGTGCATGCGTGCGAAAGAGTTCAGAAATCTCCCTGAGACATCTCTGTGCCTCAGGGAGAGTAGTTTCAATTTTAAACATGTAAATAAATTTAAAAATTTTAAAACATGTACCCTCAAGTGACAGTGTTCTTACCTCAATTAGTCTGCCTTTCACTTCTGCAGTGTCCATCTGTGCAGTGTCCATCTGTGCAGTGTATATCTGTGTGTCCTGGTTATTTGGTGGTTCCTATAGCAGCTGATGTGTAAACAGCAAAGCCTTAGTCAAGCTCACTGCTACTGACAATAAAAGATGTTGCACAAGTTCCCAGTGTTTTTTTTTTCTGTGAAAGCAGGAATATCAGTGGCTGGTTTGGATGACTGGAGAGGTACAGCTCACCTTCATTATAGAACTCAACTTGGTGACTTGAGCTCTGTGGTTACTGCCAAGAGATGAGCAGTGCCTGGCACATACTGTAGCACATAACAGGGAGCTGGTACCCAGGCACCTTCGACCAAGCTAGTGTTATGAATGAGAGAGTTATGATTAGACTATAATTAAAAATACAGTGTCACATGAGCTGGGACATGTCAATGAATTTCTAAAAAAAATTTTATTCAATTTTTAAACACTTCATGAAACCTCATCCCGCCCGTGGATGAGGTTCCAAGCAAAATGCAAAGGCCGCCTGGGCTCTCTGCCTGCCCGCCAACCTTGCATTCTAAGCTGCTTTAATTGATTTCCTAATGGCCTTTATTGGCTGTTGACATTTTGGTGGGCACGCCCGATGTCATTTCATGTGTCGGTGAGCGGGCCCCACCCCTGCTCGCCGACCCGAAAATTCTGCCCAGTGATAGGGGAAAGTGTATGTGGGGCTATGGGAGGGGATTAAATGGATGGGTAGAGTCAGAGATAGGGGAGAGTGTACATGGGCTGTGGGAGGGGATTAAATTGGTGGGTAGGGTCAGTGATAGTGGAGAATGTACATGGGTTGTGGGAGGGGGTTAAATGGGTGGGTAGAGTCAGTGATAGGGGAGAGCGTACATGGGCTGTGGGAGGGGATTAAATTGGTGGGTAGGGTCAGTGATAGCGGAGAATGTACATGGGCTGTGGGAGGGGGTTAAATGGGTGGGTAGAGTCAGTGATGGGGAGAGTGTACATGGGCTGTGGGAGGGGATTAAATGGGTGGGTAGAGTCAGTGATAGGAGAAAGTGTACATGGGGCTGGTGGGAGGAGATAAATGGGTGGGTAGAGTTTCTTTTGCGACGTTTCTTGCAGCCAGTGATGATCCCACAAGATGAAGGATACTGCTGCTGTCCTTCATTGTGAATGCGTTCCTATTCTCTATCAAAGAATCATCATTCTATTCAATGGCTTTTAAATCCGTTGAGTTTATATTTTGGCAAATGGTCAAAATAACTGAAAATATTAATCCTTTGAAAATCTAACTAATGTGGCTTCTTACCTCAATTATTCTCTGCCTTTTACCTCTGCATTGTACGCCTGTGCAGTGTACACCCGTGCAGTGTACACCTGTGCAGTGCATATCTGTGAAGTGTACATCTGTGTGTCCTGGTTATTTGGTGGTTCCTATAGCAGCTGATGTGTAAACAGCAAAGCCTTAGTCAAGCTCACTGCTACTGACAATAAAAGATGTTGCACAAGTTCCCAGTGTTTTTTTTTCTGTGAAAGCAGGAATATCAGTGGCTGGTTTGGATGACTGGAGAGGTACAGCTCACCCTCATTATAGAACTCAACTTGGTGACTGAGCTCTGTGGTTACTGCCAAGAGATGAGCAGTGCCTGGCACATACTGTAGCACATAACAGGGAGCTGGTACCCAGGCACCTTCGACCAAGCTAGTGTTATGAACGAGAGAGTTATGATTAGACTGTAATTAAACATACAGTTCCATTGTTGGTATGAGAGTGCCCTGGAAAATCCAGGTCTGCCTTAGTGGGGAACTTTGCAGTTACATTGATTGGGAAAAGACTGATTGAAGTGTTCACTCACTTCCTCAGAGTGGGACAATAGGTATCACCTTCACATAGAAAAAAATGGCATAAACGATGGATCAATCCAATCCCTCTTTGTGCATTCCAACTAACTAAATGAAGTTGTCTTCAAACGGGTTTGGGGGGAGTCTCAAAAATCAGTGATCATCAAACCCATTACAGACATTTTCTTGGAAAAGAGTACATCACTTTCAATAGTCTATCAGATTGTTCTTTTGAAACATGGCAGAGAATTTTCTCAGTCAGCTCTCACTGTTGAGAGTCTTATATCATTTTCATGTTGAACTTGCGAGGAGCATCTGCGGTCCCTATACCTGCGTCTGATTTTCTAGGCACGTACTCGATTTCGATGTTGTGTTTTGTGTTCCCCTTGCCTCTACTCCAGAGAAACAGCAGTACGAGACAAAAGAGAACCACTCCCAGAAAAGAAATAAATCCCATGGTGGTCGCTATGATTAGTGTTTTAATATCAAATGGAAAAGGCACAGAGGCACGGGTGTTGTTGGCGTTGCTGTCATTGGGCTGATTGGTAATAAAAGCAAAGGTCTTGTTTGGCTGCTGACCCCAGTCTGGGGAGTAACCTCTGACGTGCAGGCTGGCACTGGAGGTATCATTCCCTCCAGCATTCATTGCAATGCACTGGTAGCTGCCGTTATCCTGTAGCTGAGCATAGCGCACCTCGAGTGTGCCGTCTGGGAACACCGTGAGCCTCCCGTTAGTCTTGCTGGAGATCTGACGTTTCCTCGGAGACACCCACAGGATGACTGGAGGTGGGTCTCCATCAGCTCTGCAGACAAAGTGGACGGTGTGGCCTTCATCGACGTGGATCCTCTGGGGCTTCTTGTCACGAATCCTGGCCTTCCGGCAGGTGAAGTAATTGGGTAGCAAAACGTCGGGGAAATCCTTGAATTCTTTGCCTTGGACTATCTCCGGGGTGGTACAGACAGGCTGCTCTCTGTTAAAGTTAAGACGCCAGCGACGTCGGAAGATCCACAGGAGCCTGCAATCGCAGGCAAGGGGGTTGTTGTCCATGATAAGGGTCTCCAGATTACCGACTGAATGGAAGACAGCCTCCTCCAAAGTTGTCAAGTCGTTGCTGGACACATTGAGGACTCGAAGGTGATTAAGCCCTCGGAAAGCATATGGCTCAATTGTGTTGAGTTGTCCTCCAGCCAAGTGGATTTCCTGAAGTCGGAGCAGCTCCTGCATCATGTGCCCTTGCACAGTTGTAATGGGGTTAAAGGACAGATTGAGAAACTTCAGGTAGACCAAATGGCGGATTGCAACGTAAGGAACAGACGTTAGATTGCAGCTGGTAATGGTGAGCGAGGTGAGGTTCAAACCATAGAGACAATTGGGAGCCATAGTGTCCAGAAATGGCCAGTGAGAAATCTCCAAGACTTTGAGACGATATAGTCGTTTGAAGGAATAGTTCTGAATCACATTAATGTTCAAAAAACGGAGTCTCAACACTATTAGGCCATGCAAATGGCTCAGGGCTTCGGTGGGTATGGTGGTCAGGTTACATTTCTCTAGGGTCAGCTGCTCCAGACTGTGGAGACCACTGAAAGCTCGATGGGAGATGTAGACAAGATCATTGTCCCCCACCTCCAGGGACTTGAGGTTGTACAAGTCCTGAAACATGTAGTCCAACAAGATGACGATCTTGTTCTCACTGATGTCCAGCTGGGTCAGGTTGTTGAGTCCAGTGAATACCCCAAGAGGTATGAGCTTGAGTCTGTTACTCCTCAACCCCAGTGACCTAAGGTTAAAGAGGTTACTGAAAGCCCCTGGCTCAACAGTCGAAATGATATTCTCATTCAACTCCAACTCCTCCAGCAGTGGGTAAGCTGCAAATTCATCTTGGTTGATGGTCTTTATCCGGTTCTTGCTGAGGTCCAACAATCTAGTTTCAGTGGGAATCCCCTCTGGGACTGTGATGAAGCGTTTCCGATGACACACCACCGATCTCTCCTGCGCTGAGCAATCACAACGCGCTGGACAGCCCATTGCGTGTCCTGATAAAACCGCTCCCAATATCAGCAGCAGGATGGGCTGCCAGCAGGTCAGGCCACAGCTTTGCATACCAACCTCTCCAGGCAGCATCCTACTTCTTACCTGAAAACAGCAGAGACACAACAGGTTAGCAAAAGGACTCTTACTTAGCGCTACAGTGAACATTTACCCATAGTCACCTCTAGAATGCACACACACATATAGAAAATTACCTTATTATCCTTACAATGTACATTTAACAACGTAACCTCAAATCCCCAAATACACACAGTAATCGGAACCCCCCCCACATTGACACAGTAATCTGAACCCCCCAAATACACACATTAATCTGAACCCCCCTAAATACACACAGTAATCTGAACCCCCAAATACACTAATTTGAACCCCCAAATACACACATTAATCTGAACCCCCCCAAATACACAGTAATTTGAACCCCCCCAAATACACACATTAATCTGAACCCCCCAAATACACACAGAGGGTGATGTGTGGAACCTAAATACATCTGGTACCTTCCCAGACCCACTCAGAGCTCTTATCAGCACAATGGCAGTGTTTAACAGTCTCGGTGTGCAGGTACCCACACGCACTTCATGCTGAGAGCCCACAATCAGGACAAAAATCCTCAGAGCTTTCTCCCTGCTTTTCTTTCTCTGCACTGAACCATTCACAAGATTGGACGTTCACATTAATTCTTGAAAATAGCAATATTGAATTGCACTCCTAGTCGAGTTATCAACCCTCCAGGATTGTCCTGGAGATTCCAGGAATTAAAGATTAATGTCCAAGACATGGCTCTGATTGAAAATTCCAGTGAAACAGCACAGGTGTACATGATAAGTGTTTTATTTTTCAGTATCTTTAACATTTTGATGTATTATTTATAAAATTATTCATGATTCGAATAAAGGCTTTTTGACAGGCAAGCCAGGGTCAGCCCGTTGGAGAATGACAATTCTGCTTCTCCAATTGGTGGGGTTTTAGCCAATCGATGGCTGGATGGAGGTTGGAGGCAGGCGGTCACATGATGCAATCTCCAGGAAAACGTTGGCAACCCAAACTCCCCTCGCGGCTAATCACCCGCAGCTTTCTCGGCCTGGAATATTGTAATTGTAAATTTCATCACTGGACTGCTTGCTGGGGCAGTCCCCCAGCTGTCTGTGAAGCCTGGCACTGATGACCACGGGTGCTGCCCGAAGGAAGGTAGGCAAACAAACCTCCGAAGCCTCGCGTGAAGTGCCGCTCGCTAGGGGCACGTTGTAAATTTCATCACTGGACTGCTTGGCAGCCCCCCTCCACCAGATTCTCTCGTGTGAGAATAAGTTAGAGAAACCCTTTTTAAAAATTGCACAAATGGGCAGACTGCAGTGAGAAACGAATCACCGGAAACAATTGATTGAGAAACAAAGACAGCGAACAGAGGGCAAAGTCATTCTCTTTGGCACATGAGAAGGAAGAAAAAGACCTGCATTTATATAGTACTTTTCACAACCTCAGGACGTTCCAAAGTTCTTCACAACCAATGAAGTTCTTTTTGAAATGTAGTCACTGTTGTCATGTAGGAAGCGTGGCAGCCAATTTGTGCACAGCAAGCTCCCACAGACAGCAATGCGATAATGACCAGATAATCTGCTTTTGCGACGTTGGTTGAGGGATAAATACAGGCCCCAGGACATCGGGGAGGACTCCACCTGACCTTTGATACAGAGCCATTGGATCTTCTACCGGACCTGAGGGGGCAGAGGGAGTCTTAGGCTGGAATTTTCCACTCCCTTCGGCAGCGGGCGCCATATCGGGCCTGAGCGGACAATATGGCGAGAAGGCCAAAAATCGGTTTGACACCATCATGAAACCAGTTTGCGATTGTCCGCTCCACCCGTCAATGGCGGGCCGCGTTTCTCACTGCTGTATGTCTGGACCTAATATCAAAATTTTAGCATCTCATTATAAGCCTTGCTCACTGGAACCATCCCCCCCCACAGTGGATCATTCGGGCACGTTGGTGTGCAGTGTTTCACAACTGATCATAAGCAACGTGCCCCTAGCGAGCTGCACTTCACGCGAGGCTCCGGAGGTTTGTTTGCCTACCTTACTTCGGGCAGCACTCGTGGTCATCAGTGCCAGGCTTCACAGACAGCACCACATCACTTTTGGGAGGCTTTTCAATGGCTGCAGGGCTATGGCTTGCTTGGGGAAGGGGGAGAAGTAGCCTCAGGCAAGGAAAGAGTCTGCAGGGTGAGGGCTGTACTGGAGAAGGGAGGTATCCCAGGGTGAGTGTGGGGTTACATGTTGATCTAAGCAAATGGCCTCAAGATGGCGAGGGCTGAAGAGGCAGTCTCCAGAGGAGTTGAGGCCAGATGGAGATGTGAGAGTGTGTGTGTGGTAATGTCTCTTGAGCTGGCAGTGCGTGAGATGCCAGTGAATGTGTGATGGGCTTGTGAGTGTGTGAGTTTAGAGTGATGAGATGGTTGCCTCACCCTGGCCATAAGACCATAAGATGTAGAAGCAGAAGTGGATCATTTGGCCCATCTAGTCTGCTCCGCCATTCAGTGAGATTATGGCTGATCCGATAATCCTCAACTCCACTTTCCTGCCTTTTCCTCACAACCCTTGATTCCCTTACTGATTAAAAATCTGTCTATCTCAGCCTTGAATATGCTTAACGACCCAACCTCTACAGCCCTCTGTGATAAAGAATTCCACAGATTGATTACCCTCTGAGAGAAGAAATTCCTCCTCATCTCTGTTTTAAATGGGTGCCCCCTTACTCTGTGATTATGCCCTCTATTCCTAGACTCTCCCACAAGGAGAAACAACCTCTCAGCATCTACCCTGTTTAGCCCCCTAAGAATCTTATATGTTTCAATAAAGTTGCCTCTCATTCTTCTGAACTCCAATGAGTACAGGCCCAAACTACCCAACCTCTCTTCATGAGAAAATCCCTCCATCCCCGGGATTAACCTAGTGAACCTCTGGACTACCTCCAATGCCAGTATGTCTTTCCTTAGATAAGGGGACCAAAATTGTTCACAGTATTCTAGATGTGGTCTAACTAGTGCCTTGTATAGTTTTATCAAGACTTCCCTATTTTTATACTCCATTCCCTTTGAAATAAAGGCCAACATTCCATTTGCCTTCCCTATTACCTGCTGAATTTATATGCTAGCTTTTTGGGATTCATGCACGAGGACCCCCAAATCCCTCTGTGCTGCAGCTTTCTTCAGTCTTTCTCCATTTAAATAATGTTCAGCTCCTCTACTCTTCCTGCCAACGTGCATAACCTCACACTTTCCCAATTATATTCCATCTGTCACCTTTTTGCCCACTCACTTAACCTGTCTATATCCCTCTGTAGACTCTTTGTGTCATCCTCACCACTTGCCTTCCCACCTATTTTTGTGTCATCCGCAAACTTGACGATAGTACATTCACTTCCCACATCCAAGTCATTAATTTATATTGTAAATAATTGTGGCCCCAGCACTGATCCCTGTGGCACTCCACTGGTTTCAGGTTGCCATCCTGAAAATGCCCCCCCCGCCCCCCCACCACCTGTATCCCAACTCTCTGTCTTCTATTAGTTAGCCAATCCTCTATCCATGCTAATACACTACCCCCAACACCATGGGCTCTTATCTTATTAAGTAGCTTTATGTGTGGTACCTTATCGAACGCCTTTTGGAAATCCAAATATATTACATCTACTGGTTCCCCTTTATCTATCCTGCTTGTTACCTCTTCAAAGAATTCTAATAAATTTGTTAGGCATGATTTCCCCTTCATGAAGCCATGCTGACTCTGCTTGATTAGATTATGCATTTCTAAATGCTCTGCTATTACATCCTTTATAATAGACTCCAACATTTTCCCAATGACAAAAGTTAAGCTCACTGGCCTGTAGTTACCTTTTTTTTTTGTCTCCCTCCCTTTTTGAATAAGGGTGTTATATTGGCAGTTTTCCAATCTTCTGGGACTTTTCCAGAATCTAAGGACTCTTGGAAGATTACCACCAGTGCGTCCACCATCTCTGCAGCTATTTCCATTTATATGCTAGGATGCAACCCATCAGGTCCAGGAGACTTATCGGCCTATAGCCCCATTAGTTTCCCTAGTACTTTTTCTCTAGTGATAGTTAAAGTATTTGTTTTCTCCCCTGTTTTTGCCCCATGATTATTTAGTCTGGCGGCACAGACGAGAGCATCCATCCTCTTTCTGCACTGGATGGCCGGCCTCTTCTGTGCAGCGTTGGCGCTGACCACCACTGCCACTGCCTCCCAGGCCGGAGTGGTGAGATGGTTGGACCTCCTGCAGCCAGAGCAGGGGTGGGGGACATCATGGCGGGCCTCCAAAAGACAGTCCAGTGACGGTCACTGCACTCTTCTTGGCTTTTAACTCTGCTCGTGTTCTTGCTTTGAGGTATATGGCTCATGACTGAGATTCTGCCCTATGTGACAATTCAGGTATACACTCAGAGCATATGGATACTAACGTGTACCGATACCATACACAATGCAAACTTGTTTACTTGCATGCACGCACGCGCGCACACAGTGCATCGGCACATCCTTACAGACTCAAGTGCATAGATACAAGTGTTCATGTTCATACAGTCGAATTTACACAGACATACCTACTTGCACTCAGCTTTTCATATGGGCTGAGGGGGGATGATGTTTTAAGATCCATGTTCACAGCATTCTAGCTGAACCTTGCACAGTCCGGCTTGGCTTCATGCCACGCAGTTTTTCTTTTATTGCTAAGTTTTCCCTGTACTCTTCGCAAAAGCCATTTCACTGTCACTGAGTGTTTCTGTCAGATCTGCAAGCAGTGTATGTCCGGTGACAATGCAGAATCTGGGCCGATGTGGAGAATCACACAAAGCCTTTCTCAATGACAGAATGGTCTGCTAACATTCACTGAGTAACCACTGATTGGCAGGCAGTTGTGTTCAGCACTGGGATCAATGCAGATTTTAAAGCACCCATCAACCATAAAATGTTTCTGTGATTTTAAATCCTTGGAGTATTTTGTTGGAATGCAGTGAATGCCAACACTACAATTCTTGCTCTCATTAGATACACCATTTCACCTGAAGTTAATACACTGTCAGATAAAATATTACGGGATTCACATCACAGACTATTGACAGAGACCAAGGGCAGGATTTTTGGGTCGTCCGGCCGGGGGAGTGGCCGGAAAACGGTCCACCGTCCGCGATCAGCCCCCCCTCCGCGATTTCACGCTGGCTAGCTGGCCAGTTGATGGCCAGCCAGTGTGAAAGGGGAGCTGAGGAGCTCAGCACTACTGGGGGGGGTGGAGGCGGGAGGAATGTCTGCGTGGGCGCGGGGGAGCACGCACTGAAAGCTCCCTGAAGGCCGGGAGCTGAAGAATTTTAAAATCAAAAATAAAGAACCTTAAAATGTGCAAAGCATGTCCCCACATAGGACTCACTCACTCATATGAACAAGGACATAGTAAAAACGCTGTCAAAATATTTTTATTTAAAAAAAAAATTAATGTTGGAAACCTCTTCCCGCGCCGTGGATGAGGCTCCCTAAAAAACCCAAAGGCCGCCTGCCTGATTTGCCCGCCCGCCAACCATAAGGTTGGATGTGCAACGAAAAAGAGCTTTAAATTAATTGATTAAGGGCCTTAATAGACCTTTTAATTGCCGGTGGGCTCGCTGCTGACTCTCGTGCACGCCTGCCAACCGAAACATCACGCGATGACGTCAGGACACTTGGCCAATGTCATCATGTGCTGTTTTGCGCCTGATTAGGTTGGGCATCCGCCCACCCCACAGGATGTAAAATCCTGTCCTGAGATACATGGAACGAGAGGAAGTGACTGGGCCATCAAGCTGCACTCCTTCCATAGATTCCACTGTGTTTCTCAGTGGTTAATTAGATTGGAGCACTAAAGAGCAGGGATTCCAGATCCCACCACCACCCTCATCTACACCCCACCCTCCCACCCGCCTCCCTCCCACTCTCAGGGTTGGTTAGATGATGAAGTGCCCTCTCCAGGGCAGCTAGCAATGTTGACTAGAAGATACACAACAGTGTTGCTGCTGGTAAAGGGCAGGATCAAGCCGGCTGATCAGACACCCTATCGATCTCACTAACAGGACAGACACACTAGGAATGGCCAACTGGCTGAGATACCCAGCGGCAGGAGCATCAAAACTAAAACATACCCCTCCCACAGCCCCATGTACACCCTCCCCTATCACTGACTCTAGCCACCCATTTAATCCCCTCCCACAGCCCCATGTACACCCTCCCCTATCACTGACTCTAGCCACCCATTTAACCCCCTCCCACAGCCCCATGTACACTCTCCCCTATCACTGTCTCTACCCACCCATTTAATCCCCTCCCACAGCCTCATGTACACTCTCCCCTATCACTGACTCTACCCACCCATTTAATCCCCTCCCACAGCCCCATGTACACCCTCCCCTATCACTGACTCTACCCACCCATTTAATCCCCTCCCACAGCCCCATGTACACTCTCCCCTATCACTGACTCTACCCAATCATTTAATCCCCTCCCACAGCCCCATGTACACTCTCCCCTATCACTGACTCTACCCACCATGTAATCCTCTCCCACAGCCCCATGTACACTCTCCCCTATCACTGACTCTACCCACCCATTTACTCCTATCCCATGTGCCCATGTACACTCTCCCCTATCACTGTCTCTACCCATTTAATCTCCCAATGGAAAGTTCTGTATAGATACTCTCTAATTGCCAATTGAACAAAACTTTGGAACTCCCTGTTTTGATATGATGATATAAGGTGCGTATTTCAAACTGCTCTTAGTCACTGCCATCGAGATGGGATGTGAGGTGTAATCCCAGGACTTTGTACTCAGTATACAATAGCAGACGAGGTCAGACATGTATACAGTCTCCCAGCTAATGCTGTATGTATATAATCTTATCTTCAAATAAAGAATGCACATTATTGTTATGATTGGTACTTTTACGTCCGATGTAATAATGTAACATGGTGGCAATGTGGTTTTTGAAGATTTGACTGAGAAGTATACAAGCCTCAACCATGTAGTAGAAGAGCTGGTGTGGAAGTGAATCAACCACTAAGTGCTAACTCACGGTGTTTAAGTGATTCTGGAACAATGTAGAAACTCTACCTGCTGTACCTTCATTGCGGGACATTGCACTTCACTGCAGCCATCAGGTACCGGGTCCTGGTAAGATTGTTCAAACTTGGGAGAGCTGGATTGATGTAAGTCTACCTGCTGCGAAGTTTTTCACTGTTAATCTTCCCTTTGAAGCAGGCACTTCCATTTAGCACCAAAAATCACTGTTTTGTGGGCGGAGCTTAACCCAAGCCAGGGAAACCAGAAACAGAGCTCAACAGCACCACCATTGCAGTCAAGCAGCAGCCTATGATAAGCTAAAGCAGTGGCCACTTAAGGTACTGCAACTCAGGGAGCAAAACCAGGTTCTGAAGGGCTATAAAGATGTCTGAAAGCTGTCCTGTTCCAGAAGGTCCTGGTAATCCTGCAAAAAGGTACAAAATTTCCAACCAATGAGAAGGCAGTGGAACTCCTACCTGAATTTACTTTGTTCCTACAGTGCATAGAGCTATGTTTTCTGGACCTCAATATTTCTGAACAAGCCATGTGATAAAACTGTTACAGTCAATGAAGGCCCCCACAGACTGAACACCTCAGGTCTGTCAGACGATGACCTTAAAAATCCAGATAAAATATGGTCATCATTCAAAGATCAATTACGAGTGAAGCTCAACTTCTGAATAATTGTCTAGAGTTCAAGTCCTTTAGACAGCATCTGACAGAGGCCATTGATCAGTTTATAAGTAAATGCAGAGACAAGGGGTGTGATTGTGACTTTACAGTGTCAGAACTAGCCGACAGGATAATTGAGCTCGTGATAATATCTACCCCAATAGAAGCATTCCAAAAAGACCCCTTGGACCAACCCAAACGTTACAGCATGGCTGCAAAGTGGACACAAGTAGGAATCAATACTACTGGGTAGGCAGAGTCTACAAGCAATGCATAACACTCGTTTACCATCAGCCTGATAGCCAATACCGGCAAATCCAGTAAGCAATGTGGGCACGGCCTCACTCTTAACTTCATTTAACAGGACCTTTTCCAGATTCGTGTTCTTTCCTTTGACTAGAAGGTCTTCTTGGAAACCCTCCTTGGTTACACAAAATGAGCAGACATTCAGCACAGTGAACATCAAAGAACGTATTGGCACTGGTACCAACATGAGCCTTTGACACCATTCCGATTGTGTGCCCACAGATGCACAATTGTATGCCAAGCTGGATAGTGGTGCAGGCGCAAACATCCTTCCACTTCACACGCTGAAATATATGTATCCACAAAAGTGGCAAGTGATGGTTTAACCAATCACTGCCAAACTCATCGAGTACAATGGCTTGGAGATTCCATCCCTAGGATCCATTGCACTCAGTGTCACTGCAACAACTCACCCAGGTTACCCCAGATATTTTATATTGTGGACTCCACAGTCCAGTGATCACAGGCTTATTGACATGCAGGGACCTGTCCTTGGGTCACCGTCCTTGGTATTGTCAAGACAACGACAAGGACCACAGACCACGAGGAGCACCATTGGAAATCTTGTGCTTATACCTGGAGAAGGTCACCTAACTCTGCAGAGCAGATCATCAGCTGACAGGCTACGTGACACAATGGGAGCCGAATACGTATATCCATTCAGAACTTGCAAACATCGCACTGCGGAACCAAGATGGAATTACCATTCAGCAGACAAGTGTGGACAAACCTCCCCAGTCATCACTCGTTGATATTCCCAGGAGCACAAAGTGCATTTATCGAGAATCAGAGGAAGATGAAAGATGCCCACAACTGGCATGCGGGTAAGAAATGACCCAACCTGAACATCAGACAAAAGTTTTGAGTACCACATGCAACTGATGGTACATGGAATGCAGCTGAAATCATCAGTAAATGCCCAGGACCAAGTATACACCACACAGCGTGACAGTGCAATGAAACTGATGCCAAATCAGAATAATACCACGACCAGAAACACCGAACAGAACACGGTCTAAGTCACAAGCAAGAAGGCAAATGGAATGCTATCCCTTTTACGAAAGGAATTGAACATAAAAGTAAGGATGTTGTGCTTCAGTTAATCAGGGCATTGGGGAGACCACGCCTCGAATACTGTGTGCTGTTTTGGTTTCCACATTTAAGGAAGGATTTGTAAATTTGTTGGAGGCGGTTAAGAGGTTTACTAGATTGATACCTGGAATGAGCGGGTTGTCTTATGAGGAAACGTTGGACAGACTGGGCTTGTTTCCACTGGAGTTTAGAAGGGTGAGGGATGACTTGAGTGAAGTATATAAGATCCTGAGCTGTCTTGACAAGTTGGATGTGGAAAGGATGTTTCCTCTTGTGGGTGAGTCCAGAACTAGGGGACACTGTGTTAAAATTAGAGGACGCTGTTTTAGGACAGAGATGAGGAGAAATCTTTTCTCTCAGAGGGCTGTGTGACTTTGGAACTCTCTGCCTCAGAAGGTGGTGGAGACGGGGTCGCTGAATATTTGTAAGGCAGAGGTAGATAGATTCTTGTTAGGCAAGGGATTCAAAGATTATCGGGATTAGATGGGAATGTGGAACTCAACACAAACCCGATCAGCCGTGATCTTATTGACTAGCAGAGCAGGCTCGAGGGCTAAATGGCCTACTTCTGCTACTATTTCATATGTTTGTACGTTCGCAACACAAACAATGTATCCCTGACCAGCATTCTGAAACCAAACCGCAGCCCCCAATCAAGATAATCGTAAATAAGTCTGGATGGATAAGGAAACCACTGATACGGTCCAGAGACTTGAAAATTTAGTGCTTTGTATGAGGGTACATTCAGGCATAATGTTATTTTCTTTTGCTGTCACATAAAGTTTGACTCTTTAAGGGTAAATCTTTAGTTTAGAAAAAATAGGGGATGTTGTCATATGATGTACATTTAAGGGAGCCTATCTCAAACTGCTGTCAGTCACTGCCATCGAGACCGGATGAGTTGTGTAACCCCATGACTCAGTATACAGTAGTAATCAAGGTCAGATATGTCTCACAAGTTTCCCAGTAAACATAATCTGTATATAGTCTTATCTTCAAATAAAGATCCCACATAATTGTTTTACCAATCCATATTGTTTGATTGGTATGTTTACGTTGATTAGAAGAATACAAGATTCCTAATCCTCACATCTCCAGTATTCCATTGTGTCCTCTTGCTCTTCCTGGGAATATCGATGTTTTCTCTGGGAAAGGAATTCCGCATGACAAGTGTGTGACTATTTCAGTCTGCACTATCCTGACAACCTCTAATCTCATCCCCACCTAATTTTATCCATGTTTATTTTGTTTTGGAGAGGTATTAATGTCTATAATGTTATTGGAAATTATTTTTAAAAATAGAGTTCTAGTGGGATCTGTGTCTATATGTGTGTGTCTTAATTGGATTAAAGCCAGCTAGTCTGGGTGCTTTGATGTATAGTAGTTTTGAGATGTTAATTAGGTAAATGTAAGAAGGGTAGAAGGTAAAGTGTAAATTTGCATTTATTGACAGAAACCATTCAAGGCTGCGGGTGAAATCTTACACCTGGCTAGAAGACGCCAAGCAACGTGTTTATTTTTTTAATCTTATAAAATTGGTGGGATGAAAGGATGTTAATGTTAGAAGAGGTAAGCTTAAAAGCCGAGTGATACAATGGAAAATTTACATTCAAAGAGAAAAATATGTATAAAGGAGAAGGGAGATTGTGTGTAAGGGAGAGGCATAGTACGATCCAACAAGTGTGAGAAGCCTCCAACCTGTAAGCCCTCAAGCTGCTGTCTGCAAGGACCCAGAGCTGAAAGAATGCGACTGTCCAGGGTGTGCTCTGCCAGGTGTCTGTTTAAATCTGAGATTTACTGTTGCCTTAACGGAGGTGTAACTGAGAGTCGGGTTAATTAGGGGATTTTTGTAGTTATTATAGTAGTAATTTTGTAGACGTATGTATGTGCTTACAATTTTTCTTGTATTAGTAGATGTTTAATTTAGTTTTGTAAAAAAACCTGTTGAGACTCGGTGGTCTGAATTCAAAGACTGCACCTCGAAACATACAAATTGCAAAAATAGGTTATGACAGTTGTTTCAAGTTTCCCTGTGGGATTTGAACAACTCAGCCTTTACCATCGGCTGTGTCATAATTTTTAGAACCATTCTCAGTGACATGATAACAAAATTATTATTATCACATAACCAATGGCACTGAAGGAGGGCCATATATTTTAGTAATTATCATTAACTTTTGTACAGTTTCTCATTAATCTACCAGATGCACTTGGATTAAACGCTTTATGACTAACGCTAAATGACTGATCAAAAATCTAAAAGTTGTAAAAATTACAAAAAGATTCTCATTCAAAATAACCTTTGAATTTACCAACCAGAATAAAAGCTGTGGAAAAACTGATCAATAGCTGACTCCAATACCTCTCATGAATCGATAAACTATTCGAATTCTATCTGTCTTTGCCTAACAGTGAAGGCTGGATTTCAGAGATCATTGAAGTCTGTACTGCTGAGTTGAGAGTTTTTGTTTCTTATTCATTAACTTGGTGGTCTCAAAGTCTATTGTTCTGGCTCAGAAAGGTCTGGTCAGCACTCCCTAGATTGGTGGGCAACCTCCCAGAGGACCTGGGGTGAATAGGTTGCCTCTTAACTAATGGCAAGTGACCTCTCTGTATATACTCTGTGACTGGAATGTCCTTTCATAGAAGATTGTGGAAGACAGAATTATAAACAGACCCTTATGTTTCCCGCTCAGGATACACAAGGGTTCAGAGGTAAATCATGTTGTGCCAGTTTTAACCAGATCCTCACTCTTCATAGTGTGATGACAGGGATCACAGCCCTAAATTGCTTATGGGCATATTGAACTTTTTAAAGGAAGGCGTGTTTTTAAAAAAAAAATAGACCTACAAGTAAAAGTTGGCTGAGAATGTAAAGTAACCACTTTTTGGAAAAATTCCTATGTGGATTATACTTGACCGACTAGTTAGGAGAGAACATGAAATGTCACACCTCAAAGTGTCAAGGCCTACTTCAGACAGAGACACTTGAAAGGAAGAGATGCAATGCAAAAGACTGAACTTTAATCTCCTGTGGTTGCGGAGACAATGGAGACTGATTACCACATCGTGGAGTGATATCTTAGAATGCGGAAATGGTCTGAAAGCAGATTCTGGGCGAAAGACACGGTTTTGTTTTTTCCCTTCCAGAAATACACAAGAAAATGGGTTAAAAAGCCAAACCTGATCTGTGTGTTCTAGTTCTAGTATGCTAGTGTGCGCTGTGAAGGTCACAGCAGAAGAACATCAACCAAACATCCCTCTAGTTTGCAGGTAAAAGTCTATCTCTCTCAATCTCTGGCTGGAGGCAAGTCGGCAAAGCCACAGTCAAAAAAGGAAACAGAACAACTCCTTAAGCTAACCTGCAGAACCAAGAGTCTCCAAACCAACTGCTCAGCTGCCAAAGTCAGTTCTACTGGAATCATCCAACTTAACTGCTGTAATATTTCACCATCTACTCCTCACAGACAAGCCAAAGACTGACTTGTATATCTTTTTTAGCTTTTATTTTTGGACTCAGCTTCTCATTTCTGATCTGTGTGTACGTGTTGCACTTTTATTATTTTTTTCTTGGGTTTTTATTGTAACTAATAAATCTACCCTTGTCTCAAGTAAGCCTGTTTAAATTGGCTCCTTCTAAAACATAAATACATTTGGACTGGAAAAACGTATCTACGAGGGAAGGGATTCCTTTTAAAATAACCTTGTTGCGACCAAGGTTGAGGGGGTTGAATAAAGAAGGGGAGCCAGCTCAATCTTCCTCGCCCAGGACCATAACAAATTGGGGGACATCGCCCGGGGACTGGTCATAACAATAGTCACTCTTGTTTCTGTTCTTCTTCAATGTTCTCTCTTCCTTTGTTGACAGGGTTGACCCTGGTTGGAGCTTTATAAGGCTCGACTCCCCACTCCTCACCCACAAGACTTTCGTTCTGCTCGCAGCTTGTGGGAAAACTCTTTGCAAATTGAGGACATCAGTCAGCTGTGAGCCACACGAATGGAGACGATTGTAGATTCCGTCTTTGTGCTGTGTTCACTGATCTCAGCCAGGATGGTCCGAGGAAATTGGGGAAGAATCTGGCAGGGCTCCTGCTGCTACTCCTTGTGGATTTAATGTCTTCCTGCTGGAAAATGTGTGGATGGATATTACTGTTAAGCAGCCAGCTGGTCAACTCATAAGATAAAAACAAAAAACAGCGGATGCTGGAAATCCAGAACAAAAACAGAAACAGAAATACCTGGAAAAACTCAGCAGGTCTGGCAGCATCGGCGGAGAAGAGCACAGTTGACGTTTCGAGTCCTCATGACCCTTCAACAGAACTAAGTAAAAATAAGAAAGGGGTGAAATATAAGCTGGTTTGGGGTGGGGGGGTGGTTGTTGGGACAAGCAGCTAGTAATAGTAATTGAGCTGGCTCCCCTTCTTTATTCAACCCCCTCAACTTTGGTCGCAACAAGGTTATTACTATTACTGGCTGCTTGTCCCAGCAACGCCCACCCCCCGCCCCTCCTTAAACCAGCTTATATTTCACCCCTTTCCTATTTTTACTTAGTTCTGTTGAAGGGTCATGAGGACTCGAAACGTCAACTGTGCTCTTCTCCGCTGATGCTGCCAGACCAGCTGAGTTTTTCCAGGTATTTCTGTTTCTGTTTTTGTTTCAGCTGGTCAGCTCATACCTGAAGAATGGGAGATACCAGAGTGTGCTTCCATCAGCAAGAATGAATGGCTGAGGATCAGAGACCGAATATTCGACCCTTAGGCTGGGATATAGTTCCAACAGCGTCCGCAAGAGGAGACAATAGTGAATCAAGAGAAACACAAGACAAGGAGTTTAAACTGCAATGTGAGAGCAGCCAGAAAGCCTGCCTTAACACAATTACAGTCTGAACACAGCTGAATGAAAAGGTGCCAAGTAATTGTGATAGCAGCAGCTTTTGGGAAGGCAGTGAGAGGATATCGATTAGGGAAATGAAAAAAACAAGGGACAGAGAGTCTGTCCTCCAGCTGTCTATCACCTCCTCTGCTGCTGACATTGAACTTTTAACAACTCCCTCCCACCACCACCTTCTGAACGTGTAATCTGGATTGTGTAAGATCCCTGCTCCATTGTATGCACCAACTGGATTAATCTAATGCCCATTTTCCTTCTTGTGTTTTTTCCATCTGATTCACTCTACTAATTCTGCCGTTTCTCATCATAATGTTAATCTCACATTTTAGTTTAGGGAGAGCTGTCCACACTGTGCTCTATGTCAGAGGCTCTGAGAAGTCAGAAAGGAATCACACAGAATTCCTTGTTTGAGAGGCAATGTGGACCCCAGGACAAGGATTGAAATAGACTGGCTTGGCTGCATCGCCGTATATCTGCTCAGCTACACCTAGAGTCTTGGGAAGGGAACACTCAAAGTGTGTGATCTCTGTGATCTCCTTCACCACTACAACCCACCCAGTTCTCTGCGCTCCTTCAATTCTTGCAATTCTTGCAATTTTCATCGTTCCATCATTGGCGACTGTGCTTTCAGCTGCCTGGGCCCTAAACTCTGGAATTCCCTCCCTAAACCTTTCTCTCTCTCTCTTTCTCTCTCTCTCTCTTTCTCTCTCTCTCCTCGTTTAAGATGCTCCTTAAAACCTTTGACTAAGCTTTTGGTCCCCAGTCCTAATATCTCCTTATATTATTAGGTCCTGCAAAGTGCCTTGAGGCATTTTACCATGTCAAATACAAGCTGTTGTCATTATCTCTGAAGCCCACATTTCATCAGAATTCTGAGGTAATGTCCTTGGAGATTGGAATTGATGGGGAGCATCTGATTTAAAATAGTCAGTGTAATGCAATATTCATCTTGGTTTGTGTGACCAAACACTCCTGTGGAATTATTCCTTCACCTCTGACATACGATACGAATTAAGAGCAGGAGTAGGCCATTCGGCCCCTCGAGCCTGCTCCACCATTCAATAGATCATGGCTGATCTGATTGTGGCCTTAACTCCACATTTCGCCAACCCCCAGTAAACTTTGATTTCTTTGTTAGTTGAGAATCTATCCATTTCTGCCTTAAAAGTATTCAATGGCCCTGCCTCCGCCGCTCTCTGGTGGAAAAATTTCTTCTCACCTCCATCTTAAATAGGATCCCTCTTATTTTTAAACTGTGTCCCCTATTTCTAGTTTGGAAGTCAACTAAACTGGAAAAGTGAATTATACAGCATCAGTTTTCAACCTGCCTGTGAAGGAATACCTCACTGGACTTTGATTCTAGACTCTGGACCCACCAGAAAGAATAATTTTTTTCTCTGTCTTTTTTCCCCTATAAATCCTTCTTTACTCTACCCCTCTTTTATTGTATGAGTGCACAGGGGGCTGAATTGCAACCCCCATCCTGCGTTTTGAGTGTGAGCAAATAAATTAACCCTATCTCGAGTTTACTATGGGGTTATCAATAGAAATTGGATCACACCAAAACCGAGGAGTTGGGAAATACACCACCGCTTATAAAGGGGGAAGCACATCGAAACACCTTTCTGTTTATGGATGGGTAGTGAGAGGAGAAATTAATGCTGTTTAAATTAACTCCCCTCCTGTCCATAACAATACTCTAACAATAACACTGTAACAATGACACTCCAACGGTAACACTCCAATGACAACACTCTAACCAGAACACTCTAACAACAATAGTCTAACAATAATACTCCAACGGTAACATTCCAATGATAACACTCTAACATAATACGGTAACAATAATACTCCAACAATAATGCTCTAACAATAATATTCAAACAATAACACTAATACTCCAACAATAACACTAACAATAATACTCTAAAGCACGGAGGCTACTGTTTCCCTGAGTTAAACAAAGAAAACTCACCTCAGAGTAAACAAGTTCTGTCCGACACACCCCTCACTAATACTTCTGGCATGGCATACTTCAAAGAACCATAATCCCAAAACAGAATCCCATTGAATCCAAACCCCTTCCCATTTACTCCCATTGTACAGAACCCCATTGGATCCAAACTCCTTCCTATTTATTCCCATTGTACAGAATCGAATTGGATACAATCCCCTTCCCATTCACTCCCACCGTAAACAATCCTAATTGACCAACTCCCTTCCCATTTATTCCTACTCTACACAATCCCAATAATCCAAACCATTTCCTATTCATGACACTGTTCAGAATCTCAATGAACCAAATCCTTCCCATTCACACCCATAATCTGTATGGATCCAAACCCCTTCCCATTCACTCCCACTGTACACAATCCCAATGGATCCAAACCCCTCACCATTCACTCCCAGAGTACACAATCCCAATTGACCAAAATCACTCCCCATTCGCTCCTATTGTACACAATTCCAATGGACCCATCTCCTTCCCATTCACTCCAATTGTACCGAATCCTATTGGATCACACTCTTCCCTTTCACTCCCAATGTACACAATCACAATTGACCAAACTCCTTCCCATTCACTCTCATTGTACACAATCTCAATGAACCCAAACCCCTCCCCATTCACTCCCAGTGCACACAATCCCAATAGGCCCAAACCCCTTCCCATTCACTCCCAGTGTACAGAATCCCAATAGACCCAAACCCCTTCCCGTTCACTCCCAGTGTACACAATCCCAATGGAACCAAACACCTTCCTGTTCACTCCCAGTGTACACAACCCCAATGGACCCAAACCCCTTCCCGTTCACTCCCACTGTACACAACCCCAATGGACCCAAACCCCTTCCCGTTCACTCCCACTGTACACAAGCCCAATGGACTCAAACCCTTTCCCATTCACTCCCAGTGTACACAATCCCAATGGACCCAAACCCCTTCCCATTCACTTCCAGTATACACAATCTCAATGGACCCAAACCCCTTCCAATTCACTCCCACTGTACACATTCCCAATGGACCCTAACCCCTTCCCATTCACCCTCAGTTTACACAATCCCAATGGACTCAAACCCCTTTCCATTCACTTCCAGTATACACAATCCCAATGGACCCAAACCCCTTCCCATTCACTCCCATTGTATACAAGCCCAAAGGACCCAACTGCCATTGTTGTAAGCTTCCTGACTCCTGAGGGTGGAATCCCTAATGTTTGTTTAAATATTGTAAACCATTTCCAGTCTGCTATGCTTTTTTTTAAAAATAATCAGTTTGTATGCAATCTTGATCTAAAGCCTGCTGTAGAATAATCTCTTGGCAATCTCGCCCTGTCCTGCGAATTAGTTGCTGGTCCAATAAAGCAAGATCTAAGCATTATTATTTCCATCATGCCTGTGCTGTGCAAGGTGATGACAGCTCACATCTCTTCATTTTCAAGTTCACAGATAATGAGTAAAAAGAATTTAAACAGCTATTGACTGAGCCAACACTTATCTCAGCCCATCACTCATTTCCAAATTGCACGTGCCCCTACAAACCTGACCCATTCCAATTCTGAAAGAACAAATAGACACAACAGCAGTGCAGTGGGAAGGTCAATATTTGTCGTCACTATTAAACGCATTTTTGAAAGAATAGTATTTCCATCTTAGTTTGAGCTCAACCTCCTGAGATTCTTGTTCTTACTGGGTTAGGAGGACGCTGAATCTCGGAGGAATTTCCTCTTCACTTCTATAGCTGACTCTTCTTGTATATGTTCCCTCGTGAAGAGTCGTTGTCCATGGTGCAGAATCTTAATAACTCAGTTAGAAGATGAGCTCAGTTAGGGAGAAGCCCAATAGATGATGCAAGCCTGGTTTGCTTAAAATTTACAAATCACAAGAGAACACGAGGGTTGGGTGAGTTGGGGGAATGGGGGATGAGTCAGGGAGTGAGTGGTGGGGGTGGGTGGTGAGTGGGGGTAAGTGAGTGGTGGGTTTATGGCGAGGGAGAGTGAGGAGGGAGCAGGGGAGTGATTGGGGGGGAGCAGGGTGCCAGTGGGGGTGAGCAGGGCGAATGGAGGGAGTGAGTGGGGGGAGCATGGGTTGAGTTGGGGGTTAATGGAGGGAGTGAGTGGGAGGAGTGACTGGTGTGGGTGAGCGGGGGGTTTGAGGGGGGCTGAATGGGGGGTGAGTGGGGGCGGTTGTGAGGGGATGAACTGGGGGGGGTGAGTGGGGAGTTGAGTAGGGGAAGGTGAATTGGAGGGAGGTTAGTGAGGGGGGGCTGAATGGGGGGCAATGGGAGAGAGTGGGGGAGTTGAATGGGGGGTGAGTGGCAGCGGGTAGTGGAGGGGTGAATGGGGACGTTGAGTGGGGGTAATGGCGGAGTGCATGGGAGGTGATTGGGAGGAGTGAGTGAGGACTGAATGGGGGGTGAGTGGGGGAATTGAGGGAGGGTGGGGGGAGCAGGGGTTGAGTTGGGGGTGAATGGGGGATGTGCTTGGGCGAGTGAGTGGGGGGAACAGGGGGTGAATTGGTGGGTGAATTAGGTTGTGAGTGGGGGGGGGGTTAGTGGGGGTATGGTTAGTGGCGGGGAGTGAGTGAGTGGGGTGGAGTAGGGGGTGAGTGGGGAATTGTGGGGGAGTTAGTGTGGGGTATATAAGAGGGGTGGGATTCTCGGGCAGTCGGGGGAGGTGGAAGCGGAACAGGTGAGTCGGGGGGGAGGGGGCGGGGGGGGTGGTGTGGGGGGAGGGGTTGATGAGGGAGAGGCAGAGATGTGAGCAGTTTCATCAGAAAGAGCGAGCTGGACGAGGAGAGCTTTGGTATGTTTAATCTTAACGTGGTCTGGATGAAGAATGTGGAGCAAGATGTTGGTTCTTTGTAGCCTCCACAATAAGGTAAACTCCCAGCAGCACTGACTCTAGTCATAGTGACACAACACAGTGATACAAGAAAGGAGGACATGGAAATACATTAAACGCTGCATTTATATCAAAACATTCCCATCGTAAGAATGTTTGAATCCCTTTGCAAACACAATTATTATTCAATAATTCAAAACCATCTCAGCCATGGCTCAGTTAGCATTCCGGCCTCGGAGCTGGAAGCTTCAGAATCAAGTCCCACTCCAGGGACATAAGCCCAGGATAAAGGCTGAGACTGCAGGACAATACCGAAGGAGAGCTGCACTGTCAGAGTGTCAGTACTGAGGGAGTGCTGCACTGTCGGAGTGTCAGTACTGAGGGAGTGCTGCACTGTCAGAGGGTCAGTACCAAGGGAGTGCTGCACTGTCAGAGGGTCAGTACTGAGGGAGTGCTGCACTGTCAGAGGGTCAGTACTGAGGGAGTGCTGCACTGTCAGAGGGTCAGTACTGAGGGAGTGCTGCACTGTCAGAGGGTCAGTACTGAGGGAGTGCTGCACTGTCAGAGTGTCAGTACTGAGGGAGTGCTGCACTGTCAGAGGGTCAGTACTGAGGGAGTGCTGCACTGTCAGAGGGTCAGTACTGAGGGAGTGCTGCACTGTCAGAGTGTCAGTACTGAGGGAGTGCTGCACTGTCAGAGGGTCAGTACTGAGGGAGTGCTGCACCGACAGAGTGTCAGTACTGAGGGAGTGCTGCACTGTCAGAGGGTCAGTACTGAGGGAGTGCTGTACTGTCAGAGGGTCAGTACTGAGTGAGTGCTGCACCGACAGAGTGTCAGTACTGAGGGACTGCTGCACTGTCAGAGTGTCAGTACTGAGGGAGTGCTGCACTGTCAGAGGGTCAGTACTGAGGGAGCGCTGCACTGTCGGAGGGTCAGCACTGAGGGAGTGCTGCACTGTTGGAGAGTCAGTACTGAGGGAGTGCTGCACTGTCGGAGGGTCAGCACTGAGGGAGTGCTGCACTGTCGGAGAGTCAGTACTGAGGGAGTGCTGCACTGTCGGAGAGTCAATACTGAGGGAGTGTTGCACTTTCGGAGGGTCAGTACTGAGTGAGCGCCACACTGTCGGAGAGTCAGTACTGAGGGAGTGCTGCACTGTCGGAGTGTCAGTACTGAGGGAGTGCTGCACTGTCAGAGGGTCAGTACCAAGGGAGTGCTGCACTGTCAGAGGGTCAGTACTGAGGGAGTGCTGCACTGTCAGAGGGTCAGTACTGAGGGAGTGCTGCACTGTCAGAGGGTCAGTACTGAGGGAGTGCTGCACTGTCAGAGGGTCAGTACTGAGGGAGTGCTGCACTGTCAGAGTGTCAGTACTGAGGGAGTGCTGCACTGTCAGAGGGTCAGTACTGAGGGAGTGCTGCACCGACAGAGTGTCAGTACTGAGGGAGTGCTGCACTGTCAGAGGGTCAGTACTGAGGGAGTGCTGTACTGTCAGAGTGTCAGTACTGAGGGAGTGCTGCACTGTCAGAGGGTCAGTACTGAGGGAGTGCTGCACCGACAGAGTGTCAGTACTGAGGGAGTGCTGCACTGTCAGAGGGTCAGTACTGAGGGAGTGCTGTACTGTCAGAGGGTCAGTACTGAGTGAGTGCTGCACCGACAGAGTGTCAGTACTGAGGGACTGCTGCACTGTCAGAGTGTCAGTACTGAGGGAGTGCTGCACTGTCAGAGGGTCAGTACTGAGGGAGCGCTGCACTGTCGGAGGGTCAGCACTGAGGGAGTGCTGCACTGTTGGAGAGTCAGTACTGAGGGAGTGCTGCACTGTCGGAGGGTCAGCACTGAGGGAGTGCTGCACTGTCGGAGAGTCAGTACTGAGGGAGTGCTGCACTGTCGGAGAGTCAATACTGAGGGAGTGTTGCACTTTCGGAGGGTCAGTACTGAGTGAGCGCCACACTGTCGGAGAGTCAGTACTGAGGGAGTGCTGCACTGTCGGAGTGTCAGTACTGAGGGAGTGCTGCACTGTCAGAGGGTCAGTACCAAGGGAGTGCTGCACTGTCAGAGGGTCAGTACTGAGGGAGTGCTGCACTGTCAGAGGGTCAGTACTGAGGGAGTGCTGCACTGTCAGAGGGTCAGTACTGAGGGAGTGCTGCACTGTCAGAGGGTCAGTACTGAGGGAGTGCTGCACTGTCAGAGTGTCAGTACTGAGGGAGTGCTGCACTGTCAGAGGGTCAGTACTGAGGGAATGCTGCACTGTCAGAGGGTCAGTACTGAGGGAGTGCTGCACTGTCAGAGTGTCAGTACTGAGGGAGTGCTGCACTGTCAGAGGGTCAGTACTGAGGGAGTGCTGCACCGACAGAGTGTCAGTACTGAGGGAGTGCTGCACTGTCAGAGGGTCAGTACTGAGGGAGTGCTGTACTGTCAGAGGGTCAGTACTGAGTGAGTGCTGCACTGTTGGAGAGTCAGTACTGAGGGAGTGCTGCACTGTCGGAGGGTCAGCACTGAGGGAGTGCTGCACTGTCGGAGAGTCAATACTGAGGGAGTGTTGCACTTTCGGAGGGTCAGTACTGAGTGAGCGCCACACTGTCGGAGAGTCAGTACTGAGGGAGTGCAGCTCTGTCGGACGGTCAGTGCTGAGGGAGTGCCGCACTGTCGGAGGTGCCATGCTTTGTGTGAGACGTTAAACCTATCTGCTTTGTCGGATGGGTATGAAACTCTCAGGCAGCATTCAATAAACGCTGTCGAGCCCCACGTTGAATCCTGCAGTGTTCCATCAACGGACGCTCTCTTTGTCCAGATGGTATCTGCAGATCTATCTACCTCCGACCATTCCGACCTCGCACTGCCTTGGATTCGAATTGAAACGATCTTCCCCCCATTTTCTATTTCTCCAGCTTGTACAATGTTTAACAATAGATATTTGGCCCAGCTATGAAGCTGTTTCACTCACTATTTATTCCATAATTCTCTCATTCCTCTCCGTGACCACCTGACCGTTCTGTTTCATTTGTATAGCCATTGTCATCACCGTGGCTGAATACTAATGTGTCACAGAGACCATTATCACTGTGCAGTCTTTCTAATGCAGACCGTGGGGCTGGAATTGTGGCACTGTTAAATGAATCAAGGCTGAATCATCAAGCAGACGGTAAACCTTGGATCTCAACCCCTGCAGGGATGGTTGAAAGGAAAGTTGCACAGATTCTGGAATGTGAGGACAATGTGGAAGCACTTTCCTGGTTATCATTGCAAAATCAGCGTGCCTGGGACATGAGACTGACGGACTGAAATGGGGACGTTGACAGAATCGGAGAGAAAGAATTGGGAGTCTGAGGAAATGAATGAAGGAAACAATGAACAAAGAAGAGGAAAAAAAAGGAAAAGGGGAGCAGAGAAGCTGAGGTTTTTGGGGAGCTGCACTGGATCTGACAGCTTTGCTAAAGTGGGATTGTGGTCAGCCTTTCACCCCCACATCAGACGCAGCCCCCAGCCCCCAGCCCCCAAACTGCTTTGTGTAAAACACTTTGCGAAAAATCAGGTTGCCTGCATGAGGTGTCAGGCTTTCGATTTTCTCCCAACAATGCAATGTTTCATAATCAGCCAGCAGCAACATTTCATTTTAATGGTTTCCATGACAACTCTCTCAGTGATATGTCTTGGCATTAGCAGCTTCCACAGCCTGATCCACTGGAATACCCAAACACTTCCATATTGTCCCTCCTCATATCACAACATGCTTATTGTAATATTCAACACCTTGCAGGGCACAGTCACAGGGAGTAACTCACTGGGACAGCCCGTCCCCACTGTCACAAGGAGTAACGCACTGGGACAGGCCGTCCCACTGTCACAGGGAGTAACACACTGGGACAGCCCATCCCACTGTCACAGGGAGTAACTCACTGGGACAGCCCGTCCTCACTGTCACAGGGAGTAATGCACTGGGACAGCCCGTCCCACTGTCACAGGGAGTAACGCACTGGGACAGCCCGTCCCACTGTTACAGGGAGTAACGCACTGGGACAGCCCGTCCCACTGTCACAGGGAGTAACTCACTGGGACAGCCCGTCCCACTGTCACAGGGAGTAACGCACTGGGACAGCCAGTCCCACTGTCACAGGGAGTAACTCACTGGGACAGCCAGTCCCACTGTCACAGGGAGTAACGCACTGGGACAGCCCGTCCCACTGTCACAGGGAGTAACACACAGGGACAGCCCGTCCCACTGTCACAGGGAGTAACGCACTGGGACAGCCCGTCCCACTGTCACAGGGAGTAACGCACTGGGACAGCCCATCCCACTGTCACAGGGAGTAACGCACTGGGGGACAGCCCGTCCCACTGTCACAGGGAGTAACGCACTGGGACAGCCCGTCCCACTGTCACAGGGAGTAACGCACTGGGACAGCCCGTCCCACTGTCACAGGGAGTAACGCACTGGGACAGCCCGTCCCACTGTCACAGGGAGTAACGCACTGGGACAGCCAGTCCCACTGTCACAGGGAGTAACTCACAGGGACAGCCCGTCTCACTGTCACAGGGAGTACATGGGAGATGACATCACCCCCCCAGTGTGATGCAGCGGTCCATTGGCATCTTCACCAGTGTGATAAAGAGATCCACTGGCACTGCCCCAGTCTGATGCAGTGATCTATTGACACCTTTACCAGTGTGATACAGTGAACCACTGGTGGGGTATCATGCTAACTGTATTGTTGTGTGCCCAGGTTTCTCAGACTGGTAGTTCACTGTTTCTGTAAATCCAAACTTCAACTTCACAAAGATAGAAGCAGAGGATTCAAATTGGTCAGCAAAAGCCTACCTTTTAGTTAGTCTAATTTGCCTTTAAATGAGGTCTTTGCAGATTTATTAATTAATATTTGATTCTTAATGGCATAACAATTGCATTCAATATCTCAAAGATTAGACAGTTTTGGAGTTGGCGAGGAAGTAATTTACAAGCCTAATTTGCATATGTAAATAAGATTTAATTAGCATGCGGCATAAATTTGCATTGATGATGGTTTGACCTTTACACTTGTGTCGCATGTGGTTTCAGCCATAAGTTAGAATGAGTCTACGTGACTCCCTCCCCATCTCCGAGTCAGACAGACAGTGGCTGGTGGGTGACCAACTCTGGCTGAAGACATTCCCACAGAATTACAGAATGGTTACAGCACAGGAGGCCATTCAACCTGCATGCCAGTGCTGGCTCTGTGAATGAGCAGTGCACCTAGTGTCATTCCCCCACCTTCTCCCCATAACATTCCTCCTTACATAATAATCCAATTCCCCCTTAAATGCCTCGACTGAATCTGTCTCGGCCACACTGTCAGGCAGTGCATTCCAGACCCTAACCACTCACTGTGTGAAAAAGTTTTCCCTCATGTCACCATTACCAATTACCTTCAATCTGTGCCCTCTGATTCTTGATCCTTCCATCAATACAATTTTTATGCTCTGTCCAGCCCCCTCATGATTTTGAATACTTCTATCAAATCTCTCAACCTTCTCTTCTCCAAGGAAAACAACCCCAACTTCTCCAAACTATATATGTAACTGATGTTCCTCATCCCTGGAACCATTCTCATGAATCTTTTCTGCACTTTGTCCAATGCTTTCACGGTCTTTCCTAAAGTGTGGCATGTGATATCTGATGATGTATTTTTCCAATGGGGCACTTTTGAAAAAAATTCTTAGTGTTTGTTAAAATGCTACCAGCTTCCTTTCCTGAATGAGATCATAAGGAGACACTGGGTCATCAAACCAAAACCCAAACTCAGGTAAACATAGCTCCTTCTTACAGTGTCATAGTCAAAATGAAATGAAAATGATCAAATTACATCAGAATATTCTCACAGGCACCCTGTCTGGAAGGCCTCAAGCATACATGGTGGACATCGTGAGCTCCTTCGCCATGACCCATCCTGTCATAAGCAAGGTCGCCAGGAGAGAGGTGGGCTGAGTGACCAAACGTGTCCCCCGCCATTGGCTGCGTCCAATAAGAACCGTTGGATGGACAGTGCAGTTGATGAGGTAATGACCATCCTTGCAAAGCATATCACCATGGAAACACCATTGTGTAACTGATGGTGGAAGTTTTGTCCATGGACCATGGGTGATACATGAGCGAAGCAGGTGGAAGGACAGCAAGGAACATTGGAAAAGGAGGAGGCTATTCAGCCCCTCAAGACTGCTCAGTGAGATCATTGCTGATCTGTGACCCAACTCCACATACCTGCATTTGCCCCCTGTCCTTTAATACCCTTGGTTAACAAAAGGTGATCAATCTCAGGTTTAAAACTAACCTGGTTTAACGTCAATTGCTGTTTATGGAAGAGAGTTCCAAACATCCAGCAGCCTTTGCACCTACAAGTGTTTCCTACTTTCACTCCTGAAAGGTGTGGCTCTGATTTTGAGTCTATCCACTCTTGTCCTAGACTCCCCAACCAGGGGCAACGGTTTCTCTCTCTACCATATCTGACCCCTCAATATCTGAGAACTTCAATCAAATTCCAGGGAATACAACCCTAGTTTGTGCAATCTCTCTCTGTATGTATAGACCTGGGAGTCCAAGATACCTCAGTCACAGACAGTGGCTAGGGAGAGGTCAATGATATGGAAATGGGGAATAGCCTGGGTGATATTTGCTGTGAACATGAGTTTAACTCTGTCCGATGTGCTGCTCACAAGCTGATTGTTATTGGTTTGTATGGATGGGCCCATGTCGATATTACAGGTCACGCTGCCTTCATTCAAACGGAACCAATTTTCCTAACGTATCATTCTAGAGTCAATGCACACACTGTCTGTACTCACCCATGTGGATGACATTCTGATTGTGAGTCCATCTAACATTTCATTGCTCACTGGGTGATTCAGGAAGAATGGCTGTCAGGAAGCTGGGTCATTCCAAATATTAATCAGCAATTACCCAAGCAAACACTCATTCTACATCTCAATATCTTAGACACGGAGAATCCAACCCATCCCAAATCACCCATTCAATCAAACCTCAAATCACACCATCCAGCTGTTCCAAGAATGGTTCCTGACTTTCCATCCCCACTCTCGTTGGAAATTTATTCCACACACTGTTTATGTGGAATCTTCCTGATACTAAGGCCAAAATTAAATCTTTCATGATTTAGCCTGAAACAGTTCTCACTGAAGTTACATTTTACAATCTCTATTGCTCCTTTCAAGGGGTCAGATCCCAAATTTCTATGCAGTTGAAAGGATAGCTTCCAAACAAGGCACCTCACTGCCCCCCGCAAATAACGCTCCTGGGGTCCTCCCCCATCACTCCTGGGGTTCTCCTCTCTTCACTCCTGGGGTCCTCCTCTCTTCACTCCTGAGATCTCCCACCCCTGGGGTCCTCACTCACTCACCCCTGAGGTCCTCCCCCACTCACTCCTATGATCCTCCCCACTCCTGCCCACCCCCCATCTACCTGAGATCCCCCTCACTTCTGGGTCCCCCCCCCCCACCTCACTCCTGGGTTCCTCCCCCTTCACTCCTGGGGCCTTTCATCCAACTCCTTAGGTCCTACCCCCATTCCTGGGCTCCTCCCTCTGCCACTCCTGGGCTCTTCCTCCCTCTCTCCTGGGCACCTCCCCCCTCACTCCCAGGGCTCTCCCCCTCACTCCTGGGGTCTTGCCCCTCACTTGTGGTTCCCCCCCAAACCACTCCTGGAGTCTGCCCTCCTCACTCCTGGAGTTCCTCCTCACCCCTGTGAGTTCTCCCCCCTCACTTCTGGGAAACTTATTCTGCTGGGGGAGCTCTCAGACGTGTGATGCATGAGTATGTAGGTGTCCGCGCATTCGTGTGTGTGTGAGTGTACTTATTGTGTGTGTGTGACTGTGGGAAAGTGTTAAGTATGTGGCGCGGAGTGAGTAACCCCTCCATTCTTTAACCCTCTGTTGGCACTCTCTGTACGGTGTCACACATTGATCACTGTGTTAGGGAATGGCGAGAGTCTCTGGAAGTGTCGCGAGCATCTGCAACAGAAGGAGGGAGTGGTTGGGATTAAGCCCCAGAAAGATTTGGTTACCCTGTCTGCCGTCTCCAATTTCTGTCACTGCTCCATACACTACCTGTGCTAGAATTGCAAAATTAATTGTTTTAATTGCATGCTTTTAATTGGTAGATTGCTGGTTGTGGTTTGGAGTATTAGTGAATTCGCTGTCAACACTAATTAAAGCAATCAGACGCTTTGAAAAGCAGTAATTCTCATCAAACTACATCTGCTTTCTGTGCATTACAACCCTGTGAATGGCACAGCATTGGAAAATATCATAACCCGTGCTGTATCACAGAGCCTCGACATGCTGTTAGAACATCACTGCTGCTTGTTATACTCACCTATTATTTAAACCAGAGTAAAACAGAGCTAGAAAGAGCCTGGCTGGGATGCAGTTGGCTCACACTGTAAGTGATAGGACCTAGCTGCTGAGAGGCTAATCGTTAATCTGCTGGGGCCAGCCCAGTCCAGGACCCTTTGGTAAGTTGAGCCTCACAGTGCAGAGGAACACTAAGGTTGACAAGAGTAGGCAGCGTGTCTGTCAGCATCATGGTGTCAGCCAATGGGTTGGAGGCAGGGCGGGACTAACAGCAGGACTCTCAGCAAACAGTCTACAGAGTCCATTTAAGAAAGGATTAGATGAACTACTGCAAAAAGTGCTCATGACATGAACTACAGCAAAGTCTCCCGATTAAAACAGGATCGTTTCTCCCGCAAAATGCAGTGAGTGGAGGCTAGTTACATAATATAGATTACAAGCATGTAATCAATCCCAGTCACTTGCCAGCAATGCTGCCTTTGGATATGGCTGATGGAAGAATTAACCAGTTTTCTCCACTGTGGCTGGGCCAAGTGTTGCGACTGTATATACAGCCCGGAATAGGAAAGAAGATAACGTAAATTAGGAAATTGTAGTTTAGGGGACGTTAAACATGGTCTTTAAGGAGCTGGAAATTGAAGCAGCCAGAATCAGAGAATCACCAATTAATACAGCACGGGCAGTGACCATTCAGCCTGAGAGACACAGAGAATTCCACAACCTGAGATCCTGAGGAGGATTAATTACAGTGAGAGAGAAACTGATTATCTCAATTCCAATGTGGGGGGATGTGGAGAGGAGCTGGAGACCATAAGATGGAAGATTTGGAGTTTAGGAGAACTGGGATTAGTCCTAAAATATCAGGACCAGGTGCCCGCCCTTGATCTCCAGCAAGTGATCTCTGCGGATACACATCAGGAGAGAACAGGATCACAACGTTAGATTCTCCATAGGCAGCCTGCCCATACTGACTATGTTGTGGCAGGAAAGGTGAGGGCCATTGGGGTGGGTAGGGGAGGGGAGGGGAAAGTCAGTGCCTATCAATCTGTAGAACAAAAGGTGAAGAGATGAGGAGATGAGGTCAAGGGGCAATTGGATAAATGACCCCAGTGGTTTGAAGATTCAATTGATAAATGCACCAATATCATGACCGGGCTTGGGTATCTTCGATAGAAGAGAGCTGGAACCCATGATGTTGCAAATTAGGGAACATTTATTGACTATTCACACTGTTTTCAGAGATGGACTTTAGCAGCACTTCAATAGAATCTTCTTCCCTCAGGTTACATGTGATCTGACATCACTGATGATGCACTCAAGCTACTAGCCCTTTATATACAGTAAATGGACCAAGATTTGAGAATGGTGCCCAGAAAACTATTGCTTTAAGTGGCAGCAATCTCACCACTGTTGCTATCGTATAATAATCTCACATCTGTGATATACAATAACTGAAAATCACCTTGGAGAGGCAAGAAACCAAATTTTTAAAAAAACAATTAGGGAAAAGAGAACAACGTAGAAGCTTCCTCCTGGAGATCAGATTTGTTAATTCCAATAATTGTATTTTGGGGAAAAATGAATCCAAAACTAGCCTGTACCTTAAACCAGGTTTATTTCCAAAACAGTAAAGCAAAATCACAGACTCTCCCTGTTCCTCCTCCCAGTGTGAACTGGTTTATATTTCATGCAATGATTCCCTAATCCTTCCCCAATTGTGGTAGCTGTGGCTCAGTTCATAGCACCCTCGCCTTTGAATCAGAGGGTTGTGGGTTCATGTCCCACTCCCGGAAACCAAGAACTGTGATTGTACTCGAAAGAGTTGCAATCTGTAACTGTTGATAACTCGAAAGAGTTTAAAGTATGCATTTCATTGCAACACAAATTCATCATTAACAAGATTGGCCCTGTTTGATTGATGGCATACTGACCAGTTGTATGAGATGATCTCAATCCCAGCCAGAAACAGGTCCAGCCCATGTTGGAAGGAATTCAGTGAATCAGAATTCACAGCACAAGGTTATTCTGAAGCCCCCTCCATTCCTGGAGGTGCCAAACATTCACCTGTTGTTATATAACATGGGAATGTGACTCATTAAGACTCATACGATATCTGCTTTTTTAATTCATTCATTTCCAGGAAGTCAAATCCAAGGAATTTTTTCTCTTCCCTTTATCTTCACCACCCTAGCTCCCTCAGTCTATGGGCTCTCTGGTCCCAGATTTAATGGGATACAGTCTCAGTTTGTGGAATTAGCCAGCCTCTCCCTCACTGTTTCAATCTTGGTTCTGTTCTGCATCATGGGTCTCAGCCATTCAATAGAAATCTTCCACTGCACAAGAAACATCTGTCACAATTCTCACCTTATCTCAGTGTTTAATATTACACACAATCTGGGAGGGATGTTAGGTTGGGCAATATGGTTTACTTGGTGTCACTGTTAACTCATTTCCCACTTAACCCAGTGATACATAAAAGGTTGAATCAGTTTGTGCCATCACAAGCTGGCCACCGGAATGTTCTTTACAGAAACTCAACGAGGCCTTTGGAATGAATAATACTGTGTCAACCAACCCTTGGGTTGATTATTTGATGCAGTGTGATGTAAAGGCCATCATACCAAGTTAGTCACACTTTCAGCTATCCATTATTCTGCATATAGGGCCCCGAACCCTTTGATTAGATTCCAGTCTGTATCTCACTTCTCCTCAATTAGATTCCAGTGTTATCTCAGCTTGATGTATTTTTCACTGCTGTAAACATTGGGATTATAATGTTTTGCTTGCTATAGTTTTTCTTACGGAGCTATGGAAAGAGCCATGTCTCTTCCTCCTTCTCTCTCTCACCCTGCCTCTTTTTCTTTCCCTCAGTGTAGTTCTCTCTCTCTTTTTCCCTCGATGTCTCCGACAGTGTGTCTCAGTCTGTCTCCCTCTCTCACTGTGCCTCCCTCTCAAACTCTGTCTCCCTCTCTCAATCTGTCTTTCTCTCAGTCTGTCTCCCTCTCTCACTGTATCTCCGTCTCTCTGTCTCCCTCTCTCAGTCTGTCACCCTCTGTCAGCCTGTCTCCTCTCTCACTCTGCCTCCCTCTCTCTGACTGTCTCTCTCTCTGTCTGTCTCCCTCTCTGTTTTCTTCTCTCACTCTGTCTCCCTCTCTCACTCTGTCACCCTCTCTGCCTCGCTCTCACTCTGTCTCGCTCTCATTCTGTCTCCCTCTCTCAGTCTGTCTCCCTCTGCCTGTCTCCTCTCTCAGTCTGTCTCTCTCTGTCTGTCTCCCTCTCTGTCTGTCTCCCTCTCTCACTCTGTCTCCCTCTCTGACTCTGTCTCCGTCCCTGACTCTGTCTGAGTCTCCGACTCTATCTCCCTCTCTGTCTGTCTCCCCCTCTCACTGTCTCCCTCTTTCACTGGCTTCCTCTCTCAGTCTGCCTCCTCTCACTCTGTCTCCCTCTCTGTCTGTCTCCCTCTCTGCCTCTGTCTCCCTCTCTCACTGTCTCCCTCTTTCACTGTCTCCCTCTCTCTGTCTGTCTCCCTCTCACTCTGTCTCCTTCTCTCACTCTGTGTCCCTCTCTGACTGTCTCTCACTCACTCTGTCTATCTCTGTCTCCCTCTCTCACTGTCTCCCTCTCTCACTGTCTCCCTCTCTCACTGTCTCCCTCTCTCACTCTGTCTCCCTCTGTCAGTCTGTCTGTCTCCCTCTTTGTCTGTCTCCCTCTCTCAATGTCTCCCTCTCTCACTCTGTCTCCCTCTGTCACTCCGACTCCCTTTGTCAGTCTGTCTCTCAGGACTTTTCCTTTCTCCACCGGTATTTCTACTATTGCTGAAAGAAATTGACTGAATAATTTCAGAAGAAATAATCTGAGAAGCTTTTCTCCCATTATTCATTCCAACACATCCACAACTGTTGTGCAATAGAAAGCAGTGGGGGGGAGGTTGCAAGAGGGCAGTGATAATAGATTACTGCACTGTGCTCTGAGACAGAGGGCAGCACCATAGTTGGAGCTGCCAGGTTCTGTACCATCTGCCTTCTCTCCCCCAAGTGCCACATAAAGCAAGAGACCCCGCCTCCACCTGATGCTCTTTGTAACAAACATGAGTTAGCTGTTCTCTGCTCTCCTCTCTCTCTGTTTCTCTCCTCCTCGCTATCATCTCCTCTGCTCTCTCTGCTTCTTGCCTCCTCTCTTTCTTTACCCCCTCCATTTCTCCTCTTTTCTAACCTTCCTCTCTTCTCTCTTGCTCTCTTTCCCTTCCTTTTCTCTTTCTCTCTTCTCCCATCTCTCTGCCTGAAAGTTTTAGTTGTACTCTCACTGGCACCAAGTGGCTCATTACCTTGGACCTTGTCTCATTCCAACTGCCAGGATATTCAACCAGGACAATGTAATGCATCATCACAGTTAAGGCTAATTCTGCTTCACACACACACACATACACACACACTCACAGACACTCACTCTCACACACACACACACGCTCACAGACACTCCCTCTCAGACACAGACACACACACCCACTCACTTTCACACACACACACACACTCACAGACACTCTCTCTCAGACATACACTCACACTCACTCACACACACACACTCACAGATACTCTCAGACACACACACAACACACTAATGCACACACACTCAGACACTCATGCACACAACACACATACATACACATACACTCACACAAACACACACACACATACAGTCGTACACACACACACCACACACATTCAGCCACACTCACACAGCCACACACACTCACACAGCCACACACACTCACAAAGACACACACATTCACAAAGACACACACATTCACATTCACTGACACATACACACTGACACATTCACAAACACACACGAATCATGCACACAAACCCTCGCACCTACATTTTCATACACGTGTACAGATGCATTCACAGACATACAAACACGTATGGACTCTCAGAAATGTGTTCACACACAAACCCTCGCACACACTCGCTCATACATGTGTGTACACATACACGCACAGACATATAAAGACGTATACACACACACACTCACTCACTCACATATGGCCACACACAGATACTCACACGTACATTCACATACACAAATAAAGACATACACTCAGTCATTCATATACACCCACACACACACTCATTCAAGTACGCCCACATACTCACACACACTTACTTATAAGCACACAGGTTTGCATTCACGCACACTCAAAATGTATGTACGCAGACATGCACAAACACATACGTGTGCATGCACACACTCAGGAAGACTGGAGGGGAGTGAGGGGGAGTGGAGGGAGAGCAAATGGTGAGTGAGGGTGTGGAGGGAATGTGAGGGGAAATAAGGGAGAGTGAGTTGGAGAGAGAGAGAGTGGGGGGAGAGTGAGGGGGAGAATGGGGGAGTGGAGGGAGAATGAGGGAGGGTGAGGGGTAGAGTGAGAGGGAGTAGAGATGGAGTGGAGGGGGAGAGTACGGGGTAGTGAGGGGAAGAGTGGGGGGGAGCATGGGGGTAATGGAGAGGTAGCGGCGGGGGGCGAGTGAGGGGGAGTATGAGGTGGGTGGAGGGGATAGGAATCCCACAGTATAAAGTCCTGGGAAAGGTTTGGAGTGGATATGGGGATGAATCTATTTGAAACATGTTGAGTATAGTAGTGAGCATTTACAATGCAACTCCTTGCAGTAAAATGTGCTAGGCTCCCCAATCACAAATTGTAACAGTGTTAGTAACATTTGATTAATGGAATGCAGAGCGCAAGTAATGACAACTATTTGCTATAAAATTGGAGAAATAATTAAATTAGCACTTCATTATTCTGCAGTGATGTTGCAGTAAAGTGCAGCAACAGTGAACAGATGCAGGCCCCACTTTAATCATTACACTCATCCAGCATTGTTCTGGCAGTTAAGGAAATTTAACCTTCACGCTCCCGAATGCCTTCAGCATGCCGTGAAACTAAGAAACCGGCTGGAAGACAACCAGCGTCAAAGCTCCAGCTCCCTGAACCGAAACAGAAACACGGGCCAGAATTTTGAGTTCAGCGGAAATGTCCAGCTGCCTGCAATCAGGTTGACCACAATCACCCCGCCCCCGACCACAATTTCACGCTGGTGGGCAATTAAGGATGAATGGTGGCTCCCCAGTGGCCGGGAAGGCGTGGGCGGGGGCCTGTCGGCTGCCGGGTCCAATGGCGACCTGGCGGCCAGTTTAAAACCAGCACAGACAGGCCCTTGGAAGGCTGCAGGCGAGGAAGACACCTCCAGCGTTGTCAACAGGAGATTAAAAATGATGGACTCCAATACGGCGGCAGACGCCAGGCGGGAGGGCAGGTCGGGTGGGCACTTGGCCCACCAGTTTTCTGCTGAGTGTCCTGCAGTCCTCCTGGAGGAGGTGGCTCCCAGGAGGGACGTCCATGTTCCCAGGGATGGAAGGAGGAGGCCGCCGCGCCTCACAAAAAGAGCTTGGGAGGAGGTGGCAGTGCTGGTCAGCAGCCGTGATGTTGTGGGGCGAACATGGGTCCAGTGCCGCAGGAGGTTTACTGACCTGTTGTGCTCAGGAAGGGTGAGTACCCTGTTGGCATGGATCAGTGTGGTGAAGTGTTAAGGTCTGGTCGTTCCCCCCCAATCCATGAACCTCAGGGGTGTTAGAATCTGAGTGCCAACTGTCAATGATGCCAGAGTTGGCCAAGGGCGTGAGCCCTGGCTGTTGGACTGAGGACCTTGCGGCTCGAGGGCCACAACTCGGATGTGCCCTGCGAGGTGTTCCTCAGGTAGGGTGGCCAGACTGCAATGGCGTCGCAGGTAGAGAGTGGACTAATCAATGCTTCTCTGTCCTTTCAGAAGAAGACAGCCCATAACACCATTGAAAGGTCACAGACCGGCGGAGGCCCCGCTAACCTCCTAATCCTAACCAGATACGAGCAAGATGCCTTGGAGCTGGAGAGGCGCCTTGCACTTCGGTCAACCAGCCGCGGAGAGACTGGGGTGTCAGATGAAGGTAAGAGCGCAGTGCACAGAGGTGAGAGTTTCAGATGGTGCAAACATACTTGTGTAGTCTCATCATTGATGGGAGCCTCAAAACTCGATTTCCCATTGATCATTGAAAAACAATGGCGCTGTGATGCAGATCTCCATGGTCTCACCAGGGTGCCTGACATGCACAGTGACTGTGTGATGACTTTAACTAATGATATGTCCTTGTTCTCCCTTAGGTTTGCCACCACGCACCCAATTGCAGGACCCCGAAGACCCACCCCTGATGTCAGAGGACTGTCAGGCTCCACATGCACCTGCGTCACACCCGCTCTCTGAACCAGGCTCCAGCGCCTCGGTGGGCATTAGATCTTCAGCTAGAATGTCACTGCACATTGATGAGGGCTCACTTCACACATGCTTGAGGTTCAGGCGGAGGCAGTGAGTGCCCAGGGCGCCAGCAGTTGAAGGACTGCTGGAGGCCAGGACAACACTCAGTTGAAGGCAGTTGATGAGTCTTCGGAGTCGTCCATTAGGCGACAGATGCTGGATGTCCAGCAGGACCTGGTGGAGATCCATGAGGGTAAGCGTGCCATGGTCTCCATTATGGAGGCGTCCATGCAGAGCATGAGCACTGTGTTGACCCTCATGGCCAAGGGAACTGCCTCCTCCATTGAGACAGTGGCGACTCTCATGGAGGGACAGCTCCAGGAACAGAATCAGGGGTTCCTGGGATTGCGCTCGGACCTGCAAGCCGCACAGGCACTGATCCCAGGTGGTCAGTGTCCGTGTGGGAGATGAACGAGGCACCCAGCATCCCAGCTATGTGCCCGTCCATCAATGGTGAGCAGGACGGACCAGAGCGACCTCATGTTGGTTCATGAGCTGCCTGTCGCCTCTGCAGGCTCCTCTCAGGGCACTCTAGATGATGGCAGCAGCTCCTCTGCCGGTGACTGTGGCATATGATGAGGCTGCGATGACTGGGGAGATTCCAGCCATGGCACTGGTTGCTCCCTCCCAGGCGGAGCCAGCACAGGCTCCACTGGCCAGAGGATGACCGCCAAGGTCATCAAGGCCAACAAGACAGCGTAGTTAGCAGGCTGCCTCCAATGCCAGTGCCAGTGAGAGGGGAGCACCAAAACCTAGCACTCACAAACATAAGTTTAAGGCACCATGAATACAAAAGGGACTGGCTGCGGGTGATCTTCTGTTGTGCAATGTTTTGTTTATTTTAACTGGTCTGGGGCTGAACACCAGAGAAGGTTCTGTTAATTTGTTTTGGCTGTCAACATGAGACAAATTTTCTTTTGTCATAATGGCCTGAGTATGCTTCACCTTTTTTATTTAATGTGGTGCAGGGTACACCAGTATGTAATGCTAGACGTACTTTATTACACAGGCACTGAGTGGACAAAGGAAACAGCCATTTCAGACATACGGGATGGAAGCAGCAGCCCATGAGGTGGTAGCACTTATTTGGCAGCCTAGCTGAAGGAGCGTTGGATAAAGGCATTCCTGGTGTCCCTGCCTCCCTGGAGATTACCCAGGTCAGTGTCCATGCCCTCAGCGTTCTCCTCACCGTGCTCATCCTCGGATTCACTACTGGACTCATCGTCTGTGGCCTGTGCAGCTGCGTAAACATCCTCTTCCTCCAGTGGGTCCCCCCTTGCCAGTGCAGCGTGCAACCACAACCTGGGGGTATTGTAGCGCACCCCCTGAACAGTTCCAGGCATCGGAGGTGCACCTTGAGATGGTCCACTCTGCCACCGCTGTTGTGGAGGCATGACTCGTATTGTAACGCTGTTCTGCCTCTGTTCTTGGGTGGCAGAGAAGAGTCATAAGCCACCTCTTCAAGGGATAGCCCTTGTCACCCAGCAGCCATCCATCTTGTCGGGCTGGAGCACTGAAGAGCCTCGGCACCTGGGAGTGTCTCAGGACGTACGCGTCATGGGAGCTGCCTGGGTACCTTGCACAGACGTGCAGAATCTGCCTCCTGTGATCACACACTATCTGCACGTTCATGGGGTGGAATCCCTTCCTGTTTATATAACACCCGGCTGACCCGCTGGCGCCTTGATGGCCACATGTGCACTGTTCATGGCACCCTGAACGTGGGGGAACCCAGCAAGCTCTGCAAAGCCTCTAGCTCGTTCAGCCTGCCTGGCCTGGTCTGTACAGAAATGAATGAAAGTCAATACCAGGCTGAACAGAGCTTCTGTCACCAACTGTGGACAGCTAATTGGGACACAACTGTGGACAGCTAATTGGGACACTCCACACAGATACTCCACTGACCCCTGGAAAGAGCCAGAGGCATAGAATTTGTGGGTCACTGTGACCTTCAGCGCCACTGGCATGGGGTGTCCATCCACACAGTCGGAGCTTATCTCAGGCCCAATCATCCGACAGATGGAGGTCACAGCCTCCCTTGAGAGGTGGAGCCTCCTTCGGCATTGCACCTTGGACATATTGAGGTAGCTGCATCACCAACTGTAAACCCTGGCAGCGAGATAGTGGCGTCTTCTGCGGCCTCTTCCTCCTTGGACTGCCAGTTGGCCCTGTGCCTGCACATCTCCTCCCGCAGGTCACTCCCCTGGAAGCTGCATTGGGACACCTGGCCTCCTCTCCCTTCTGGCCCTCTCTTCCTCCTCAGAGGAGGTGCCTCCAGCAGAGACCACAATGCCCATTACCAGGGTAAGGGAAGGCTGTCTGATACCTGGAAGGCTCCACACGGTCTGAATTCTCCAATGTCCTTGGAGACACCAAGGAGTCCTGAAATGAAGCTTGGAAATGCTAATAATGAAGCCCCAAACAGAGATGAATCTGCCATATAACAATAAGTCACCAGTAGCAAGCTATCTACCAAACCCCTCACTTCTCATGCTGGCAATGCTGCTGACCCTTTTTATCCCGCCCGTGGATGAGGTTTTTGAAATTGTCGGCTGCCCGTTTTGCCCGGGCAACAAAAGCAGAATCGCAAGGGCAATGAAAAATTGGTGTCAATTGACTTTTTATTGACCTTAACTGGCCTCTTAATGGTGGGCGCGGCCCTGACTCCCACGGGCGCCTACCAAGTGAAATATCGCACAACTGTGCAATGATGTTGGGACACTCACCCAATGCCATCGCATGATATTTTACGCTCGCGCGTGTCGGGCGTGCGCCTGCACACCGAGCAAAAAATTCTGCCCATGAGCACAGCTGGATCAAAATAGTGGCACCAAAAATAGAAGGAAAAGGGAATTGACAAAGAACATTCATCACTGTACCTCCCCTCCTCATGCCCTCTCCCCTACCACTAACTCCACTAATACTCACCCACACCCCCAGTCCCATGTACTCCCTCCTCTATCACTGACTCTACCCACCCATTTAATCCCCTCCCACAGCCCCATGTACACTCTCCCCCATCACTGACACTACCCACCCATTTAATCCCTTCCCACAGCCCCATGTACACTCTCCCCCATCACTGACACTACCCACCCATTTAATCCCCTCCCACAGCCCCATGTACCCTATCCCCATGACTGACTCACCCACCCATTCAATCCCCTCCCACAGCCAGGAACTGAGCTGGACTTGCTATGTAAATACTTTGGCCACAAGAGCAGTTCGGAGGCTGGGAACTTGTGGGGAGTAACTCACCCCCTGACTCCCCAAAACCTGTCCGCCATCTACGAGGTTCCGGAAGGCAGCTCGCCATCATCTTCTCAGGCCAATTAAGGATTGGCACTAGCCTAGCTAGGCCTAGCCAGCGACACTCACTTCATGTAAACAATAAAAAAGGGAAAATCTAGTTTGGAGAGAGGGTGGTTGTGACTCTGGGAGCAGGTGGATGGAGGAATTGGTTCTTCTCCTGTATTTTCCTCTGCATCTAGCCTCAGCCTAGACTGGAGTTCTCTGTTTTAAATCAAGCTAGTTTTGGAGAGATCTGCAATAGAGTGCAATTGAAATGTAAGCAATGAATGGAATGTATTCCCAACAAATGGTCATTCATTGCAGACTGAGTTTTGTTTAATTAGTGCTGCAAGAAAATCCCCAAGACTCTTATATAAAAACACTTTGAATTAAATGGAGGATGCTGTGTGCTTACAGCAATCCAAATGTTAAGTCTAAAACACCCTCCTCACTTCCTCCCCCCTCCCCAAACCCCCTCCCCTTCCCAAATCCCCTCCCCTCCCCACAGCCCCTCTCCACTCCCCCTCCTGTCACCACACTCCCACCCTTCCCACTCACCCTCCCCCTCCCCATTCCCCCTATCCCTTCCCACTACCCCATGGCTCTTCCTGCACTCCCTCTTGCCCCCTCCACTATCTCTCCTCCTCATTCCCCCTTACTGCTCTCTACTTCCCCTCCCCCCAGTATCGTCTCCCAACACCACGCCCTCCCTTCCTCCCCACTTGGTAATTGTACCTGGACTTGTTTCCACAGTTATTATTATTTTTAGTATAGGAACATTCCTCTTATAAAGGGCTGTGCACTGTCCCAGAAGACTTTGGATGTAAAGTCGATTGTGATGTTAGAGAGAGAGAGAGATATTAGTTCTGAGGTGAGAGATTTAAATCAAGGAAAGGCTGTGAATTGTGATTGAAATGATCAAACAGCATCAACAAATTGGTTCAAAGTCATTGTCGAATGTTAATGAGACATAGGAGGAAAAGGTAATTTACTCTTTCCACAGCCTAGTCCGAATTTTTCTTGAAATAACCTAACTCACATCAGTTCCCTGCACCATTACTCCCGTCCTAACTCTTGTCCCTGTGTCCTAACTTGCATCAATTCCCTTCATTACTCCTGTCCACGTTGACCTACATTGGCTCCTGTTCCAGCAGTGCCTCAGTTTTAAAATGGCTTCTCCCCTCCCCTATCTTTGAAACCTCATAACCCTTTGAGATCTCTGCACACCTTTAATTCTAGCCTCTTGCGAATCCCCAATTTTAATCGCTCCACCATCGGTGTTCCCGGCTTCAGTTGCCTGGCCCCGAAGTCAGGAATTCCCTCAGATGTTGCCCTGTATTAGGAACAACAGACATGGGGCTAAATTGGCAAAGCCACTGTCAGTTTAATGTCAGCCCTGTCTCAGTGGGTAGTGCTCACACCTCTGGGTCAGAAAGTTGTGGGTTCGAGTCTTGTTCCAGAGATTTCAGCACAATAATAACCCTTGAGTGCAATGTGGAGGGAGTGCTGCACTGTCCTTTGAAAGAGACATTAAACTGAGACTCTGACTGCCCTCTCAGGTGGAAGTAAAAGATCCCATAGCATAATTTCAAAGAAGAGCCAGGGAGATCTGGCCAATATTATCCAACAATAGTGAAACAGATTTTCTGGTCATTATCACATTGCTATTTGTGGGATCTTGCTGTGTACAAATTGGCTGCCACACAACAGTGGCTATACTTCAAAAGTAATTGACTGTAAAGTGCTTTGGGATGATATGGGATTTTGGAAGGCTCTGTACCACTGCAAGTCTTTCTTTTTCATGTCTTGTGAAACCTCCCTCAAACTATTTATCCCACGTACTCCATAACACCGAGTTTTGGCAGGATATTTGGCCATGAAGACCATCACATTCTGCTGCTGCCTCTACCTGGTGTTCATCGACGTATCAGATTCTCGGGAACGAATCAGGCGGTTCATATCCACCTAAGTAATGCCCTTGAGGAAAATTGGAGAGAGAGTGAGTGAGATGGATAGTGACAGAGAGGGTGGGGACAGAGTGACAGACGTGGAGGGGAGAGAGAGAGAGAGAGAAAGAGAGACAAACTAATAGACAGGAATGATAGATAGAAAGAGATACAGAGCAAAACGTAGAGAATGAAATGAAGAGCTGTGAACAGAGAAACACATAGGCAGAGGGGCAGAAGGAGAGGAAGAAAAGATATAGGGCAGGGTTTTCCACTCCTGCCAATTCCCACCCAAAGTCAGTAGACTTTTGGCTGCTCTCCAAATTTTCTGGGCTCACCTCTGCCACTTCCCGCTATGGGTGAGACCGGAACATCCCAGCCATAGTTTCAGACAGACAGGTAAAGATTCAAAGAGACAGGTAAAAATTCAGAGTAAGAGAAAAAGAGAGATATTGGCATAGAAAGAGATTTAAAAAGAGAGATAGAGAGAGAAAGAAAGGGAGCGGGAAATATATAGAAAGTATTGAACAAAGAAAGAGACAGACATTCATGTGGAGCGATAAAGAACCGGGAAGAAAAATATAAATGCAGAGAGACTGAGAGAAAGGGAGATAAGAGAGAGAGAGAGGTAGTGGAGAGGCAAAGAGAAAGAACGAGGGAGAGAGAGATTGAGAGAGAGGCCGTGGAGAGGGAGAGAGAAAGAGAGAGGGGTAGTGGAGAGGGAGAGAGAGACATATAGAGAGAAGGAGAGAGGGGTAGTGGAGAGAGAGAGTGACATTTAGAGAGGAGAGCAGTGGTGGAGAGAGAAATAGGGAGGGAGAGAGAGTAGTGGAGAAGGAGGGAGAGACATATAGAGAAAAGGAGAGAGGGGTAGTAAAGCGAGAGACGGAGAGATATGGTGGAAGAGAGAGATGGGAAGAGGAGAGGAGAGAAGCCACACTAAGATAAAAACCAGACAGAAGCTGCTAGATTGAGAGATGAAACGATCAGATAGATTCAAAGACATCTTGATTGAGAGATTGAGAGATATATAACACACATAGACTGACATGGTGAGAAATAGAAAGATGAATAGATATAAAAAAAAACAAGAGACAAATATTAATACATGCTGATAACATTGATACAGATGGAATAAGTTTGAAAGGAACAGATGGGAATTCACAACTGATGATTAAACTGACAATCAGAAATGGCTGCTGACTGTACAGTCACAAACCACAGAAGTTGCACTCTCATTAGATAGTGGGAGTACAGAACAAGCTGGACCAATGTATATTTAACTACAGGAACCTCATTCTCTGCATGTGGGACTGCAAGAACCTCAATCACTGCATCTGGGACTGCAGGAACGTCAAATCACAGCATGTGGGAATGCAAGAACATCATTCACTGCATGTGAGACTGCAGTAACATTACTCACTGCATGTAGGAGTGCAGGGAGCTCTGTCACTGCATCTGGGACTGCAGGAACATCACTCACTGCATGTCGGACCACAAGAACCTCACTCAATGCATGTGAGAATGCAGGAGCCTCATTCACTGCATGTGGGGCTGCAGGAATCTCAATCACTGCATGTGGGGATGCAGGAAACTCACTGCATGTGGGACTGCAGGAACCTCAATGCATGTGGGAGTGCAGGAACCTCAATTGCTGCATGTAGGGCTGCAGGAACCTCACTCACTGCCTGTGGGTCTACAGGAACCTTACTCACTGCATGTGGGACAGCAGGAACCTCAGTCAATACATGTAGTGGGGGAGGAACCACACAGACTGCACGTGGGACTGCAGTAACCCCACTCACTGCATGTGAGACTGCAGGAATCTTACTGCATGTAGGGAGGCAGGAACCTTACTGCATGTGGGACTGCAGGAACCTTACTGCATGTTTCACTGCAGGAATCTCACTCACTGCATGTGGGACTACAGGAACATCACTCATTGCATGTTTAACGACTGGAACCTCACTCTGCATGTGGGACGACAGTAACATCAATCACTGCATTTGGGACTGAAGGAACCTCGCTCACTACATGTGGGAATGCAGGAACCTCAGACCTATGTTGGAATGCAGGAACCTCACTCTGCATATGGATTGCAGGAACCTCACTCACAGCATGCATGACTGCAGGAACGTCACTCACTGCATCCGGGACTGGAGGATCCTCACTCACTGCACCTGACATATAGATAGCTCATTCACTGCATTTGGGGGCCAGCAACCACATTCACTGCATGTTTGACTGCCAGAACCTCACTCACTTCATGTTTGACTACAGGAAGCTCACTCACTGCATGTTTGGCTGTAGGAACCTCGCTCATTGTTTGTTTGACTACAGGAACCTCACTGCATGTTTGGCTGTAGGAACCTCGCTCATTGTTTGTTTGACTACAGGAACCTCACTGCATGTTTGAATGCAGGAACGTCACTCACTGCATAAAGGGGGCCAGCAACCAAACTCACTGCATGTGGAACTGCAGGAACATTACGCACTGCATGTGCATCTGCAGGAACCTCAGTCACTGCATATTTTACTGCAGGAACCTCACTCGTTGCATGTTTGACTACAGGAACCTCACTCATTGCATGTTTAATTGCAGGAAGCTCACTCACTGCGTGTTTGACTGCAGGAACCTCACTGCATGTGGGACTGCAGAAACCTCACTCACTGCATGTAGGGGGCCAGCAACCACACTCACTGCATGTGGGACTACAGAAACCTTACTCACTGCACATGGGAATGTAGGAATCTCGCTCACTGCATTTTTGGCTACAGGAACCTCACTCACTGTATATGTGAGTTCAGGGATCTTACCATAAATGAGTCTGCAGGCACCTCACTCATTGCATGTGGAACTGCAGGAACCTCAATTACTGCATGTGGGTCTCCAGAAACTTCAATCACTGCAGGCGGGAGTGCAAGAACCTCACTCCATGTGTATGCTGGAACCTCACTGATTGCATGTTTGACTGCAGGAACGACATTCACTGCATCTTTCACTGAAGGAACCTCACTCACTGCATGTGCAAATGCAGGAATCTTAGTCACGTTATCTGGATCTGCAGGGACCACACTTACTGCATGTGTGAAAGCAGGAACCTCACTCATTGCAAGTTTGACTGCAGGAACCTCCCTCGCTGCATGTTTGAATGCAGGAACTTCACTCACTGCATAAAGGGGGCCAGCAACCACACTCACTGCATGTGGAACTGCGGGACCTTACTGCATGTGAGGCGACAGGAACCTCACTCACTGCATGTACGTCTGAAGGAACCTCATTCACTACATATTTGACTGCAGGAACCTAACTCATTGCATGTTTGACTGTAGGAAGCTCACTCAATGCATGTTTGGCAACAGGAACCTCACATTGCATGTGGCACAGCAGGAACTTCAATCACTGCATATAGGGGGCCAGTAATCTCACTCACTGCATGTGGGAGTGGAGGAACCTCACTCACTGCATGTTTGACTGCAGGAATCTCACTCACTGTACGTGGGACTGCAGGAACCTTACTGCATGTGTGGTTGCAGGAACCACACCCACTGCATGTTTGACAATAGGAAACTCACTGGCTGCATATGGGACTGCAGGAACCTTACTGCATGTTTGACTGATGGAACCTCACTCACTGAATGTAGGACAGCAGGAACCTCACTCACTGCATGTGGGAATGCAGGAATGTTACTCACTGGATGTGGGAATGCAGGAACCACACTCACCGCATGTGGACTGCAGGAACCTCACTCACTGTATATGTGACTGCAGGGATCTTATCGTATGTGATTCTGCAGGAATCACACTCATTGCATGTGGGTCTACAGGAACTTCAATCACTGCAGGTGGGAAAGCAAGAACTGCACTGTATACGTAACTGCAGAAACCTCGCTCAATGCATGTTTGACCAAAGGAACCTCACTGACTGCATGTGGGAATGTAGGAACCACACTCAGTGTATGTGTGATTGCAGCAACCACACTCACTGTATGTGCAACTACAAGATCTCAACACGTGTGTGGCTGCAAGATCCTCACTCACTGAATATGTGACTGCAGGGATCTTACCGTATGTGATTCTGCAGGGACCGTATCATTGCATGTGGGCCTGCAGGAACTTCAAGCACTGCAGGTGGGAAAGCAAGAACCTCATTGTATGTGTGACTGCAGGAACCTCGCTCAATGCATGTGTGACTGCAGAAACCACATTCAATGCATGTTTGACAACAGGAACCTCACTCACTGCATGTTTGACAACAGCAACCTCTCTGGCTGCATATGGGATGGCAGGAAGCTCACACTGCATGTTTGTCTACAGGAACCACACTCATAGCATGTTTGCATGATGGAACCTCACTCACTGCATGTGGGAATGCAGGAAATCACTCACTGCATGTAGGGGGCCAGCAACCACACTCAATGTATGTTGAACTGCAGGAGCCTCATTCACCGTATGTTGGAAAGCAGGAACCTCACTGACTGCATGTGAGACTGCAAGAAACTCACTCCCTGCATGTGGACTGCAGAAACCTCATTCATTGCATGTTAGACAACAGGAAATTCACTCACTGCATCTGGGACTGCAGGAACCTCAATCATTGCATATAGGGGGCCAGCGACCTCACTCACTGCATGTGTGTCTGCAGGAACGTCATTCACTGCATCTTTCACTGAAGGAACCTCACTCACTGCATGTTTGACTGCAGGAACCTCACTACATATTTGACAACAGGAACCAATCACAGTCACTGCATGTAGGAATGCAGGAACCTCACTCACTGCATGTGGGTCGAAAGGAACTTCAATCACTGCAGGTGGGAGTGCAAGAACCTCACTATATGTGCATTCCGGAATTACATGTTTGACTGCAGGAACCTCACTAATTGCATGTGGCACTGCAGAAAGCTCACTCATCGCATGTTTGACAATAGGAAATTCACTCGCTGCATGTGGGACTGCAGAAACCTTACTGCACGTGGGAATGCAGGAACCTCAATGCATGTTTGATGACAGGAATCTCACTCATTGCATCTGTGATTCTGCAGGAACATAACTCACTGCATGTGGGACTACAAAAACTCAACGCGTGTGCGACTGCAGGAACCTCAATCACTGCATCTTTGACTGAAGGAACCTCACACACTAAATGTAGGAGAGCAGGAACCTCACTCATTGCATTGTGGGAATGCAGGCACCTCACTCACTGCCTGTGCGTCTGCAGGAACCTCACTCATCGCATGTGTGATTGCAAGAACCTCACTCATTGCTTGTGGGTTAAAAGGAATTTCAATCACTGCAGGTGGGAGTGCAAGAACCTCACTATATGTGCATGCTGGAATCTCACTCATTATATGCTTGACAGCAGGAACCTCACTAATTGCATGTGGCACTGCAGAAAGCTCACTCAGCGCATGTTTGACAACAGGAAATTCACTCGCTGCATGTGGGACTGCAGAAACCTCACTGCATGTTTGACGACAGGAACCTCACTCATTGCATATTTGACTGAACGAACCTCACAATAAATGTAGGACAGCAGGAACCTCATTCACTGCATGTAGGGGGCCAGCAACCACACTCAATGTATGTGGAACTGCAGGAGCCTCATTCACCGTATGTTGGAAAGCAGGAACCTCACTGACTGCATGTGAGACTGCAAGAAACTCACTCACTGCATGTGGACTGCAGAAACCTCACTCATTGCATGTGTGACTGCAGAAACCACATTCAATACATGTTAGACAACAGGAAATTCACTCACTGCATCTGGGACTGCAGGAACCTCAATCACTGCATATAGGGGGCCAGCAACCTCACTCACTGCATGTTTGACTGCAGGAACCTCACTCCCTGCATGTGGAACTGCAGGAACCTCACTCACTGCATGTGTGACTGCAGGTACCTCACTCTGCCTGAGCGCCTGCAGGAACCTCACTCACTGCATGTGTGACTGCAGAAACCACATTCAATGCATGTTTGACAACAGGAACCTCACTCACTGCATGTTTGACAACAGCAACCTCTCTGGCTGCATATGGGATGGCAGGAAGCTCACTCACTGCATGTTTGTCTACAGGAACCACACTCATAGCATGTTTGCATGATGGAACCTCACTCACTGAATGTTGGCCAGCAGGAACCTCACTCACTGCATGTGGGAATGCAGGAAATCACTCACTGCATGTGGGAATGCAGGAAATCACTCACTGCATGTAGGGGGCCAGCAACCACACTCAATGTATGGGGAACTGCAGGAGCCTCATTCACCATATGTTGGAAAGCAGGAACCTCACTGACTGCATGTGAGACTGCAAGAAACTCACTCACTGCATGTGGACTGCAGAAACCTCACTCATTGCATGTTAGACAACAGGAAATTCACTCACTGCATCTGGTACTGCAGGAACCTCAATCACTGCATATAGGGGGCCAGCGACCTCACTCACTGCATGTGTGTCTGCAGGAACGTCATTCACTGCATCTTTCACTGAAGGAACCTCACTCACTGCATGTTTGACTGCAGGAACCTCACTCACTACATGTTTGACAACAGGAACCTATCTCAGTCACTGCATGTAGGAATGCAGGAACCTCACTCACTGCATGTGGGTCGAAAGGAACTTCAATCGCTGCAGGTGGGAGTGCAAGAACCTCACTGTATGTGCATTCCGGAATTACATGTTTGACTGCAGGAACCTAACTCATTGCATGTTTGACTGTAGGAAGCTCACTCAATGCATGTTTGGCAACAGGAACCTCACATTGCATGTAGCACAGCAGGAACCTCAATCACTGCATATAGGGGGCCAGTAACCTCACTCACTGCATGTGGGAGTGGAGGAACCTCACTCACTGCATGTGCGTCTGCAGGAACCTCATTCATTGCATGTTTGACTGCAGGAATCTCACTCACTGCACGTGGGACTGCAGGAACCTTACTGCATGTGTGATTGCAGGAACCACACCCACAGCATGTTTGACAATAGGAAACTCACTGGCTGCATATGGGACTGCAGGAACCTTATTCACTGCATGTTTCACTGATGGAACCTCACTCACTGAATGTGGGAATGCAGGAATGTTACTCACTGGATGTGGGAATGCAGGAACAACACTCACCGCATGTGGACTGCAGGAACCTCACTCACTGTATATGTGACTGCAGGGATCTTATCGTATGTGATTCTGCAGGAACCACACTCATTGCATGTGGGTCTACAGGAACTTCAATCACTGCAGGTGGGAAAGCAAGAACTGCACTGTACATGTAACTGCAGGAACCTCGCTCAATGCATGTTTGACCAAAGGAACCTCACTGACTGCATGTGGAACTGTTGGAACCTCACTCACTGCATGTGGGAATGTAGGAACCACACTCAGTGTATGTGTGATTGCAGCAACCACACTCACTGTATGTGCAACTACAAGATCTCAACACGTATGTGGCTGCAAGATCCTCACTCACTGAATATGTGACTGCAGGGATCTTACCGTATGTGATTGTGCAGGGACCGTATCATTGCATGTGGGCCTGCAGGAACTTCAAGCACTGCAGGTGGGAAAGCAAGAACCTCATTGTATGTGTGACTGCAGGAACCTCGCTCAATGCAGGTGGAACTGCAGGAACCTCACTCACTGCATGTGTGACTGCAGAAACCACATTCAATGCATGTTTGACAACAGCAACCTCTCTGGCTGCATATGGGATGGCAGGAAGCTCACTCACTGCATGTTTGTCTACAGGAACCACACTCATAGCATGTTTGCATGATGGAACCTCACTCACTGCATGTGGGAATGCAGGAAATCACTCACTGCATGTAGGGGGCCAGCAACCACACTCAATGTATGTTGAACTGCAGGAGCCTCATTCACCGTATGTTGGAAAGCAGGAACCTCACTGACTGCATGTGAGACTGCAAGAAACTCACTCCCTGCATGTGGACTGCAGAAACCTCACTCATTGCATGTTAGACAACAGGAAATTCACTCACTGCATCTGGGACTGCAGGAACCTCAATCACTGCATATAGGGGGCCTGCGACCTCACTCACTGCATGTGTGTCTGCAGGAACGTCATTCACTGCATCTTTCACTGAAGGAACCTCACTCACTGCATGTTTGACTGCAGGAACCTCACTCACTACATGTTTGACAACAGGAACCTATCTCAGTCACTGCATGTAGGAATGCAGGAACCTCACTCACTGCATGTGGGACTGCAGGAACCTCACTCACTGCAGGTGGGGCTGCAAGAACCTCACTCACTGCATGTGGGCTGCAGAAACCTCACTCACTGCATGTGGGTCGAAAGGAACTTCAATCACTGCAGGTGGGAGTGCAAGAACCTCACTATATGTGTATGCTGGAATTACATGTTTGACTGCAGGAACCTCACTAATTGCATGTGGCACTGCAGAAAGCTCACTCATCGCATGTTTGACAATAGGAAATTCACTCGCTGCATGTGGGACTGCAGAAACCTTACTGCACGTGGAAATGCAGGAACCTTACTGCATGTTTGACGACAGGAATCTCACTCATTGCATGTGTGATTCTGCAGGAACATCACTCACTGCATGTGGGACTACAAAAACTCAACGCGTGTGCGACTGCAGGAACCTCAATCACTGCATCTTTGACTGAAGGAACCTCACACACTAATGTAGGAGAGCAGGAACCTCACTCACTGCATTGTGGGAATGCAGGCACCTCACTCACTGCCTGTGCGTCTGCAGGAACCTCACTCATCGCATGTGTGATTGCAGGAAACTCACTGCAGGTGGCACTGCAAGAACCTCACTCACTGCTTGTGGGTTAAAAGGAATTTCAATCACTGCAGGTGGGAGTGCAAGAACCTCACTATATGTGCATGCTGGAATCTCACTCATTACATGGTTGACTGCAGGAACCTCACTAATTGCATGTGGCACTGCAGAAAGCTCACTCAGCGCATGTTTGACAACAGGAAATTCACTCGTTGCATGTGGGACTGCAGAAACCTCACTGCATATTTGACGACAGGAACCTCACTCATTGCATATTTGACTGAACGAACCTCACACTAAATGTAGGACAGCAGGAACCTCACTCACTGCATGTAGGGGCCCAGCAACCACACTCAATGTATGTGGAACTGCAGGAGCCTCATTCACCGTATGTTGGAAAGCAGGAACCTCACTGACTGCATGTGAGACTGCAAGAAACTCACTCACTGCATGTGGACTGCAGAAACCTCACTCATTGCATGTGTGACTGCAGAAACCACATTCAATACATGTTAGACAACAGGAAATTCACTCACTGCATCTGGGACTGCAGGAACTTCAATCACTGCATATAGGGGGCCAGCAACCTCACTCACTGCATGTTTGACTGCAGGAACCTCACTCACTGCATGTGGAACTGCAGGAACCTCACTCACTGCATGTGTGACTGCAGAAACCACATTCAATGCATGTTTGACAACAGGAACCTCACTCACTGCATGTTTGACAACAGCAACCTCTCTGGCTGCATATGGGATGGCAGGAAGCTCACTCACTGCATGTTTGTCTACAGGAACCACACTCATAGCATGTTTGCATGATGGAACCTCACTCACTGAATGTTGGCCAGCAGGAACCTCACTCACTGCATGTGGGAATGCAGGAAATCACTCACTGCATGTGGGAATGCAGGAAATCACTCACTGCATGTGGGAATGCAGGAAATCACTCACTGCATGTGGGAATGCAGGAAATCACTCACTGCATGTGGGAATGCAGGAAATCACTCACTGCATGTGGGAATGCAGGAAATCACTCACTGCATGTAGGGGGCCAGCAACCACACTCAATGTATGTTGAACTGCAGGAGCCTCATTCACCGTATGTTGGAAAGCAGGAACCTCACTGACTGCATGTGAGACTGCAAGAAACTCACTCACTGCATGTGGATTGCAGAAACCTCACTCATTGCATGTTAGATAACAGGAAATTTGCTCACTGCATCTGGGACTGCAGGAACCTCAATCACTGCATATAGGGGGCCAGCGACCTCACTCACTGCATGTGTGTCTGCAGGAACGTCATTCACTGCATCTTTCACTGAAGGAACCTCACTCACTGCATGTTTGACTGCAGGAACCTCACTCACTGCATGTGCGTCTGCAGGAACCTTACTGCATGTGTGATTGCAGGAACCACACCCACTGCATGTTTGACAATAGGAAACTCACTGGCTGCATATGGGACTGCAGGAACCTTACTGCATGTTTGACCGGTGGAACCTCACTCACTGAATGTAGGACAGCAGGAACCTCACTCACTGCATGTGGGAATGCAGGAATGTTACTCACTGCATGTGGGAATGCAGGAACAACACTCACCGCATGTGGACTGCAGGAACCTCACTCACTGTATATGTGACTGCAGGGATCTTATCGTATGTGATTCTGCAGGAACCACACTCATTGCATGTGGGTCTACAGGAACTTCAATCACTGCAGGTGGGAAAGCAAGAACTGCACTGTACATGTAACTGCAGGAACCTCGCTCAATGCATGTTTGACCAAAGGAACCTCACTGACTGCATGTGGAACTGTTGGAACCTCACTCACTGCATGTGGGAATGTAGGAACCACACTCAGTGTATGTGTGATTGCAGCAACCACACTCACTGTATGTGCAACTACAAGATCTCAACACGTGTGTGGCTGCAAGATCCTCACTGAATATGTGACTGCAGGGATCTTACCGTATGTGATTCTGCAGGGACCGTATCATTGCATGTGGGCCTGCAGGAACTTCAAGCACTGCAGGTGGGAAAGCAAGAACCTCATTGTATGTGTGACTGCAGGAACCTCACTCAATGCATGTGTGACTGCAGAAACCACATTCAATGCATGTTTGACAAAAGGAACCTCACTCACTGCATGTTTGACAACAGCAACCTCTCTGGCTGCATATGGGATGGCAGGAAGCTCACTCACTGCATGTTTGTCTACAGGAACCACACTCATAGCATGTTTGCATGATGGAACCTCACTCACTGCATGTGGGAATGCAGGAAATCACTCACTGCATGTAGGGGGCCAGCAACCACACTCAATGTATGTTGAACTGCAGGAGCCTCATTCACCGTATGTTGGAAAGCAGGAACCTCACTGACTGCATGTGAGACTGCAAGAAACTCACTCCCTGCATGTGGACTGCAGAAACCTCACTCATTGCATGTTAGACAACAGGAAATTCACTCACTGCATCTGGGACTGCAGGAACTTCAATCACTGCATATAGGGGGCCAGTGACCTCACTCACTGCATGTGTGTCTGCAGGAACGTCATTCACTGCATCTTTCACTGAAGGAACCTCACTCACTGCATGTTTGACTGCAGGAACCTCACTCACTACATGTTTGACAACAGGAACCTATCTCAGTCACTGCATGTAGGAATGCAGGAACCTCACTCACTGCATGTGGGTCGAAAGGAACTTCAATCACTGCAGGTGGGAGTGCAAGAACCTCACTATATGTGCATTCCGGAATTACATGTTTGACTGCGGGAACCTCACTAATTGCATGTGGCACTGCAGAAAGCTCACTCATCGCATGTTTGACAATAGGAAATTCACTCGCTGCAGTGTGGGACTGCAGAAACCTTACTGCACGTGGGAATGCAGGAACCTCACTGCATGTTTGACGACAGGAATCTCACTCATTGCATCTGTGATTCTGCAGGAACATCACTCACTGCATGTGGGACTACAAAAACTCAACGCGTGTGCGACTGCAGGAACCTCAATCACTGCATCTTTGACTGAAGGAACCTCACACACTAAATGTAGGAGAGCAGGAACCTCACTCATTGCATTGTGGGAATGCAGGCACCTCACTCACTGCCTGTGCGTCTGCAGGAACCTCACTCATCGCATGTGTGATTGCAAGAACCTCACTCATTGCTTGTGGGTTAAAAGGAATTTCAATCACTGCAGGTGGGAGTGCAAGAACCTCACTATATGTGCATGCTGGAATCTCACTCATTACATGTTTGACTGCAGGAACCTCACTAATTGCATGTGGCACTGCAGAAAACTCACTCAGTGCATGTTTGACAATAGGAAATTCACTCGTTGCATGTGGGATTGCAGAAACCTCACCGCATGTTTGACGACAGGAACATCACTCATTGCATATTTGACTGAACGAACCTCACACTAAATGTAGGACAGCAGGAACCTCATTCACTGCATGTAGGGGCCCAGCAACCACACTCAATGTATGTGGAACTGCAGGAGCCTCATTCACCATATGTTGGAAAGCAGGAACCTCACTGACTGCATGTGAGACTGCAATAAACTCACTCACTGCATGTGGACTGCAGAAACCTCACTCATTGCATGTGTGACTGCAGAAACCACATTCAATACATGTTAGACAACAGGAAATTCACTCACTGCATCTGGGACTGCAGGAACCTCAATCACTGCATATAGGGGGCCAGCAACCTCACTCACTGCATGTTTGACTGCAGGAACCTCACTCCCTGCATGTGGAACTGCAGGAACCTCACTCACTGCATGTGTGACTGCAGGTACCTCACTCTGCCTGAGCGCCTGCAGGAACCTCACTCACTGCATGTGTGACTGCAGAAACCACATTCAATGCATGTTTGACAACAGGAACCTCACTCACTGCATGTTTGACAACAGCAACCTCTCTGGCTGCATATGGGATGGCAGGAAGCTCACTCACTGCATGTTTGTCTACAGGAACCACACTCATAGCATGTTTGCATGATGGATCTCACTCACTGAATGTTGGCCAGCAGAAACCTCATTCACTGCATGTGGGAATGCAGGAAATCACTCACTGCATGTAGGGGGCCAGCAACCACACTCAATGTATGGGGAACTGCAGGAGCCTCATTCACCGTATGTTGGAAAGCAGGAACCTCACTGACTGCATGTGAGACTGCAGGAACCTCACTCACTACATGTTTGACTGCAGGAACCTCACTCACTACATGTTTGACAACAGGAACCTATCTCAGTCACTGCATGTAGGAATGCAGGAACCTCACTCACTGCATGTGGGTCGAAAGGAACTTCAATCACTGCAGGTGGGAGTGCAAGAACCTCACTATATGTGCATTCCGGAATTACATGTTTGACTGCGGGAACCTCACTAATTGCATGTGGCACTGCAGAAAGCTCACTCATCGCATGTTTGACAATAGGAAATTCACTCGCTGCATGTGGGACTGCAGAAACCTTACTGCACGTGGGAATGTAGGAACCTCACTGCATGTTTGACGACAGGAATCTCACTCATTGCATGTGTGATTCTGCAGGAACATCACTCACTGCATGTGGGACTACAAAAACTCAACGCGTGTGCGACTGCAGGAACCTCAATCACTGCATCTTTGACTGAAGGAACCTCACACACTAAATGTAGGAGAGCAGGAACCTCACTCACTGCATGTGGGAATGCAGGAATGTTACTCACTGCATGTGAGACTGCAGGTACCTCACTCATTTCCTGTGCGTCTGCAGGAACCCCACTCATTGCATGTTTGACTGCAGGAACCTCACTCGCTGCATGTTTGACTGCAGGAACCTCATCACTCACTGTATGTTTGACAACAGGTCCCTCACTGGCTGCATATGGGACGGCAGGAAGCTCACTCGCTGCATGTGGGAATGCAGGAATGTTACTCACTGTATGTGGGATTGCAGGAACCACACTCACTGTATGTGCAACTACAAGATCTCAACATGTGTGTGGCTGCAAGAACCTCACTCACTGTATATGTGACTGCAGGGATCTTACCGTATGTGATTCTGCAGGAACTGCACTCATTGCATGTGGGTCTACAGGAACTTCAATCACTGCAGGTGGGAAAGCAGGAACCTCACTGTATATGTGACTGCAGGAACCTCGCTCGATGCATGTTTGACAAAAGGAATCTCACTGACTGCATGTGGAACTGTCGGAACCTCACTCACTGCATGTGGACTGGAGGAACCTCACTTACTGCATGTGGGTTGAAAGGACCTTCAATCACTGCAGGTGGGAGTGCAAGAACCTCCCTATATGTGCATGCTGGAATCTCACTCATTACATGTTTGACTGCAGGAACCTCACATGTGGCACTACAGAAAACTCACTCAGCGCATGTTTGACAACAGGAAATTCATTCACTGCAGTGTGGGACTGCAGACACCTTACTGCACATGGGAATGCAGGCACCTCACTGCATGTTTGACGACAGGAACCTCACTCATTGCATATTTGACTGCAGGAACCTCACTCCCTGCATCTTTTGACTGCATGAACCTCAATCACTGCATGTGTGATTGCTGAAACCTCACTCACTGCATGTGGGAATGCAAGAACCTCAAGCACTGCATCTTTGGTTGAAGGAACCTCACTCACTGCATCTTTGACTGAAGGAACCTCACACACTAAATATAGCAGAGCAGAAACCTCGCTTACTGTATGTGGCACTGTAGAAAACTCAATCTTCGCATGTTAGACAACAGAAAATTCACTCACTGCATCTGGGACTGCAGGAACCTCAATCACTGCATATAGGGGGCCAGTAACCTCACTCACTGCATGTGCGTCTGCAGGAACGTCATTCACTGCATCTTTCACTGAAGGAACCTCGCTCATTGCATGTTTGACTGCAGGAACCTCACTCGCTACATGTTTGACAACAGGAACCTATCTCACTGCATGTAGGAATGCAGGAACCTCACTGCATGCGGGACTGCAGGAAGCTCACTCAATGCATGTTTGACAATAGGAACCTCGCTCAGTGCATGTGGGGCAGCAGGAACCTCACTGACTGCATCTGGGAGTGGAGGAACCTCACTCAATGCATGTTTGACTGCAGGAATCTCACTCACTGCACATGGGACTGCAGGAACCTCACGCTGCATGTGTAATTGCAGGAACCACACTCACTGAATCTTTGATAACAGGAACCTCACTGGCTGCATAGGGGACTGCAGGAACCACACTCACTGCATGTTTGACTACAGGAACCTTACTCATAGCACGTTTGATTGATGTAACCTCACTCACTGAATGTAGGAGAGCAGGAACCTCACTCACTGCATGTGGGACTGTGGGAACCTCAATCACTGCGTGCAGGGGGCCAACAACCACACTGACTGAATGTAGGAAGCAGGAACCTCACTCATTGCATGTGGGAATGCAGGAACCTCACTCACTGTATGTGAGACTGCAGGAACCTCAATCACTGCATGTGGGTCTAAAGGAACCTCAGTCACTGCAGGTGGGAGTGCAAGAACCTCACTGTATATGTGCATGCTGGAATCTCACTCATTACATGTTTGACAGCAGGAACCTCACTAATTGCAAGTGGCGCTGCAGATAACTCACTCATCGCATGTTTGACAACCGGAAATTCACTCGCTGCATGTGGGACAGCAGGAACCTCACTCACTGCATCTTGGACTGCAGGAACTTCAGTCACTGCATTTAGGGGGCCAGCAATCACACTCAGTGCATGTGGGAGTGCAGGAATCTCACTCACTGCATGTGCGTCTGCAGGAATGTCACTCACTTCATGTTTGACTGCAGGAACTTCACTCACTGCATGTGCGTCTGCAGGAAAGTCATTGATTGCATCTTTCACTGAAGGAACCTCACTCTGCATGTTTGACTGTAGGAATGTCACTCACTTCATGTTTGAATGTAGCAACTTCACTCATTGCATGTGGGAGTGCAGGAACCTCACTCATTGCATGTTGGACTTCAGGAACCTCACTCATTACATGTTTGGCTGCAGGAACATCACTCATTGCATGTTGAACTACTGGAACCTCATTCAAGGCATGTGCGTCTGCAGGAACCTCACTCATTGCATGTTTGACTACAGGAACCTCACTCACTGCATGTTTGGCTGCAGGAACATCACTCATTGCATGTTGAACTACTGAAACCTCACTCAAGGCATGTGGGTCTGCAGGAAGTTCACTCACTGCATGTGACTACAGGAAGCTTACTCACTGCACGCGTGACCGCAGCAACTCAATGTGTGTATGACTGCAGGAACCTCACTCATTGCATGTTTGGCTGCCGGAACCTCACTCAATGCATGTTTAATTGCAGGAACCTCACTCATTGCATGTTTGACTACAGGAACCTCACTCACTGCATGCTTGACTGCAGGAACCTCACTGATTTCATTTTTAACTCCAGGAACCTTACTCACTGCATGTTTAATTGCAGGAACCTCACTAACTGCATGTGGGACTGCAGGGGCCTCACTGCCTGTGAGACTGCAGGATCCTCACTCATTGCATGTTTGACTGCAGGAACCTGGCTCATTGCATGTTTTCAATCACCGCAGTGTTAACTGCAGGAGCCTCACTCGCTGCACGGTTGACTGCAGGAACCTCACTCATTGCATGTTTGATTGCACGAACCTCATTCAGTGGAACCACACTCTGCATGTGGGACTGCAGGAACCTGACTCATGGCATGTTTGACTACAGGAAGCTCAATCACCGCATGGTTGACTGCAAGAACCTCACTCACTGCAGGTTTGACTGCTGGAACATCACTCATTGCACAATTCACTCCAGGTCCCTCACTGAATGCATGTTTAATTGCAAGAACCTCACTCTCTGCATGTTTAAGCACAGTAACCACTCTCACTGTCTGTGGGACTGCAGGAACCTGACTCACTGCATGTTTGACTGCAGGAACATCACTCATTTCATTTTGACTGCAGGAACCTCACTCATTGCATGTTTGACGACAGGAACCTCACTTATTGCACGTTCAACTGCACAAACCTCATTCACTGGAACCAAACTCTGCATGTGGGACTGCAGGAACCTGACTCATGGCAAGTTTGACTACAGAGAGCTCAATCACCGCGTGGTTGACTGCAGAAACGTCACTCACTGCAGGTTTGACTGCTGGAACATTACTCATTGCATGTTCAACTGCACAAACCTCATTCACTGCATGTTTAAGCACAGGAACCACTCTCACTGCATGTGGAACTGAAGGAACCTGACTCATGGCACATCTGACTCCAGGAACCTCACTCACTGCATGTTTAATTGCAGGAACCTCACTCATTGCATGTTTGACTGCAGGAACCTCACTCATTGCATGTTCAACTGCACAAACAACATTCACTGCATGTTTGACTGCAGGAACCACACTCACTGAACGTGGGACTGCAGGAACTTGACTCATGTAATCTATGACTACAGAAAGCTGCAGGACCCTCACTCATTGCATGTTTGACTGAAGGAACCTCACTCGCTGCATTTTGACTGCAGGAACCTCACTGATTGCATGTTTTACTGCGGGAACCTCACTCATCGCATGTTCAACTGCACGAACCTCACTCGCTGCATGTTTGACTGCAGGAACCTCATTCATTGCATGTGAACTGCAGGAACCTGACTCACTGCATGTACAACTGCAGGACCCTCAGCATTGCATGTTTGACTACAGGAACCTTACTGATTGCAGTTGGGAATGCAAGAACCTCAGTCCTTTTGCGACTGCAGGAACCTCACTGCATGTTTGCCTGCATGAACCTCACTGATTTGATTTTTAACTCCAGGAACCTCACTCACTGCATGATTAATTGCAGGAACATCACTAACTGCATGTGGGAATGCAGGGAACTCACCTGCTGCATTTGAGACTGCAGGATCCTCACTCATTACATGTTTGACTACAGGAACCTCACTCGTTGCATGTTTGACTGCAGGAACCTCACTCACTGCATGTATGACTTCAGGAACCTCACTCATTGTATGTTCAACTGCACAAACCTCATTCACTGCATGTTTGAGTGCAGGAACTGCACTCACTGCACGTGGGACTGCAGGAACCTGACTCATTGCATGTTTGACTACAGGAACCTCACTCATTGCATTTTGACTGCAGCAACCTCATTGACTGCATGTTTGAGCGCAGGAACTGCACTCACTGCATGTGGGACTGCAGGAACCTCACTCATTGCATGTGAACTGCAGGAACCTGACTCACTGCATGTGCAACTGCAGGACCCTCACTCATTGCATGTTTGACTACAGGAACCTCACTCATTGCATGTTTGACTGAAGAAACGTCAGTCATTGCATGTTTGACAATAGGAACCTCACTCTGAGTGTTTGACTCCAGGAACCTCATTCATTGCAGTTGGGAATGCAAGAACCTCAGTCCTTTTGCGACTGCAGGAACCTCACTCACTGCATGTTTGCCTGCATGAACCTCACTGATTTGATTTTTAACTCCAGGAACCTCACTCACTGCATGATTAATTGCAGGAACATCACTAACTGCATGTGGGAATGCAGGGACCTCACTTGCTGCATTTGAGACTGCAGGATCCTCACTCATTGCATGTTTGACTACAGGAACCTCACTGATTGCATGTTTGACTACAGGAACCTCACTCATCGCATGTTCAACTGCACGAACCTCATTCACTGCATGTTTGACTGCACGACCCACACTCTGCATGTGGGACTGCAGGAACCTGACTCATGGAATGTTTGACTGCAGGAAGCTAAATCACTGCATGGTTGACTGCAAGAACCTCACTGACTGCATGTTTGACTGCAGGAATCTCACTCATTGCATGTGAACTGCAGGAAACTGACTCACTGCATGTGCGACTGCAGGACCCTCACTCATTGCATGTTTGACTACAGGAACCTCACTCATTGCATGTTTGACTGAAGAAACCTCACTCATTACATGTTGGACAACAGGAACCTCACTCTTTGAGTGTTTGACTCCAGGAACCTCTCTCATTGCAGTTGGGAATGCAAGTATCTCACTCACTCCTTTTGCGACTGCAGGAACCTCACTCACTGCATGTTTGCCTGCAGGAACCTCACTGATTTCATCTTTAACTCCTGGAACCTCACTCACTGCATGTGGGACTGCAGGAACCTGACTCATTGCATGTTTCACTACAGGAAGCTCAATCACCGCATGGCTGACTACAGGAACCTGACTCACTGCGTGTGGGACTGCAGGACCCTCACTCACTGCATGTTTGACTACAGGAACCTCACTCAGTGCATGTTTGACTGAAGGAACCTCAATGACTGCATGTGGGACTACAGGAACATCACTCATTGCATGTTTGACTACAGGAACCTCACTCATTGCATGTTTGACTGCAGGAACCTCACTGATTGCATCTTTGACTACAGGAACCTCACTCATTGCATGTTTGGCTGCAGGAACATCACTCATTGCATGTTGAACTACTGAAACCTTACTCAAGGCATGTGGGTCTGCAGGAAGTTCACTCACTGCATGTGACTACAGGAAGCTTACTGCACGTGTGACTGCAGCAACTCAATGTGTGTATGACTGCAGGAATCATACTGCAGGTTTGATGACAGGAATCTCACTCACTGCATGTGGGAGTGCAGGAACCTCACTGCATGTGCATCTGCAGGAAAGACATTGACTGCATCTTTCACAGAAGGAACCTCACTCACTGCATGTTTAACTGCAGGAACCTCACTCACTTCATGTTTGACTGCAGGAACTTCACTCACGGCATGTTGGACTGCAGGATCCTCACTCATTGCATGTTTGACTACAGGAACCTCACTCTCTGCATGTTTGACTGCAGGAACATCACTCATTGCATGTTTAAGCTCAGGAACCACTCTCACCGCATGTGGGACTGAAGGAACATTTGACAACAGGAAGCTCAATCACCGCATGGTTGACTGCAGGAACCTCACTAATTGCATGTTTGGCTGCCGGAACTCACTCATTGCATATTTGACTACAGGAACCTCACTCAATGCATGTTTAATTGCAGGAACCTCACTCATTGCATGTTTGACTGCAGGAACCTCACTGATTTCATTTTTAACTCCAGGAACCTTACTCACTGCATGTTTAATTGCAGGAACCTCACTAACTGCATGTGGGACTGCAGGGACCTCACTTACTGCATGTGAGACTGCAGGATCCTCACTCATTGCATGTTTGACTGCAGGAACCTCACTTATTGCATGTTTGACTCCAGGAGCCTCACTCACTGCATGTTTGACTGCGGGAACCTGGCTCATTGCATGTTTTCAATCACCGCAGTGTTAACTGCAGGAGCCTCACTCACTGCACGGTTGACTGCAGGAACCTCACTCATTGCATGTTTGATTGCACGAACCTCATTCAGTGGAACCACACTTTGCATGTGGGACTGCATGAACCTGACTCATGGCATGTTTGACTACAGAAAGCTCAATCACCGCATGGTTGACTGCAGGAACCTCACTCACTGCAGGTTTGACTGCTGGAACATCACTCATTGCACAATTCACTCCAGCTACCTCACTCAATGCATGTTTAATTGCAAGAACCTCACTCACTGCATGTTTGACTGCTGGAACCTCACTGATTGCATGTTCAACTGCACAAACCTCATTCACTGCATGTTTAAGCACAGTAACCACTCTCACTGCATGTGGGACTGAATTAACCTGACTCATGGCACATTTGACTCCAGGAACCTCACTCACTGCATGTTTAATTGCAGGAACCTCACTCATTGCATGTTTGACTGCAGGAACCTCACTCATTGCATCTTTAATTGCCGGAACCTCACTCATTGCATGTTTGACTATAAGAACCTCACTCTCTGCATGTTTAATTGCAGGAACATCACTCATTGCATGCTTGACTACAGGATCCTTACTCATTGCATGTTAAACTGCACAAACCTCATTCACTGCATGTTTAAGCGCAGTAACCACTCTCACTGTCTATGGGACTGCAGGAACCTGACTCAGTGCATGTTTGACTGCAGGAACATCACTCATTGCATTTTGACTGCAGGAACCTCACTCATTGCATGTTTGACGACAGGAACCTCACTTATTGCATGTTCAACTGCACAAACCTCATTCACTGGAACCAAACTCTGCATGTGGGACTGCAGGAACCTGACTCATGGCAAGTTTGACTACAGAAAGCTCAATCACCGCATGGTTGACTGCAGGAACGTCACTCACTGCAGGTTTGACTGCTGGAACATCACTCATTGCATGTTCAACTGCACAAACCTCATTCACCGCATGTTTAAGCACAGGAACCACTCTCACTGCATGTGGGACTGAAGGAACCTGACTCATGGCACATTTGACTGCAGGAACTTCACTCATTGCATGTTTGGCTGCAGGAACCTCACTCATTGCATGTTTAATTGCAGGATCCTCACTCATTGCATGTTTGACTGCAGGAACCTCACTCATTGCATGTTTGGCTGCAGGAACTCACTCATTGCACGTTTGACTCCAGCAACCTCACTTACTGCAGGTGGGAATGCAATAACCTCACACACTCCTTTTGCGATTGCAGGAGCCTCACTCGCTGCATGTCTGATTGAAGGAACCTCATTCGCTGCATGTTTGACTGCAGAAACCTCACTCATTGCATTTATGACTCCAGGAACTTCACTCACTGCATGTTTAATTGCAGGAACCTCACTAACTGCATGTGGGACTGCAGCAAACTCACTCACTCCATGTGGGACTGTAGGACCATCAATCATTGCATGTTTGACTGCAGGAACCTCAGTAACTGCATGTGGACTGCAGGAACCTCACTCATTGCATGTTTGACTACAGGAACCTCACTCATTGCATTTTGACTGCAGGAACCTCATTGACTGCATGTTTGAGTGCAGGAACTGCACTCACTGCATGTGGGACTGCAGGAACTTGACTCATTGCATGTTTCACTACAGGAAGCTCAATCACCGCATGGCTGACTGCAGGAACTGCACTCACTACATGCGTGACTGCAGGAACCTGACTCACTGCTTGTGGGACTGCAGGACCCTCACTCATTGCATGTTTGACTACAGGAACATCACTCATTGCATGTTTGACTACAGGAACCTCACTCATTGCATATTTGAGTCCAGGAACCTCACTCACTGCTGGTGGCAATGCAAGAACCTCACTCACTCCTTATCCGACTGCAGGAACCTCACTCACTGCATGTCTGATTGAAGGAACCTCACTCATTGCATTTCTGACTGTAGGATCCTCACTCACTGCATGCTTAATTGCAGAAACCTCACTAACTGCATGTAGGACTGCAGGAACCTCAATGACTGCATGTTTGACTGCAGGAACCTCACTCATTGCATGTTTGACTAGAGGAACTTCACTCATTGGATGCTCAACTGCACAAACCTCACTCATTGCATGCTTGAGCGTGGGAACCACACTGACTGTATGTGGGATTGCAGGAACCTGACTCATGGAATGTTTGACTACAGGAAGATCTATCACTGCATGGTTGACTGCAGGAGCCTCACTCATTGCATGTTTGAATGCAGGAACTCACTCTGCATATTTGACTACAGGAACCTGACTCACTGCATGTTTTAACTGCAGGAACCTGACTCCTTGCATGTTTGACTACAGGAAGCTCAATCATCGCATTGTTGACTGCAGGAGCCTCACTCACTGTACGGTTGACTGTAGGAACCTTACACATTGCATGTTTGACTGCACGAACCTCATTCAGTGGAACCACACTCTGCATGTGGGACTGCAGGAACCTGACTCATGGCATGTTTGACTACAGGAAGCTCAATCACCGCATGGTTGACTGCAGGAACCTCACTCACTGCAGGTTTGACTGCTGGAACATCACTCATCGCATAATTCACTCCATGTATCTCACTCACTACATGTTTAATTGCAAGAACCTTACTCATTGTATGTTTGGCTGCAGGAATTCACTCATTGCACATTTGACTCCAGCAACCTCACTCACTGCATGTTTAATTGCAAGAACCAAACTCATTTCATGTTTGACTGCAGGAACCTCACTCATTGCATGTTCAACTGCACAAACCTCATTCACTGCATGTTTAAGCACAGGAACCATTTTCACTGCATGTGGGACTGAAGGAACCTGACTCATGGCACATTTGACTGCAGGAACTTCACTCATTGCATGTTTGGTTGCAGGAACTCACTCATTGCATTTTTGACTCCAGGAACCTCACTCATTGCATGTTTAATTGCAGGAACCTCGCTCATTGCATGTTTGGCTGCAGGAAATCACTCATTGCACATTTGACTCCAGCAACTTCACTTACTGCAGGTGGGAATGCAATAACCTCACACACTCCTTTTGCGACTGCAGGAACCTCACTCACTTTATGTCTGATTGAAGGAACCTCACTCACTGCATGTTTAACTGCAGAAACCTCACTCATTGCATTTCTGACTCCAGGAACTTCACTCACTGCATGTTTAATTGCAGGAACCTCACTCACTGCATGTGGGACTGCAGGAATCTCACTTACTGCATGTGAGACTGCAGAAACCTCACTCATTGCATGTTTGACTGCAGGAACCTCACTCATTGCATGTTTGACTGCAGGAACCTCACTCATTGCATGTTTGACTGCAGGAACCTCACTCATTGCATGTTTGACTACAGGAACCTCACTCATTGCATTTTGACTGCAGAAACCTCACTCATTACATGTTTGACTACAGGAACCTCACTCATTGCATGTTCAACTGCACGAACCTCATTCACTGCATGTTTGACTGCAGGAACCACACTCACTGAACATGGGACTGCAGGAACTTGACTCATGGAATCTTTGACTACAGAAAGCTCAATCACCACATGGTTGACTGCAGGAACCTCACTCACTGCCTGTTTGACTGCAGAAACCTCACTCATTGCATGTGAACTACAGGAACCTGACTCACTGCATGTGGGACTGCAGGACCCTCACTCATTGCATGCTTGACTGAAGGAACCTCACTCGCTGCATGTTTGACTATAGGAACCTCACTCATTGCATATTTGACTCTAGGAACCACAGTCATTGCATATTTGAGTCCAGGAACCTCACTCACCGCTGGTGGCAATGCAAGAACCTCACTCACTCCTTGTGCGACTGCAGGAACCTCACCCACTGCATGTCTGATTGAAGGAACCTCACTCACTGCATTTCTAACTCTAGGATCCTCACTCACTGCATGCTTAATTGCAGAAACCTCACTAACTGCATGTGGGACTGCCGGAACCTCACTTAACTGCATGTGAGAGTGCAGAAACCTCACTCACTGCATGTGGGACTGCAGAACCCTCACTCATTGCATGTTTCACTGCAGGAACCTCAATGATTGCATGTTTGACTACAGGAACCTCACTCATTGGATGTTCAACTGCACAAACCTCATTCACTGCATGCTTGAGCGCGGGAATCACACTGACTGCATGTGGGACTGCAGGAACCTGACTCATGGCATGTTTGAATGCAGGAACTCACTCTGCATATTTGACTACAGGAACCTGACTCACTGCATGTGGGACTGCAGGAACCTGACTCCTTGCATGTTTGACTACAGGAAGCTCAATCATCGCATTGTTGACTGCAGGAGCCTCACCCACTGTACGGTTGACTATAGGAACCTTACACATTGCATGTTTGACTGCACGAACCTCATTCAGTGGAACCAAACTCTGCATGTGGGATTGCAGGAACCTGACTCATGGCATGTTTGACTATAGGAAGCTCAATCACCGCATGGTTGACTGCAGGAACCTCACTCACTGCAGGTTTGACTGCAGAAACCTCACTCATTGCATAATTCACTCCATGTATCTCACTCACTACATGTTTAATTGCAAGAACCTTACTCATTGCATGTTTGGCTGCAGGAATTCACTCATTGCACATTTGACTCCAGTAACCTCACTCACTGCATTTTTAATTGCAAGAACCAAACTCATTTCGTGTTTGACTGCAGGAACCTCACTCATTGCATGTTCAACTGCACAAACCTCATTCACTGCATGTTTAAGCACAGGAACCACTTTCACTGCATGTGGGACTGAAGTAACCTGACTCATGGCACATTTGACTGCAGGAACCTCACTCATTGCATGTTTGGCTGCAGGAACTCACTCATTGCATTTTTGACTCCAAGAACCTCACTCATTGCAGTTGGGAATGCAAGCACCTCAATCACTCCATTTGCGACTGCAGGAACCTCACTCACTGCACGTTTGCCTGCAGGAACCTCACTGATTTCATTTTTACCTCCAGGAACCTCACTCACTGCACGTTTGCCTGCAGGAACCTCACTGATTTCATTTTTAACTCCAGGAACCTCACTCACTGCATGTTTAATTGCAGGAACCTCGCCAACTGCGTGTGGGAATGCAGGGACCTCACTTGCTGCATTTTCGACTCCAGGAACCTCACTCATTGCATGTTCAACTGCACAAACCTCATTCATTGCATGTTTGAGCGCAGGAACTGCATTCACTGCATGTGGGACTGGCAGGAACCTGACTCATTGCATGTTTCACTACAGGAAGCTGAATCACCGCATGGTTGACTGCAGGAACCTCACTCATCGCACATTTGACTGCAAGAACCTCACTCATTGCTTGTTTGACTACAGGAACCTCACTCATTGCATGTGGAACTGCAGGAACCTGACTCACTGCGTGTGGGACTGCAGGACCCTCACTCATTGCATGATTGACTACAGGAACCTCACTCATTGCATGTTTGACTGCAGGAACCTCAACGACTGCATGTGGGACTGGAGGAACATCACTCATTGCATTTTTGACTACAGGAACCTGTCTCACTGCATGTTTAACTGCAGGACCCTCATTGACTGCATGTTTGAGCGCAGGAACCTCACACAGCATGATTGATTGCAAAAACCTCAGTCATTGCTTGTTTGACAACAGGGATCTCACTCACTGCATGTTTGTCTGCAGGAACCTCACTGATTTCATTTTTAACTTCAAGAACCTCACTCACTGCATGATTAATTGCAGCAACCTCACTAACTGCATGTGGGAATGCAGGGAGCTTATTTGCTGCATTTGAGACTGCAGGTTCCTCACTCATTGTATGTTTGACTCCAGGAACCTCACTCATTGCATTTTTGACTCCAGGAACCTCACTCACTGCATGTTTGACTGCAGGAACCTCACTCATTGTATGTTCAACTGCACAAACCTCATTCACTGCATGTTTGAGTGCAGGAACTGCACTCACTGCATGTGGGACTGCAGGAACCTGACTCACTGCGTGTGGGACTGCAGGACCCTCACTCATTGCATGTTTGACTACAGGAACCTCACTCATTGCATGTTTGACTGCAGGAACCTCACTCATTGCATGTTTGACTGCAGGAACCTCACTCATTGCATCTTTGACTCCAGGAACCTCACTCATTGCATGTTCAACTGCACAAACGACATTCACTGCATGTTTGACTGCAGGAACTACACTCACTGCACGTTTGACTGCAAGAACCTCACTCATTGTATGTTCAACTGCACAAACCTCATTCACTGCATGTTTGAGTGCAGGAAATGCACTCACTGCATGTGGGACTGCAGGATCCTGACTCAGTGCGTGTGGGTCTGCAGGACCCTCACTCATTGCATGTTTGACTGCAGGAACCTCACTCATCGCATGTTCGACTGCAAGAACCTCACTCATTGCTTGTTTGACTACAGGAACCTCACTCTTTGCATGTTCAACTGCATGAGCCTCATTGACTGGAACCCCACTCTGCATGTGGGACTGCAGTAACCTGACTCATGTCATGTTTGACTACAGGAAGCTCAATCACCACATGGTTGACTGCAGGAACCTCACTCACTGCATGTTTGACTGCAGGAACCTCACTCATTGCATATTTGACTCCAGGAACCTCACTCACTGCAGGTGGGAATGCAAGAACCTCACTCACTGTATGTCTGATTGAAGAAACCTCACTCACTGCATGTTTGACTGCAGGAACCTCACTCGTTGCATGTTCAAATGCACAAACCTCATTCACTGCATGTGCGACTGCAGGACCCTCATTGCATGTTTGACTACAGGAACCTCACTCATTGCATGTTTGTCTGAAGAAACCTCATTCATTGCACGTTTGACTCCAGGAACCTCACTCACTGCAGTTGGGAATGCAAGAACCTTACTCACTCCTTTTGCGACTGCAGGAACCTCACTCACTGCATGTTTGCCTGCAGGAACCTCACTGATTTCATTTTTAACTCCAGGAACCTCACTCATTGCATGTTCAACTGCACAAACCTCATTCATTGCATGTTTGAACGCAGGAACTGCATTCACTGCATGTGGGACTGCAGGAACCTGACTCATTGCATGTTTCACTACAGGAAGCTCACTCACCACATGGTTGACTGCAGGAACCTCACTCACTGCACGTTTGACTGCAAGAACCTCACTTATTGCTTGTTTGACTACAGGAACTTCACTCATTGCATGTTTGACTGCAGGAACCTCAACGATTACATGTGGGACTGCAGGAACATCACTCATTGCATTTTTGACTACAGGAACCTGTCTCACTACATGTTCAACTGCAGGACCCTCATTGACTGCATTTTTGAGCGCAGGAACCTCACTCACAGCATGTTTGACTGCAAAAACCTCAGTCATTGCTTGTTTGACTACAGGGACCTCACTCATTGCATGTTCAACTGCACGATCCTCATTGACTGGAACCACACTCTGCATGTGGGACTGCAGGAACCTGACTCATGTCATGTTTGTCTACAGGAATCTCAATCACCACATGGTTGACTACAGGAACCTCACTCACTGCATGTTTGACTCCAGGAACCTCACTCACTGCATATATGACTCCAGGAACCTCACTCACTGCAGGTGGGAATGCAAGAACCTCACTCACTGTATGTCTGATTGAAGAAACCTCACTCACTGCATGTTTGACTGCAGGAACCTCACTCGTTGCATGTTCAAATGCACAAACCTCATTCACTGCATGTGCGACTGCAGGACCCTCATTGCATGTTTGACTACAGGAACCTCTCTCATTTCATGTTTGACTGAAGAAACCTCACTCTTTGCATGTTTGACAACAGGAACCGCACTCATTGCAGTTGGGAATGTAAGAAACTCACACTCTTTTTGCGACTGCAGGAACCTTACTGCATGTTTGCCTGCAGGAACCTCACTGATTTCATTTTTAACTCCAGGAACCTCACTCACTGCATGGTTAATGGCAGGAACCTCACCAACTGCATGTGGGAATGCAGGGACCTCACTTCCTGCATTTGAGACTGCAGGATCCTCACTCATTGCATGTTTGACGACAGGAACCACACTCATTGCATTTTTGACTCCAGGAACCTCACTCATTGCATGTTCAACTGCACAAACCTCATTCATTGCATGTTTGAGTGCAGGAACTGCATTCACTGCATGCGGGACTGCAGGAACCTGACTCATTGCATGTTTCACTACAGGAAGCTCAATCACCGCATGGTTGCCTGCAGGAACCTCACTCACTGCACGTTTGACTGCATGAACCTCACTCATTGCTTGTTTGACTACAGGAACCTCACTCATTGCATGTTCAGCTGCACGAGCCTTATTGACTGGAACCACACTCTGCATGTGGGACTGCAGGAACCTGACTCATGTCATGTTTGACTACAGGAAGCTGAATCACCACATGGTTGACTGCAGGAACCTCACTCATTGCATGTTTCATTGCAGGAACCTCAGTAAATGCATGTGGGACTGCAGGATCCTCACTGATTGCATGTTTGACTACAGGAACCTCACTCACTGCGTGTTTAATTGCAGGAACCTCACTCATTGAATGTTCAACTGCACAAATTTCATTCACTGCATGTTTGAGTGCAGGAACCGCACTCACTGCATGTGGGACTGCAGGAACATGACTCATGGCATGTTTGACGACAGGAAGCTCAATCACTGCATCGTTGACTGTAGGAACCTCACTCACTGCATGTTTGACTGTAGGAACTCACTCATTGCATATTTGACTCCAGGAACCTCACTCACTGCAGGTGGGAAAGCAAGAACCTCACTCGCTCCTTGTGCGACTGCAGGAACCTCACTCACTGCATGTCTGATTGAAGGAACCTCACTCACTGCATGTTTGACTGCAGGAACTCCCTCATTGAATATTTGACTCCAGGAACCTCACTTACTGCTGGTGGCAATGCAAGAACTGACTCACTCCTTGTGCAACTGCAGGAGCCTCACTCACTGCATGCCTGATTGAAGGACCCACACTCACTGCATGTTTGACTGCAGGAACCTAATTCATTGTATGTTCAACTGCACAAACCTCATTTACTGCATGTTTGAGCGTAGGAACTTCACTCACAGCAGGTTTGACTGCAAAAACTCAGTCATTGCATGTTTGACTACAGGAACCTCACTCATTGCATGTTCAGCTGCACGAGCCTCATTGACTGGAACCACACTCTGCATGTGGGACCGCAGGAACCTGACTCATGTCATGTTTGACTTCAGGAAGCTCAATCACCACATGGTTGACTGCAGGAACCTCACTCATTGCATGTTTGACTGCAAGAACCTCACTCATTGCATATTTGACTCCAGGAACCTCACTCACTGCATGTTTCATTGCAGGAACCTCAGTAACTGCATGTGGGACTGCAGGAACCTCACTCATTGCATGTTTGACTACAGGAACCTCACTCATTGCATGTGGGACTGCAGGAACCTCACTCATTGCATGTTTGACTACAGGAACCTCACTCATTGCATTTTGACTCCAGGAACCTCACTCACTGCATGTTTAATTGCAGGAACCTCACTCATTTCATATTTGACAGCAGGAACCTCACTCATTGCATGTTCAACTGCACAAATGTCATTCACTGCAGGTTTGAGTGTAGGAACCGCACTCACTGCATGTGGGACTGCAGAAACCTTACTGATTTCATTTTTAACTCCAGGAACCTCACTCACTGCATGATTAATTGCAGGAACATCACTAACTGCATGTGGGAATGCAGGGACCTCACTTGCTGCATTTGAGACTGCAGGATCCTCACTCATTGCATGTTTGACTGCAGGAACCTCACTCATTGTATGTTCAACTGCACAAACCTCATTCACTGCATGTTTGAGTGCAGGAACTGCACTCACTGCATGTGGGATTGCAGGAACATGACTCATTGCATGTTTCACTACAGGAAGCTCAATCATCGCATGGCTGACTGCAGGAACCTCACTCACTGCTTGTTTGACTTGAGGAACCTCACTCATTACATGTTCCACTGCACAAACCTCATTCACTACATATTTGAGCACAGGAACCTGACTCACTGCATGTGGGACTGCAGGAACCTGACTCACTGCATGTGGGACTGAAGGACCCTCACTCATTGCATGTTTGACTACAGGAACCTCACTCATTGCATTTTGACTCCAGGAACCTCACTCACTGCATGTTTAATTGCACAAATGTCATTCACTGCAGGTTTGATTGTAGGAACCGCACTCACTGCATGTGGGACTGCAGGAACCTGACTAACTGCGTGTGGGACTGCAGGACCCTCACTCCTTGCATGTTTGACTACAGGAACCTCACTCATTGTATGTTTGACTACAGGAACCTCACTCATTGCATGTGGGACTGCAGGAACCTCACTCATTGCATGTTTGACTACAGGAACCTCACTCATTGCATGTGGGACTGCAGGAACCTCACTCATTGCATGTTTGACCTCAGGAACCTCACTCATTGCATTTTTGACTCCAGGAACCTCACTCATTGCATGTTCAACTGCACAAACCTCATTCATTGCATGTTTGAGTGCAGGAACTGCATTCACTGCATGCGGGACTGCAGGAACCTGACTCATTGCATGTTTCACTACAGGAAGCTCAATCACCGCATGGTTGCCTGCACGAACCTCACTCACTGCACGTTTGACTGCAAGAACCTCACTCATTGCTTGTTTGACTACAGGAACCTCACTCATTGCATGTTCAACTGCACAAACCTCATTCACTGCATGTTTGAGCACAGGAACCGCAGTCACTGCATGTGGGACTGCAGGAACCTGACTCACTGTGTGTGGGACTGCAGGACCCTCACTCCTTGCATGTTTGACTGCAGGAACCTCACTCATTGCATGTGGGACTGCAGGAACCTCAACAACTGCATGTGGGACTGCAGGAACATCACTTATTGCATTTTTGACTACAGGAACCTGTCTCACTGCATGTTTAACTGCAGAACCCTCATTGACTGCATGTTTGAGCGCAGGAACCTCACACAGCATGTTTGACTGCAAAAACATCAGTCATTGCTTGTTTGACTACAGGGACCTCACTCATTGCATGTTCAGCTGCACGAGCCTTATTGACTGGAACCACACTCTGCATGTGGGACTGCAGGAACCTGACTCATGTCATGTTTGACTACAGGAAGCTGAATCACCACATGGTTGACTGCAGGAACCTCACTCATTGCATGTTTCATTGCAGGAACCTCAGTAAATGCATGTGGGACTGCAGGATCCTCACTGATTGCATGTTTGACTACAGGAACCTCACTCACTGCGTGTTTAATTGCAGGAACCTCACTCATTGAATGTTCAACTGCACAAATTTCATTCACTGCATGTTTGAGTGCAGGAACCGCACTCACTGCATGTGGGACTGCAGGAACCTCACTCATTGCATATTTGACTCCAGGAACCTCACTCACTGCATGTTTGACTGCAGCAACCTCAATGACTGCATGTGGGACTGCAGGAACATCACTCATTGCATTTTTGACTACAGGAACCTGTCTCACTGCATGTTTAACTGCAGGACCGTCATTGACTGCATGTTTGAGCGCAGGAACCTCACTGACAGCATGTTTGACTGCAAAAACCTCAATCATTACTTGTTTCACTACAGGAACCTCACTCATTGCATATTTGACTCCAGGAACCTTACTCAATGCAGGTGGGATTGCAAGAACCTCACTCACTCCTTGTGCGACTGCAGGAACCTCACCCATTGCATGTTCAACTGCACAAGTCTCATTGACTGGAACCACACTCTGCATGTAGGACTGCAGGAACCTGACTTATGTCATGTTTGACTATAGGAAGCTCAATCACCACATGGTTGACTGCAGGAACCTCACTCACTGCATGTTTGACTGCAGGAACCTCACTCATTGCATATTTGACTACAGGAACCACACTCACTGCAGGTGGGAATGCAAGAACATCACTCACTGTATGTCTGATTGAAGAAACCTCACTCACTGCATGTTTGACTGCAGGAACCTCACTCATTGCATGTTCAAATGCATAAACCTCATTCACTGCATGTTTGACTGCAGGGAACTCACTCACTGCATGTGAGATTGCAGGAACCTCACTCGTTGCATGTTCAAATGCACAAACCTCATTCACTGCATGTGCGACTGCAGGACCCTCACTCATTGCATGTTTGACTACAGGAACCTCACCCATTGCATGTTTGACTGAAGAAACTTCACTCATTGCTTGTTTGACTGACGAAACCTCACTCATTGCATGTTTGACTACAGGAACCTCACTCATTGCATGTTTGACTGAAGAAACCTCATTCATTGCATGTTTGACTGAAGAAACCTCATTCATTGCATGTTTGACAACAGGAACCTCACTCTTTGAGTGTTTGACTCCAGGAACCTCACTCATTGCAGTTGGGAATGCAAGAACCTCACTCACTCCTTTTGCGACTGCAGGAACCTCACTCACTGCATGTTTGCCTGTAGGAACCTCACTGATTTCATTTTTAACTCCAGGAACCTCACTCACAGCATGTTTAATTGCAGGAACCTCACCAACTGCATGTGGGAATGCAGGAAGCTCACTTGCTGCATTTGAGACTGCAGGATCCTCACTCATTGCATGTTTGACGACAGGAACCTCAGTCATTGCATTTTTGACTCCAGGAACCTCACTCATTGCATGTTCAACTGCACAAATCTCATTCACTGCATGTTTGAGCGCAGGAACTGCATTCACTGCATGTGGGACTGCTGGAGCCTGACTCATTGCATATTTCACTACAGGAAGCTCAATCACCGCATGGTTGACTGCAGGAACCTCACTCACTGCACGTTTGACTGCAAGAACCTCGCTCATTGCTTGTTTGACTACAGGAACCTCACTCATTGCATGTTCAACTGCACAACCCTCATTCACTGCATGTTTGAGCACAGGAACCGCACTCACTGCACATGGGACTGCAGGAACCTGACTCACTGCATGTGGGACTGCAGGACCCTCACTCATTGCATGTTTGACTACAGGAACGTCACTCATTGCATGTTTGACTACAGGAACCTCACTCCTTGCATGTTGAACTGCACGAACCTCATTCAATGCATGTTTAAGCGCAGGAACCACACTCACTGCATATGCGACTGCAGGAACCTGACTCATGGCATGTTTGACGACAGGAAGCTCAATCACTGCATCGTTGACTGCAGGAACCTCACTCACTGCATGTTTGACTCCAGGAACCTCACTCACTGCAGGTGGGAATGCAAGAAACTCACTCACTCCTTGTGCGACTGCAGGAACCTCACTAACTGCATGTCTGATTGAAGGAACCTCACTCACTTCATGTTCGACTACAGGAACTGAACATGTGTCCAATTGCAGGAACCTCATTCACTGCATGTTTGACTACAGGAACCTCACTCCTTGCATGTTGAACTGCACGAACCTCATTCAATGCATGTTTGAGCGCAGGAACCACACTCACTGCATGTTTAATTGCAGGAACCTCACTCATTGCATGTTTCACTACACGAAGCTCAATCACCGCATGGTGACTGCAGGAACCTCACTCACTGCACGTTTGACTGCAGGAACCTCACTCATTGCATGTTTGACTGCAGGAACCTCACTCCTTGCATGTTCAACTGCACGAACCTTATTCAATGCATTTTTGAGCGCTGGAACCACACTCACTGCATATGCGACTGCAGGAATCTGACTCATTGCATGTGGGAATGCAAGAACCTCACTCACTCCTTGTGCGACTGCAGGAGCCTCTCTCACTGCGTGTCTAATTGACGAAACTGCACTCACTGCATGTTTGGCTGCATTAAACTCACTCATTGCATGTCTGAATGAAGGAACCTCACTCACTGCATGTTTGACCCCAGGAACCTCATTCACTGTACGTTTAATTGCAGGAACTTTACTCATTGCATGTTTGACTACAGGAATCTCACTCATTGCATGTTCAACTGCACAAACCTCATTCACTGCATGTTTGAGCGCAGAAACTGCACTCACTGCATGTGGGACTGCAGGAAACTGACTCACTGCATGTGGGACTGCAGGGCCCTCATGCATTGCATGTTTGACTACAGGAACCGCACTCACTGCATGTTTAACGGCAGGACCCTCATTGACTGCAGGAACATCACTCATTGCATTTTTGACTACAGTAACCTGTCTCACTGCATGTTTGAGTGCAGGAACTGCACTCATTGCATGTTTGACTGCAGGAACCTCACTCATTGCATGTTTAATTGCACGAACCTCAATCACTGCATGTTCAACTGCACGAACCTCATTCACTGCATGTTTGAGCACAGGAACCGCACTCACTGCATGTGGGACTGCAGGACCCTCACTCATTGCATGTTTGACTACAGGAACCTCACTCATTGCATGTTTGACTGCAGGAACCTGAATGACTGCATGTGGGACTATAAGAACATCACTCATTGCATTATTGACTACAGGAACCTGTCTCACTGCATATTTAACTGCAGGACCCTCATTGACTGCATGTTTGAGCGCAGGAACCTCACTCACAGCATGTTTGACTGCAAAAACCTCAGTCATTACTTGTTTCACTACAGGAACCTCACTCATTGCATATTTGACTCCAGGAACCTTACTCAATGCAGGTGGGATTGCAAGAACCTCACTCACTCCTTGTGCGACTGCAGGAACCTCACCCATTGCATGTTCAACTGCACAAGTCTCATTGACTGGAACCACACTCTGCATGTAGGACTGCAGGAACCTGACTTATGTCATGTTTGACTATAGGAAGCTCAATCACCACATGGTTGACTGCAGGAACCTCACTCACTGCATGTTTGACTGCAGGAACCTCACTCATTGCATATTTGACTACAGGAACCACACTCACTGCAGGTGGGAATGCAAGAACATCACTCACTGTATGTCTGATTGAAGAAACCTCACTCACTGCATGTTTGACTGCAGGAACCTCACTCATTGCATGTTCAAATGCATAAACCTCATTCACTGCATGTTTGACTGCAGGGAACTCACTCACTGCATGTGAGATTGCAGGAACCTCACTCGTTGCATGTTCAAATGCACAAACCTCATTCACTGCATGTGCGACTGCAGGACCCTCACTCATTGCATGTTTGACTACAGGAACCTCACCCATTGCATGTTTGACTGAAGAAACTTCACTCATTGCTTGTTTGACTGACGAAACCTCACTCATTGCATGTTTGACTACAGGAACCTCACTCATTGCATGTTTGACTGAAGAAACCTCATTCATTGCATGTTTGACTGAAGAAACCTCATTCATTGCATGTTTGACAACAGGAACCTCACTCTTTGAGTGTTTGACTCCAGGAACCTCACTCATTGCAGTTGGGAATGCAAGAACCTCACTCACTCCTTTTGCGACTGCAGGAACCTCACTCACTGCATGTTTGCCTGTAGGAACCTCACTGATTTCATTTTTAACTCCAGGAACCTCACTCACAGCATGTTTAATTGCAGGAACCTCACCAACTGCATGTGGGAATGCAGGAAGCTCACTTGCTGCATTTGAGACTGCAGGATCCTCACTCATTGCATGTTTGACGACAGGAACCTCAGTCATTGCATTTTTGACTCCAGGAACCTCACTCATTGCATGTTCAACTGCACAAATCTCATTCACTGCATGTTTGAGCGCAGGAACTGCATTCACTGCATGTGGGACTGCTGGAGCCTGACTCATTGCATATTTCACTACAGGAAGCTCAATCACCGCATGGTTGACTGCAGGAACCTCACTCACTGCACGTTTGACTGCAAGAACCTCGCTCATTGCTTGTTTGACTACAGGAACCTCACTCATTGCATGTTCAACTGCACAACCCTCATTCACTGCATGTTTGAGCACAGGAACCGCACTCACTGCACATGGGACTGCAGGAACCTGACTCACTGCATGTGGGACTGCAGGACCCTCACTCATTGCATGTTTGACTACAGGAACGTCACTCATTGCATGTTTGACTACAGGAACCTCACTCCTTGCATGTTGAACTGCACGAACCTCATTCAATGCATGTTTAAGCGCAGGAACCACACTCACTGCATATGCGACTGCAGGAACCTGACTCATGGCATGTTTGACGACAGGAAGCTCAATCACTGCATCGTTGACTGCAGGAACCTCACTCACTGCATGTTTGACTCCAGGAACCTCACTCACTGCAGGTGGGAATGCAAGAAACTCACTCACTCCTTGTGCGACTGCAGGAACCTCACTAACTGCATGTCTGATTGAAGGAACCTCACTCACTTCATGTTCGACTACAGGAACTGAACATGTGTCCAATTGCAGGAACCTCATTCACTGCATGTTTGACTACAGGAACCTCACTCCTTGCATGTTGAACTGCACGAACCTCATTCAATGCATGTTTGAGCGCAGGAACCACACTCACTGCATGTTTAATTGCAGGAACCTCACTCATTGCATGTTTCACTACACGAAGCTCAATCACCGCATGGTGACTGCAGGAACCTCACTCACTGCACGTTTGACTGCAGGAACCTCACTCATTGCATGTTTGACTGCAGGAACCTCACTCCTTGCATGTTCAACTGCACGAACCTTATTCAATGCATTTTTGAGCGCTGGAACCACACTCACTGCATATGCGACTGCAGGAATCTGACTCATTGCATGTGGGAATGCAAGAACCTCACTCACTCCTTGTGCGACTGCAGGAGCCTCTCACTGCGTGTCTAATTGACGGAACTGCACTCACTGCATGTTTGGCTGCATTAAACTCACTCATTGCATGTCTGAATGAAGGAACCTCACTCACTGCATGTTTGACCCCAGGAACCTCATTCACTGTACGTTTAATTGCAGGAACTTTACTCATTGCATGTTTGACTACAGGAATCTCACTCATTGCATGTTCAACTGCACAAACCTCATTCACTGCATGTTTGAGCGCAGAAACTGCACTCACTGCATGTGGGACTGCAGGAAACTGACTCACTGCATGTGGGACTGCAGGGCCCTCATGCATTGCATGTTTGACTACAGGAACCGCACTCACTGCATGTTTAACGGCAGGACCCTCATTGACTGCAGGAACATCACTCATTGCATTTTTGACTACAGTAACCTGTCTCACTGCATGTTTGAGTGCAGGAACTGCACTCATTGCATGTTTGACTGCAGGAACCTCACTCATTGCATGTTTAATTGCAGGAACCTCAATCACTGCATGTTCAACTGCACGAACCTCATTCACTGCATGTTTGAGCACAGGAACCGCACTCACTGCATGTGGGACTGCAGGACCCTCACTCATTGCATGTTTGACTACAGGAACCTCACTCATTGCATGTTTGACTGCAGGAACCTGAATGACTGCATGTGGGACTATAAGAACATCACTCATTGCATTATTGACTACAGGAACCTGTCTCACTGCATATTTAACTGCAGGACCCTCATTGACTGCATGTTTGAGCGCAGGAACCTCACTCACAGCATGTTTGACTGCAAAAACCTCAGTCATTGCTTGTTTGACTACAGGAACCTCACTCATTGCATGTTTGACTGCACGAGCCTCATTGACTGGAACCACTCTGCATGTGGGACTGCAGGAACCTGACTCATGGCATGTTTGATTACAGGAACCTCACTCACTGCATGTTTGACTGCAGGAACTTCACTCATTGCATGTTTGACTACAGGAACCTAACTCATTGCATATTTGACTACAGGAACCTCACTCACTGTAGGTGGGAATGCAAGAACCTCACTCACTCGTTGTGCGACTGCAGGTGCCTCACTCACTGTATGCCTGATTGAACAAACCTCCCTCACTGCATGTTTGACTGCAGGAGCCTCACTCATTGCATGTTTGACTGCAGGAACCTCACTCTTTGAATGTTTGACTCCAGGAACCTCACTCATTGCAGGTGCAAATGTAAGAACCTCACTCACTCCTTGTGCGACTGCAGGAACCTCACTCACTGCATGTTTGACTGCAGGAACCTCACTGATTTCATTTTTAGCCCCAGCAACCTCACTCACTGCATGTTTAATTGCAAGAGCCTCACTCATTGCATATTTGACTGCAGGAACCTCACTCATTGCATGTTCAACTGCACAAACCTCATTCACTGCATGTTTGAGTGCAGGAACCACACTCACTGCATGTGGGACTGCAGGACCCTCACTCACTGCATGTAGGACTGCAGGACCCTCACTCATTGCATGTTTGACTACAGGAACCTTACTCACTGCATGTTTGCCTGCAGGAACCTCACTGATTTCATTTTTAACTCCAGGAACCTCACTGCATGTTTAATTGCAGGAACCTCACTAACTGCATGTGGGACTGCAGGGACCTCACTGCATGTTTGACTACAGGAACCTCATTGACTGCATGTTTGAGTGCAGGAACCTAACTCACAGCAGGTTTGACTGCAAAAACCTCAGTCATTGCATGTTTGACTACAGGAACCTCACTCACTGCATGTTTGACTGAAGGAACCTCACTCACTGCATGTTTGGCCGCAGGAACCTCACTCATTGTATGTTTAATTGCAGGAACCTCACTCATTGCATGTTTGACTACCGGAACCTCACTCATTGCATGTTTGACTACAGGAACCTCACTCCTTGCATGTTCAACTGCACGAACCTCATTCAATGCATGTTTGAGTGCAGGAACCACACTCACTGCATTTGCGACTGCAGGAACCTGACTCATGGCATGTTTGACGACAGGAAGCTGAAGCACCACATGGTTGACTGCAGGAACCTCACTCACTGCTTGTTTGACTGCAGGAACCTCACTCATTGCATATGTGAATCCAGGAACCTCACTCACTGCAGGTGGGAATGCAAGAACCTCACTCACTCCTTGTGCGATTGCAGGAACCTCACTCACTGCATGTTTGCCTGTAGGAACCTCACTGATTTCATTTTTAACTCCAGGAACCTCACTCACTGCATGTGGGACTGTAGGAATCTCACTCACTGGAAGTTGGTCTGCAGGGACCTCACTTTTTCCTGTTTAACTTCTGGAGACTCACTCACGGCATGTGGATTTGCAGGAAGCTCCCTCACTGCATGCAGCTGCAGGAACCTCACTCACTGCTTGTGCAACTGCAGGAACATCACTCATTGTCTGTGGGACTGCGAAAAACTCAATGCATGTCGGTCCACAGGTAGCTGACTCACTGCATGTGGGAATGTAGAAACCTCACTCACTGTATATGTGACTGCAGTTAAGTTACTCATTGCATGCTTGACTACAGGAACATCACTCACTGCCTGTTTGAGTAGAAGAACCTCACTCACTGCATGTGGGATTGCAAGGACCTCACGCACTGTATGTGGGACTTCAGGAATCTCAATCACTGCACCTGGGATTTCAGGAACCTCACTCACTGCATGTGAGTCTGCAGGAACCTCACTTATTGCATGTGAGTCTGCAGGAACCTCACTCACTTCATGTGGGACTGCAAGACCCTCACTCACTTCATGTGGGACTGCAGGACCCTCACTCATTGCATGTTTGACTACAGGAACCTCAATCACTGCATGTGGTACAGCAGGAATCTCACTCAATGTACGTGGTACAGCAGGAACCTCACTCTCTGCATGTAATTCGACAGGAACTTCACTCACTGGATATGTGGCTGCAGGGAACTTACTGCATGTGGGTCTACCGGAACCTCACTCGCTGCATGTGAGTCTGCAGGAACCTCACTCATTGTGTGTTTGACTACAGGAACCTCATTCACTGTATGTGGGACTGCAGAGAACTTACTCACTGCAGGAATCTTACTCATTGCACTTTGGACTGTAGGAACTTCATTCATTGCATGTTGGACTGCAGGGACTTGATCCAGTGCGTGTGGGTCTACAGGAACCTCACTCACTACATTTGGGACTGCAGGAAACATACTCACTGTACGTGGGATTGCAGGAACGTCACTCACAACATGTGGGACTGCAGGAATCTCACTCACTGCATGTAGGTCTACAGGAACCTCACTCACTGCATGTGGGACTGCAGGAGCCTCAATCACTGCATTTGGGACTGCAGGGACCTTTTTTGCTGCCTGTGGAATTGCAGGAATGTGCTAGACAACAGTGTTTGGATGAACACTGAGGCAGAGCCTGATATTGGACAATTAGCAATTTTCTTAAAATAAAGAGTGGAAATGAGCAGCTGGCAGACAGATGATCTCACCCTTAATTAATATTAACTCTAAAACATCTAACTTCGTGCATTTGGAATTCTCCTCTCTGTCTATGGTGACCTGTGGGCTTCTTGGTGATCATCCAGTGCCTGAACTCACCGACTGGCTCTCAGAATGTTCTCTTTGGTGTGACCTGGCCCTGTCCTCTCCTCTCCTTCTGTACAGACCTCAGTGGGTAGATATCAGGGCTGATCCCAACACAACGAGAAAAACCCAAATTTAAACGTCAGATTAAAATATGATTACCCTGGTCCAGATCGAGAAACAATCTGGCATCTCTGCTCTCTCTCAAGTTTAGTGAAAAGTTCCTTGTGCATGATTAGGGGAGTTAATAAGATTACACCCTGATCAACACAATTCCACAGGCCAGTGCTTCAGATCATGCATTCAAATCACTGAATGGTTTGCTCACTTCAAACGAGAGAAATGAATTGAGCAGCAATGGGTTTGAAGAGATTCTATCAGATTTTAATTCAGTTTCTAACAATAAATCAATTATTAATGTGTTGCCTGCTCCATTAATCAAAGTGAAACTAATTGAATCAGTTGCTATTGCTCATTTTCTGACCTGTCTGTTTTTTGATGTATATTTGCCGTTTTGAAGAAGTCACAAGTTTTGTGTGATTTGATACACAAGAGGGCTTTGTAATGAAGCACTCTCCTTCAGACAGATATCATCTGAACAGGAGGAGGCTATTCAGCCCCTTGAACCTAATTCTATTAGGTTATGGCTGATTTGAATCTGCCCTTTTACCCGCCTTTAATCCATATGCCCCGATACCTTAATTAATAAAGATCTACCAATCTCAGTCTTGAAAGTTCCAATTGACCCCCGGCATTCACAGCTTTTTGGGAGAGAGAGCTGCCGATTTCCATTCCCCTTTTGTGAAGAAGTGCTTCCTGATATCACTGCTGAATGGCCTGGCCCGATATTTAAGGTTCTGCCTCCTTGTTCTGATGTCCCCCCATCAGAGGAAAGCGTTCCTCTACCCTATCAACTCCCCTTAACATCAGAAACATCTCAATGAGATCACTCTTCAATATCCAGTACTCAGTGCAATACAGGCCGTTTTTATGCATCTAAATGATGAGGGAGGTCAGTGCTTTCATGAGGAAGGCTCTGGAATCCAGTACTGAGACAGCCAATCTGAGTGAAAACAGCTATTACGTTCAAACATCCCTGGGCTGTTAGAAGAATGCAATGCAGACTGGGAGGGGCAGGGTGCTGAGGGATGGAGAGGATGGGGCAACAAGTGATTGGGCTAAGTGTGGAGGAGAGGGACAGAACATATGAACAAGGCGTAGGAGTAAGCCATTTGGCCCCTTGAGTCTGCTCCATCATTTAATAACATCATGGCTGATCTGATAGTAACCTCAAATCTGCATCCTGGCTACCCCCGATCCACCTCTTCCTTAAAAATATTCAAAGATTCTGCTTCCACCACCTTTTTAGGAAGAGAGTTCCAAAGACTCATGACCCTCTGAGAGGGCCTCATCTCCATTTTAAATGGGTGACCCCATATATTTTTAAAGAGTGACCCGTAGTTCTGGATTCTCCCACAAGAAGAAACATCCTCTCCACATCCACCCTGTCAAGACGCCTTGCAATCTTATATGTTTCAATCGAGTCACCTCTTACTCTTCTAAACTCCAGTGGATACAAGCCTAGTCTGTCCAACCTTTCCTCATAAGACAACCCATTGCAGGTATTAGTCTAGTAAACCTTCTCTGAACTGCTTCCAATGCATTTACATCTTTCCTTAAATAAGGTGACCAATACTGTACACAGTACTCCAGAAGTGGTCTCACTAGTGCTCTGTATAACTGAAGCATAACCTCCCTACTATTGTATTCAATTCCCCTCGTAATAAATGATAACATTCTATTAGCTTTCCTAATTACCTGCTGTACTTGTACACTAACCTTTTGTGATTCATGCACTAGGATACCCAGATCCCTCTGCATCTCAGAGCTCTGCAATCTCTCATCATTTAGATAATATGCTTCTCTTTTATTCTTCCTGCCAAAATGGACAATTTCACATTTGCCCACATTATATTCCATTTGCCAGATCTTTGCCCACTCACTTAACCTATCTATACATTTTTGTAGCCTCCTTATGTTGTCTTCACAACTTACTTTCCTACCTATCTTTGTGTCATCAGCAAATTTGGCAACCACCCTATCCATCCCTTCATCCAAGTCATTTATATAAATTGTAAATAGTTGAGATCCCAGCACTGATCCCTGTGGCACACCACTCGTTACATCCTGCCAACCAGAAAAAGACCTATTTATGCCTACTCTCTGCTTCCTGTTAGCCAGCCAATTTTCTATCCATGCCAATATGTTACCCCCTATACCATGAGCTTTTACTTTCTTCAATAACCTTTGATGCGGTACTTTATCAAATGTTTTCTGGAACTCTAATACAGTATATCCACCAGTTCTCCTTTATCCACAGCACATGTTACTTACTCAAAGAACTCCAATAAGTTGGGTAAACATGATTTCCCTTTCACAAAACCATGTTGGCTCTGCCTGATTACCTTGAAATTATCCAAGTGCCCTGCTGTAGCTTCTTTAATAATAGCTTCTAACATTTTCTCTATGACAGATGTTAAGCTAACTGGCCTGTAGCTTCCCATGTCAGCAGTTAAGTGTTCAGTGTATAAATCTAGCAACACCATTATAATTCAATAAATGTAGATTAAAGAGACATCAGGCTTTGAATTTGTCTTAGGCAGGAGAGCACACCATATCACATGGACACTTTACACACTGAATGATTTGCTCTTCCATTGATTTAAATACATTAAAAAAATTCTAGTATTGTGTGAGACAGTTTGCTATGTGCTGTTGTCGATTCGCACTAGTGTCCAGGATGAATTTATACCCAAATGTATTGAACAGTTCAGTGAAAGCGAGTTGGAGCAGAGAGAACAAACTGTAAACTACACTTCTTTTGTTCAAGTGCCACTCTTACCAATGTCCATCTGGTACATTCAGTAAAATCAACAGGTCAGAAATCCACTGCATTTCCTTTAGTGATGAAGTTGGCCGCACAAGGTGCAGGGGACATAAGCTTTCTGTCTCCCCTCCCTTTTTGAATAATGGAGTTACATTTTCTATCTTCCAATCAGAATCTAGGGAGTTTCAGAAAATTAAAACCAACTATCTCACTAGCCACTTCTTTTAAGACCGTAGGATGAAGTCCATCAGGGGAGGGGAGAAGGGTTAGGGGAGGAAGAAGGAGTGGGGGAGCAGGAATGGGGGTGGTTCTGCACACATGCTTCAGCCATTGTGGTCTGGGCCAGGCTTGATAGGCCAGCTGATCTCCTTTCTCAATTTAAGATGTTAACCTGAGCTATAACTGAATGTTCAGACAATGGGTTCCTGAAGCAAGGGGAGGTCCAGCCTGAAACGCTGACAACTTTCACTGAGATCAATGCAAAAAAAAATGTTAGTTTATATAAAAAAATGTAAACTCCTCACAGTAACTCAAGGGCCAAGAACCCAAAGGGTTAAAAATTCAGGGAGGAAGATTGTACAAAATCGATGCCATTGATCATCCGGAAAAGATCCGTGAAGGAACCACTTCCTCTCAAATTGGCTTCAAACTTCATATTATTTTATTTGCTCCAATTTGCTCATTCATTCCTCAGGATTCAGCATGAATAATAAATCTGTTCCAAATCCTTTTTCAATCTATTTTAAACTCAGCTGGCCTCGAATCCACTTGTGTTACGATTGTGCAAACCTGGCTTCCCCACGTACACACACACACAGATATCCAGATAAGAGAAACTTTACCAGCAATTAAGGAGCAGGAGATTTGCAGAGTCTGGCAACAGTGAGGCACTATTGCAATATTCCCAGTAGTATTTTCTGGGACAGAATTATGAATATTACAAACTAGGAGCAGCAGTAGGCCATTTGCCCTTCGAGCCTGCTCCGCTGTTCAATAAGATCATGATCTGATTGTAACCTCCCGCATACCCCCAGTACGTCTTCACCCCGTTGTTTATCAAGAACCTATCTAGCTCTGCTTTAAAGATATTCAAGGACTCTGCTTCCACTGCCTTCTGAGGAAGAGAGTTCCAAAGACTCTCGACCCTCTGAGAGACTCTCTGATCCCTGTGGCACACCACTCGTTACATCCCACCAACCAGAAAAAGACACATTTATGGCTACCCTCTGTTTCCTGTTAGCTAGCCAATCTTCTATCCATGTTACCCCCTATACCATGAGCTTTTATTTTCCACAATAACCTTTGATGTGGCACTTTATCAAATGCCTTCTGGAAATCTAAGTACAGTAAATCCACCAGTTCCCCTTTATCCACAGCACATGTGACTTCTTCAATGAACTCCAAGAAATTAGTTAACCATGATTTGCCTTTCACAAAATCATGTTGACTCTGCCTGATTGCCTTGAATTATGAGGGCAATGAAAGCAGAGCTAGCTAAAGTGAACTGGTAAATGAGGTTAAGGGATATGTCAATAGAGTTGCAGTGTGAGACATCTTTAATATTAGCTTCCAACATCTAACCTATGACAGATGTTAAGCTAATTGGCTTATAGTTTCCTGCTTTCGAAGTGATGTCACGATTCAAAAAGTCATGCGACGCAGGGGAAACAGCTGATTGGTAAGCAGGGTCAGGTGAGTACTTCTACTTCTGCTTTTTCTACTAATTAAACTGCTGCAGTCCATTAGCTTAAACAAAATAAGGTGAGGACTTTGGACCGTAGTGGGAGTGTTTGGAGTGGAATAAGGCCCCTAGCGTAATTAGTATTCTTTAAAGGGAGTAACTAACGAGCTTATTCTAAAGGGAAGTCATGACAGCAGAGCTTGCACCCGTGATATGCTGCTCCTGCGCTATGTGGGAAGTCATGGACATTTTCAGTGTCCATTGCAACCATGTGTGCAGGAAGTGTGTCCAGCTGCAGCTACTGGCTAACTGCATTTCGGAGCTGGAGCTGCTGGTGGATTCGCTGTGGAGCATCCACGATGCTGAGATTATCGTGGACAGCACGTTCAGTGAGGTTGTCACACCGCAAGTAAAGACTGAACAAGCAGAAAGGGGATGGGTGACCACCAGGCAGAGTAGAGGAAGGCAGGTAGTGCAGGGGTCCCCTGTGGCTGTCCCCCTCTCTAACAGATTTACCGTTTTGGATACTGCTGGGGAGACGACTTCTCAGGGGAAAGCAGCAGGAGCCAAGTCCATGGCACCACAGGTGGCTCTGCTGCAGAAGACGGGAGGAAGAAGAGCGGCAGGGCTATAGTGATAGGGGACTCAATAGTAAGGGGAACAGGCAGGCATTTCTGCAGCCGCAAAAGAGACTCCAGGATGGTATGTTGCCTCCCTGGTGCCAGGGTCAAGGATGTCTCAGAGAGGCTGCAGGGCATTCTGAAGGGAGAAGGTGAACAGCCAGTGGTCATGGGTACATATTGGTACAAACGACATGAGGAAAAAAAGGGATGAGGTTCTACAAGCTGAATATAGGGAGTTAGGGCATAAATTAAAAAGTTACTACCTCAAAGGTAGTAATCTCAGGTGCCACGTGCTAGCAGGAGTATCAGGATGTATCAGATGAATACGTGGCTGAAGAAATGATGTAGCAGGGAGGGATTCAGATTCCTGGGACACTGCAACCGGTTCTGGGGAAGGTGGGACTGGTACAAACAGGATGGGTTGCATCTGGGCAGGACCGGGACCAATGTCTTGGCGGCGGGGGGGGCAGGGGGGTGGTGTTTGCTAGTGCGGTCGGGGAGGGTTTAAACTAGAATGGCAGAGGGATGGGAACCTGAGCAGGGAGACAGAGGAGGGGAAACAAAGATAGAAATGAAAGACAGAAAAGTAAGAAGCAAAAGTGGAAGGCAAAAAATTAAAGAATGAGAAACAAATGGGGTCATAGTGCAAAATAAAGCTAAGAGGACTAACTAGGTAAAAAGACAAGTCTAAAGGCATTGTATCTTAATGCACGGAGCATTCACAATAAGGTAGATGAATTAACAGCGCAAATAGATATAAACGGTTATGATATAGTTGCAATTACGGAGACATGGCTGCAGGGTGACCAAGGATGGGAACTGAACATCCAGGGGTATTCAATATTTAGGAAGGACAGACAATTAGGGAAAGGAGGTGGGGTAGCATTGTTAGTGAAGGAGGAAATCAATGCAATAGTGAGGAAGGATATTGGCTCAGAAAATCATGATGTGGAATCTGTTTGGGTGGAGATAAACATCAAGGGGCAGAAAACATTGGTGGGGGTTGTGTATAGGTCCCAAAACATCAGTGGAAGGCATTAAACAGGAAATTAGAGACGCATGCAATAAAAGTACAACTGTAATCATGGGTGACTTTAATCTACATATAGATTGGACGAATCAAACTAGCAATAATACTATGGAGGAGGATTTCCTGGAGTGTGTACATGATGGTATTTTAGACATATAAATATGTGAAGAGAAAAAGATCAGCAAAGACAAATGTAGGTCCTTTACAGTCAGAAATGGGGAAAATTATAATGGGGAATAAAGAAATGGCAGAAGAATTGAATACATAGTTTGGTTCTGTCTTCACAAAAGAGGACACAAGTAATTTCCCAGAAATGTTAGGAAACCAAGGGTCTAGTGAGAGGGAGGAATTGAAGAAGATCAGTGTTAGTAAAACAATGGTGCTAGAGAAATTAATGGGGTTAAAGGCTGAAAAATCCCCAGGGCCTGATAATCTACATCCCAGAGTACTAAAGGAGGTGGCCTTGGAAATATTGGATGCATTGGTGGTCATCTTCCAAAATTCTATAGACCTTGGAGCAGTTCCTACAGATTGGAGGGTGGCAAATGTAACCCCACTATTTAAAAAAGGAGGGAGAGGAAAAACAGAGCATTATAGGCCGGTTAGTGGGGAAAATACTGGAGTCTTTTACAAAAGATGTGGTAACAGAACACTTGGAAAGCATTAACGGGATTAGACAAAGTCAGCATAGGTTATGAAAGGGAAATCATGCTTAACTAATTTACTGGAGTTTTTTTGAGGATATAACTAGTAGAATAGATAAGGGAGAACCAGTGGATGCGGTGTATTTGGATTTCAAGAAGGCTTTTGATAAGGTCCCACATAAGAGGCTACTGGGCAAAATAAAAGCACATGGAATTGGGGGTAATAGACTGGCATGGATTGAGAATTGGTTGACAGACCAGAAACAGAGAGTGGGGAGAAATGGCTCTTTTTCCGGGTGACAGGCAGTGACTAGTGGTATACCGCAGGGATCAGCGCTTGGGCCCCAGCTATTCACGATATATATAAATGACTTGGATGAGGGAACCAAATGCAATATTTCCAAGTTTGCTGATGACACAAAACTAGGTGGGGTTGTGAGTTGTAAGGAGGATGCAAGGAGGCTTCAGGGCGATTTAGACAAGTTGTGCGTATGGGCAAACACATGGCAGATGCAGTATAACGTGGATAAATGTGAAGTTACATGATTTGGTGTGAAAAACAGAAAGGCAGAGTATTACTTAAATGGTGATATATTGGGAAATGTGGATGTACAAAGGGATCTAGCTGTCCTTGTACACCAGTCTATGTAAGTAAACAGGCAGGTACAGCAAGCAATTAGGAAGGCAAATGGTATGTTGGATTCATTGCAAAAGGATTTGAGTTCAGAAGTAGGGATGTCTACTGCAGTTATACAGGGCTTTGGTGAGACCACACCTGGAGTATTGTGTGCAGTTTTGGTCTCCTTACCTAAGAAAGGATATACTTGTCATAGAGGGAGTGCAGCGAAGGTTCACTAGGCTGATACTGGGGATGGCAGGACTGTCGTATGAGGAGAGATTGGTTCGACTGGGCCGGTATTCACTAGAGTTTAGAAGAATGAGAGGGGATCTGATTGAAACATATAAAATTCTAACAGGACTAGACAGACTAGATGCAGGGAGGATGTTTCCCCTGTTTGGGGAGTCTAGAACCAGGGGCCACAGTCTCAGGATACAGGGCAGGCCATTTAGGACTGAGATGAGGAAAAATTTCTTCACTCAGAGGGTGGTCAACCTGTGGAATTCTCTACCACGGTAGGCTGTGGAGGCTGGGTCACAGTATATTCAAGAAATAAATTGATAAATTTTTGGATATTAGGTGCATCAAGGGTTATGGAGAGAAAGTGGGGATATGGCATTGAGATAGAGGATCAGCCATGATCATCTTGAATGGTGAAGCAGGCTCGAAGGGCCAAATGGCCTCCTCCTGCTCCTAGTTTCTATGTTTCCATGCTTTCTGCCTCCCTCCCTTTTTGAATAATGGAGATACATTTGCTATTTTCCAATCTAATGGCACCCTCCCTGAATCTAGGGAATTTTGGAAAATTAAAACCAATGATCCTGCTATCTCACTAGCCACTTCTTTTAAACCCTAGGATGTAGTCCATCAGGATCTGGGGATTTGTCAGCCCACAGCTCCGACAATTTGCTCAATACCACTTCCCTGGTGATTGTAATTTTCCTGAGTTCCTCCCTCCCTTCCATTTCCTGATTTATAGCTATATCTGCGATGTTACTTGTATCCTCTTTAGTGAAGCCCGATGCAAAATACCTGTTCAATTCATTTGCCATCTCATTATTTTCCATTATTAATTCCCTAGACGCACTTTCTATAGGACCAACCGTCACTTTATTAACTCTTTTCTTATTTAAGCATCTATAAAAAGTCTTATTATCCAACTATATTCCAGCTAGCTTCCTCTCATACTATAATTTTTCCCTCCTTATTAATCTTTTTGTCATTCTTTGCTTTTTTTTTATATTCTGTCCAGTCTTCTGACCTGCTACCCAGCTTTGCGCAATTATATGTTTTTACTTTAAGTTTGATACTATCTGCAACTTTTTTAGTTAATGACGGTTGGTGAGTCCTCCCCTTGGAATTATTCTTTCTCATTGGAATGTATTCTGTGTATTCTGAAATATTCCTTTAAGTGTGTGACTGCATCTCTATTGACATATCCCTTAACCTTATCTGCAAGTTCACTTTAGCTAGCTCTGCTTTCATACCCTCATAATTACCCTTATTTAAGTTCAAAATACTAGACTTGGACGCACTCGTTTCTCCCTCAAACTGAATATAAAATTCAATCATATTATGATTGCTGCCACCTGGTGGTGCCTTCACCATGAGGTTACCACTTAATCCTATCTCATTGCTCAATACCAGGTCTAGTGTAACCTGCTCTCTGGTTGGCTCCAGAACATGCTGTTCTAAGAAACTTTCCTGAATACATCCTATGAACTCCTCATCTAGGATACCTATGCCCACCTGATTTTTCCAGTCTATCTGTGGATTAAAATCCCCCATGATTATCGCCATACCTTTCTGACAAGCTCCCATTATCTTTTCTTTTATACTCTGTCCTACCATGTAGTTACAATTAGGGGACTTATGCACCACTCCCACAAGCGACTTCTTGCCTTTATCATTTCTCATCTCAACCCACACCGCTTCTACATCCTGGGTTTCCTGAATTTAGGTCATCCCTCTCCACTGCGCTCATACCATCATTAATTAGCAGAGCCACCCCTCCACCTTTCCCCAGCTTCCTGTCCTTCCTATGAATCACATACCCTTCAACATTCAGGGCCCAATCTGCGTCATCCTGCAACCATGTGTCCTGTATAATCCAAGTACGGATTTGTCTATGGTATGTTCCCAGTCGGGTATTCCTGGCGGTATATTCATGATAATATATTTCCAGTACGGCATTCCCATTATTATATTCCCAATAATATATTCCCAGTATGCTATTCCTTGTAGGATATTCCCAGCACAGAATTCCCAATAGTATATTCCTAGTGCAGTATTCCAGGCAGTATATTCTCAACAATATATTAAGTATTCTCTGTAGGGCGTTCCCCATACAGAACTGGCATTAGTATCTTCCCTGTATGATATCCCCAGTGTATTAGAGGGACAGGTTTTGATGGGCTGAATGACCTTCCCAACCTAGATTTCTACATCCTCATATTCTACCTGAATTCGAGACAGATGAAGCAGTGATTTGCTGCTGCTGTTTGCACTGTGGCAGTGAGATGCTGATTAAGATTCAGGGTGTTTGATGCGACATGCTGCAGGTTCCCCGCTCAGAGTGAAATTAATTCTGCTCTGGCTCCGTTTGTACATAATTGAGTGTTTTGTGTACCACAGTCCCATTTCATCGGAAGCTAATTTACTCTGAAAAAACAAAACACATCAGGTTTTGAATGGATATTCTGCTGTTGTATGACTTGCTCAGTCTGGGCTTTTGATTCCTCTCCCTGATTAGTAATAAAGGTTCAAACTGTCTTTCACTTTATCGTCCAATTTCTTCCACTATTCCTGAAGATTCGGATTCTCTCTGCCTACTGTCCACTGAGCACCAGCTGCCAGCTTGTTCCTCAGCCAAGACGCGTTACCTCTGTGTCTTGCGGGATGACGTTGGGCCAGGTCCTCTTCTTAACAGACATCCACTCATACACAGTTTCCAAAACCAGGCAGCGGAGAGAATGGAGACCAGTCAGGACCAAGATTAACTCAGGGTCAAAGCTGGGATCTTACTGCTCTGTGTGACGTCAGTAAGATGATATATAGCACAATGAGCTCAGGGTGGGGAGAGCTCATTCAGGGTTTTATAGAAATACGCAGAAGACTTAAGACAGAAACAGGCCATTCAGCCCAACCAGTCACTGCCAGTCTTTGCTGTCCACCTGAGCAAATAGTTCTAATCATGTTTACCCTTCCTAACTTTATATCCCTCCAGCCACATTCCACCATCCGCCGACCACCATCCACCATCCACCTTCCACCATCCGCCTTCCACCTTCCATCATCCACCATCCACCTTCCACCATTCACCTTCCACCATCCACCATCCAACTTCCACCTTCCAACTTCCACCATCCACCATCCACCATCCACCTTCCACCATCCGCCATCCACCTTCCACCATCCGCCTTCCACCTTCCACCATCCGCCTTCCACCATCCGCCTTCCACCATCCACCATCCACCTTCCACCATCCGCCTTCCACCATCCACCATCCACCTTCCACCTTCCACCATCCACCATCCACCTTCCACCTTCCACCTTCCACCATCCACCATCCACATTCCACCATCCACATTCCACCATCCACCTTCCACCATCCACATTCCACCAGCCACATTCCACCATCCACCATCCACCTTCCACCATCCACCATCCACATTCCACCATCCACCATCCACATTCCACCAGCCACATTCCACCATCCACCATCCACATTCCACCTTCCACCATCCACCATCCACATTCCACCTTCCACCATCCACCAGCCACATTCCACCATCCACATTCCACCATCTACATTCCACCATCCACCTTCCACCATCCACCATCCACCTTCCACCATCCGCCTTCCATCATCCACCATCCACCTTCCGCCTTCCACCATCCACCATCCGCTTTCCGCCATCCACCATCCACCTTCCACCATCCACCATCCGCCTTCCACCATCCGCCTTCCACCATCCGCCATCCACCATCCACCTTCCACCATCCACCTTCCACCATCCACCATCCACCTTCCACCATCCACCATCCGCCTTCCACCATCCACCATCCACCTTCCACCATCCACCTTCCACCATCCGCCTTCCACCATCCACCTTCCACCATTCCCCATCCGCCTTCCACCATCCACCTTCCACCATCCACCATCCGCCTTCCACCACCTGCCTTCCACCATCCGCCTTCCACCATCCGCCTTCCACCATCCGCCATCCACCATCCACCTTCCACCATCCGCCTTCCACCATCCACCATCCACCTTCCACCATCCGCCTTCCACCATCCACCTTCCACCATCCGCCATCCGCCATCCACCTTCCGCCATCCACCATCCACCTTCCACCATCCGCCTTCCACCTTCCACCATCCGCCTTCCACCATCCACCATCCACCTTCCACCATCCGCCTTCCACCATCCGCCATCCACCTTCCACCTTCCACCATCCACCTTCCACCATCCACCATCCACCATCCACCTTCCACCTTCCAACTTCCACCATCCGCCTTCCACCATCCGCCTTCCACCATCCACCTTCCACCATCCACCATCCAACTTCCACCTTCCAACTTCCACCATCCACCATCCACCATCCACCTTCCACCATCCGCCATCCACCTTCCACCATCCGCCTTCCACCTTCCACCATCCGCCTTCCACCATCCGCCTTCCACCATCCACCATCCACCTTCCACCATCCGCCTTCCACCATCCACCATCCACCTTCCACCTTCCACCATCCACCTTCCACCATCCACCTTCCACCTTCCACCTTCCACCATCCACATTCCACCATCCACATTCCACCATCCACCTTCCACCATCCACATTCCACCAGCCACATTCCACCATCCACCATCCACCTTCCACCATCCACCATCCACATTCCACCATCCACCATCCACCATCCACATTCCACCAGCCACATTCCACCATCCACCATCCACATTCCACCTTCCACCATCCACCATCCACATTCCACCTTCCACCATCCACCAGCCACATTCCACCATCCACATTCCACCATCCACATTCCACCATCTACATTCCACCATCCACCTTCCACCATCCACCATCCACCTTCCACCATCCGCCTTCCATCATCCACCATCCACCTTCCGCCTTCCACCATCCACCATCCGCTTTCCGCCATCCACCATCCACCTTCCACCATCCACCATCCGCCTTCCACCATCCGCCTTCCACCATCCGCCATCCACCATCCACCTTCCACCATCCACCTTCCACCATCCACCATCCACCTTCCACCATCCACCATCCGCCTTCCACCATCCACCATCCACCTTCCACCATCCACCTTCCACCATCCGCCTTCCACCATCCGCCTTCCACCATCCACCTTCCACCATTCCCCATCCGCCTTCCACCATCCACCTTCCACCATCCACCATCCGCCTTCCACCACCTGCCTTCCACCATCCGCCTTCCACCATCCGCCATCCACCATCCACCTTCCACCATCCGCCTTCCACCATCCACCATCCACCTTCCACCATCCGCCTTCCACCATCCACCTTCCACCATCCGCCATCCGCCATCCACCTTCCGCCATCCACCATCCACCTTCCACCATCCGCCTTCCACCTTCCACCATCCGCCTTCCACCATCCACCATCCACCTTCCACCATCCGCCTTCCACCATCCGCCTTCCACCATCCACCATCCACCTTCCACCTTCCACCATCCACCTTCCACCATCCACCATCCACCATCCACCTTCCACCTTCCAACTTCCACCATCCGCCTTCCACCATCCACCTTCCACCTTCCACCATCCACCATCCACATTCCACCATCCACCATCCACCTTCCACCATCCACATTCCACCTTCCACCTTCCACCATCCACCTTCCACCATCCACATTCCACCAGCCACATTCCACCATCTACATTCCACCATCCACCTTCCACCATCCGCCTTCCATCATCCACCGTCCGCCTTCTGCCTTCCACCATCCACCTTCCACCATCCACCATCCGCTTTCTGCCATCCACCATCCACCATCCGCCATCCGCCTTCCACCATCCGCCATCCACCATCCACCATCCGCCTTCCACCATCCGCCTTCCACCATCCGCCTTCCACCATCCGCCTTCCACCTTCCACCATTCACCATCCACCATCTACCATCCGCCATCCACCATCCGGCATCTTTCCAATCCTGAATGTTGACACAGTTTCTGCCTCAGTCACCAACTTTACAACCTCTTCACTCTCTGTACGAAGATGTTCCTCTTGTTTTCTGTTCCTGCAGGGAGGTGGTGGCATAGGGTTTTGTCACTGGACTAATATTCCATAGACCCAGGGTAATGCTCTGGGTACCCGGGTTCCAATCCCACCAGGGCAGATTTTGAAACTTAAATCCAATAAAAATCTTGAATTAAAAGTCTGATGATGACAATGAAACCATTGTTGATTGTTGTAAAAACTCATCTGGTTCATTGATGTCCTTTCGGAATGAAATCTGCCTTCTTTACCTGGTCTGGCCTACAAGTGACTCCAAACCCATGACAATGCAGCTGAATATTAAAATGCCCTCTGAATGAAGGCAATTAGCGATGGGCAAGAAACGCCGGCCTTGCCAGTGATGCCCACATCCTGTGAATTTTTAAAAACTCTCACGTTGAATCTTGTATCAATGGCCCCTTGTTCTAGACTCCCAACCAATGGAAACAGTCTGCTTTTATCTACCCTGTCCCAACCCATAGGAAGAGTGAAGACATTTGCAGCTCAGAGCAACAAGAAGCTGCCCTTGGATATGAAGCAATCACTCAGCCTATTCTCAGGGTTTTACAAGCCCATCAGGTGCAGTCCTGGTCACCATATTAGAAAAAGGGAGACAGAGGCACCGGAGAGAGTGCAGTGAAGATTTACGAGGGTAATCACAGAAATGTGTGGGTACATATCAGGAAAGGGTCGACAGGCTGGGTCTCTTCTCTCGCTATGGGGTGACCTGACAGAGGCCTTTAAAATGATTAAATGTTTCAGTACTGTATATCCTATGTAATTATCATCACGTGAAGTAAAAATGTCAATCCGCTCTTTCCCCCATGCCACAAACCTGGCCAAGCTGTGAAGCTCAGTGAGCTGGGGACAGTTGCAACATCTTCACCTCCTCATGGATGGGTGGACCTCCGGGTTTGTCTGATCTCAGGACAGAATCGGTCTGTGTCCGAGGGCACAGCCTCAGAGTAAAGGGAAGGCCTTTTAGAACAGAGATGAGGAGAAACTTCTTTAGCCAGAGAGTGGTGAATCTATGGAATTCATTGCCACAGAAGGCTGTGGAGGCCAGGTCATTGAGTGTGTTTAAGACTGAGATAGATAGGTTCTTGATTGGTAAGGGGATCAAAGGTTACGGGGAGAAGGCGGGAGAATGGGGTTGAGAAACTTATCAGCCATGATTGAATGGCGGAGCAGACTCGATGGGCCGAATGGCCTAATTTCTGCTCCTATGTCTTATGTACAGTTCCCCTGGGAAGGGTGATTCTGCTGTTCCTCACACAAGTTAGCAACTGTTTAAGATAACTAACAAAAGAACTAGGAGAGAGATGCGGAGAATATTTTTATGCGACGTGTGAGAGGGTAGATGCCGAGAGATTGTTTCCCCTGGCTGGGGAATTTCGAACACAGGGGCACAATCTCTGGATAAGGAGCCAATCATTTAGGATTGGGTTGAGGATAAACTTCTTCACTCAAAGGGTTATGAATCTTTGGAATTCTCTACCCCAGAGGGTGGTGGATGCTCCGTCGTTGAACACAGTTAAGGATAGACAGATTTTTTGGTCGCTCAGGGAATTCAAGGGATATGGAGAGTGAGCGGGAAAGTGGAGTTGAGACTGAAGATCAGCCATGATCGTACTGAATGGTGCAGCAGGCTCAAGGGGACATATTGCCTCTTCCTGCTCTCTCTTATCAGTTGTTGTTACCTGGAATGTGCTACCTGACCAGGCTCTGGAAGATGATTCAATAATAATGTTGAAAAGTATATTGGACAAATTCTTCAAAGGGAGAAATTGGCAAGGCTCTGGAGAAAGAGTAGGGAGTGGGGACTAATTGGACAGTTTTTTCAAAGAGCTGGCACAGACATGATGGGCAAATGGCTTCCCCTGTGCGGTACCATTCTAGGATTCTAACTTCATACGCAGATCCATTTCCTGGTGTTTATCCCAGGGAAGGTCAGCCACTGAAAAACCTTTGGTCAGTTCTTAATCACCAACAGAAATGTCAAAGCGCAACATTTATGTTAAACATGAAGCTCCTTTCCCAAGACATTGAACTGACTCCTGGTACTGGTTGAACGTGAGAGTGGGCTAGTGTGTGACAATACTTTACCCAGTTTATGCTGGGCACACACTCCCATGCAACCAACAATACATGGGAAGATCAAGGGAGCACTGCTTACAACTTTCTGCCCAATGACATCAAGTATGCTCCCTGTACCAGAGCTGACAGTGAGACACACACACCAGACAAAACCAGGCAGGAGTGAATTATTCCCCTTTACCCCCTGTGTATTGTACATACACACAGCCTGACCTCACATCCTGTCCAAACTTCTGACCCCAGTCGTTGACCCAATGCCCTGTGCAACCCTTGACCCCCAATTCCTTGTCTGAAGTTAAGATGGGAGGCAGGCACCAATAGCCCTTCAGGATTGGCCATTTCAGAATCACAACCCATATGACTTTTTTGGAGAAGGTCTCTGAAATTTAGGCAGGGTGACTAACCCCATCGGCCCCTCTGATAGAAAGGTCGCCAGTTATTATATTATTTACAAGTTATTATATGCTTTGCAGTTCCCAGTAGGCATGAGCCTGTTAGATCCACAACACAAAGCTGAGTTTGCTTTGATGGTCTTATATAGAAAAGGCCAAAATCAGATCTGAACAGAGAGTGAAGATTAAGGGATGTTGCAGAGCATCCTGGGATCTAAACAGAGTCACCAAAGTAGAGCTCCATTCCTGTGCAGCTTGCTTTTTTTCAGTAAATTTCAAGGCTACTTTGAAGAGGAATGCATGTGTTTGCAGAGTCCCGTCAGATCTGAGGATGTATTGAAAATGAAACATTAAAGCTTCAGCTCTGCTCATGTGAATGATGAAAGATAACCAGACTCACAGAACATTCCCCCTTGATAAAGGGTTCAAGGTTTATATTCAAGATTTAACAAAACTAATTTAATAAATAAAATTAATTACGATTTTATAAGCAAAGACAAACTCTAAATGGTAAGATAAAAGCAAAATACTACGGATGCAGGAAATCTGAAACAAAAACAGAAAATGCTGGAAAAACTCAGCAGGTCTAACAGCATCTGGGAGGGAAAAACAGAGTTAATGTTTTGAGTCCAAATGAAGAAGAGTCATACGGACTCGAAACGTTAACTCTGTTTTTTCTCCACAGATGCTGTTAGACCTGCTGAGTTTTTCCAGCATTTTCTGTTTTAACTCTTAATTATGGCCTACATCCTCACTGTGTTGCAATCAAGGCTCCCTTCACTTTGTCTCCTAATTATACTCGCTTACTCTCAGGCCTTCAGTCCTTCCCCTGGTCTCCCTGCACCATGGGCCCTCTGCCCTTCCCCTGGTCTCCCTGCACCATGGGCCCTTCCCCTGGTCTCCCTCCACCATGGGTCCTTCCCCTGGTCTCCCTCCACCATGGGTCCTTCCCCTGGTCTCCCTCCACCATGGGTCCTTCCCCTGGTCTCCCTCCACCATGGGTCCTTCCCCTGGTCTCCCTGCACTGTGGGCCCTCGGCCCTACCCCTGATCTCCCTGCACCGTGGGCCCTTGGCCCTACCCGTGATCTCCCTGCACCGTGGGCCCTTCCCCTGGTCTCCCTGCACCGTGGGCCCTTGGCCCTACCCCTGATCTCCCTGCACCGTGGGCCCTTCCCCTGGTCTCCCTGCACCGTGGGCCCTACCCCGATCTCCCTGCACCGTGGGCCCTTCCCCTGGTCTCCCTGCACCGTGGGCCCTTGGCCCTACCCCTGATCTCCCTGCACCGTGGGCCCTTCCCCTGGTCTCCCTGCACCGTGGGCCCTTGGCCCTACCCCTGATCTCCCTGCACTGTGGGCCCTTGGCCCTTCCCCTGGCGTCCCTGCATCATGGGCCCTTGGCCCTTCCCCTGACCTCCCTGCACCATAGGCCCTTCCCCTGGTCTCCCTACACTGTGGGATACTTGCCTTTATTAGCCAAGGCATAGAATGTAAGAGCAGGCAGGTTATGCTGGAACTGTATAAAACGCTGGTTAGGCCACAGCAAGAGTATTGTGTGCAGTTCTGGAATCCACATTATAGGAAGGATGTAATTGCACTGGAGAGAGTGCAGAGGAGATTTACCAGGATGTTGCTGGAGCTGGAGAGTTTTAGTTATGAGGAGAGATTAGATAGACTGGAGTTATTTTCCCTGGAGCAGAGGAGATTGAGGAGGTACATGATTGAGGTGTATAAAATTATGAGGGGCACAGATAGGGTAGGCAGGAAGGAACTTTTCCCCTTGGTGGAGAGATCAATAACCACGTGGCATAGATTTAAGGCAGGAGGTTTAGAGGGGATGTGAGGAAGAATTTTTTCACCCAGAGGGTGGTGGGAATCTGGAACTCACTGCCTGAAAGGGTGGTAGAGGCAGAAACCCTCATAACATTTAAGGAGTATTTGGATGTGCACTTGCGATGCCATGGCATACAAGGATATGGGCCTAGTGCTGGAAAATTGGATTAGAACAGTTAGGTATTTGTTTGACATGCACAGACTCGATGGGCTGAAGGGCCTTTTTCTGTGCTGTCGACCTCTATGACTCAATGACCCTTCCCCTGGTCTCCCTGCACCATGGCCCCTTCTCCTGGTCACCCTGTACTATAGGCCCTTCTCCTGGTCTCCCTGCACCATGGGCCCTCGGCCTTTCCGCTGGTCTCCCTGCAACTCGGCCCTTCCCATGGTATCCTTGCACCCTGGGCCCTTCCCCTGGTCTCCCTCCACCGTGGGCCCTTGGCCCTTCCCCTGGTCTCTCTGCACCATGGGCCCTCGACCCTTCCCCTAGTGTCACTGCACCGTGGGGTATTTATGTTCTGCTTGTTGTGATTTTTGGTGCACAGACTAGTGTCCAGTGGAGTTTCCTCAGACAACCCTTTCTAGTGCAATTGCGCTCTTGTTGTTGAAGAAAGACAATCAGAAGGGCAAAAGCCATTGACCCAAGGAGGAGAACAACCTGGGTAATAAAATATCTTATAAATTCAAAATGCAATGGAGACTTGCTGTGCTGCAGTGCAGGAGCCTTTGGGTGGTTGTGAGGCATTGGGTTGTTGTGAGGCATTAAGTTGTTGTGAGGTGTTGAGTTGTTGTGAAGCGTTGGGTTGTTGTGAGGTGTTAGGTTGTTGTGAGGTGTTAGGTTGTTGTGAGGTTTTGGGTTGTTGTGAGGCGTTGGGTTGTTGTGAGGTGTTAGGTCGTTGTGAGGTGTTGGGTTGTTGTGAAGCATTGGGTTCTTGTGAAGCGTTGGGTTGTTGTGAGGTGTTGGGTTGTTGTGAGGCATTGAGTTGTTGTGAGGTGTTGGGTTGTTGTGAAGCGTTGGGTTGCTGTGAGATGTTGGGTTGTTGTGAGGCTTTAGGTTGTCGTGAGGCATTAAGTTGTTGTGAGGCGTTGGGTTGTTGTGAGGCGTTGGGTTGTTGTGAGATGTTGGGTTGTTGTGAGGTGTTGGGTTGTTGTGAGGTGTTGGGTTGTTGTGAGGTGTTAGGTTGTTGTGAGGCGTTGGGTTGTTGTGAGGTGTTGGGTTGTTGTGAGGTGTTGGGTTGTTGTGAGGTGTTAAGTTGTTGTGAGGGGTTAGGTTGTTGTGAGGCGTTGGGTTGTTGTGAGGCGTTGGTTGTTGTGAAGCGTTGGGTTGCTGTGAGGCGGTGGGTTGCTGTGAAGCGTTGGGTTACTGTGAGGCGTTGGATTGCTGTGAGGTGTTGGGTTGTTGTGAGGTGTTGGGTTGTTGTGAGGTGTTAGCTTGTTATGAGGCGTTAGGTTGTTGTGAGGCATTAAGTTGTTGTGAGGCGTTGGGTTGTTGTGAGGCGTTGGGTTGTTGTGAGGTGTTAGCTTGTTGTGAGGCGTTAGGTTGTTGTGAGGCATTAAGTTGTTGTGAGGCGTTGGGTTGTTGTGAGGCGTTAGGTTGTTGTGAAGCATTAAGTTGTTGTGAGGCATTAGGTTGTTGTGAGGCGTTAGGTTGTTGTGAAGCATTAAGTTGTTGTGAGGCATTAGGTTGTTGTGAGGCGTTAGGTTCTTGTGAGGTGCTGGGTTGTTGTGAGGTGTTAGGTTGTTGTGAGGCGTTGGGTTGTTGTGAGGTGTTGGGTTGTTGTGAGGTGTTGGGTTGTTGTGAGGTGTTAAGTTGTTGTGAGGGGTTAGGTTGTTGTGAGGCGTTGGGTTGTTGTGAGGCATTAAGTTGTTGTGAGGCGTTGGGTTGTTGTGAGGCATTGGGTTGTTGTGAGGTGTTAGCTTGTTGTGAGGCGTTAGGTTGTTGTGAGGCATTAAGTTGTTGTGAGGCGTTGGGTTGTTGTGAGGCGTTGGGTTGTTGTGAGGTGTTAGGTTGTTGTGAGGCATTAGGTTGTTGTGAGGTGTTGGGTTGTTGTGAGGCGTTAGGTTGTTGTGAAGCATTAAGTTGTTGTGAGGCGTTGGGTTGTTGTGAGGTGTTGGGTTGTTGTGAGGTGTTGGGTTGTTGTGAGGTGTTAAGTTGTTGTGAGGGGTTAGGTTGTTGTGAGGTGTTGGGTTGTTGTGAGGCGTTGGGTTGTTGTGAGGTGTTGGGTTGTTGTGACAGGTTAGGTTGTTGTGAGGTGATGGGTTGTTGTGAGGCGTTGGGTTGTTGTGAGGCGTTGGTTGTTGTGAAGCGTTGGGTTGCTGTGAGGCGTTGGGTTGCTGTGAAGCGTTAGGTTACTGTGAGGCGTTGGATTGCTGTGAGGTGTTGGGTTGTTGTGAGGTGTTGGGTTGTTGTGAGGTGTTGGGTTGTTGTGAGGCGTTAGATTGTTGCGAGGTGTTGGGTTGTTGTGAGGTGTTGGGTTGTTGTGAGGTGTTAGCTTGTTGCAAGGTGAAGACAGCCCAATATTGGGGAGCTCATGTGTGACAATGGATGTTGCCACCCTCTGACTTTGCAATCATGGAATGGTCTCCAACCTGATCCATCACCATCCTTCTCCAAAATGATCGAAAAAAGAACCTAAAAGGAACAGGAGAATGTGTCTGCACCCAGAATTTCTACCCAGCAATGTCATTCCTGACAGAACTCCGAAACACGGAGAGAAACTGAATATTAAATTTGTGCAATGATGGAATGTAAAGCTCTGATAGATTCTCCCATTCAATTTTGTATTTTGCTAGCTCTCACATCGCCCTGCCATCAGAGATTCATTGAGCTGTTTCTAGTAAATTCTCTTCAAACAGAAATTTGTAACATTCTTTTAAATCTCTCAATAAATGTGACACCACATCCAAATTAATAACAATGTGCATTCCAACTCCTCTCTTTATATTTACCACTGATATCTACGTTTTCAGTGACTCAGATATCTATACATTACACAAGCATCTTGTTTCACTATTGCTCCAGTCAGCCAGAGAGAAGTAATGGGTTCTCTCGCCAGTGATCCCAACTCAAACTCAACAATCCTTTTGTTGACGGGGGTCAGTTGCCAGTTTCATTCCTGAGAACAGTTAAGGAACCCCATCCAGGTCACTGTTCCTAATGTATAATTCCCAGTGAGGGTAACAATAGGGCTGCTTTGTCCGGATGGTGTCGAGCTTCTTGAGTGTTGTTGGAGCTGCACTCACCCAGGCAAGTGGAGAGTATCCCATCACACTCCTGACTTGTGCCTTGTTGATGGTGGACAGGCTTTGGGGAGTCAGGACATGAGTTACTCGCTGCAGGATTCTCATCCTCTGACCTGCTCCTGTAGCCACAGTATTTATATGGCTGGTCCAGTTCAGTTTCTAGCCAATGGTAACCCCCAGGATGTTGATAGTAGGGGATTCAGCGATGGTAATACCATTGAACGTCAAGGGGCGGTGGTTAGATTCTCTCTTGTTGTAGATGGTCATTGCCTGGCACTTGTGTGGCACGAATGTTACTTGCCACTTGTCAGCCCAAGCCTGGATATTGTCCAGGTCTTGCTGCATTTGGACATGGACTGCTTCAGTATCTGAGGAGTCACGAATGGTGCTGAACATTGTGAAATCATCAGCGAACATCCCCACTTCTGACCTTATGATGGAAGGAAGGTCATTGATGAAGCAGCTGAAGATGGTGTGTGTCTATGCTGTGTTGTCTGCTTATGTTGCATGGTTACATGTGTGTTATGTGTTTTTTTGACTCATCCCTTGTTTAGCTCAGAGTGAGATTTGTTCTGGTTTTTTGGTTAGTGCGTTGCAGATGCTCAACACGGATTAGAGTTATTGAACTAAATGCCCTGTAACATTCTCAAGTTAATCTGTCTTCATTATTTCTATCAGACATCCCATTTCACGAGCAGATGCCCGATCTCTTGCTCCGTCCTTGTACCTCATGTGAAGATAACACACACAGAACATTAAACATGTTAGCAAAGCAAGCCTGGCTAATGACTGACGGGAAGGGGCAGAGGGTTCAGGCCTAGACATGGTACCATTGAGGGAACTAGCGATGGAAGCAGCTTGCCTTAGGAAGAGAATGAAAGATTAATGGGTTGTGTTTTGCTAGACCAAAGTCCTTTGGGTTCTGAAATATTAATGACAATTAATATGTAGAGAGGCAGGAGAGAGAGGGTAATTTTCAATGACAGGTGGCTCCAGCCCTGTCAACAGCAGTGACCAAAGACGCAATAAAAGTCCCAGGATATTCGACAAAATGGGGTTTGGTATAAAGAGCGATTAAAGAGCAGCTCATCTCCAGGGAGTTGCAGGAACACAGTAACAGCTGTGTTACTGAGATGCATGCATGCAGAGCTGGTTAAGATTCTGATTTCAGGAGCATGTGATGGCACCAACACCAACTGCTTCCTACTTTAACACTCAGTAAAGAAAAGACGGTGCTTGCATTTCCACAACACCTATCACACCCTTAGTACATGTAGTTTATAAGTCTGGCACCAGACTCCTGAAGCAACTGTTCTACGCTGAACTCAGTCACGGTGGGAGACTCCCAGGAGGACAGCAGAAATGTTTTGGGAATGTTCTCAAAGCTTTCCTGAAGAGGTCAAACATCCCCACTGATTTATGAGGGACCCTGACTTGTAACCGACCAAAATAGAGAAGGTTTATTCGGGAAGGCACCGAACACATCGAGAGACTTTGTCGTGAACGTGCAGAGGTGAAGTTGAGGCGTCAGAAAGAGCGCACAAACCTCCAACAACCCATCTACCCAACCCTTCAAACACCATCTACCCTGCATGTGACAGAATCTGTAGGTCGCACACTGGACTTATCAACCACTACAGAACCCATCGAACCAGTGTGGAACATACGAATTAGGGGCAAGAGTAGGCTACTCGGCCCCTCGAGCCTGCTCCACCATGCAGTAAGATCATGGCTGATCTGAATGTAACCTCAACATCACATTCCTACCTATCCCCGATAACCTTTCACCCCCTTGTTAATCAAGAATCTATCTTGCTCTGCCTTAAAAATATTCAAAGACTCTGCTTCCACTGCCTTTTCAGGAAGAGAGTTCCAAAGACTCTCAACACTCCGGGAGAAAAAAAATTCTCCTCATCTCTGTCCTAAATGAGCGACCCCTTATTTTTAAACAGTGACCCCTAGTTCTAGATTCTCCCACAAGAGGAAACATCCTCTCCAAATTTACCCTGCCAAGACCCCTCAGGATCTTAAAGGTTTCAATTAAGTCACCTGTTACTTTTCTAAATTCCAGTGGATACAAGCCTAACCTGTCCAACCTTTCCTCATTAGACAACCTGCCCATTCCTGGTATTGGTCTAGTAAACCTTCTCTGAACTGCTTCTAATGTACTTACATCTTTCTTTAAATAAGGAGACCAGTACTGTACACAATACACCAGATGTGGTCTCACCAATGCCCTGCACAACTGAAGCATAACCTCCATACTTTTATAATCAATTCCCCTCCCAATAAATGATAACACTCTATTAGCTTCCTAATTACCTGCTGTACCTGTACACTAACCTTTTGTGATTCATGCACTAGGACACCCAGATCCCTCTGAATCGCAGAGCTCTGTAATCTCTCACCATTTAGATAATAAGCTTCTTTTTTATTCTTCCTGCAATTTACTTTCCTACCTATCTTTGTGTCATCAGCAAATTTAGCGACCATCCCTTTGGTTCCTTCCTCCAAGTCACTTATATAAATTGTAAAAAATTGAGGTCCCAGCGCTGATCCCTGTGGCACACCACTCGTCACATCCTGCCAACCAGAAAAAGACCCATTTATGCCAACTGTCTGCTTCCTGTTAGATAGCCAATCTTCTATCTATGCCATTATGTTACCCCCTACACTATGAGCTTTTATTTTCTGCAATAACCTTTGATGTGGCACTTTATCAAATGCCTTCTGGAAATCTAAGTACATCCATCAGTTCCCCTTTATCCACAGCACATGTGACTCCTTCAAAGATGCAAGCTGTCCTTAATCCAGAGGGACGGCCTCAGAGGAAGAGTACACATAAATGCACTCTCTGACCCCTCCCTCTTTCCTGTTTCTCCCTTATACCTCGGTCTCTCTCCTTTGTCTCCGCACTTATGTTTTAACTGTGGGCTGACCAATAATTCCCTTGCCTTACACCTCCCAGCATTAAATCTCTCTTGACATCTTCCTGAACAGTCTGTGTCCTCCTGAACTTCTATTTTGCAGGGTTACGGAGAGAAGGCAGGGGAGCGGACTAACTGAGTTGCTCTTGCAGACAGCCGGCATAAACACGATGGGCTGAATGGCCTCCATCTATGTTGTATCCATTCTATGATTCAAAGTCACTTCACTGCGAGGCAGGCTCCCTCGTTCTGGGGAGTAAATGAGGAAGAGGCTGCCACATTGGAATTCTGCACAATGGGAGTGAATGGGAATAGACGTCTGCAATGGAATTCTAAAGATGTGAATTATTCAAGCCTTACTTTGGTCCTCACTCCAACACTAATGAGATTTTAACACTTGGGATATCACATTATTGGTGATATTTTCCTTCTGTTTCATAGTGTTAGTGATTGGAAAGGTTGCTAAATTTCATTTGAGTGAATTGTTGTGGTTCTGGTAATAAAATACAGGGACAATTCCAAACATTCCTGTAAATTGGGGTCTCCGGTGACATTATTCGTGGTGACCTGGGAATTATTGTGAGAAACGTAGTGGAACACATGGTTAGCCAGATGCCAATCAGGATAAGTGGTGACATATTTGAACATATTAGAGTATCAACAGACTGCAGTAAATTGACTGGCTCAAACTTTAGACCAATTAGGAGAAAGATTTATTGGTAACAGGGAACAGAGGAGATTTACCCAGGTCCTGTACAGTTTGCCCTGAGCAGAAACCACTTTGGGTCTAATTATCTCCTCTCCTGAGATACTACTGTGGATCTCAAAGGCAGATAGTCCAGGGTCTGGTTCCACACTCAGCAACAAACAGAATCATAGGCCAGAATCTTTGGGTCGGTGTGCAGGGGCAGGCCCCGCGCATCGGCACGCAAAATGACGCGTGGTGATGTCAGGCGTGCGTCCCGACATCACCGCACGTCATCAGGTCTTCAGTTCGACAGGCGCGCGCCGAAGCCGGCTATGTGCCCGCCGGGCTGTCAGGGGCCTAGTAAGGCCATTTAAATATCAATTTAAATAATTAACATAGCTGCCCATCCAACCTTAAGGTCGGCAGGAGGGGGCAGGCGAAGAGCCCAGGCGGCCTTCGCATTTATCATGAAGCCTCATCCACACGCGGGATGAGGTTTCATGAAGGTTTTTAAACTTCAATAAAAATTTTAAATAAAATTCATAGACATGTCCCAGCTCAGCCCATCATGTCTGCACAGGGTTTTATTTTTTCATACAAAGTATTCATTTAATACCTCAGCCACGCCCTCTGCCTCCATGTGTAAATCCCCCTTTTTGGTTCCTAATAGGCCCTACTTCTCCTTTTGCCACCCTTTTTACTGTTTATACGTCTATAAATTTCCTTTCACGTTAGCTGCCAGTCTCTTCTCATACTCTCTCTTTGCGTCTCTCATTTGAATTTTTCACGTCCCATCTGAAACTTGTATATTCAGCCTGGCTGTTGGTTGTATTATCTATCATGCTCCCTATTGATGTGGTGCCCTGAAGGGATGATTCCATGTTTTCCTGATGACTGGGTCTGATGTATTTGGGAAGGTAATGTATCACATCAGAGTTTCCAGAAGCTCAGAATGGCTTTCACCAGCTCCCATTCTCTTTTTCACTCAAGCTATTTTGGCTTTCCAAGGTTCAGACCACATTCTTGGCGAATCTTATGTCCCTGAGACTGTTTTCCTTGCCTAGATATCTAAGTAAATTCAGGTTGTGTGTACAGGGATACAGCATACTTCACTTTATGTGAGCGACTGTGGTCATCCGTTAGCAGAGAGCAGAATATCACTACCTGAGGCCTGGAGTCAGGCTTTATCTACCATGCAAATTTATTATCAAGTAAACAAGCAGCCCACAAAGTATTCATACAGCAAACTTGCTCCCGCAATGCTCTGCTTTTAAAATTCACAACCTCGTGTTCAAATCCGTCCATGACCTTGTCCCACCCTACCTCTGTAAGCTCAGACAGCCCTACTGACAACTCTGCCCTCCCCCAATTCTGGCTCTTGAGTATCCCTGACTTTAATCACTCCACCACTGGTGGCTGTGTCTTCAATTGCCAGGGCCTTAAGCTCCGGAATTCCTTCCCTCAGCCGCTCCACCTCTCAATCTCTCTCTCCTCCTTTAAGACACTCTTTAAAACCTACCTCTTTGACTAAGCTTTTGGTCGCCTGTCCTAATATCTGTTTATGTGGCTCGGGACCAAAGTTTGTTTGATAATCGCTCCTATGAGGCACCTTGGGACATTTCACGACATTAAAAGGATTGTATAAATACAGTAATTGTTATTATTGGTCAGCTCTTCAACTAGGATAAAATCATAAATATTTCATGATAGAAGCAATATTTTTATATTTTCTTTATTTCACCATTTCACAAAGCTAATTGATTATTTCTCCTTCAAATCTACAGATAGACTCTCTGATTTGGAAGGGTTGATCGGTATGATTTTTAAAAAAAAGTGACTGAAAACCAGAATGACAGTTCAATGTCTTTCAGAAAGATGATAACCTGCATGCATTTTGATACAGATCCCGCAGGATGTTTGTAATTGAAATGAGTGCCCTGGTCACTTTCTCAGCTACTGGACAAACCAACCCTAAAACCCATCACGATTCTCTCGTGTTGCATCGTGACTTGTGTGAGCGAAGCTGGTTTTTAACCTCCGACTCAGACTTCAGGCTCCTCTCTCCTAAAGAGCTTGAACCCTGTGATAATTGGAGTGCTTGAAACTGACACTTTGAGCGTGAAATAGATGATGCTTCACTGGCCCAGTATCAAGATCTCCCATTTAAATGAGCTTTAAATTTACAATGAAAAAATGTATTTCAGCGAGGAGGGAAAGGCAAAACTCATTTCCCACATTTTCCATGAGCACTTATCTGAAGTGTACAGTACAGAGAGGCAGACAAAGAACACACTGTAAGACGGAGATAACTTTGCAATAAAAATTGTTGCATTACATTTTCAGATGGAAAAACATTTTCTGGTAATCAGGTCTGAAAGCAGCATGACTCGCCATTGAGGTGCGATTGGGGCCAATCCTGCTACCACACTGCTTACCATTCTGATGTGTTCACCTTTGATCTGTTTTGTGTAATGGGATGTTCACTTATATAAAATGGTGCAACTTAGAGGGTAATTTAGACACTCAACACCTTTTGTTCCCATACTGCTTATCTGAAACAGAATTTTTTTTTGTGGGGGGAGGCCGGGGGGTGTCGGGGAATGGTCCTCAGTTTAACAAGTGGCCGTAGAACCAATGCTGAGTCTTGTTCAACGTCCAGCTCATTCACTGAAACCAGGTTAGGTGACGCACTGGACCATTAAAATACAGCGGCAATGGACAGGAAGGGATGGGAAGAGGGAACTCCAACAACATTGTATACAGTGAGAACAAATACATTCATACAGCATGTACCTTTAATAGACAAGAACCCAAGATCCTTCAAGGAGCAGAAGCAGGGGAGATAACCAACAGTATGGTCAAAAAAATAAGACTGTCAAGAGATTTTTAAAATGTAAAAGGTAGCAAAGGGAAGGGCTTAGGAAGAGGGTTCCAGAGAGCAGCACTGACATCCCTCTGGTGTAAGTGGGATTGACTGCGAAAAGGTCAGGTCCATTGGAATTCGATAGAATGTGAGAAAATAGATGGCATTTGGCCCATGAATCCTTTGTGCAAGGGCACTGAATATAACAGGCTGTGTGGGCCTTTAGTCTGTTACTAAAATTTATTTTCACATGGAACATACAGTGCCGAAAGAGGCCATTCGGCACAAGTCGTTTATGCTGGTGTTTCTCCTTCACATGAGTCTCCTCCTTATCCATCTCTCTCTTTTCAGAGTTCTTGGATTTGTGAGGAGGAACCTTTGGCATTGCAACAAAAATATCAGAGTTAAAGCTTATCAGACATTTGTTCGTCCAATCCTGGCGTATGCAAGTTATGTGTGGGATCCTTAAATGGTGAGAGATATAAATAAGATTGAAGTGATCCAGAGATGTGCTGCATGATTCTGTATGAATCAGTATGGGAAATACACCAGGGTCACATCCTGGATCAAAGATTTGGGATGGGAATCACTACAGAAAAGGAGGGAGTTAAACCGATGGACCATGTTCTATAAAATATGGAATCGATTGGTGAGAATTGACAGAATCATGTACCTGGTGCCCTCGGCAATGACAAAACACAAGGTAGCCATCCACACAAAATACAAAGACCATTTGTTTCCAAGACAGTGCATCAACAATCTTTCTTCCCAAGGGCAATCCCACAGTGGAACAAGCTGTCAAAGGAAATAGTCCGGCCCCATCACTGGAAATCTCCAAGACCCATCATTAGATTATTTCTGTTTAGAAATTTTCATTACCAGGACTACCATCTCAGCAGGTTTAGTTAACGCTACCCACAGAAATGTTGGCGGAATACAGATATTAGTTTGTGATGCTGACACAACTAAAGCAGAAACAGAAACCTCTCAGCCTTTCAGCCCGTCTTTTTATTCCCTTCTCTCTCATGTACTCATCTAGTTTCCTTTTGAAAGCATCTCAGCTTTATTGCTTCAACCACTTTCATTGGGAACTAGTTCCCGCCACTCCTGAGTAAAGAAATAAAAAGAAAGAACAATTTGCATTTATATTGCGACTTTCATGACTACCAGATGTCTCAAAGTGCTTTACAGCCAATGAAGCCAGGGGAATCAACCCTGGTTCAATGAAGAGTGCAGGAAGGCATGCCAGGAGCAGCACCGGGCATACCTAAAAATAAGGTGCCAACCTGGTGAAGCTATAACACAGGACTACTTGCGTGCCAAACAGCATAAGCAGCAAGTGATGGACTGAGCTAAGCGATCCCACAACCAACGGATCAGATCTAAGCTCCGCAGTCCTGCCACATCCAGTCCTGAATGGTGGTGGACAATTAAACAACTCACTGGAGGAGGAGGCTCCACAAATATCCCCATCCTCAATGATGGGGGAGCCCAGCACATCAGTGCAAAAGATAAGGCTGAAGCATTTGCTACAATTTTCAGCCAGAAGTGCCAAGTGGATGATCCATCTCGGCCTCCCCCGGAGGTTCCCAGCATCACAGATGCCAGTCTTCAGCCAATTCGATTCACTCCATGTGATATCAAGAAACAGCTGAAGGCATTGGATAGTGCAAAGGCTATGGGCCCTGACAATAATCCAACAGTAGTACCGAAGACTTGTGCTCCAGAACTTGCCGCACCCCTAGCCAAGCTGTTCCAGTACAGCTACAACACTGGCAGCTACCCGGCTATGTGGAAAATTGCCCAGGTATGTCCCGTACACAAAAAGCAGGACAAATCCAACCCGGCCAATGACCGCCACATCAGTCTACTCTCAACTATCAGTAAAGTAATGGAATGGTTCATCAACAGTGCTATCAAGCGGCACTTGCTTAGGAATAACCTGCTCACTGACGCCCAGTTTGGGTTCCGCCAGGGCCACTCAGCTCCTGACCTCATTACAGCCTTAGTTCAAACATGGACAAAAGAGCTGAACTCCCGAGGTGAGGTGAGAGTGACTGCCCTTGACATCAAGGCCACATTTGACCGAGTGTGGCATCAAGGAGCCCTAGCAAAACTGGAATCCATGGGAATCAGGGGGAAAACTCTTCGCTGGTTGGAGTCATACCTAGCACAAAGGAAGATAGTTGTGGTTGTTGGTAGTCAGTCATTTCAGCTCCAGGACATCACTGCAGGAATTACTCAGGGTACTGACCTCAGCTCAACCATATTCAGCTGCTTCATCATTGACCTTCCTTCCATCATAAGGTCAGAAGGAAGATGTTCGCTGATGATTGCACAATGTTCAGCAAAATTCGCAACTCCTCAGATACTGAAGCAGTCCATGTCCAAATGCAGCAAGACCTGGATAATATCCAGGCTTGGGCTGATAACTGGCAAGTAACATTCACACCACACAAGTGTCAGGCAATGACTATCTCCAACAAGAGAGAATCTAACCATCGCCCCTTGATGTTCAATGGCATTACCATCACTGAATCCCCCACTATCAACATCCTGGGGGTTTACATTGACCAGAAACTGAACTGGACTAACCATATAAATACTGTGGCTACAAGAGCAGGTCAGAGGCTAGGAATCCTATGATGAGTAACTCACCTTCCTGATTCCCCAAAGCCTGTCCACCATCTACAAGGCACAAGTCGGGGTGTGATGGAATACATCCCACTTGCCTGGATGAGTGCAGCTCCCACAATACTCAAGAAGCTTGACACTGTCCAGGACAAAGCGCCCGCTTGATTGGCACCACATCCACAAACATTCACTCCCTCCATCACTGACTCACAGTAGCAGCAATATGTACCATCTACAAGATGCACTGCAGGAATTTACCAAGACTCCTTCGATAGCACCTTCCAAACCCACAACCACTACCATCTAGAAGGACAAGGGCAGCAGATACATGGAAACACCATCACCTGGAATTTCCCATCCAAGTCACTCACCGTCCTGACTTGGAAATATATCATCGTTCCTTCACTGTCGCTGGGTCAAAATCCTGGAACTCCCTCCCTAACAGCACTGTGGGTGCACCTACACCACATGGACTGCAGCGGTTCAAGAAGGCAGCTCACCACCACCTTCTCAAGGGCAACTAAGGATGGGCAATAAATGCTGGCCCAGCCAGCGAAGCCCACATCCTGTGAATGAATAAAAAAATGTACTTCTTGCAGTGTAGTCACTGTTGTAGGAAACATAGCAGCCAATTTGTACACAGCAAGATCCAACAAACAGCGATGTGATAATGGTCGGATTATCTTTTTTGTGATGTTTGTTGAGGGGTAAATATTGGCCAGGACACTGGGGAGAACTCCCATGCTGTTCTTCGAAATAGTACTGTGGAATCTTTTACTTCCACGCAAATCGGGAGATGGGGCTTTGGTTTAATGTTTCCTCCAAAAGATGGCACCTCCAGCAGTTTCAGGAGAGAGTTTCAGAAGGCCAGAGGCAGAGAGACTAATTGCTTTTCTCCATCTCCTACCTGGGCAGTTTTTCGTTTCTGGCTTTAATATGGCTACTTAATCTTCCACTAATTCCACTTCAGAAAGCCACACAAACACCAAATGACTTGTGAAAATTGAAATGTCAGGAGACACAGGCTGCCCCAAATGACGTATGAATAATGTGAATGTGCAGAATCCAGATTAAAACATTTGAAAGTAGTAGCCACAGAATTATACACAATATTCTAACTGTGGCCTCACCAGAGACTTTCCAAAGGTTACAATGCCCGGTGATGGCTCTTAATCTAACGCAGTTCAGATGTTTCGCACTCCTTGAGAAAGTTCAGTGATAACAGCTTGACGATTTAATCAACTGACCAGTAATCACCCTCGGCACTCTCCAACCACTGCAAAGAAAAGAGGCTCTGATATACCTGCAGCACTTCCCATGGAGACAGTGACAGAACTGTTGCTTTGTGTTATTTCTGTGTCTCGATGCGTTGCAGCATTCAGTTTGACATTAAAATGTCAAACGAGACCCTTTTGTGTATTGTGATATCTACAAATCCATCTTGGTACTGAAGGATTCTAAACTTCCCTTGTTTTCACACGTGGCCATGATTGAGTGATGGTTTGGAAAGCTTCTTACCATCCCCACCCCGCTTGTCCAATAGATAGAAAAGCTTGGAGTTAATATTGAGCAGAATAGACCTGAGCACTATGTTGGGTGCAAGTTCACCTTAGAGCAGAGGGGTTAAGAGGAGCTTTGATAGAGGTGTTCAAAGTCCTGGAAGGGTTTTGATTAAGTAAACAAGGAGAAACTGTTTCCAGTGACAGGGGGGTCAGTGACCAGAAGAAACAAATTTAAGGTGATTGACAAAAGAACCAAACAGAAGATGAGAAAACGTTTTTTTTACACAGTGAGTTGTTGTGATCTGGAATGCACGATCTGAAAGGGCAGTGGACGCAGATTCAATAATAACTTTCAAAAAGGGAATTGGATAAATATTTGAAGAGGAAAGGTTTGCAGGGCTACGAGGAAAGAGCAGACAATGGGACTAATTGGATAGTTTTTTTCAAAGAGTCGGCACAGGCACAAAGGGCTGAATGACCTCCTTCTGTGCGGTTCCATTCTATGATTCAATGGTTACACAGAGCAGGATCCATTGGGTGAGAGCAAAAAAGAGAGAAAGCAATTGATGAATGATGCATTTCCCCCATTAGTTAACTGCCCTGTCCCCAGCCTCTCCTCTCTTCTTCAGAGACCTACACGAACAGGGAGAGAGTTGAAAAACTGCACATTCTGGGCTGTTTCACTCTTCATTTAGTTTTGTTTTAAATTGAGGAGAAGTCAAAATCTTCAGCGGAGGATATTTTATATACATGGCCCTTTGTTGTGTCCCAGAACTGCACATGTACACACAATGGGAGCACCGTGTACATAAATAAAGATGCAAGACTCTGTAACCAAACCACCTGTGAACAGTCTTCACAAGCCAATCTCTTTGTTGCTTAAGTCCCAACACGGGGAGAGGTAAAATGCCAATTTACAGATGCATAACTGTGGAAATTACTAATTGAGCTTGTTGCTGTTGCAATAATAAGGGCTTGCATTTCTATAGTGCCTTTCACAACCTCAGGATGTCTCAAAGTGTTTCACAACCAATGAAATAGTTTTGAAATGCCATCACTGTTGTAATTTACTCTCTCTCCTCTTTTTCTCTGACTCCAATATTTTCTCTCTCTCTCTCTCTCTCCCCCACTAACTATCTCTCTCTCTGTCTGTCTGGCTTTCTCAGGTTTGGATAATAATATTTCTTTATGTTTAGAGATGGAAAGCAGCCAGGGGTTATTAGTCCTGAACATCTCGAAGCAGAAATCAGCTATGATGAAGGATCAGGCTTGCTTGTGAATCAGTTGAATATTTCTTGTGATGTTCACCATCTCGTCTCACATGGATACCTGCATGGGCAGGACAAAGGGGCTCATCTTGAGTTAGGGCCTTTTATTTTATTCTTTGATAGGGTGTGGGCATCGCTGGCTAGGCCAGCAATCCCGAATTGCCCTTCAGAAGGTGATGGTGAGCTGCCTTCTTAAACTGCTGCAGTCCATGTAGTAAAGGTACCTCCACAGTGCTGTTAGGGAGGGAGTTCCAGGATTTTGACCCAGCGACAGTGAAGGAATGGTAATATATTTTCAAGTCAGGATGGTGAGTGACTTGGAGGGGAACTTCCAGGTGGTGATGTTCCCATGTGTCTGTTGTCCTTGTCCTTCTAGGTGATAGTGATTGTGAATTTGGAAGGTGCTGTCGAAGGAGCCTTGGCAAGTTGCTGCAGTGGATCTTGTAGATGGTACACACGGCTGCCACTGTGCGTTGGTAGTGGAGGGGGTGAATGTTTGTAAATGGGGTGCCAATCTAGTGGGCTGCTTTGTTCAGGATGGTGTCGAGCTTCTTGAGTGTTGTTGGAGCTGCACTCTTCCAGGCAAGTGAAGAGTAGTCCATCACACTCCTGACTTGTGCCTTGTAGATGGTGGGCAGGCTTTGGGGAGAAAGGAGGTGAGTTACTTGTTACAGGATTCCCAGCCTCTGACCTGCTCTTGTAGCCACAGTATTTATATGGCTAGTCCAGTTCCGTTTCTGGTCAATAGTAACCCCACGATGTAGATAGTGAGGGATTCAGTGATGGTAATGCCATTAAATGTCAAGGAGAGATGGTTAGATTCTCCCTTGTTGGAGATGGTCATTGCCTGTCACTTGTGTGGCATGAATGTTACTTGCCACTTATCAGCCCAAGCTTGGATGTTGTCCAGGTCTTGCTGCATATGGACACAGATTGCTTCAGTATCTGAGGAGTCACAAATGGTGCTGAACATTGTGCAATCATCAGCAAACCTCCCCACTTCTGACCTTATGATGGAAGGAGGGTCATTGATGAAGCAGCTGAAGATGGTTGGGCCTAGGACACTACCCTGAGGAATTCCTGCAGTGAGGTCCTGGGACGAAGATGATTGACCTCCAGCAACCACAATCATCTTTCTTTGTGCTAGGTATGACTCCAACCAGCAGACAGTTTTCCCCCTGATTCCCATTGACTCCAGTTTTGCCAGGGCTCCTTGATGCCACACTCGGTCAAATACTGCCTTGATGTCAAGGGCAGTCACTCTCAGCTCACCTCTGGAGTTCAGCTTTTTTGTCCGCGTTTGAACCAAGGCTGTAATGAGGTCAGGATCGAGCTAAGTGGCCCTGGCGGAACCCAAACTGTGCAACAGTGAGCAGTTTATTGCTAAGCAAGTGCCGCTTGATAGCATTGTTGATGACCCCTTCCCATTACTTTACTGATGGTGAAGAGGTTGGATTGGCTGGTTTGAATTTGTCCTGCTTTTTGTGTACAGGACAAACGTGGGCAATTTTCCACTTTGTTGGGTAGATGTCAATGTTGTGGCTGTACTGGAAAGGTTTGATTTGTATTCCCTGGAATTTAGAAGATTGAGGGATGATCTCATTGAGGTGTTTAAAATGTTAAAATGGTTTGATAGGGTAGGTCAGAGAAACGAGTGCCTATGGTGGGCTGGGGGGGTTGGGGGGTCAGAGTCCAGAACAAGGGGACATAACCTTAAAATGAGAGCCAGGCAGTTCAGGGGTGATGTCAGGAAGCACTTCTTCACACAAAGGCTAGTGGAAATCTGGAACTCCCACCCAATAAAGCTGTGAATGCTGGGGATCAATTATGAGTTTTCAAAATTGTGGTTGAAAAATCTTTGTGAGTTAAGGGTATCAATTAAGGTATATGGAATAAAGGTGGATTAATGGAGTTGAGGTTCAGTGCAGCCACAATCTAATAGATTGGCAGAACAGGTTCAAGGGGCTGAATGGCCTCCTCCTTCTCCTATGTCCAGATGGTGTCTGTCTGAAGGAGTGTTCCTTCTTTTCAAATCCCTGAGTCTGTGTATCAAATTATGTGAAAATTGTGACTGTCTTCCAAAACTGACAAATATACATCAAGAAATTGGCAGATCAGAAAATGAGCGATGCAACAGATTTAATTAGTTTCACTTTGATTAAGGAGCAGGCAAGGAATTAATAATTAATTTATTGTTAGAAACAGAATTCAAATCTAACAGAATCTCTTCGAATCTTAGAGCAGCCATGATCTCATGGCTTAAGGAGCTGAATGACCCCCTCCTGTTCCTATAATTGTAACTTGGTGCCAATGCTTACAGACAATGCTCCAGACATCACTATCACCAACCCTGTTCTGTCCTGTCCCAGAGGAGGTGGCACAGTGCTATACAACTGGGAGGGAGCTGCCCTGGGAGTCCTCAACATCGACTCCGAACCCCATGAAGTCTCATGGTATCAGGTCAAACATGATTGCCACCTACCACCCTCCCACCAACCCCACCTCCATGCTGAACACCAATTGGAAGAAACACTGAGGGTGGCAAGGGTACAGAATGTCCCCTGGGTGGGGGACTTCAGTGTCCATCACCAAGAGCGGCTCCGTAACATGGCCACTGACCGAGCTGGGCAAGTCCTAAAGGACATAGCTACTAGACTGGGTCTGCGGCAGGTGGTGAGGAAACCAACAAGCAGGAAAAACCTACTTGACCTCATCCTCACCATCTCGGTCCAAGTACATCACTGCAGGAGTTCCTCAGGGTAGCGTCCTAGGCCCAACCATCTTCAGCTGCTTCATCAATGACCTTCCTTCCATCATAAGGTCATGAGTAGGAATGTTTGCTGATAATTGCCCAATGTTCAGCACCATTCACGACTCCTCAGATACTGAAGCAGTCCATGTCCAAATGCAGCAAGACCTGGACAACATTCAGGTTTGGGCTGACAAGTGACAAGTAACAATGGCACCACACAACTGCCAGACAATGATCATCTCCAACAAGCTTGATGCTGAAATAGGGCTCATCAAAGATTACCCTGATCAGATCATTTTGCGCTGTATATCATGCGATCTCCTGGATGGGTCTAAGGCCGTCACTTTCAATCCTAAAAAGTGCCCAATCTACCTCAGATTACCCTGGAAGGGTAAGGTATCTCAAAAATTCGAGCAACAGGTGAAGCTAGCTGTTTCACGCTGCTACTATGCAGTAGCAACACGAGTGGTATTCACCACTAACAGGATGCTGCCGTCAAGCCAAAAAGACACTCTGCCTATCACACAAATGAGGAATGTGATATATGAATTTCAGTGCCAGTGTGATAGTAGGTATGTAGGCCGTATGTCCCAAAGACAGGTGGATTGTATCAAACAGCACGTCCCAGTTGCTGTTCACAACAGGCAAGGTACAGCCCGTACCCAACCAGCCTGTGCTTGCAAAACTCAAAACACAGTGTCCAACGTTAGACGTGAATCTACGATTGGGCTACATTTGCTAAATAATCCTCAGTGTGCTAAGAATCACGCTGACAACCAATTTAAGATTGTCAGTCAGACTCGCAGTGTGACACATTTGCATGTACTGGAAACGACATATATTAATACACAGGGCCCTGTTCTATGCAGACAGAAAGAACATGTACACACATTGCACCTGTTTCAGCTAAACAAAATAAGTGACAGTCATTCGCTGGTTCATTCCTCAAGGCAATGCCTTGACCAATAGGAGTAAAGCTGCCTGGTTTGATTTTCAAACAATACTTGGCATTTAACTGTCAGTCACCATCAATCAGTGCATTTTCCATGGCAACGCCTCTACCGATCAGAGTCCACTTGCCAATTAAATCAGCACTCTCTTCTCATACAGAATAAATTGTTGTTTCCCTTTACATTTGGTATTCTTGCGAATTGTCCTGTTGAATGCAAGACGAAACGTTTTGACAACAAGATCTATTTTTTTCAGCAGTACTCAAGTTCTTCAACAATAGAGAATCTAACCATTGCCCGTTGACATTCAATGGCATTACCATTGCTGAATCCCCTTCTATCAACATCCTGGGGTTTACCATTGATCAGAAACTGAACTGGACTAGCCATATAAATACTGTGGCTACAAGAGCAGGTCAGAGGCTGGGAATCCTGTGGCAAGTAACTCACTTCCTGACTCCCCAAAGCCAGTCCACAATCTACAAGGCACAAGTCAGGAGTGTGATGGAATACTCCCCACTTGTCTGGATGAGTGCAGCTCCAATGACGCTCAAGAAGCTTGACACCATCATGAACAAAGCAGCCCGCTTGATTGGCACCCCATCCACCACCTTCAGCATTCACTCCCCCCACCACCGATGCACAGTAGCAGCAGTGTGTACCATCTACAAGAAGCACTGCAAGAATTCACCAAGGCCCCTCAGACAGCACCTTCCAAAACCACGATCACTACCATCTAGAAGGACAAGGGGAGCAGACACATGGGAACACTGCCATCTGGAATTTCCCCTCCAAACTGCTCACCATCCTGACTTGGAAATATATCGGCCGTTCCTTCACTGTCACTGGGTCAAAATCCTGGAACTCACTCCCTAACAGCACTGTGGGTGTACCTACACCACATAGACTGTAGCAGTAGAAAAAGGCAGCTCACCACTACCTTCTCAAGGGCAATTAGGGATGGGCAATAAATGCTGGCCTAGCCAGTAACACTCACATCACATGAACAAATACATTTTTTAAAATGTATGCAATCAGCCCTCAGATTGTAAGCCCCAATGCCATTCTGAAGGAAAGCACAGGATGACTGGGGAGGAGTATACGGAATTAAGGTAGTGGTGTGCTAGAGGAAGGTCCCTGAGGTTATAACTGAGGTCGGGGGTGTGATAGCGACAGAATACAGAGACCGATACAAGCAGTGAGGGCCACCCAGATACAGTGTTAGCAAACTCAGGCAACAGCTCATGGTTTCAAGCCCAACTCTAGGACAGTGTAGAGGGAGCTTTACTCTGTATCTAACCCCGTGCTATACCTGCCCTGGGAGTGTTTTATGGGGACAGTGTAGATGGAGCTTTACTCTGTATCTAACTCCGTGCTGTACCTGTCCTGGGAGTGTTCGATGGGGACAGTGTAGAGGGAGCTTTACTCTGTATCTAACCCCATGCTGTACCTGTCCTGGGAGTGTCTGATGTAGACAGTGTAGAGGAATCTTTATTCTGTATCTAACCCCATGCTGTAACCTGTCCTGGGAGTGTCTGATGTAGACAGTGTAGAGGGAGCTTTTATTTAATGAAACGTTTTAAATTTTAATGCTTATCAAAGTTCAAGGAGGTCAGTGCAGGAGAATGGAGCAGTTAACAGTTCAGTCATCCCATGATATTATCAGACACTCTCAGGACAGGTACAGCACAGGGTTAGATACAGAGTAAAGCTCCCTCTACACTGTCCCCATCAAACTCTCCCAGGGCAGGTACAGCACGGGGTTAGATACAGAGTAAAGCTCCCTCTACACTGTCCCCATCAAACACTCTCAGGACAGGTACAGCACGGGGTTAGATACAGAGTAAAGTTTCCTCTACACTATCCCCATCAAACACTCCCTGTGCTGTACCCATCCTGGGAGTGTTTGATGGGGACGGTGTAGAGGAAGCTTTACTCTGTATCTAACCCCGGGCTGTACCTGTCCTGGGAGAGTTTGATGGGGACAGTGTAGAGGGAGCTTTACTCTGTATCTAACCCCGTGCTGTACCCATCCTGGGAGAGTTTGATGGGAACAGTGTAGAGGAAGCTTTACTCTGTATCTAACCCTGTACTGTACCTGTCCTGAGAGTGTTTGATGGGGACAGTGTAGAGGGAGCTTTACTCTGTATCTAACCCTGTACTGTACCTGTCCTGAGAGTGTTTGATGGGGACAGTGTAGAGGGAGCTTTACTCTGTATCTAACCCTGTGCTGTACCTGTCCTGGGAGTGTCTGATGTAGACAGTGTAGAGGGAGCTTTACTCTGTATCTAACCCCGTGCTGTACCTGTCCTGGGAGTGTCTGATGTAGACAGTGTAGAGGAATCTTTATTCTGTATCTAACCCCATGCTGTAACCTGTCCTGCGAGTGTCTGATGTAGACAGTGTAGAGAGAGCTTTTATTTAATGAAACGTTTTAAATTTTAATGCTTATCAAAGTTCAAGGAGGTCAGTGCAGGAGAATGGAGCAGTTAACAGTTCAGTCATCCCATGATATTATCAGACGCTCTCAGGACACGTACAGCACAGGGTTAGATACAGAGTAAAGCTCCCTCTACACTGTCCCCATCAAACTCTCCCAGGGCAGGTACAGCACGGGGTTAGATACAGAGTAAAGCTCCCTCTACACTGTCCCCATCAAACACTCTCAGGACAGGTACAGCACAGGGTTAGATACAGAGTAAAGCTCCCTCTACACTGTCCCCATCAAACTCTCCCAGGGCAGGTACAGCACGGGGTTAGATACAGAGTAAAGTTTCCTCTACACTATCCCCATCAAACACTCCCTGTGCTGTACCCATCCTGGGAGTGTTTGATGGGGACGGTGTAGAGGAAGCTTTACTCTGTATCTAACCCTGGGCTGTACCTGTCCTGGGAGAGTTTGATGGGGACAGTGTAGAGGGAGCTTTACTCTGTATCTAACCCTGTGCTGTACCTGTCCTGAGAGTGTTTGATGGGGACAGTGTAGAGGGAGCTTTACTCTGTATCTAACCCTGCACTGTACCTGTCCTGAGAGTGTTTGATGGGGACAGTGTAGAGGGAGCTTTACTCTGTATCTAACCCCGTGCTGTACCTGTCCTGGGAGTGTCTGATAATATCATGGGATGACTGAACTGTTAAGTCCTCCATTCTCCTGCACTGACCTCCTTGAACTTTGATAAGCATTAAAATTTAAAACCTTTCATTAAATAAAAGGAAAATTGTACAGTTGTTTGGAACTCGCTGCCTCGGAGGGTGCTGGATGTAGAGATGATAATGATTTGAAAAGAAAATTGGATGGGCACCAAATGGAAATAAGCTCCCAAGGCTATGGGGTTAGAGTGAGGGAATGGGCCTGACTGGGTTTCTCTACAGAGGGCTGGCATGGATTCAATGGGCTGAATGGTTTGCTGCTGCACTGTAATGACTCTATGAACAGTTCTGACAAGAGCAGAGAACCACGAACACCACATATTAACCCTCTCATCAACTGCCGAAAACTCCCTTTAATTAAAATCCCTGAGTTTGTGATAATCTAAGTCTTAAAGGGCTGAAGCTAAAGTGATGGTTGGTGAAAGAAATTACCTCCAGTAATGTAATATCTACTGATCCTTTCCAGAGCATTAACGTAAATTTCCCATTTAAATGGACCATTTCTAATCTCTGTGTGGAATTGTTCAGATTCCTCAGTGTAATATTTTTTCAGAGTAATTAATCCTATTCTAATTGCTGGAGGTTTCTTCACCAGGGTATAATATGCCACGTTTAATGGGGTGACAAATGTTACCACACGGATCGGAACATTTGTTGTTCATCTCACAAAACTTTGCCGGATCCAGGGAACAGGAGGATTTGAAAGATGGACCAGTTTCTCAATCTTTTACCACCCTTCGTAATTCACAGTGTCACCATAGAAGCTACCTATTCCCTGTTGATCATCGTAAGAGATTACTTCATAAACATCAATCTTTTTATATGAGATCGGGCCTGATATTTGCTTCACGAAACAAAAATAAAAATAAAAATACCTGGAAAAACTCGGCAGGTCTGGCAGCATCTGCGGAGAGGAACACAGTTAACGTTTCGAGTCCACATGACTCTTCAACAGAACTAAGTAAAAATAGAAGAGAGGTGAAATATAAGTTGGTTTAAGGGGGGAGGTGGGACAAGTAGAGCTGGATAGAGGGCCATTGATAGGTGGAGATAACCATAAGATGTCATAGACAAAAGGTCAAAGAGGTGTTGAAGGTGATGATGTTATCTAAGAAATGTGCTAATTAAGGGTAGAAAGCAGGACAAGCAAGGTACAGATAGCCCTAGTGGGGGTGGGGTGGGGTGAAGGAATCGAAATAGGCTAAAAGGTAAAGATAAAACAATGGATGGAAATACATTTAAAAATAATGGAAATAGTTGGGAAAAGAAAAATCTATATAAATTATTGGAAAAAAAGGTGGGGGGGTCGGAAAGGGGGTGGGGATGGAGGAGAGAGTTCATGATCTAAAATTGTTGAACTCAGTATTCAGTCCGGAAGGCTGTAAAGTGCCTAGTCGGAAGATGAGGTGCTGTTCCTCCAGTTTGTGTTGAGCTTCACTGGAACAATGCAGCAAGCCAAGGACAGACATGTGGGCATGAGAGCAGGGTGGTGTGTTGAAATGGCAAGCGACAGGGAGGTCTGGGTCATGCTTGCGGACAGACCGAAGGTGCTGCAAAGCGGTCACCCAGTCTGCGTTTGGTCTCTCCAATGTAGAGGAAACCGCGTTGGGAGCAACGAATGCAGTAGACTAAATTGAGGGAAGTGCAAGTGAAATGCTGCTTCACTTGAAAGGAGTGTTTGGGCCCTTGGACGGTGAGGAGAGGGGAAGTGAAGGGGCAGGTGTTGCACCTTCTGCGGTTGCATGGGAAGGTGCCGTGGCCTGCTGCATTGCTCCAGTGAAGCTCAACGCAAACTGGAGGAACAGCACCTCATCTTCCGACTAGGCACTTTACAGCCTTCCGGACTGAATATTGAGTTCAACAATTTTAGATCATGAACTATCTCCTCCATCCCCAACCCCTTTCCGATCCCCCCCCCCTTTTTTTCCAATAATTTATATAGATTTTTCTTTTCCCACTTATTTCCATTATTTTTAAATGTATTTCCATCCATTGTTTTATCTCTACCTTTTAGCCTATTTCGATTCCTTCAACCCACCCCCACTAGGGCTATCTGTACCTTGCTTGTCCTGCTTTCTACCCTTAATTAGTGCATTCCTTGGATAATATCACCACCTTCAACACCTCTTTGTCCTTTTGTCCATGACATCTTTTGGTTATCTCCACCTATCACTGGCCCTCTATCCAGCTCTACCTGTCCCACCCCCCCTTAAACCAGCTTATATTTCACCTCTCTTCTATTTTTACTTAGTTCTGCTGAAGGGTCATGCGGACTTGAAACGTTAACTGTGTTCCTCTCCGCAGATGCTGCCAGACCTGCTGAGTTTTTCCAGGTATTTTTATTTTTACTTTTGTTTTGGATTTCCAGCATCCGTAGTTTTTTTGCTTTTATCTGATATTTGCTTCGTTCTTTCTGGACCAAGATTTTATAAAATAGCTTCAACCACAGAAATCACATTGGCACTCATTGTTCTAACCCTGAGCTTTGTCTGTCTGGACTGGTCTCCAGTGGGACTGGTGGAGATGGCGTTGTGGGTTTGTGGGGGCAAGTCACTCAGTTCAAACACAAACACGCTTTGGGATTTGTTCACATTGATGCATTTTGCCGTTTTCTCAAAAGAATTGAGGAAGGTACGTGTTTAAATTTGTTAGACCCTGCTCCCTTTGTTGACAATATTCATTAGTTTGTCACTTCAAAGAAGTAACTCTGAGTCTATATTTGAAGAGAGATGGCCCAGCCAGATAGCTTTGAGAAATGGTAAGAAAGAGAAGGGAGCCACAGAAAAGAATATTTCTGATATCTCAAACTGGCACAACAACAGTGCTGAAAAGGTTTATAACTTTCGACAAGTCAAAGAGAGAGCCGAACTTAGTAATGACTCTAAACATCCAGGCTGTATTTACTGCCACGATTCACTTGTTTTACTGTCTAGTAAAGTTCGACATTTTGTATAGTTATTGTGTCAGATAAAACTGGAAGCTGAAGTGAAGTGGAAAGGCTCTCTATCTGGGGCAAGTGAACAGGGTCTCCCTCTGGGGCAGGTAGAAACCACGCTCAACACCAGGCAGGACCAAGTGTTCTGCAACTAACAAGCCGAACGCCCACTTTTTTTTAGATTCATTCAGCCAGGCCAGCACTTGTTGCCCATCCTTAATTGCCCTTGAGAAGGTGGTGGTGAGCTACCTTCTTGAATACAACTGAGTGGCCATTTCAGAGGGGAGTTAAGGGTCAACACCATTGCTGTGGGTTGGAGTCCAGGTGAGGATGGCAGATTTCCTTCCAGTCAACCAGGTGGGTTTTCACTAGAATCTGGCAGTTTTGCGGTCGCCATTACTGATCCTAGTTTTTATTCCGGGTTTACTTAATTCATTAAATTTTCCAGCTGCCACGGGTGGATTTGAGCTCCTGCTTCTGGAACGTTATCCAGCCCTCTGGATTACTAGCCCAGTAGCGTCACCACTATGATACTGCGCCTCACCCGTCCGGCAGCGATGCCACACCTGGTAGTCTGTCGGGGGGCAGAATTCCTCTGACCGACCCACTGGGGAACTGGTGGCATCATTCACCTGCCCAATTTGATCTGGATTAGGATTTGGTGGGTTCAGTTCAAATGACTGCTATGGCGCAGAGGGAATTTTAAGGTCGGTGTGGGATCTGTTATGCTTTTTTTGTTAGGCCATGAGTGGCAGGCTTTTAGCCAAACCACCTCACAACCTCAAAAACAGAATTAAAATCTGTTGATGGGAGTTTTGGATGGTCTGTTGTCGGGGCTGTCTTATTTCATCCAACCTTCCCCAGACTGCAAGTCCAGCAGCGCAACCATATTTTAATATATCTGACCAGACATCAAATCCTCTGAAGGAGGAGCTCTGAAGAAGAGTCACACGGACTCGAAACGTTACCTCTGTTTCTCTCTCTCCACAGATGCTGTTAGACCTGCTGAGTCTTTCCAGCACTTTCTGTTTTTGTTTCAGGTTTCCAGCGTCCGCAGTATTTTGCTTTGATCAAATCCTCTGAAGCGGGCTTGTCAAATGCACGGCCCACGGGCCAGATGTGGCCGGTGAAGCCCTCCCGGAGGCAGTTGTCAAGATGCCAGTAATTGGAGTGGAAGATTCTGAAAGGAACTGCTTCTCCAATCACAGGCCAGCCCCTTCCCGCGTTTGCTGCTGATAGGCTGACAAGTGAGCCTATCAGGAGAGGAGCAGTCTGTGACTGGAGGAGCAGCAACACGGGCGGAGGTGAGTGCACTCTGGAAAAAGAGGCACTGGCGAGAGAGAGAGAGAGAGAGAGGCTCCAAGGCTGGGCTAGGCCGGGCCGGACCGGCTGGGGGGAGGAAGAGGCTGCCGGATCGGAAGAGGCTGGGTGCAGTGGTGCGGGTGGGGATAGTGAGGGTGAAGAGCCACTGCCTGGTGGTGTGGGACAGAGTGTGAGTGAGTGTGGATGAGGGAGAGAATGAGCAAGTGAGTGAGTGAGTGTGGGAGAGAGACAGTGAATGCGGGAGAGAGAAGAGTAGTGAGTGTGGGAGAGAGAGAGAGAGTGTGAGTGTGGGAGAGAGAGTAGAGAGTAGGGGGAGACAGGGAGTGAATGGGTGTGGGAGAGACTGAGTGAGTGTAGGAGAGAGAGTGCATGTGGGGAAGAGAGTGAGTGAGTGCGTATCGAGGAGGAAGAGAGTGAGTGAGTGTGGGGAGAGAGAAAGTGAGTGAGTGTGGGAGAGAGAGTGAGTGAGTAGGTGTGTGAGAGAGAGTGAGTGTAGGAGAGAGGGAGTGTGGGAGAGAGAGTGAGTGTAGGAGAGAGAGAATGAGTGAGTGTGGAGGAGAGAGTATGGAAGAGAGACATTGTGGAAGAGAGAGAGTGAGTGGGGTGAGAGAGAGTGAGTGAGTGTGGAAAAGAAAGTGTGGAAGAGAGAGAGTGAGTGGGGTGAGAGTGAGTGAGTGTGGGAGAGAGAGTGAGTGAGTGAGTGTGGGAGAGAGAGTGAGTGAGTGAGCGTGGGGGAGTGTGAGTGAGTGTGGGAGAGAGAGAGTGAGTGTGGGAGAGAGAGTGGGGGAGATAGAGAGTGAGTGAATAGATGTGGGAGAGAGAGTGAGTGTGGGAGAGAGTGAGTGAGTATGGAAGAGAAAGTGTGGAAGAGAAAGAGTGAGTGGGGTGAGAGTGAGTGAATGAGCATGGGAGAGAGAGAATGAGTGAGAATGGGAGAGAGAGAGTGAGTGACTGAATGTGGGAGAGTGAGTGGGTGTGGAAGAAAGAGTGAGTGAGTGACTGTGGGAGAGAGAGTGAGTGAGTGTCGGGGAAAGAGTGTGAGTGGGGGAGAGAGAGAGAGTGAGTGAGTTTGTGCAGATTTCCATGGGTTTCATGACAGTCCTACATCCTGGTGAATCACTAGGTTACTTATCAACCGTTTCCTCTGGTATCTCAGTAGGAATATACCCTGCCCAGTGTGGTACTGAGACAAACTCTGAAGTTCAATTCCCAGTCTGTGGTAAGAGAGGCAAGGTGACCTCTGGGTTAGAAGGAGTGGAAATCAGCCAGAGTTTCTCGTCCTGACTAGGAATTGGCTTGATTGGCACCCCTTCCACAAATATTCACTCCCCCCACCACTGATGCACAGTAGCAGCAGTGTGCACCATCTACAAGATGCACAGCAGGAATTCACCAAGGCTCCTTAGACAGCACCTTCCAAACCCATGACCACTACCATCTAGAAGGGCAAGGGCAGCAGGAAATTCCCCTCCAAGCCTCTCACAATCCTGACTTGGACGTTGGACAGTGTTTCCTTCGCTGTCGTTGGGTCAAAATCCTGGAACTCCCTCCTACACTACGTGGACTGCTGCAGTTCAAGAAGGCAGCTCTCCACCAGCTTCTCAAGGGGCAATTAGGGATGGGCAACAACTTTGCCAGTGATGCCCACATCCCATGAAAGATTAAAAAAACATTAAAAATGCCCAGGGGGAAGGGAGAGATTAGGGTTGTATGGCTGGCTGGGATTGGTTCAAATGGTGACGCAGGATGATTGCTTGGCGATGGGCTGGAGGGTGAAACCAGGGAAGGAAAACCAGGGCATAGTTAGTTTTATACAAAAAAATCTGACATTGTTTAACCCAGAACAACAGAGAAACAAACTTGACTATTTCAAACATAAAGATTTTCCTTCCTAACAATAAACAAGGTTTATAGCCCCACAACACGGGCCCTTCAATGTTTCCTTTGCCTTCAATTCAGCCATTTTCTTTTGTGAGGCATTAATCAGATGGAGAGTCCCCTCTGGTGATTGCAAAGCTGATTTGCAGACCCAGTGACACCACCCGACATGAATAATGGAGCAACACTCACGGACATCTGTGGAATAACTGCATGGATACATTAACTGTCCCTCACTGCACAGTATGACTGGAGAAATCCTCAGATTGTGATGATTAGCTTTGCTGCTTTCAAGGAGAAAAGAGTTGTGGGCTTCACCTCACCCTAACAGCATATCCCGTTATTCATTTCTCCCTCGTGTGTTTATCCAGCTTCCCCTTAAATGTATCTCTCTCTGTGGCAGTGAGTTCCAAATTTTCACCACTCCCATTGAGTTATTGAGTCATTCTGCACAGGAGGAGGTCATTCTCTGGGTAAAGAAGTTTCTCCTCATCTCCTCCTAGTTCCTTGTCAATGATAATAACTCTCTGATTGAGTGTGTGCGCAGCCAAAAGTTAGCAAATGTTCCCACCTATTGTGTCTGAGCTGTGTTGTGTTTGGAATTATTCTAGCAGGGTCCAGCGATAACTTCCAATTGTGGGCAGGTAACAGTTAATTCAGTGTTTGTGTGAGTTGGACCGTGGAGGTCTGACATCATTCACCAACAACACTATCCTTGCTAACAGCACAACTATATTAAATTCAGAGAAAACTGTTCGGTTCATCAGCTTGTGCTCTGGGTCAGACTGTGTGATATCAGAAATGAGTAAACAGAAGGGCAGATACAGAGGGAACACAAGGAAAGCAGAGATGAGAATAAGCGAGACTGAGGGAGCAGGAGGGTGACACTCATGGTAGAGTGAGAGAGGGGGAGCAAGTGAAAGGAGCCAAAGTGAAGAGGTGATAGAGACAGAGGAAGAGAGTGAGAAAGACCAGACTGAGTGGGAAAGAGATAGAGAGAGAGAGAGAGGGCAATGAAAAGCGAAAGAGAACGAGATGTAGGGTGGAATTCTCTGTGCCCGTTGGCGTCGGGCGTCATGGTGGGCGTGAGCAGGCAATATGGTGGGGAGGCCAAAAATTGGTTTCACAATGTCATGAAACCTGTTTGCAATCTTCCGCTCCGCCCATCAATGGTGGGCCACGTTTACACTGCCGCACTTCGGGAACCTCGTTTTAATGCACCTGAATATCATTATAAGCCCTGCTCGCCGGAATCATCCCCCCCTTGCTGGATCATCCGGGCACGTCGAAGTGTTTCACAACTGAACATAAGTGTACTTGGTGAGCTGCACTTCACTCGGGGCTGTGAGGCTTGTTTGCCCACCTTGCTTCGGGCAGCACTCGCAGTCATCAGCGCCAGGCTACGCAGGCAGCAACACATCACTTTTAGGGGGGGGGCTCACTACAGGCAGCTCCCTACTTACCAGACCAGCCATAAGGCGGGGGTGACCTTTTAACGGCTGCAGGGCTATAGCTTGCTTGGGGAGGCGGGGGGGAGAAGTGGCTTCAGGCAAGAGAAAAGTCTGCATTGGCTAGGGCATTATTGGGGAATGGGGGCATCCAAGGGGACACATGTTGATCTGTGGAAGTGGCCTCAAGAGTACGTGTGAGGGCTAAGGAGGCATCTCCAGAGGAGATGAGGCCAGATGGAGATGTGAGGGTGTATGTGAGAGAGTGCATGGTAATGTCTCTTGAGCTGGCAGTGAGTGAGATGCCAGGGAATGTGTGATGGCCGTGTGAGCGTGAGAGTTTAGAGTGGTGGGATGGTTGCCTTACCCTGGCGGCAGGGACGAGACCATTCATCCGTTTTCTACACAGGATGGTGAAGCTCTTCCGGGCAGCGTTGGCACTGACCACCTCTGCCACCCGGTCCCAAGCTGGAGTGGTGACACTGATGGGCCTCCTGCAGCCAAAGGACATGGCAGCAGGCTCCAGGAGGCGTCCCAGGGATGTGTCACTGAATTGTGGGGCAGGAGGGAGCTGCAGTCTTCTTGCCTTTTGGGGCCATGTCCTCTGTGCAGCAGTCCCGGGCTGGAGGCACTGAGAGGCGTGCGTGCGGATATGGCGCCCGGTGTAAAGAAGTGGCGAGGTAACGGCGTAACGGGAGTATCGGTGACCGTCAGCCATCGAAACCGTGTGTTTCTCGGGAATGCATGATGAATGAGACGGGATTGGCACAATACAGCGTGAAAAGCCGGCATTGTGACCAGCGGGTAAAATGCCCTTTCTCCCGCCCGCCGCTACCGCACTTGGTGCAAATCTGGGACGATTCCGCCCCTGGTTCAGAAGAGAACGTTGTGTCACAGAAAGAACCCGAAGCAGGAATCTGCCAGTGCAGGAGGAGCGACCATTACGTTATCACACTGTGTCAGGCAGCTGAGGTCTGGGAACAGTCAAAGCTTCTGTGAGGAGCAGTGATCTGATCGTTAGTCTCACTCATTCCTGACAAGGTCCTTCACTGCCAAAGCTGAATAGGAATCTCTCAAATGCTTTCACTGATGTCTGAGGAGACCCCCTGCTTCGAGGCCACAATACAGATCCCAGCGACAGTCAGCAAAATATCCACACACAGCAGGAAAACTGGCAGAAGTAGGTAAGTGAGCAAACCAATTACCATATATAGCGATTCAACCTTATCTTGTTTTGGCAACTGCATTCAAACATCAGCATACCATGAAATACCCGGAGATCATTTCAATTATAATAAAGCCATGCAAAAAAGAGGTAATGTGTTGAGCTAGTGGTGAGGTGGTAAGGGGAATGATTAGCTGGGCTCTCCGAGATCTCAAGCATTTAATTCATGTTTTCAAACCCGAATCATGTTAACCCACCTACCCCAGTGCAGGCAGTAATCAGCAGACCTGCTCTCTTGCCCGCTCGACAACAGGCTCAACTTTCAGCTAAAACCCAGGGCTAAATGTTCATTAGTCTCCCAATTTTAGCACAAAGAACACATTTCCACAGCAGCTGAACACAGGACAAACACTCAAATACCCGGATATAGAGAGAAACTTGTTGGGTGGGATTGTGGGATATTGGGAGAAACTGGGTAAGTAGGATTGAGGGATATGGGGAGAAGGTGGGTCAGTGGGATTGAGGGATATTGGGAGAAGGTGGGTAGGTGGGATTGAGGGATATTGGGAGAAGCTGGGTAGGTGGGATTGAGGGATATTGGGAGAAGGTGCTTAGGTGGGATTGAGGTATATTAGGAGAAGGTGGGTAGGTGGGATTGAGGGATATTGGGAGAAGGTGGGTAGGTGGGATTGAGAGATATTGGGAGAAGGTGGGTAAGTGGGATTGAGAGATATTGGGAGAAGGTGGGTAGATGGGATTGAGGGATATTGGGAGAAGGTGGTAGGTAGGATTGAGGGATGTGGCGAGAAGATAGGTGGGTGGGATTGAGGGATATTGGGAGAAGGTGAGTAGGTGGGATTGAGGGATATTGGGAGAAGGTGGGATTGAGGGATATTGGGAGAAGGTGGGTAGGTAGGATTGAGGGATATGGGGAGAAGATGGGTGGGTGGGATTGAGGGATATTGGGAGAAGGTGGGTGGGTGGGATTGAGGGATATGGGGAGAAGGTGGGTTGGTGGGATTTGCTCTTAATGTCACCTGTCCCCTCAACTGTGGCTTACAATCATGAAGGAGTTAAATTCGAGAGGTGCAGAAATACCAGGAGAGCTGATGCTTCCCATCCCAAATTTATCTATCATTCAATCCAGTTTTTGTTAAAAGCAGGATTTTGCTCATGATATTTATTGAACATCCCAGCTCAGAAATATAAACTGAGCATCTAAGACAGGGGAGGCTTGCAGCAAATCCAAGCAGAAGAAATTATGGAGATGTTTGCCACTCTCAATGAAATATTAATCAGTGCAGAGTACTATGGTACTATGGGCTAGCCAGTTACTGAGCAGGTCAAGATCAAATTCTGCAACACAGTTCAGCTCAAGGCTCTTCTCTGCTCCCTCTCTCACTGCTCAATTATCCATTTGATATCTTAACCCACACTCATCTGGTCTGAACAATTTCCACTGGAAACAATTCACTGGCAGTTCCCTAATGGTGAAAACCTTACTCAACCCAACATAGAACTGCAGTGTCCAGTGTGGAACTGCAAAGTCCAGTGTGGAATGGCAATGTCTAGAACAAAGAACAAATAAAAGTACAGCACAGGAACAGGCCCTTTGGCCCTCCAAGCCTGCGCTGATCATATTGCCCGTCAACTAAAACATTTTGCACTTCCGGGTGAAACTAGTGTGAAACTGTGAAACAGCAATGTCCAGCATGGAATAGCAATGCCCAGTGTGAAATGGCAATGTCCAGTATGGAACTGTAGTGTCCAGTGTGGATCAGCAATGTCCAGTGTGGAGCTGCAGTATCCAGTGTGGAGCAACAATGTCCAGTGTGGGACTGTAGTGTCCAGTGTGGAATGGCAGTGTCCAGTGTGGAGCTGCAGTGTCCAGTATGGAACTGTAGTGTCCAGTGTGGATCAGCAATGTCCAGTGTGGAGCTGCAGTATCCAGTGTGGAGCAACAGCGTCCAGTGTGGGACTGTAGTGTCCAGTGTGGAATGGCAATGTCCAGTGTGGAGCTGCAGTATCCAGTGTGGAGCAACAACATCCAGTGTGGAGCTGCAGTATCCAGTGTGGAGCAACAACATCCAGTGTGGAGCTGCAGTGTCCAGTATGGAACTGTAGTGTCCAGTGTGGATCGGCAATGTCCAGTGTGGAGATGCAGTATCCAGTGTGGAGCAACAACGTCCAGTGTGGGACTGTAGTGTCCAGTGTGGAATGGCAATGTCCAGTGTGGAGCTGCAGTGTCTGGTGTGGAACGGCAATGTCCAGTGTGGAGCTGTAGTGTCCAGTGTGGAACGGCAATGTCCAGTGTGTAGCTGCAGTGTCCGGTGTGGAGCAGCAGTGTCCAGTGTGGAACAGCAATGTCCAGTATGGAGCTGCAGTGTCCGGTGTGGAGCAGCAATGTCCAGTGTGGAAGCTTAATGGCAGTGTCGAATGGCAATGTCCAGTGTGGAACTGTAGTGTCCAGTGTGGAGTTGCAATGTCCAGTGCGGAACGGCAATGTCCAGTGTGGGACTGTAGTGTCCAGTGTGGAACAGCAATGTCCAGTGTGGAACGGTAATGTCCAGTGTGGAGCTGCAGTGTCCGGCATGGAACAGCAATTTCCAGTGTGGAATGGCAGTGTCCAGACTGGAGCAGCAATGTCCAGTGTGGGACTGTAGTGTCCAGTGTGGAACAGCAATGTCCAGTGTGGAACTACAGTGTCCAGTGTGGAATGGCAATGTCCAGTGTGGATCTGTGGTGATCAGATTGGATCTGCAGTGTCCACTGTAGATCTGGAGTGTCCAATATGGAACTGCAGTGTCCAGTGTGGATTCACATCAGGCAGAGCATGAAGCTTCAAGGTTTGATGTCCGAGTGTTGCTGGGCAGCTCTGTGTGACAACTGGCCTCACAGTCATTGATCTGGGAAGAGGAATCAAACAGAACAATGTTGTATAGACCAGGAATCCAGAAAATTATCAACAAAGCAGCAGGCCATGGCTCAGGGGGTAGTACAGTTGCCTCTCAGTCAGAAGGTTTATTTGTTCAAGTCTCAGTCCAGAGGCCTGAGCAATAAAATCTATGTTAAGACTCTCAGTGCAGTACTGAGGGAGTGCTGCACTGATGGAGGTGCTGTTTTTCCAATGAGACTTTAAACAGAGGCTTCATCTGCCCTCTCAGGTGGATGTAAATAGTTCCGCGGCATTATTTTGAAGAAGTCCAGGGGAGTTCTCCCCAGTGTCCTGGTGCCAGTATTTATCTCTCAATCAACATCACAAAAAACAGATGATCTGGTCATTATCACATTGCTGTTGGTGGGAGCTTGCTGTGTGCAAATTGACTGCTGCATTTCCACCTTTACAGCATACACTTCATTGGCTGTAAAGTGCTTTGGGGTGGCCTGAAGAAACGGCGATAAATTTCCAAGTCAGGATGGTGAGTGACTTGGAGGGGAACTTCCAGGTGGTGGTGTTCCCATTTATCTGCTGCCCTTGTCCTTCTGGGTGGTAGCGGTCATGGGTTTGGAAGGTGCTGTCAAAGGAACCTTGGTGAGTTGCTGCAGTGCATCTTGTAGACGGTACACACTGCTGCCACTGTACATCGGCGGTGGAGGGAGTGAATGTTTAAGTTGGTGATTGTGATGCCAATTAAGCGGGCTGCTTTGTCCTGAATGGTTTCAAACTTCTGTGTGTTAGAGCTGCACTCACCCAGGCAAGTGGGGAGTATTCCATCACACTCCTGACTTGTGCCTTGTAGATGATGGACAGGCTTTGGGGAGTCAGGAGGTGAGTTACTCGCTGCAGGATTCCTAGCTTCTGATCTGCTCTTGAAGCCACAGTATTTATATGGCTAGTCCAGTTCAGTTTCTGGTCAATGGTAACCCCCAGGATGTTGATAATGGAGGATTCAGTGATGGTAATGACATTGAATGTCACAGGGAGATGGTTAGACTGTCCCTTGTTGGAGATGTACATGTGTGGCACGAATGTTACTTGCCACTAATCTGTCCAAAACAAACACAGAATTACCTGGAAAAACTCAGCAGGTCTGGCAGCATCGGCGGAGAAGAAAAGAGTTGATGTTTCGAGTCCTCATGACCCTTCAGCTGTCCAAGCCTGGATATTGTCCAGGTCTTGCTGCATTTGGACATGGACTGCTTCAGTATCTGAGGAGTCGCAAATGGTGCTGAACATTGTGCAAACATCAGCAAACATTCCCACTTCTGACCTTATGATGGAAGGAAGGTCATTGATGAAGCAGCTGAAAATGGTTGGGCCGAGGACACTACCCTGAGGAACTCCTGCAGTGATGTCCCAGGACTGAGATGATTGACCTCCAACAACCACAACCATGTTCCTTTGTGCTAGGTATGACTCCAACCAGTGGAGAGTTTTCCCCCTGATTCCCATTGACTCCAGTTTTGCTCGGCATCCTTGATGCTACATTTGGTCAAATGCTGCCTTGATGTCAAGAGCAGTCACTCTCAGCTCACCTCTGGAGTTCAGCTCTTTTGTCCATGTTTGAACCAAGGCTGTAATGAGGCCAGGAGCTGAGTGGCCCTGGTGGAACCCAAACACAGCTTCAGTGAGCAGGTTATTGCTGAGCAAGTGCTGCTTGATAGCACTGTTGATGACCCATTCCATCACTTTACTGATGATCGAGAGTAGACTGATGGGGCAGTAATTGGCCGAGTTGATTTGTCCTGTTTTTTTCTGTACAGCACATATCTGGGCAATTTTCCACATTCTGGGTAGATGCCAGTGTTGTAGCTGTACTGGAACAGCTTGGCTAGGGGCACGGCAAGTTCTGGAGCAGAAGTCTTCAGCACTATTGCCAGAATATAGTCAAGGTCCATAGCCTTTGCCGCATCCAGCACTTTCAGTTCAAATCCCAAAGGTAAAAATTAGAAAATTTAGGAGGGAGGAGTTGAGGGTGTATAAAATTCCAAAGTTATAGAAAAATATTTCGAGATAAGGATATGAAAGTGGTGGATAATTGGGGCAGGATGTGGGTTTGATTGATGGAGAGAAAGGTTTATGGGATGTTCAAATAAGATAGTGCTCAGCATCCAGTATATCCGAAAGGGACAGGGATTTTGGCAAAATGTTTTTTTACAGTTCCCAGCAGCGCAGCGCAGTCACTGTGACCCGCAGCGCAGTCACTGTGACCAGCAGCGCAGTGCAGTCACTGTGACCAGCAGCGCAGCGCAGTCACTGTGACCCGCAACGCAGTCACTGTGACCAGCAGCGCAGTGCAGTCACTGTGACCCGCAGCGCAGTCACTGTGACCCGCAGCGCAGTCACTGTGACCAGCAGTGCAGTCGCTGTGACCAGCAGCGCAGCGCAGTCACTGTGACCCGCAGCGCAGTCACTGTGACCAGCAGCGCAGTCACTGTGACCAGCAGCGCAGTCACTGTGACCAGCAGCACAGTGCAGTCACTGTGACCAGCAGGACAGTCACTGTAACCAGCAGCGCAGTCACTGTGACCAGCAGCGCAGGACAGTCACTGTGACCAGCAGGACAGTCACTGTGACCAGCAGCGCAGCGCAGTCACTGTGACCAGCAGCGCAGGACAGTCACTGTAACCAGCAGCGCAGCGCAGTCACTGTGACCAGCAGCGCAGGACAGTCACTGTAACCAGCAGCGCAGGATAGTTACTGTGACCTGCAGCGCAGGGCAGTCACTGTGACCAGCAGCGCAGGACAGTCACTGTAACCAGCAGCACAGTCACTGTGACCTGCAGCGCAGCGGAGTCACTGTAACCAGCAGCGCAGCGCAGTCACTGTAACCAGCAGCGCAGCGCTGTCACTGTAACCAGCAGCGCAGCGCAGTCACTGTAACCAGCAGTGCAGTACAGTCACTGTAACCAGTAGTGCAGTAGAGTCACTGTGACCAGCAGCGCAGGACAGTCACTGTGACCAGCAGCGCAGCGCAGTCACTGTAACCAGCAGCGCAGTCACTGTGACCTGCAGCGCAGCGCAGTCACTGTAACCAGCAGCGCAGCGTAGTCACTGTCACCAGCAGCGCAGCGGAGTCACTGTAACCAGCAGCGCAGCGCAGTCACTGTAACCAGCAGCGCAGCGCTGTCACTGTAACCAGCAGCGCAGCGCAGTCACTGTAACCAGCAGTGCAGTACAGTCACTGTAACCAGTAGTGCAGTAGAGTCACTGTAACCAGCAGCACAGTACAGTCACTGTAACCAGCAGCACAGTACAGTCACTGTAACCAGCAGTGCAGGAAGGTCACTGTAACCCGCAGTGCAGGACCGTCACTGTAACCAGCAGTGCAGGACCGTCACTGTAACCAGCAGTGCAGTGACTGTAAACAGCAGCACAGTACAGTCACTGCAACCAGTAGTGCAGGACAGTCACTGTAACCAGCAGAGGAGTGCAGTCACTGCAACCAGTAGTGCAGTACAGTCACTGTAACCAGTAATGCAAGACAGTCACTGAAGCCAGCAGAGGAGTGCAGTCACTGTAACTAGCAGCGCAGTACAGTCACTGTAAACAGCAGCACACTACAGTCACTGTAACCAGCAGCACAGTACAGTCACTGCAACCAGTAGTGCAGGACAGTCACTGTAACCAGCAGAGGAGTACAGTCACTGTAACCAGCAGTGCAGGACCGTCACTGTAACCAGCAGTGCAGTGACTGTAAACAGCAGCACAGTACAGTCACTGCAACCAGTAGTGCAGGACAGTCACTGTAACCAGCAGAGGAGTGCAGTCACTGTAACCAGCAGCGCAGTACAGTCACCGTAACCAGCAGCACAGTACAGTCACTGCAACCAGTAGTGCAGGACAGTCACTGTAACCAGCAGAGGAGTGCAGTCACTGCAACCAGTAGTGCAGTACAGTCACTGTAACCAGTAATGCAAGACAGTCACTGAAGCCAGCAGAGGAGTGCAGTCACTGTAACTAGCAGCGCAGTACAGTCACTGTAAACAGCAGCACACTACAGTCACTGCAACCAGTAGTGCAGGACAGTCACTGTAACCAGCAGAGGAGTACAGTCACTGTAACCAGCAGCACAGCGTAGTCACTGTGATTAGCAGCACAGTACAGTCACTGTAACCAGCAACACAGTACAGTCACAGTAACCAGTAGTGCAAGAAAGTCATTATAACCAGCAGAGGAGTGCAGTCACTGTAACCAGCAGCACAGTACAGTCACTGTAACCGGCAGCACAGTACAGTCACTATAACCAGCAGTGCAGGAAGGTCACTGTAACCCGCAGTGCCGTACAGTCACTGTAACCAGCAGTGCAGGACCGTCACTGTAACCAGCAGCACAGTACAGTCACTGTAACCAGCAGCACAGTACTGTCACTGCAACCAGTAGTGCAGTACAGTCACTGTAACCAGTAGTGCAGGACAGTCACTGTCACCAGCAGAGGAGTGCAGTCACTGTAACCAGCAGCGCAGTCGCTGTGATCAGCAGTGCAGTACAATCACTGTAACCAGCGACACAGTACAGTTACTGCAACCAGCGGCGCAGTACAGTCACTGTAACCAGCGGCGCAGTACAGTCACTGTGACCAGCGGCGCAGTACAGTCCCTGTGACCAGCAGCACAGCACAGTCACTGTGATCAGCAGTGCAGTACAGTCACTGTAACCAGCAGCACAGCACAGTCACTGTGATCAGCAGTGCAGTACAGTCACTGTAACCAGCAGCACAGCACAGTCACTGTGATCAGCAGTGCAGTACAGTCACTGTAACCAGCAGCACAGTACAGTCACTGTAACCAGTAGTGCAGGACAGTCACTGTAACCAGCAGCGCAGTACAATCACTGTAACCAGTAGTGCAGGACAGTCACTGTAACCAGTAGTGCAGGACAGTCACTGTAACCAGTAGTGCAGTAAAATCACTGTAACCAGTAGTGCAGGACAGTCACTGTAACCAGCAGCGCAGTGCAGTCACTGTAACCAGCAGTGCTGGAGGGTCACTGTAATCGGCAGTACAGTGCAGTCACTGTAACCAGCAGCGCAGGGCAGTCACTGTAACCAGCAGTGCAGGACCGTCATTGTAACCAGCAGCACAGTGCAGTCATTGTAACAAGCAGCACAGGATGGTCACTGTAAACAACAACGCAGTGCAGTCAATGTAACCAGCAGTGCAGGACCGTCACTGTAACTAGCAGTGCAGTGACTGTAAACAGCAGCACAGTACAGTCACTGTAACCAGCAGTACAGTGCAGTGACTGTAACCAGCAGCGCAGGACAGTCACTGTAACCAGCAGCGCAGTACAGTCACTGTAACCAGCAGTACAGTGCAGTGACTGTAACCAGCAGCGCAGTACAGTCACTGTAACCAGCAGCGCACTACAGTCACTGTAACCAGCAGCACACTACAGTCACTGTAACCAGCAGTGCAGGACCGTCACTGTAACCTACAGCAAAGTGCAGTCATTGTAACAAGCAGCACAGGATGGTCACTGTAAACAACAACGCAGTACAGTCACTGTAACCAGCCGTGCTAGAAGGTCACTGTAACCAGCAGAACAGTGCAATCACTGTAACCAGCAGCGCAGTACATTCACTGTAACCAGCAGCACAGTGTAATCACTGTAACCAGCAGTGCAGTACAGTCACTGTAACCAACAGAACAGTGCAATCACTGTAACCAGCAGCACAGTGTAATCACTGTAACCAGCAGTGCAGTACAGTCACTGTAACCAGCAGAACAGTGCAATCACTGTAACCAGCAGCGCAGTACAGTCACTGTAACCAGCAGCACAGTGTAATCACTGTAACCAGTAGTGCAGGACAGTCACTGTAACCAGCAGTGCAGTGCAGTCACTGTAACCAGCAGCGCAGTACAGTCACTGTAACCAACAGCACAGTACAGTCACTGTAACCAGCAGCGCAGGGAAGTCACTTTAACCAGCAGTGCAGTACAGTCCCTGTAACCAGAAGCACAGGGAAGTCACTGTAACCAGCAGCGCAGGACAGTCACTGTAACCAGTAGTGCAGGACAGTCACTGTAACCAGTAGTGCAGGACAGTCACTGTAACCAGCAGTGCAGTGCAGTCACTGTAACCAGCAGCGCAGTACAGTCACTGTAAACAGCAGCGCAGGACAGTCACTGTAACCAGTAGTGCAGGACAGTCACTGTAACCAGTAGTGCAGGACAGTCACTGTAACCAACAGTTGAGTGCAGTCATTGTAACCAGCAGCACAGTAAGTCACTGTAACCAACAGCACAGTACAGTCACTGTAACCAGTAGTGCTGGACAGTCTCTGCAACCAGCAGCACAGGAAGGTCACTGTAATCAGCAGCGCAGTGCAGTCACTGTAACCAGCAGTGCTGGAGGGTCACTGTAACCCGCAGTACAGTGCCGTCATTGTAACCAGTAGTGCTGGACAGTCTCTGCAACCAGCAGCACAGGATGGTCACTGTAAACAACAACGCAGTGCAGTCACTGTAACCAGCAGTACAGTGCAGTCACTGTAACCAGCAGCGCAGTACAGTCACTGTAACCAGCAGCGCAGGGCAGTCACTGTAACCAGCAGTGCAGGACCATCACTGTAACCAGCAGTGCAGTGCAGTCACTGTAACCAGCAGTGCAGGACCATCACTGTAACCAGCAGCGCAGTGCAGTCACTATAACCAGCAGCGCAGTACAGTCACTGTAACCAGCAGCGCAGTACAGTCACTGTAACCAGCAGTGCAGGACCATCACTGTAACCAGCAGCGCAGGACCATCACTGTAACCAGCAGTGCAGTGCAGTCACTATAACCAGCAGCGCAGTGCAGTCACTGTAACCTACAGCAAAGTGCAGTCATTGTAACAAGCAGCACAGGATGGTCACTGTAACAACAACGCAGTGCAGTCACTGCAACCAGCCGCGCTAGAAGGTCACTGTAACCAGCAGAACAGTGCAATCACTGTAACCAGCAGCGCAGTACAGTCACTGTAACCAGCAGCACAGTGTAATCACTGTAACCAGCAGCGCAGTACAGTCACTGTAAACAGCAGTGCAGTACAGTCACTGTAACCAACAGCGCAGTACAGTCACTGTAACCAGCAGTGCAGGGAAGTCACTGTAACCAGCAGCGCAGGACAGTCACTGTAACCAGTAGTGCAGGACAGTCACTGTAACCAGTAGTGCAGTGCAGTCACTGTAACCAGCAGCGCAGTAAGTCACTGTAACCAACAGCACAGTACAGTCACTGTAACCAGTAGTGCTGGACAGTCTCTGCAACCAGCAGCACAGGAAGGTCACTGTAATCATCAGCGCAGTGCAGTCACTGTAACCAGCAGTGCTGGAGGGTCACTGTAACCCGCAGTACAGTGCAGTCATTGTAACAAGCAGCACAGGATGGTCACTGTAAACAACAACGCAGTGCAGTCAATGTAACCAGCAGTGCTGGAGGGTCACTGTAACCCGCAGTACAGTGCAGTCATTGTAACAAGCAGCACAGGATGGTCACTGTAAACAACAACGCAGTGCAGTCACTGTAACCAGCAGCGCAGGGCAGTCACTGTAACCAGCAGTGCAGGACCGTCACTGTAACCAGCAGTGCAGTGCAGTCACTGTAACCAGCAGTGCAGTGCAGTCACTGTAACCAGTAGTGCTGGACAGTCACTGTAACCTACAGCAAAGTGCAGTCATTGTAACAAGCAGCACAGGATGGTCACTGTAAACAACAACGCAGTGCAGTCACTGCAACCAGCCGCACTAGAAGGTCACTGTAACCAGCAGAACAGTGCAGTCACTGTAACCAGCAGCGCAGTACAGTCACTGTAACCAGCAGCACAGTGTAATCACTGTAACCAGCAGCGCAGTACAGTCACTGTAACCAGCAGTGCAGTACAGTCACTGTAACCAACAGCGCAGTACAGTCACTGTAACCAGCAGCGCAGTACAGTCCCTGTAACCAGCAACGCAGGGAAGTCACTGTAACCAGCAGCGCAGGACAGTCACTGTAACCAATAGTGCAGGACAGTCACTGTAACCAGTAGTGCAGGACAGTCACTGTAACCAGCAGTGCAGTGCAGTCACTGTAACCAGCAGCGCAGTAAGTCACTGTAACCAACAGCACAGTACAGTCACTGTAACCAGTAGTGCTGGACAGTCTCTGCAACCAGCAGCACAGGAAGGTCACTGTAATCAGCAGCGCAGTGCAGTCACTGTAACCAGCAGTGCTGGAGGGCCACTGTAACCCGCAGTACAGTGCCGTCATTGTAACCAGTAGTGCTGGACAGTCTCTGCAACCAGCAGCACAGGATGGTCACTGTAAACAACAACGCAGTGCAGTCACTGTAACCAGCAGTACAGTGCAGTCACTGTAACCAGCAGCGCAGTACAGTCACTGTAACCAGCAGCGCAGGGCAGTCACTGTAACCAGCAGTGCAGGACCATCACTGTAACCAGCAGTGCAGTGCAGTCACTGTAACCAGCAGTGCAGGACCATCACTGTAACCAGCAGCGCAGTGCAGTCACGATAACCAGCAGCGCAGTACAGTCACTGTAACCAGCAGCGCAGTACAGTCACTGTAACCAGCAGTGCAGGACCATCACTGTAACCAGCAGCGCAGGACCATCACTGTAACCAGCAGTGCAGTGCAGTCACTATAACCAGCAGCGCAGTGCAGTCACTGTAACCTACAGCAAAGTGCAGTCATTGTAACAAGCAGCACAGGATGGTCACTGTAACAACAACGCAGTGCAGTCACTGCAACCAGCCGCGCTAGAAGGTCACTGTAACCAGCAGCACAGTGCAATCACTGTAACCAGCAGCGCAGGACAGTCACTGTAACCAGCAGCACAGTGTAATCACTGTAACCAGCAGCGCAGTACAGTCACTGTAAACAGCAGTGCAGTACAGTCACTGTAACCAACAGCGCAGTACAGTCACTGTAACCAGCAGTGCAGGGAAGTCACTGTAACCAGCAGCGCAGGACAGTCACTGTAACCAGTAGTGCAGGACAGTCACTGTAACCAGTAGTGCAGTGCAGTCACTGTAACCAGCAGCGCAGTAAGTCACTGTAACCAACAGCACAGTACAGTCACTGTAACCAGTAGTGCTGGACAGTCTCTGCAACCAGCAGCACAGGAAGGTCACTGTAATCATCAGCGCAGTGCAGTCACTGTAACCAGCAGTGCTGGAGGGTCACTGTAACCCGCAGTACAGTGCAGTCATTGTAACAAGCAGCACAGGATGGTCACTGTAAACAACAACGCAGTGCAGTCACTGTAACCAGCAGCGCAGGGCAGTCACTGTAACCAGCAGTGCAGGACCGTCACTGTAACCAGCAGTGCAGTGCAGTCACTGTAACCAGCAGTGCAGGACCATCACTGTAACCAGCAGTGCAGTACAGTCACTGTAACCAGCAGTGCAGGACCGTCATTGTAACCAGCAGTGCAGTACAGTCACTGTAACCAACAGTGCAGTACAGTCACTGTAACCAACAGCGTAGTACAGTCACTGTAACCAGTAGTGCTGGACAGTCACTGTAACCAGCAGCAAAGTGCAGTCATTGTAACAAGCAGCACAGGATGGTCACTGTAAACAACAACGCAGTGCAGTCAATGTAACCAGCAGTGCTGGAGGGTCACTGTAACCCGCAGTACAGTGCAGTCATTGTAACAAGCAGCACAGGATGGTCACTGTAAACAACAACGCAGTGCAGTCACTGTAACCAGCAGCGCAGGGCAGTCACTGTAACCAGCAGTGCAGGACCGTCACTGTAACCAACAGTGCAGTGCAGTCACTGTAACCAGCAGTGCAGTACAGTCACTGTAACCAATAGCGCAGTACAGTCACTGTAACCAGCAGCGCAGTACAGTCCCTGTAACCAGCAACGCAGGGAAGTCACTGTAACCAGCAGCGCAGGACAGTCACTGTAACCAATAGTGCAGGACAGTCACTGTAACCAGTAGTGCAGGACAGTCACTGTAACCAGCAGTGCAGTGCAGTCACTGTAACCAGCAGCGCAGTAAGTCACTGTAACCAACAGCACAGTACAGTCACTGTAACCAGTAGTGCTGGACAGTCTCTGCAACCAGCAGCACAGGAAGGTCACTGTAATCATCAGCGCAGTGCAGTCACTGTAACCAGCAGTGCTGGAGGGTCACTGTAACCCGCAGTACAGTGCAGTCATTGTAACAAGCAGCACAGGATGGTCACTGTAAACAACAACGCAGTGCAGTCACTGTAACCAGCAGCGCAGTGCAGTCACTGTAACCAGCAGTGCAGGACCGTCACTGTAACCAGCAGTGCAGGACCATCATTGTAACCAGCAGTGCAGTACAGTCACTGTAACCAGTAGTGCTGGACAGTCACTGTAACCAGCAGCAAAGTGCAGTCATTGTAACAAGCAGCACAGGATGGTCACTGTAAACAACAACGCAGTGCAGTCAATGTAACCAGCAGTGCTGGAGGGTCACTGTAACCCGCAGTACAGTGCAGTCATTGTAACAAGCAGCACAGGATGGTCACTGTAAACAACAACGCAGTGCAGTCACTGTAACCAGCAGCGCAGGGCAGTCACTGTAACCAGCAGTGCAGGACCATCACTGTAACCAGCAGTGCAGTGCAGTCACTGTAACCAGCAGTGCAGTACAGTCACTGTAACCAACAGCGCAGTACAGTCACTGTAACCAGTAGTGCTGGACAGTCACTGTAACCTGCAGTGCAGTGCAGTCATTGTAACAAGCAGCACAGGATGGTCACTGTAAACAACAATGCAGTGCAGTCAATGTAACCAGCAGTGCAGGACTGTCACTGAAACCAGCAGTACAGTGCAATCACTGTAACCAGCAGCGCATTACAGTCACTGTAACCAGCAGTGCAGTACAGACGCTGTAACCAGCAGCGCAGTACAGTCACTGTAACCAGCAGCAGAGTGCAGTGACTGTAACCAGCAGCGCAGTACAGTCACTGTAACCAGCAGTGCAGTACAGACACTGTAACAAGCAGCGCAGTACAGTCACTGTAACCAGCAGCGGAGTGCAGTGACTGTAACCAGCAGCGGAGTGCAGTGACTGTAACCAGCAGTGCAGTACAGACACTGTAACCAGCAGTGGAGTGCAGTCACTGTAACCAGCAGCGCAGTACAGTCACTGTAACTAGCAGCACAGTACAGTCACTGTAACCAGCAGCACAGTACAGTCACTGCAACCAGTAGTGCAGTACAGTCACTGTAATCATTAGTGCAGGACAGTCGCTGTAACCAACAGAGGAGTGCAGTCACTGTAAGCGGCAGTGCAGGAAGGTCACTGTAACCCGCAGTGCAGTACAGTCACTGTAACCAGCAGTGCAGTACAGTCACTGTAACCAGCAGCACAGTACAGTCACTGTAACCAGCAGCACAGTACAGTCACTGTAACCAGCAGCGCAGTACAGTCACTGTAACCAGCAGCACAGTGCAATCACTGTAACCAGCAGTGCAGTACAGTCACTGTAATCAGCAGCGCAAGAAGGTCACTGTAACCACCACGCAGTACAATCACTGTAACCAGCAGCGCAGTACAGTCACTGTAACCAGCAGCGCATTACAGTCACTGTAACCAGCAGTGCAGTACAGACACTGTAACCAGCAGCACAGTACAGTCACTGCAACCAGTAGTGCAGTACAGTCACTGCAATCATTAGTGCAGGACAGTCGCTGTAACCAACAGATGAGTGCAGTCACTGTAACCAGCAGCACAGTACAGTCATTGTAACCAGCAGCACAGTACAGTTACTGTAACCAGCAGTGCAGTATAGTCACTGTAACCAGCAGTGCAGGAAGGTCACTGTAACCAGCAGCGCAGGAAGGTCACTGTAACCAGCAGCGCAGGAAGGTCACTGTAACCAGCAGCGCAGGAAGGTCACTGTAACCAGCTGCACAGTACAGTCACTGTAACCAGCAGTGCAGGAAGGTCACTGTAACCAGCAGTGCAGAAAGATCACTGTAACCAGCTGCACAGTACAGTCACTGTAACCAGCAGTGCAGGAAGGTCACTGTAACCAGTAGTGCAGAAAGGTCACTGTAACCAGTAGTGCAGGAAGGTCACTGTAACCAGTAGTGCAGGAAGGTCACTGTAACCAGTAGTGCAGGAAGGTCACTGTAAGCGGTAGTGCAGGAAGGTCACTGTAACCAGTAGCACAGAAAGGTCACTGTAAGCGGTAGTGCAGGAAGGTCACTGTAACCAGTAGTGCAGGAAGGTCACTGTAACCAGTAGCGCAGAAAGGTCACTGTAACCAGCAGTGCAGGACAGTCACTGTAACCAGGAGCGCAGGACAGTCACTCTAATCAGGAGCGCAGTACTGTCTATGGAATGCACTGCCTGGAAGTGTGGTGGAGGCAACTTCAATTGAGGCATTCAAGAGGCTACGGAGTAAAAAGCAGGAGAATGGCACTAAGTCATAATGCTCATTCGGAGAGCCGGCGGAAACACGATGGGCTGAATGGCCTCCTGCACCATAACATTCTGTGATTCTGTGAACCAGCAGCGCAGTACAGACACTGTAACCAGCAGTGCAGGAAGGTCACTGTAACCAGTAGCGCAGAAAGGTCACTGTAAGCAGTAGTGCAGGAAGGTCACTGTAACCAGTAGCGCAGAAAGGTCACTGTAAGCAGTAGTGCAGGAAGGTCACTAACCAGCAGTGCAGAAAGGTCACTGTAACCAGCAGTGCAGAAAGGTCACTGTAAGCAGTAGTGCAGGAAGGTCACTGTAACCAGTAGTGCAGGAAGGTCACTGTAACCAGTAGTGCAGGAAAGTCACTGTAAGCAGTTGTGCAGTACAGCCACTGTTGCCAGCAGCGCAGTGCAGTCACTGCAACCAGCAGTACATTATAGTTACTCTAAGCAGCAGTGCAGGAAAGTTACTGTAAACAGCAGCGTAGGTTTCGCTGTAACCAACTTTCGCTGTTTGGCATGCAAGTAGTCCTGTGTTGTAGCTTCACCAGGTTGACACCTCATTTATAGGCACCTAGCATGCCCTCCTGCACTCTTGAACCAGGGTTGATCCCCTGGTTAGATGGTAATGGTAGAGTGGGCCATGAGGTTACAGATTGTGGTTGAGTACAATTCTGCCGTTGCTGATGGCCCACAGTGCCTCATGGGTGCCCAATTTTGAGTTGCTAGATTTGTTGGAAATCCATCCCATTTAGCATGGTGGTAGTGCCGCACAACACGATGGAGGGTATCCTCAATGTGAAGATACACACAGAAGCACTCACACACACACACACACACACACACACAAAAACCTGTGAAACAGGAAGGCACACACAGACACACACAATCACACACACACATACACAAACACAATTACCTGTGAAACAGGAAGACACACACACACCCCATACCTACACACAATCACACACACATACACACACACAATTACCTGTGAAGCAGGAAGACACACACACAACCCATACCCACACACACACCCCATACTTACACACAATCACACACACACACAATCTCACACACACACACACCCCCCATACCTACACACAATCACACACACATACACACACACACAATTACCTGTGAAACAGGAAGACACACACACACCCCATACCCACACACAATCACACACACACACACCCCCCATACCTACACACAATCACACACACATACACACACACACAATTACCTGTGAAACAGGAAGACACACACACACCCCATACCCACACACAATCTCACACACACACACACCCCCCATACCTACACACAATCACACACACATACACCCACACAATTACCTGTGAAGCAGGAAGACACACACACACCCCATATCCACACACAATCTCACACACACACACACACACCCCATACCCACACACACACCCCATACTTACACACAATCACACACACACAATCTCACACACACACCCCCCCCCATACCTACACATAATCACACACACATACACACACACACAATTACCTGTGAAACAGGAAGACACACACACACCCCCCATACCCACACACAATCTCACACACACACCCCCCATACCTACACACACACACACACACACACACACACACCCCATACCTACACACAATCTCACACACACCCCCCATACCTACACACACACACACACACACACACACAATTCGATTTGCTTCTATTCCTGGCTGCTACATTCCCCATTTCTCAAACACTGCGTGTCCGACATTTACAATTCCTGCCTTTCTTCCTACAGCAGTATAGTACAATAGCCCAGCTGCACGGAGACACAAATTCAAGGCACTGATAGGAGACAAGAATTTTAAATCTTTCATTTCAGCCGGTAGATTTTACTGTGATTTTCACATGATTTATGAATTGGTAGCCTCACAAACGGGGAGAAGCTCCCATTCTACATCTAATTCAAATAACATTTAGCCACAAATCAATTCTGTAGCAGTCTGCACTGTGCACTCGCATTCAAGAGCTGTCTTCTGTTTCACTGCGAAGTGATCTTGAAGCAGTGAACAGAGAGGCATCATGATACAGAGATGCAGTTGATCAGAGACTGCAATCTTGCTGGCTCAATGTATTGTCCACTTACCAGTTTGAAGAAAGCTGTAACCTTAGTTCATCCTGTTATAGTCAAACAATCCAACCGTTTCTCACTCACACAGGCAGCGATCGGCTCGCTGAATGTTCTGGGTTATTGTCCGGTTTATCTCCTGGTTGCTAGGCATCACAGACTACCTTTCAATCGATAGTGAAGTGAGGAGGACAGGGTGGGCTGGAGGTAAAGATAGGGCCTGATTTCGGAGAGAGTTTGGGAAGGGAGGGAGACAGAAAGAGGGAGGGAGAAAGGAGGAGGCAGAGACTGCAATAACGCTGCTCAAATCCCACATTTCATCAGGGTGGGATCAGGCAGCAGAGCTGAATGCAGATACCTCAGATTCCAAAACTAAATTAAATCCACGCACAGGAAGTGAATAGTGTTAACTCTCTGATGGCCAGCTATCTTTGAGAAGCCTGTGAATGGTACCAGCACCCAAGAGCACATCTCCCAGGCAGCACCCTGAGAAAGGACAGAGAGAGAGACACCACTCAGTGTACAGATATCTCCTTGAGAGAGAGAGGGACTGAGATTCACCACTCAGTGTACAGATATCTCCCTGAGAGAGAGAGGGGACTGAGATTCACCAGGCAGTGTACAGATATCTCACTGAGAGAGAGGGGACTGAGAGACACCAGTTTACAGATATCTCCCTGAGAGGGGACAGAGAGACACCAGTCAGTGTACAGATATCTCTCTGAGAGAGAGAAACTGAGAGACAAAGTCAGTGTACAGATATCTCCCTGAGAGAGAGAGAGGACTGAGAGACACCAGTCAGTGTACAGATATCTCCCTGAGAGAGAGAGGGACTGAGAGACACCAGTCAGTGTACAGATATCTCCCTGAGAGAGAGAGGGACTGAGAGACACCAGTCAGTGTACAGATATCTCCCTGAGAGAGAGAGGGACTGAGAGACACCAGTCAGTGTACAGATATCTCCCTGAGAGAGAGAGAGCACTGAGATTCACCACTCAGTGCACAGATATCTCCCTGAGAGAGAGAGGGGTGGAGAGACACCAGTCAGTGTACAGATATCTCCCTGAGAGAGAGAGGACTGAGATTCACCAGTCAGTGTACAGATATCTCCCTGAGAGAGAGAGGTGGAGAGACACCAGTCAGTGCACAGATATCTCCCTGAGAGAGAGGGGACTGAGAGACACCAGTGTACAGATATCTCCCTGAGAGGGGACAGAGAGACACCAGTCAGTGTACAGATATCTCTCTGAGAGAGAGAGGTGGAGAGACACCAGTCAGTGCACAGATATCTCCCTGAGAGAGAGGGGACTGAGAGACACCAGTGTACAGATATCTCCCTGAGAGGGGACAGAGAGACACCAGTCAGTGTACAGATATCTCTCTGAGAGAGAGAAACTGAGAGACAAAGTCAGTGTACAGATATCTCCCTGAGAGAGAGGGACTGAGAGACAAAGTCAGTGTACAGATATCTCCCTGAGAGAGAGGGACTGAGAGACCTCAGTCAGTGTACAGATATCTCCCTGAGAGAGAGAGGACTCAGGGAGACTAGTCAGTGTACAGATATCTCCCTGAGAGAGGGGACTGAGAGACACCAGCCAGTGTACAGATATCTCCCTGAGAGAGAAGAGACTGAGAGACCCCAGTCAGTGGACAGGTATCTCTCTGAGAGAGAGAAACTGAGAGACACCAGTCAGTGTACAGATATCTCCCTCAGAGAGAGAGAGAGAGAGAGAGACTGAGAAACATCAGTCCCTGTACAGATATCTCCCTCAGAGAGAGAGAGAGAGAGAGAGAGAGAAACTGAGACGCCACTCAGTGTACAGATATCTCCCTGAGAGAGAGGGGACTGAGAGACACCAGTCAGTGCACAGATAAAACCCTGAGAGAGAGAGAGAGAGAGAGTGAGAGGGACTAGGAGACACCAGTCAGTGTACAATTCTCTATTGGAGTGTGGAATGCTATGTCATTAGGCTTTCTTCGTGTTTGGTTCAGTTACCTTGTAGAGGCTTGAATGATGAATCGTGATTGGTTTAATCACACCTCAGTGAAGTTCCAAGGGATGTTCGGGAATCTGAAAGGTGCTATACAAATTCTTGGGATTCGAACACCACCATTTGTCTTTCAGCCTGGATAAAAATGTATTGTAGTTTTATGTCAATCCATCTCTTAAAGCTAGGATGCCTTTTGTTTTTTCTAGTTTATTAATTATATTGTGTTCCCTCCCCACTCTGATATCTGTTCTCTACCACCCCCACTCTCCAACTCACACACTCTCTGTCCTTTCTCTGCCCTCAACCCATCACCCATTTCCAACTCTAGTTCAGAATCCCAAACTTTGGACTCCTCCCCCACCACGCTCCCTACCCCACAGCACAATTGCAGACTTCTCAAACCCAACCTTAGGGTCACCCCGCCCGAGGGGTTCCCAACTCAGTGTCGGTATTGTGTCAGAGCTGACGCCAGAGTTGGCACTGTTCTGCCTGCACCTCTCCACTCGGTCAGCCTGCTGTCCTGTCCCAGCAGCACTCGCCTAGAGGCTCAGCTGCAGATCTAGGAGACACCAGCACAATCCTGGAGGTCAGTAACCTCTACCAAAAATCCGCTCTTCCCAATCATGGTCAGCCAATGTGAGTAGGTCACACACTCGCCCCAGAGTCAGAAGGTTGGGAGTTCAAGTCCCACACCGGAGGCTTGAACATAAAATTCATAACAACATTCCCAATTTGTACTGAGGGAGTGCTGCACTGTCAGAGGGTCATTACTGAGGGAGCGCTGCACTGTCAGAGAGTCAGGACTGAGGGAGTGCTACACTGTCAGAGAGTCAGTACTGAGGGAGTGCTACACTGTCAGAGAGTCAGTACTGAGGGAGTGCTACACTGTCAGACAGTCAGTACTGAGGGAGCAGTACACTGTCAGACAGTCAGTACTGAGGGAGTGCTACGCTATCAGAGAGTCAGTACTGAGGGAGTGCTGCACTGTCAGAGAGTCAGTACTGAGGGAGTGCTACACTGTCAGAGAGTCAGTACTGAGGGAGTGCTACGCTGTCAGAGAGTCAGTACTGAGGGAGCGCTACGCTGTTAGAGAGTCAGTACTGAGGGAGTGCTACACTGTCAGACAGTCAGTACTAAAGGAGTGCTGCACTGTTGGAGGGTCAGCACTGAGGGAGTGCTGCACTGTCAAAGGGTCAGCGCTGAGGGAGCACTGCACTGTCAGAGGGTCAGCACTGAGGGAGTTCTGCTCTGGCGGAGGGTCAGTACTGAGAGAGTGCTGTACTGTCAGACAGTCGGTATTGAGGGAGTGCAGCAATGTTGGAGGGTCAGTACTGAGGGAGCTCTGCACTGTTGGGGGTCAGTACTTAAGAAATGGTGCATTGTCAGCGAGTCAGTACTAAGGGAGTGCTGCATTGTCAGAGGGTCACTACTGAGGGAGGACTGCACTGTTGGAGGATTAGTACTGAGGGAATGCTACATTGTCAGAGAGTACTGAGGGAGTGCTACACTGTCAGAGGGTCAGTACTGAGGGAGCTCTGCACTGTTGGAGTGTCAGTACTGAGGGAGTAATGTATTGTCAGAAGGTCAGTACTGAGGGAGTAATGCAGTCAGAAGGTCAGTACTGAGGGGGTGCCACGTTGTCAGAGGCTCATTACTGAGGGAATTCTGCTCTGTCGGAGGGTTAGTACTGAGAGGGGGCTGCACTGTTGGAGGCTCAGTACTGAGGGAGTGCTGCACTGTCAGAGGGTCAGTACTGAGAGGGGGCTGCACTGTCAGAGGGTCAGTACTGAGAGAGTGTCGCACTGTCAGAGGGTCAGTACTGAGGGAGTGCTGCACTGTCAGAGGGTTAGTACTGAGGGAGCGCTGCACTGTCGCAGGGTCACTACTGAGGGAGTGCTGCACTGTCGCAGGGTCAGTACTGAGGGAATGCCGCACTGTCGCAGGGTCGGTATTGAGGGAGTGCCGCACTGTTGGAGGGTCAGTACTGAGGGAGTGCTGCACTGTCGGAGGGTCAGTACTGAGGGAGCGCTGCACTGTCAGAGGGTTAGTACTGAGGGAGCGCTGCACTGTCGCAGGGTCACTACTGAGGGAGTGCTGCACTGTCGCAGGGTCAGTACTGAGGGAATGCCGCACTGTCGCAGGGTCGGTATTGAGGGAGTGCCGCACTGTCAGAGGGTTAGTACTGAGGGAGCGCTGCACTGTCGCAGGGTCAGTACTGAGGGAATGCCGCACTGTCGCAGGGTCAGTACTGAGGGAATGCCGCACTGTCGCAGGGTCGGTATTGAGGGAGTGCCGCACTGTTGGAGGGTCAGTACCGAGGGGTTGATGCACTTTTGGAGGGTCAGTATCGAGAGAACGGTGCACTCTCAGAGGGTCAGGAGGGAGTGCTGGCCCCATCTGTCCTCTCAGGTAGAAGTAAAAGATCCCATAGCATTATTTTGAAGAAAAGCAGGAGAGTTCTCCCAGTGTCCTGGGGTTAATATTTATTTCTCAACCAACATCACAAATACAGATGATCCAGTCATTATCACATTGTTGTTTGTGGGAGCTTGCTGTGCGCAAATTGGCTGCTGAGTTTCATTGCAACAGTGACTCCACTTCAAAAAGTACTTAATTGACTCTAAATTGCTTTGGAATGTCCTGTAGTAGTGAAAGGTGCTATAGAAATGCAAGATGTTTCTTTTGGGCTGCAGTGAACTTTGGCCCGTCACTTAGCCTGTCTTTTCAGTCAAAGGAATGAGGCTGGCTTAGTGGAGTTTCAGAATTTCAGTGTGAAGCCAACTTCATGTCAGAGACAGAAAGGAAAGGGTTTAAGTTGGAAATAAACTCCCCGTGGTTTTGAAGTCGATCAGGAGGCAGCCGAAATATTAATAAGAGGGTCCCCTCTGGTGGAGAAGGCTGTAATTACAAGCGATTTCCTCCAGGCCCAGAATCTGAGGCCTAGTGCAGCAGGGGTTGAGTTGAAGGTCTTCAGCAACTTTCTTCCTTCTCAAAACCTTCAAATTCACGCCAGACTGTTCGGCAGTGATGTCAGGAAGCACTCCTTCATAGAAAGGGGAATGGAAATCGGACCACCTCCCCCCCACCCTCAAACTGTTCAGGCTGGGGGGTCAATTTGAATTTAAAAACGGAGATTGATAGATTTTTCTCGTTGGCTTTGCGTTGTGGTTGCCAACTTTCCAGGATTGTCCTGGAGCGTCTAGGAATTGGAACATTGTCGTCAGAAAGATAATTCCAAACCTTCGGAGGACATGGTGAGATAAATCCTATTCAGTAACACTGCCCCATTATAACCTCGAGCAGCTTGTCAAGTGCATGACGAAGTTTGTTGCCCAGCTTGAAGTGTCAGGTTCACCCATTAACCATGTTATACAACACAAAGGAGCTCAGTGTCTGTATCCAATCAACATCAGCGTTTAGAAACCAGCTTTCTGCAACAAGTGACAGACTCGCTAACGCCCACACAGTTCCCCACCAATACCCAGTCACACAACGTGTCTCCCTCCACTACCAGTGCAATCTCTGTATCTCTGCCTCCAGGCTCCCTCAAAGCCTCACCACCATCCACAACAACAACTTGTATCTATATAGCACCTTTGACATAATGACCATCCTATGGAATTTCACAGGAGTGTGTTATCCAACAGAATTTTAACATCGAGCTAAGGAGACACGGGGCAAATGACTTAACGCTTGGTCAAGCAGGTAGAATTTAAAAGAGTTTTTCTTATTCATTCACTGGATGTGGGCTTCACCGGCTAGACCATGGTTTATTGCCCATTCGTAATTGCCCCTTGAGAAGGTGGTGGTGAGCTGCCTTCTTGAACCGCTGCAGTCCATGTGGTGTAGGTACACCCACAGTGCTGTTAGGGAGGGAGTTCCAGGATTTTGACCCAGCGACAGTGAAGGTACAGCGATATATTCCCAAGTCAGGATGGTGAGTGACTTGGAGGGGAACTTCCAGGTGGTGGTGTTCCCATCTATCTGCTGCCCTTGTCCCTCTAGGTGGTAGTGATCATGAGTTTGGAAGGTACTAACTAAGGAGCCTTGATGATTTCCTGCAGTGCATCTTGTAGACGGTACACACTGCTGCCACTGTGCGTCAGTGGAGGAGGGAACAAATGTTTGTGGATGGGCTGCCAAACAAGCGTCTTAAAGGAGAGAGAGAAAAGCAGAGAGAGAGAGAGAGACAGAGAGGAGGAAAGGTTTAGGGGGAGAATTCCAGAGCTTAGGGCCCAGGCAGCTGAAGGCCCACTCCATAATGGTGGATTGATTAAAATCGGGGATGCTTAAGGTATGAATCAGGAGTGTGATGGAATTCTCTTAATTTTCCTGGATAAGCACAGCTCCAACAACACTCAAGAAGCTTGACACCATCTAAGACTGAGCAGCCCATTTGATTAGCACCACATCCACAAACATTCACTCCCTCCACCACCGACACACAGTGGCAGCAGTGTGTACCATCTACAAGATGCACTGTAGCAACTCACCAAGGCTCTCTCTGATGGTTTGTCCACAGCATTATTCTAACTTCTAGTAACAACAGACATTGATAATCAATGAGAGGCTATCAAAATCTTCAATAATTTCCATCACTGTTTGAATTGATGGTCCTGGAATGTATGATCCTGGAATGCAGTAGTCTTGGGCTGTGAGGGTCCTGAACTATAATGGTCCTGGAATGAGATGGTCCTGGAATGAGATGGTCCTGGACTGTGATGGTCCTGGAATGAGATGGTCCTGGACTGTGATGGTCCTGGAATGAGATGTTCCTGGGCTGTAATGGTCCTGGAATGAGATGGTCCTGGGCTGTGATGGTCCTGGCATGAGATGGTCCGGGACTGTGATGGTCCTGGAATGTGATGGTCATGGACTGTGATGGTCCTGAAATATGATGGTTCTGGAGGGTAATGCTCCTGGCCTGTAATGGTCCAGGAATGTGATGGTCCTGGAATGTGATGATCCTGGACTGTGATTGTCATGAATTCTGGTGGTCCTGGAATGTGATGTTCCTGGACTGCAATGGCCCTGGAAAATGACAGTCTTGGGATATGATGGTCCTGGGCCATGATGATCCTGGACTGTGATGGTCCTAGGCTGTGATATACCAGGAATATGATGGTCCTTGAGGACAATGGTCCTGGACTGTAATCAAGCTGGAAGGTAATGATCCTGGACTGTGATGGTCCTGGACTGTGTTGGTCCTGGACTGTATTGGTCCTGGAATGTGCTGGTATTGGCGGGCAATGTTCCTGTACTGTAATGATCCTGGACTGTAATGGTCCTGGAATGTGATGGTCCTGGAATGTGAGGGTCCTGGACTGTGACGGTTCTGGGCAGTGATGGTCTGGAGGGTAATGGTCCTGGACTGTAATAATCCTGGAATGTGATGCTCCTGGGTTGTAATGGTCCTGGACTGTAATGGTCCTGGAATGTGTTGGTCCTGGAATGTGATGGTCCTGGAATGTGATGGACCTGGAATGTGATGGTTCTGGAATGTGGTGATCCTGGACTGTAATGATCCTGGAATGTGATGGTCCTGGACTGTCATGGTCCTGGACAGTGATGGTCATGGACTGTCATGGTTCTGGACAGTGATGATCCTGGACTGTCATGGTTCTGGACAATGATGATCCTGGACTGTAATGTTCCTGGACTGTAATGGTCATGGACTGTAATGGTCCTGGAATGTGATGGCCCTGGGATGTAATGGCCCTCGACTGTGAGGATCCTGGAATGTGATGGTCCTGGGCTGTGACAGTCCTGTAATGTGTAGGTCCAGGACTGTCATAGTGCTGCACTGTGATGGTCCTGGACTGTGATGGTCCTGGAATGTGATGATCCTCAACAGTAATGCTCCTAGAATGTGATGGCCCTGGAATGTAATGGTCCTGGACTGTAATGGTCCTGCACTGTGATGGGCCTGGAATGTAATTGTCCTGGAATATGATGGTCCTAGAATGTAATTGTCCTGCAATGTGATGGGCCTGAAATGTGATTGTCCTGGAATGTGGTGGCCCCGGGCTGTGATGGTCCTGGAATGTGACAGCCCTGGGCTGTGATGGTCCTAGAATCTGATGGTCTGGGACTATGATGGTCCTGGACAGCAATGGTCCTGGTCTGTGACGGTCCTGGTCTGTGACAGTTCTGGAATGTGATGGCTCTGGACTGTAATGGTCCTGGAATGTGATAGTCCTGGATATTAATGGTCCTGGGCTGTGATGGTCCTGGACTGTATTGGTCCTGGGCTGTGATGGTCCTGAAATGTGATGGTCTGGAGGGTAATGGTCCTGGACTATAATGATCCTGGAATGTGATGCTCATGGGTTGTAATGGTCCTGGACTGTAATGGTCCTGGAATGTGATGGACCCGGAATCTGATAGTTCTGGAATGTGATGGTTCTGGACTGTAATGATCCTGGACTGTCATGGTCCTGGACTGCAATGGCCCTGGAATATGATGGTCCTGGAATGTAACGGCTCTCAGCTGTGAGGATCCTGGAATGTGATGGTCCTGGGCTGTGATAGTTCTGTAATGTGTTGGTCCTGAACTGTCATGGTGCTGCACTGTGATGGTCCTGCACTGTGATGGTGCTGCACTGTAATGGTCCTGGAATGTGATGGTCCTGGACTGTTATGGTCCTGGACAGTGATGATCCTGGACTGTAATGGTCCTGGACTGTAATGGCCCTGGAATATGATGGTCCTGGAATGTAACGGCTCTCAGCTGTTAGGATCCTGGAATGTGATGGTCCTGGAATGTGATGGTCCTGGAATGTGATGGTCCTGGACTATAATGGTTTTGGAATGTGATGGTCCTGGAATGTGATGGTCTTGGACTGTCATGGTGCTGCGCTGCGATGGTCCTGGACTGTGATGGACCTGGAATGTGATGGTCCTGGAATGTGATGGTCCTGGACAGTAATGGTCCTGGACTGTAATGGTCGTGGACTATGAGGGTCCTGGACTGTGTTGGTCTTGTGATGAAGCAGTTTTTTTTGTCTGGATCAAGTTATTAATTTAAATTCTTTACTCTGATTCGCTGAACCATTGGATTTAATATCTGCAATTTCAACCACACTGAGTGTGGGAAGGGATTCACTAATTTACCTCATCTTCTGGTTCACAGCATATTCATGCTGGGAGTAAACCTTTTATCTGCTCCGTGTGTGGGAAGGAACTTACATACAAGCATATAAAATAGAGCAGGAGCAGGCCATTCAGCCCCTCGAGCCTGCTCAGAACATCAATAAGATCACAGCTGAACCGTTTGTGTTTCAAATCCTACATTCCCATCTAACCTCCGATAACCTTTGATTCCCTTGCCTAACAAGAATCTATCTACCTCTGCCTTAAAAATATTCAATAACCCCACCTCCACCACCTTCTGAGGCAGAGAGTTCCAAAGTTGCCTCTTAAGAGAGAAAAATTCTCCTCATCATTAGGGCCACCCCTAACTTTAAAACTGTGCCCCTTAGTCTGGATTCACCCACAGGAGAAAACATCCTTTCCACGTCCACCTTGTCAAGGCTGTTCAGGAATTTACACACTTCAATCACGTCACCCCCTCGCTCTCGCTGTTCTAAACTCCATTCCATCTCAGGGTGCACAAGCTTATTCACGCCAATCCGAGATCCGTTTAAATGTTCTGACTGTGACGCCAGCGTTAAAAGCAGGATTGATCTGATGAAACACCAACGCATTCACAGTGGGGAGAGGCTGTTCACCTGCCCCTTGTATAGTAAGGGATTCACTCAGTCATCCAACCTGCTGACACCCCAGTGAGTGACTGCAAGGTTCCATTCTGCTGCTGTGAATCAGTTCCGGGGGGGGTGGTCAGTTAGCTCACTTGGGTCGATGGCTGGTGTGTGATGCAGAACGACGCTAACGATGTGGGTTCATTCTCTGTACTGAGCCCTCCCCGATCACATTGCCCCACGCTGCAGACTGGTGCCCCTCAACCTATGAAGAAACCAATTGTCTCTCTCTAATAAAGAGAGATGTCTATGGTCCCTCATGACCTCAGTTAATTATCTGACATTTATTGTGTTTTCTGCACTGCATCTCCGGCAATGAACGCCAAAAATTATTGCTCACCCCTAGTTGCCCTTGAGAAGGTGGTGGTGAGCTGCCTTCTTGAACCGCTGCAGGCCATGAGGTGTAGGTACATCCACAGTGCTGTTAGGAAGGGAGTTCCAGGATTTTGACCCAGCGACAGTGAGGGAATGGCGATATATTTCCAAGTCAGGATGGTGTGTGATTTTGCTGCCCTTGTTGCCCTGGCTGAGTGTGACTTCCAACAATCCTTCAGGATCCTGACAGAGAAGATGCTCATACTCCCTCCCACGTCCACTTGGGCAGTGTGTTTGCAGCTTTTCTTCAGGCATACGATGCTGATAGTAACAAAAGGTTCTAACTGTTTGACTTCATCCACACGTCACTTCACACTCACAGTGTGGAAATCCTCTTCACTTTCCAGTTGAAGATTTTTCCGTTCTTAATCTTCACCCTGACCTGTCTGGCCGTTAACCTCGTGTACGATCTGTCTGGTCGTTAACCTCGTGTACGATCTGTCTGGCCGTTAACCTCGTGTACGATCTGTCTGGTCGTTAACCTCGTGTACGATCTGTCTGGTCGTTAACCTCGTGTACGATCTGTCTGGTCGTTAACCTCGTGTACGATGTGTCTGGTCGTTAACCTCGTGTACGATGTGTCTGGTCGTTAACCTCGTGTACGATCTGTCTGGTCGTTAACCTCGTGTATGATCTGTCTGGTCGTTAACCTCGTGTACGATCTGTCTGGTCGTTAACCTCGTGTACGATCTGTCTGGTCCATAACTTTGTGTACGATCTGTCTGGCCGTTAGCCTCGTGTACGTGTTTGCATTTATGTGGGTCTCTGGCGCACCCCCTGCAGTTGCTGCCAGTCTGCTTCATATACTCTTTGGTTGTAACTTATTGTAACCTCTGGTCGCACCTCTGGAACCAGATTTCCTACGTATGTGAGCCCAATGTCCTTTTACACCACATAACCTCGCAAAAGACCATGGAACGCAGGACAGCTTCACGCTGGGTGAAGTAAACCACATTTCCCATGTGGCTTGTTTGCTTACTGCATCCTGGCTACTGTGCCTATACTGGTGGGTGGACCTAATGCGAGCAGGGGTTGTTGTCCCAGCTACAAGGGCTTCATATTTTCTGCCATTTTTAGCATCGTGTCGGTATTGGACTTGACATTTTCTCCAGAATGTTCCTTTTGAAAGGCTTTGACAGGTAAAAAAGTTATAATCAGCTCCATTATCCATTCAGAAAGCTCCACTTCCAAATAAATCACAGTCCCCGTGCTTATCAGGGCACCTGCTGATGGACTGATCAGTTGATTCTTGTGGCTATGGTCTGTAGGACATCAGCTCAAAAGTGAATCCTTAAGTTCACTTTTACACAAAGCTGATCCTCCATCACGTTCCACAGCTTAACAGGATCCTCCTGATCCTCCTCAGACAGGCCCAAAGTTGTGGACAGTATGCAACCCCTTGCTTCCAATGGCTTTATTTTCACCGCTTGTTTATCCAGATTTAGAATGGATGAATCTAAAAAGCGTAATTCCATCCTTTGTTTGAAAAGCCTAAATTAGGATCGGATACCTGTGGCCTTCCAAATCAGACTGGGGAATTTGGTGGTCATCTTTCTGGTGTCCCCTGTCTTTTGCGGACGCTCCCGATGTGTAGGGGATTTGTGAACTCTCTACTCCACGGAGAGATTCGCCAATGCAGCTGCTGCGTTTTTGTTCCCCTCTTTTTGTAACGGCCATTTGGGTTTTTCCTGTTTTGCGTGTTTTTGTGTAGGAATGGCACCCGCAGACGTGGCAATGGCTGCACAGCCGGACTCTGAACCAACTCGCTGCTCCCGTTAACCACCGAACTGGCTATTCCCCAAACCAGGTACTCACTGTTCCGCAAAAATACCATCTGTAGAGGGATTTTCCCTCCCAGGGTTTTGATGTACACACAGCCTCTGTCTGTTCAGTGGCTTGTCCTGTGGTTTTCAAATTCACATCGCTGCCACCATGTTGTGTTTCTAGGTTGGCTTTACACAAACTTACAATCTTACACACAGGATTGATAAACAATAGGTAGGGTAGGTTTGGTTTACTTGAAGATACAGTACAGGATGGCCCAGCAGACAGATCTATTTTATGGATTCATCAACTGTCGCTCACAGGGACAGCACAGCTGCAATTCCTACACACGTGCTACACATTACTAGCTGCTGGTCACATGCTCTACATCGTGGCTACTTCCTCATTTGCTATTTCCTTAAAGCGATACAGATCTCAGATTCTAGTCTCAGACTCTGCTGGAGTAGCTAGAGTCGATTTTGACTGCACTGCAGTCTACAGTTAGCCTCTGTACCCCTGATCACTGCTAAAGTCCAGAGTTCGTGCATCTTTCAGATTAGATGCTAAACCGAGGCCCTGTCTGCCCCCTCTGGTGGATGGGAAAGATCCCAGGACACTATTTAGAAGGAGAACTGGGGAGTTCTCCCCTGTTTCCTGGCCAATATTTATCCCTCAATCAACATCACTAAAAATGACTCACTAGCACGTAGTTACATTCCCAGGGGAGGAGGGGAAACTGCTGACTGGGAAAGGACAGTGGGACACAGCAGCAAGCAGCTAACTTGTAGCAAGAATAGAGGCTGGTTTACTGAGTGAAATCCTGCTCATCTGAAACTCACAACTAATCCAGAACTCATTAAAAGGTTAGTGCTGGTGATTATTGTCATTTTCTTGGTTCACAAGAAGGGATCTGAAGTTAATCTGTTCATTCATTTTGCGTTTGTAAAGTAGAACAGGTTAACAATTTGCACCAAAGTGTCTCGATCACCGAAGTGTTTTCAATCATTCAAGAGAGGCTGGAGAAGTAGTTTGTGAGAGGACATGGGTTCAGTACAATTAGCTACTGACACTCTCTTTATAGGGAAGCGGTTAACTCAGTTGCTGGATGGCGAGTGTGTGATTTAGAATAATGCTCACAGTGTGGGGTCAATTCCTGTTCTGGCTCAGGAAGATTTTGGGACCTGCCTCCTCGCTTGCCCCTGAGAGTGGAAGGCAATAGCAAACCACCACTGACAAAAACTGACAAGGAAAACAACTGAAGAGTGAAGATCAGCAGACAATACGCCAGAGACCTGTCTTTGGGCAGAGGACACATAGTGGGAGGCGGTGGTGCAGTGGTATTGTCACTGGACTTGGTAATCCAGAGGCCCAGGGTAATGCTCTGGGGACCTGAGTTTGAATCCCACAGCAGATGGTGAAATTTGAATTCAATAAAAACCATCTGTTAAAACATCTAATGATAACCATGAAACGATTGTCATAAAATCCCGTTCTGGTTCACTAATGTCCTTTACGGAAGGAAATCTGCTGTCCTTACCTGGTCTGGCCTACATGTGACTCCAGACCCACAGCAATGTGGTTGACTCTTAAAATGCCCTCAGAACAAGGGCAATAAATGCTGTGAAACAGATCCCGTCAACAAATTTTAAAAAATGACGTCACTTTCTTTATACCCCAGGTTCTGTTCTTGGCTATTGGTACTGGCCACTCCTGAGCGTATGATGATCAGGCTGCTTATCGATTGTCCAGAGAATATCTAAGGAAAACGGAATATTTGTAAGACCTTCTGTAATATTTTTGGACAGCACCTTTGAAACCTACGACCTCTACAACCGAGAAGATAAGGGCAGGTCCCAAGTCTTCCTGAGGCAGAACAGGAATTGACCCCACACTGTGAGCATTATTCTAAATCACACACTCGCCATCCAGCAACTGAGTTAACCACTTCCCTATAAAGAGAGTGTCAGTGGCTAATTGTACTGAACACATGTCCTCTCACAAGCTACTTCACCAGCCTCTCTTGAATGATTGAAAACACTTTGGTGATCGAGACACTTTGGTGCAAATTGTTAACAAACGCAAAATGAATGAGCAGATTAACTTCAGATCCCTTCTTGTGAACCAAGAAAATGACAATAATCACCAGCACTAACCTTTTAATGAGTTCTGGATTAGTTGTGAGTTTCAGATGAGCAGGATTTCACTCAGTAAACCAGCCTCTATTCTTGCTACAAGTTAGCTGCTTGCTGCTGTGTCCCACTGTCCTTTCCCAGTCAGCAGTTTCCCCTCCTCCCCTGGGAATGTAACTACGTGCTGGTGAGTCGTTTTTAGTGATGTTGATTGAGGGATAAATATTGGCCAGGAAACAGGGGAGAACTCCCCTGTTCTCCTTCAAAATAGTGTCCTGGGATCTTTCCCATCCAATTGATCAGTCCATCAGCAGGTGCCCTGATAAGCACAGGGACTGTGATTTATTTGGAAGTGGAGCTTTCTGAATGGATAATGGAGCTGATTATAGCTTTGATACCAATCAAAGCCTTCCAAAAGGACCTTCTGGAGAAAAAGTAAGGTCGCAATACTGATACACTGCTAAAAATGGCAGAAAATATGAAGCCCTTGTAGCTGGGACAACAACCCCTGCTCGCATTAGGTCCACCCACCAGTATAGGCACGGTAGCCAGGATGCAGAAAGCAAACAAGCCACATGGGAAATGTGGTTTACTGCACCCAGCGTGAAGCTATCCTGCGTTCCAAGGTCTTTTGCGAGGTTATGTGGTGTAAAAGGACATTGGGCTCACATACGTAGGAAATCTGGTTCCAGAGGTGTGACCGGAGGTCACAATAAGTTACAACCAAAGAGTATATGAAGCAGACTGGCAGCAACTGCAGGGGGTGCGCCAGAGACCCACATAAATGCAAACACGTACACGAGGTTAACGACCAGACAGATCGTACACGAGGTTAACGACCAGACAGATCGTACACGAGGTTAACGACCAGACAGATCGTACACGAGGTTAACGACCAGACAGATCGTACACGAGGTTAACGACCAGACAGATCGTACACGAGGTTAACGACCAGACAGATCGTACACGAGGTTAACGACCAGACAGATCGTACACGAGGTTAACGACCAGACAGATCGTACACGAGGTTAACGGCCAGACAGATCGTACACGAGGTTAACGGCCAGACAGATCGTACACGAGGTTAACGGCCAGACAGATCGTACACGAGGTTAACGGCCAGACAGATCGTACACGAGGTTAACGGCCAGACAGATCGTACACGAGGTTAACGGCCAGACAGATCGTACACGAGGTTAACGGCCAGACAGATCAGGGTGAAGGTTAAGAACGGAAAAATCTTCAACTGGAAAGTGAAGAGGATTTCCACACTGTGAGTGTGAAGTGACGTGTGGATGAAGTCAAACAGTTAGAACCTTTTGTTACTATCAGCATCGTATGCCTGAAGAAAAGCTGCAAACACACTGCCCAAGTGGACGTGGGAGGGAGTATGAACATCTTCTCTGTCAGGATCCTGAAGGATATGTATTTGGATTGTTGGAAGTCAATGATATAACCTGTGACAGACAAACTAATGGTGTACAATGGGTCACCCATTCATCGCACTGGTACATTGACATTGAAATGCAGCTACAGCAAGTCTCCATGGAAACCACAAGTGTTCTACCTGGTGGACACAAGTGGACCAGCAGTAGCTGGGTTACTGGCGTGTACAAGACTCAACACTGAGACCATACATGAGATCACCAAAAGAGAGGGGAAAGAAAACACAGCAGCTGCATTGGTGAATGGAGTAGAGAGATCACAAATTCCCTACACATCGGGAGTGTCCATAAAAGCCAGGGGACATCAAATTCCTCAGTATGACTTGGAAGGCCACAGGTGCCCTACTTGAATTTTCAAACAAAGGATGGAATTATGCTTTTTAGATTCATCCATCATAGGTCTGGATAAAGAAGCGGTGAAAATAAGGACGGCCATTGGAAAAGAGGAAGATGCCAATCGCAGGAGAAGAGACCAAGAATAATTACATTGAGTCAGTCTGTGGCCTACTGCAGAGATACCCAGACAGATTCAATACTATCGGGAACTTCAGAGTGATGCTGTATGACACCTCAGAGAAGATGCAATTCCATTGATTAACCCTTCCAGAAAGTGCAGAGTGCACATTTAGGAGAAGCTTAAGAATGAATTGATTGATATAGAACGAAAAGGGCACCTGGCAAGGGAATCTGTGTATTGACCGGGGATCGACAATGATATTGAGAAGGTAGTGAGGATATGCAAAGCATGCCAGAGTCAGCAACCATGTCAACACAAAGAACCTCCACACCCTCACGAGATTCCATCATATCCTTGGTCTCAAATCACAACAGATTTATTCACCATCCGTGGCAATGACTTTCTCCTAGCCATTGATTACTTTTCCAAATTTCTAAACATCAGACAATTGATGGGTACCCCAAGTACGTCTGTGGTGGACATAATGAGTGCAATATTCGGTTTGTTAGATATATCTGAAGAGATCATATCAGACAATGAGCCACAATATACAGGTCGACTTTTTAGGGACGTGTGTATTAAATGGGGCATAAACCATGTGACAGCCTCACCACACTATCCCAGATCCAACGATCTCACTGAGTGAATGACACAAAGATTGGCCGGGTGGTTAACAGTGAGGTTGAGTGTCTTGGGCTACAGGAAGATATAGACGGGATGGTCAAATGGGCAGATAAGTGGCAGATGGAATTTAACCCTGAAAAGTGTGAGGTGATACACTTTGGAAGGAGTAATTTGACAAGGAAGTATTCAATGAACGGCATGGCACTAGGAAGTTCTGAGGAACAAAGGGACCTTGGCGTGTGTGTCCATAGATCTCTGAAGGTGGAGAGGCATGTTAGTGGGGTGGCGAAAAAGACAAATGGGACACTTGCCTTTATCAATCGAGGCATAGATTACAAAAGTAAGGATGTAATGTTGGAGTTGTACAGAACCTTGGTGAGGCCACAGCTGGAGTACTGTGTGCAGTTCTGGTCGCCACATTATAGGAAGGATGTGATTGCACTGGAGGGGGTGCAGAGGAGATTCACCAGGATGTTGCCTAGGATGAAACATTTAAGTTATGAAGAGAGGTTGGATAGACTTGGGTTGTTTTCGTTGGAGCAGAGAAGACTGAGGGGCGACCTGATCGAGGTGTACAAGATTATGAGGGGCATGGACAGGGTGGATAGGGAGCAGCTGTTCCCCTTAGTTGAAGGGTCAGTCACAAGGGGACACAAGTTCAAGGTGAGGGGCAGGAGGTTTAGGGGGGATGTGAGGAAAAACTTTTTTACCCAGAGGTTGGTGACGGTCTGGAATGCGCTGCCTGGGAGGGTGGTGGAGGCGGGTTGCCTCACATCCTTTAAAAAGTACTTTGATGAGGTACTTGGCACGCCATAACATTCAAGGCTATGGCCCGAGTGCTGGTAAATGGGATTAGGTAGGTAGGTCAGATGTTTTTCACGTGTCGGTGCAGACTCGATGGGCCAAAGGGCCTCTTCTGTACTCTGTGATTCTGTGATTCCATGATTCTGACTGTTAAGGCATTAATCTTAAGGCATTAATGATGAAGTGCAGAGAAACATAACAAGATCTTGCCATGTTACACTTGAGAGCAACACCTTTAGAAATGGGTTTACTGTCACCAGTGGAAATGGTGTTCTCAAGGCAGGTTAGGACAACCTTGCCAAGCCATCACCTGTCCCAGCTCTCAGAGATACAGGAGAAACTTCTCAAAATACAAGGGAGAATGAAGATAGCACACGACTGACTTGCAGGTGCGGAACTGCCTAGTCCATGCGTAGGACAGAAGGTTTGGTTGATTTCCTACTCAGGGAAACTGGTCACCCTCAGAAGTCCCCAAGGTATGCAGTGAGCCTATGAGGTCACAACATTGAATGGAGTGACATTAAGGAGAAAGAGAAGCCAGCTAAGGGAATTGTACAACCGTATAACACTCAGCACTCCAACTGCATCTAAAAACATCCAAACTTGGAAAGTGAAATTGTGGAAGATGACCATGAAAACAACTAGCACTCCGACAACACACAGGATACCAACACGCCTACAAGTCAAGAACACCTAAGTGGTAAGTCTTGATCTCAGGAAGGTCATACCATCATGAAATCCAGGAGAATTAGCAAGCCACCCGTACGTTATACAGATTCTTGAACCCTTAAACAGAGATCTATCTTTTTTCACAATTTTTTTTTATTTGTTCATGGAATGAGGGCATTGCTGGCTGGGCCAGTATTTATTGCCCATTGCTAATTGCCCTCTTCAGAGGGCATTTAAGAGTCAACCACATTGCTGTGGGTCTGGAGTCACATGCAGGCCAGACCAGGTAAGGACGGCAGATTTCCTTCCCTAAATGACATTAGTGAACCAGATAGGTTTATACGACAATTGACAATGATTTCGTGGTCATCAATAGACTTTCAATTCCAGGTTTTTATTGAATTCAAATCCCACCATCTGCTGTGTTGGGATTCGAACCCTGGTCCCCAGAGCATTACCCTGGGTCTCTGGATTACTAGTCCAGTGACAATACCACTATGCCACCACCTCCCCCATACCACCCTACTGCGCATGTATTTTCACTGTTAATGTATGTCATGTTATCCTGGGGAAAAAGGGGATGTTGTGATATCACTTTAAGAGAATATGCAAATGAGCAAGTTGCAAGACGTAGAGCAGCGTGTGACCAGCAGCTCGGACTGTGTGTGTGTAGGAATTGCAGCTGTGCTGTCCCTGTGAGTAATAGTTGCTGAATCCATAAAGCAGGTCTGTCTGCTGAGCCATCCTGTGCAGTATCTTCAAATAAACCGAACTTCAGTCTAGTTCACCATTCCTGTGTATGACTGGTGAAATTGTGTAAAGCAGAAATGGAAACATAATAGGACCTTGTTCAACTGTTTGATTCATTACCCTGCCTGGTGGTACAATTATGAAGTTGTAATTATTGAAGCAATTTTCCCCTTGCAGGGCTGTCAGGGTTTGGGGAAGCTCCTCGTCCGAGGAGAGTGGGCAGTGATAGAAGGGGAAATGAGAAACAACCTTCACTCTGATTCAAAGTCAGTGCAATCTGTTTATGATGCAGCTCACCAATCAAAAATAAAAACCCTCCCTTCTCACGCTATCCAGAGAGAAAGCTCAAATCACCAGCACAACAATTTGAGCACATGCTCACCTCATTACCCAAACATTCAACCTCTGTGCACCAGTGACAGCCCATTGGCAAAACGCTGTGGCCCTCACTCTATTTATTAGACTCCCATTATAGCAGCTGCTCAATCTGGTGCCCAACCTGAGAACAATTACATCTCCAATTTGGCAGAAGCTCCAGTTTGTGCTCATCTTTATCCATGTGTGCTACTGCGTTTGGAGCCCTGACTGGCAGAGGTGGTTTCTCAACAAGTGCCAGTGAGAGAGACCACAAGCAAGGGCTTCACACTGATTGTAGCCTGTGGTCAGGGTCGGGGTGGGGGGGGGGGGGGGTGCGGTGTTGCCTGTCTCAGGAACGGAAACAGGGCAGTCTCCATTTTGTGAATCAGATTGGAAGGTGTATCGCAGGCAACGTTAACAAGCAGCAATCTCACACACACGCATCACAATCATGCACACGCACACACTCACTCTGTCACATGCACACACGCTCACTCACAGTCACACACACACATACGCAAAAAGAAACACACACAAACACAGTCACAAACACACTCACTCGCCCAATCAGTCACATACGCACCCAGTCACTTAGTCACAAGTACACACTCACACTTAGTCACACACACACTCATTCAGTCACATACACACACACACATACGCAGTCACTCATTCACTCACACATGCACCCAGTCACTTACTCACAAGCACACACTCACACTTAGTCACACACACTCAGTCACACACGCACTCATTCAGCCACATATGTACTCACGCATACAGTCACTCAAACACTTACTCAGTCACAGTCACAAACACACACTTACAGTCACACACATTCAGGGTGGACTCGTCCCAGATTTGCACTAAGTGTGGTAGCAAGCAGGATAAAGGACATTTTATCCGCCGGCTGCAAGGGCGGCTTTTCGCGCTGTATCGTCCCATTGTCACCTCATTAAATATGCAGCCACGGGAAACACGCCGTTTCGCTGGCAGGCAGCCTCTGATTGGCCCACCTCACCGTTACCTCACCGCTTCCTCACGGAGGGCACCATGTTTCAACTGCAGCCGTGCACACACCTCTGAATGCTCGCAGCCCAGGACTGCTCTGGTGGAGACAAGGCCCTAAAAGCCAAGAAGAGTGCAGCCCCCTGATTCAGTGATGCAGCCTCGAGACATCTTCTGGATGCCGTGGAGGCCCACCACAAAGTCCTTTACCTGCGCTCTGGGCACAGGAAGCCCATCAGTCTCACACTCTGGCTTGGGAGGCGGTGGTCAGAGGTGGTCAGCGCCAACGCTGCACACAGGATGTCAGCTATCCAGTGCAAAAAGCGCGGATGAATGGTTTCATCCGTGCCACCAGGGTAGGTCAACCATCTCATCACTCTAAACTCACACACTCACAAGCCCGTTACACATTCACTGGCATCTCACTCACTGCCAGCTCAAGGGACATCACCACTCTTTCTCTCACACACACCCTCATGTCTCCAACTGGCCTCATCTCCTCTGGAGACTGTCTCCTCCAGCCCTCACCATCTTGAGGCCACTTGCACAGATCAACATGTGCCCCCCACACACACCCTGGGATACCCTCCTTCCCCAATACAGCCCTCATCCTGCAGACTCTGTTTTTTATTTGTTCATGGGATGTGGGCATCGCCGGCAAGGCCAGCATTTATTGCCCGTCCCTAATTGCCCTTGTTCAGAGAGCATTTAAAAGTCAACCACATTGTTTTAGTTATGAGGAGAGATTGGACAGACTGGGGTTATTTTCCCTGGAGGAGAGGAGATTGAGGGGGGACATGATTGAGGTGTATAAAATGATGAGGGGCATAGATAGGGTAGACAGGAAGGAACTTTTCCCCTTGGTGGAGGGATCAATAACCAGGGGGCATAGATTGAAGGGAAGGGGCAGGAGGTTTAGAGGGGATGTGAGGAAGAAGGGTGGTGGGAATCTGGAACTCACTGCCTGAAAGGCAGAACCCCTCATAACATTTAAGAAGTATTTGGATGTGCACTTGCGATGCCATGGCATATGAGGCTATGGGCCTAGTGCTGGAAAATGGGATTAGAATAGTTAGGTACTTGTTTGACCGGCGCAGACTCGATGGGCCGAAGGGCCTTTTTCTGTGCTGTAGACCTCTATGATTCTACGACTCTATTGCTGTGGGTCTGTAGTCACATGTAGGCCAGACCAGGTAAGGACGGCAGATTTCCTTCCCTAAAGGACATTAGTGAACCGGATGGGTTTTTGCGGCAATTGTCAACTGTTTCATGGTCATCGTTAGACTTTTAATTCCAGGTTTTTATTGAATTCCGATTCCACCATTTGCTGTGGCGGGATTTGAACCCGGGTCCCCAGAGAATGACCAGAGCTTCCCTTCCGGCTGGTCTAGTAGGTACAGATCTGCCCGTGAATCCCGCTAAAAATGATGTGCCGCTGCCTGTGAAGCCTGGCACTAGTGACCACGAGTGTTACCCGAAGTAAGGTGGGCAAATAAACCTTGAAGCTCCAAGCAACGTGCAGCTGGCCAGGCGCACGACACTAATGTATAGTTGTGAAATGCCGAGGTGCCTGGATGAATCAGCGTGGGTGGGAGTGATTCCAGTGGGCAGCGTTTACAATGAGATGCTAAAGCATTGAAATTAGGTCCTGACATGTGATGGGTGGAGCAGACGATCACAAACTGGTTTCGTGATGGTGTGAAGCTGACTTTTGGCTTCCTCGCGACATTGCTCCACCACCACCACCACCACCCGCCATGACGCCCGACGTCAACGGGGCCGGAAATTCCATCCTCAGTCACTCACACACTCACTCAGTCACAGACATACACTCAAACTCAGTCACACACATACTCACACACAGTCTCACACAGTCCCATACACACACACACACTCAGTCACTCACACACTTACTCAGTCACAGACATACACTCAAACTCAGTCACACACATACTCACACACAGTCTCACACAGTCCCATACACACACACACTCAGTCACTCACACACTTACTCAGTCACAGACATACACTCAAACTCAGTCACACACATACTTACACAGTCTCACACAGTCTCACACACACACACACACACACTCAGTCACTCACACACTCACTCAGTCACAGACATACACTCAAACTCAGTCACACACATACTCACACAGTCTCATACACACACACACACTCAGTCAATCACACACTCACTCAGTCACAAACATACACTCAAACTCAGTCACACACATACTCACACAGTCTCACACACACACACACAGTCAGTCACTCACACACTCACTCAGTCACAGACATACACTCAAACTCAGTCACACACATACTCACACAGTCTCACACAGTCTCATACACACACACACTCAGTCACTCACTCAGTCACAGACATACACTCAAACTCAGTCACACACATACTCACACAGACTCACACAGTCCCATACACACACACACACGCTCAGTCACTCACACACTCACTCAGTCACAGACATACACTCAAACTCAGTCACACACATACTCACACACAGTCTCACACAGTCTCATACACACACACACTCAGTCACTCACTCAGTCACAAACATACACTCAAACTCAGTCACACACATACTCAGACACAGTCTCACACAGTCCCCTACACACACACACGCTCAGTCACTCACACACTCACTCAGTCACAAACATACGCTCAACATACACATACTCACACACAGTCTCATACACACACACTCAGTCACCAACACATTCGCACACTCACTAACATGTCACACACACACACTTAGTCGCAAATGCACATTCACTCAGTCACAAACATTCAGTCACTCAGCTGAAAACATACTCACACTCAGTCTCTCACTCAGTCACAAACATACATACACGCAGTCACACACAGCCATCACACACACACACATACATGCACACTCAGTCACAACACACACACACACACGCACACTCAGTCATCACACACAGTCAGATACACATACACACTCAGTCTCGCACACACACACACACATTCAGTTATCACAAACATACACACACGCACACTCAGTCACAACACACACACACACATACGCACACTCAGTCATCACATACACAGTCAGATACACATACACACACTCAGTCACACTCACACACACTCATACAGGCATACAGCCACTTACTCACCCACACTCAACCACTCACACATTTACAAGTGTCCTGGATGTTTACAGGTATGTTGGATGTTTACAGATTCTGCTGAATGTTTACAGATGTGTTGGCATTTTACAGGTGTGTTGGAGTTTTACAGGTGTGTCAGATGTTTACAGGTGTGTTGGATGTTTACAGTTGTGGAGTGTTACAGTTGTGCTGGAGGATTAAAGATGCATTGGAACTTTACAGGTGGGTTGGAGGTTTACAAGTGTGCTGGAGGTTTACAGGTGTGCTGGGTGTTACAGGTGTGTTGTATGTTTACAGATATGCTGGAAGTTTACAGGCATGTTGGAAGTTTACAAGTGCATTGGAGGTCTACAGGTGTGCTGGAGGTTTACATATACGTTGGATGTTTACAGGTGTGTTGGATGTTTACAGGTATGTTGGAGGTTTACATATACGTTGGATGGTCACAGGTGTGTTGGATGTTTACAGGTATGTTGGAGGTTTACAGGTGTGTTGAAAGTTTACAGTGTGCTGGAGGTTTACAGGTGTGTTTATTGTTTACAGGCATACTGGATGTTCACAGGTATGCTGGAGGATTACAGGTGTGTCAGATGTTTACAGGTGTGTCAGGTATTTACAGGTGTATTGGATGTTTACAGTATTTTGGATGTTTACAGGTGTGTTGGATGCTTACAGGTGTGCTGGGGGTCTACAGGTGTGCCAAATGTTTACAGATGTGTTGGATGTTTACAGGTGTGTCTGATATTTACAGGTGTGTCAGATGTTAACAGGGTTGTTGGAGGTTTATAGGTGTGTTGGATGTTTACAGGTGTGTTGGATATTTACAGGTGTGCTGGAGGTTTACAGGTATATTGGATGTTTACAGGTGTGTTGGATGTTTACATGTGTGTTGGAGGTTTACAGGTGTATTGGATGTTTACAGGTGTGTTGGAGGTTTACAGGTGTATTGGATGTTTACAGGTGTGTTGGAGGTTTACAGGTGTATTGGATGTTTACAGGTGTGTTGGATGTTTACAGGTGTGTTGGAGGTTTACAGGTGTATTGGATGTTTACAGGTGTGTTGGAGGTTTACAGGTGTATTGGATGTTTACAGGTGTGTTGGAAGGTTACAGGTGTGTTGGTGTTTACAGGTGTGTTGGATATTTACAGGTGTGCTGGAGGTTTACAGGCATATTGGATGTTTACAGGTGTGTTGGAAGGTTACAGGTGTGTTGGATGTTTACAGGTGTGTGGGATGTTTATAGCTGTGCTGGACGTTTACAGGTGTTTTGGATATTACAGGTGTGTTTTAGATTTTACAGTGAGTTGGATATTTATAGGTATGTTGGAAAGTTACAGGTGTGTTGGATGCTTACTGGTGTGTCAGATGTTTACAGGTGTGTTGGATGTTTGTAGGTGTGCTGGAGGTTTACAGGTGTGTCAGATATTTACAGATGTGCTGGAGGTTTACAGGTGTTTTGGATGTTAAAGCTGTGTCAGGTGTTTACAGGTATGTTGGATGTTTACAGGTGTGTCGGAGGTTTACAGGTGCGTTGCATGTTTACAGCTGTGGTGAATATTTACTGGCATGCTCGAGGTTTACAGGTTTGTTGGGTGTTTACAGGTGTGTCAGATGTTTCCAGGTATGTTGGATGTTTATAGGTATGTTGGAAGATTACAGGTATGTTGGATGTTTACAGGTGTGCTCGAGGTTTACAGATGTTTTGGATGTTTACAGGTGTGTTGGATGTTACAGGTGTTTTCGCCTCCTAAATTCAAACTCATCTGTCCGGAAACTACAGTTTCAATTCTTCCTGTCACAGTTCCGAAACAATTCTTATCAAAGTCATAAATGGCCTCCAGTGTTACTATGACAAAGCTAACTAGCCCTTCTTATCCTGTTTGCAGCCTTTGACATGGTGACCACACCATTCTCCCCTAATGTCCATCCACCATTGTCTGGCTATGTGTGACTGCTCTGACCTGCTTCCATTCTTATCTCATCCTAGCCAGAGATTCTGGGATCTTACCGTGTGCAAAATGACACATTCTTTCCGTCACTGGCAAGTGATTTGTACTATGTGCTTTGGTTTACTGGGGTATGGGCACTATATAAATACAAGTTATTGTGTTGCTATAATTGAGAGTAAGTGAGGAGATTTGGCATGTTTTTGAGAGGTGTGAGAGCCTCTGGATCAATGCAAACCCTAAAGTTCATTTCACTGCAGCTTTCCCAAGACAACGATGGAAGCTGTTCACACAGACGGCAATAAATACCAACAAACAACTGCAGACTGCTTTGGGATTCAGCACAGTGTCAAAATAGAAAATGTCACAGAGGGGGCACTGCTCTGAAACTGGGATATGTTTGTTAGACAATGTAGAGGGAGCTTTACTCTGTATCTAACCCCGTGCTTTACCTGCCCTGGGAGTGTTTGATGGGGGCAGTGTAGAGGGAGCTTTACTCTGTATCTAACCCCGTGCTGTACCTGTCCTGGGACTGTTTGATGGGACAGTGTGGACGGAGCTTTACTCTGTATCTAACCCCGTGCTGTACCTGTCCTGGGAGTGTTTGATGGGGACAGTGTAGAGGGAGCTTTACTCTGTATCTAACCCCGTGCTGTACCTGTCCTGGGAGTGTTTGATGGGGACAGTGTAGAGGGAGCTTTACTCTGTATCTAACCCCGTGCTGTACCTGCCTTGGGAGTGTTTAATGTTGACAGTATGGGGAGAGTTTTACTCCGTATCTAACCCCGTGCTGTACCTGTCCTGGGAGTGTTTGATGGGGACAATGTAGAGGGATCTTTACTCTGTGTCTAGCCCTGTGCTGTACCTGTCCTGGGAGTGTTTGATGGGGACAGTGTAGAGGGAGCTTTACTCTGTATCTAACCCCGTGCTGTACCTGTCCTGGGAGTGTTTGATGGGGACAGTGTAGAGGGAGCTTTACTCTGTATCTAACCCCATGCTGTACCTGTCCTGGGAATTTGCTTCTTTTTATTCCAATACTAATGAGAAGAATTTCAAATCTATGTTTGGAATCCTAAAGGCTGTGCAGAAATCCAGGATAAGACATCAGGAGTGTGAGAATGCTGCTCTGTAAGCTGGGTAGTGAGATAAGAGGTGAGTGGACATTTTCGAGTTGCTACCCTTAAGCAGTGTGATGGGGTGGAGTTGATTCACAGTCTTTGTTGGAAAATATCTTTCAAGCTCATTAGAAGAGAATCAATGTTGTTCTGGCTGGAATTGATTTGTTGCTGTTTCATGACTGGATCAGCACTGCTGAGCTCTGCTTACTGAGACTCCCACAGCTTCTGGGAAGCAGTGAATCCCGAGCCTCAGTGGAATCGATGGGAACATTTAAATCTGCACAGCTTTGGCATGTTGCTAGAATTGGAGTTGGATCGGGGGATGTAGCTGGGAATGAGGTCACAGGCTCAGGAAGCACGACTGTGGGTATTAAAACATTCACTTTGGATGAGATGTTAAACCGAGGCCCTATCTTCCTGCTTGGTTAGATATTAAAGATCCCATGGCACTATTTCGAAGGAGAGCAGGGGAGTTCTCCCCAGTGTCCTGGACAAAATTCATCATCCCTTAATCAACAGCACAAAACACATCTGATCATTATCACAATGCTGTTTGTGGGAGAGTGTTGAGGACATAAGAAATAGGAGTGGGAGTAGGCTATTCGGCCCTTCGAGCCCACCTTGTCTGTCAATAAGATCATGTTTGATCTGATTGTGGCCTTAACTCCACTTTCCTCTCTGCCTCCCGCCCGCAGCACACCCCAGCACCCCCACTGCCCCCATAACCCTCGACTCCCAAGTCAATCAAAAATCTGTCAAACTCAGCCTTGAATTAATTCAATGACTCAGCCTCCACTTGCTCTCTGGGGAAGAGAATTCCAAACACACATGATCTGCTTAGAGAAGAAATTCCTCCTGGTCTCAGTCTTCAACGGGAGTTCCCGTATTTTAAAACTGTGGCTCCAGTTCTAGACTGCTCCATGGACAATGAGAAACATGAGGGGAGATTGGCTGCTGCATTTCCTACATTACAACAATCGCTCCACTTCAAACGTACATCATTTGTTGTAAAATGTTTTTGGGATTTCCGTGAAAAGTGCTCGAGAAATGCAACTCTCCCCTTTCATATCAAAATGCGCTGTCAATACACAACGTGGAATGGAGCACCCCAAATCACAGCAGCAGATTGCAGTGGCCATCACGCAATCAGGAAGTAGACTGAAGTGAAGCTCGTCTAATCAGGAAGTAGATTGGAGCAACTTTCACCCAATCAGGAAGTAGATTGGAGTGACGCTCGTCTAATCAGGAAGTAGATTGGAGTAACTTTCACCCAATCAGGAAGTAGATTGAAGTGAAACTCAACCCAATCAGGAATGTAAAGGGAATATTATTTTTCTTATTATTACTGTGTGGTACTGAAGCATGCTTGTGGTGGCAGTGCCTGTGAATAATTTAATTAAACTGAAGACAGTCAGACTGCAAGGTTTAAATCACCAAAGGGATTAAGTGTAAAAACAGGCATTTTGAAATGGAGATGGGCAAGCTAAAATGAGATCCCAGTAGATACAGTATGAATTGGAATTTGCATTAGGAGATAAGTGGGGATTGAAGTGTTAGCTGTTTGAATTTCAAAGAGACATGATTGGAACTTTTACAACTGGAAAAAACTTAAATAAACAAGGCAAAGTTATTAAGCTTATTTTTTTACAAAAGTGCTCGCCATAATGACAACATGAAAGATTTTTATATTCTGGGAAAGGTAACTTCCAAAGAAAGTTAAGAACAATGGGTTTTAAAGATCAAAAGGGAGAAAATATATGTAAGGGAAGATTGAAAGCAGTCTGGTGAGTGGCCACATGAGATCTTGAAAGATGGGCATTGCGAAGATGGACGTGTGAAAAATCAACCTCTAGCCACCCTAAAGAAGTGCTTGCTTGTTCCAGAAAGCAAGGTTTAGTTAAAAGCCTTGGAATTCTCATTGTCAAGCTAGAGGAAGAGACAAGCTATGAAGTACCTCCCTTGTAGCAACAGTGGGTGCCTTGTTTTATAGATTAATAATTTGGACTGTTGCCTGGGAAAAGGGTGTTTATTTGAGAGTTTAGCTAAGTATAAATCTTTTGGGAACTGCTGTAAGACTAAATTTAACTGTATAATTGTAATCTTGTGTGTTTAAGTTTTTTTTTTGTTAATACATGTTAATGTTTTAATTTAATATTTAAAATCTCCAAACGTTGTAATGGAATCTTTACTTTTGACTTCAATGCAAATACCTTCTCGGAATAAAATACAAATTGCAAATTGTTGTGATAGCTTGACCAAGTTTCCCTTTGGGATTTGGTCAGCATGGCAATTGCCACCTGCCATATCATAACAGGAAGTAGATCGGAGTGACTTTCACCCAATCACGGCATTGATTGAAATGAAACTCACCCAATCAGGAAGCAGACTGGAATAAAAACAGAAAATGCTGGGAAAACTCAGCAGGTCTGACAGCATCTGTGGAGAAAGAAACAGAGTTAATGTTTTGAGTCTGTCTGACCCTTCTTCAGACTGGCTCATACAGTTCCATATGAAGAAGGGTCATACAGACTCAAAACGTTAACTCTGTTTCTCTCTTCACAGATGCTGTCAGACCTGCTGAGTTTTTCCAGCATTTTCTGTTTTGGTTTCAGCTTTCCAGCATCTGCAGTATTTTACTTTTGTTTTACAAATTAGGAAGCAGACTGGAGTGACTTTCACCCAATCAGAAAGTAGACTGACGTGACTTTTACCCAATCAGGAAGTAGGTTGACATGAAACTTACCCAATCAGGAAGCAGACTGGAGTGACTTTCACCCAATGGGGAGGTAGATTGAAGTGGCTTTCACCCAATAATAAAGCAGATTGAAGTGAAACTCAACCAACCCGGAAGCAGATTGGAGGGACTTTCACCCAAACACAGAATAGATTCAATAGACTTTCAACCGATCAATTCTGTGGCAGCAAAGATGTGAAAGGACAGTGAAGAATCAGATGTCTCAGGCGAGAAAGTGGGTTTCAGTACACACTTCTGATTTCCTGTATTCCCATCTCACTGAGAGGACAAACTGACAAACACAATCATTGAACAAATTCATAATCAGATGCCTCAGCTATATACCTCTCCTGTTCTCAGTCACCCATGGGAATTAGGAGTGCCATTGTTCATACAATGTCAGTGTGCTCAGTGCTTTCCTATGGAACATAGGAACAGGAGGAGGCCATTCGGCCCTATGAGCCTATCCTGCCAGGGTGTTTGATGTGTGGGCATTGACCTTCCTGAAACATGCAGCATTGCAATGGGACACCCTCAACTCTGTGAAAAGCTACAGTGTTGTGATTGTGAGGGTGCCCTTTAGCTATTTCCTAATGTTGTCCATTAGCCAGATGAAGGGGTTGACTCTTTTCAGAGTACAGTGTCACTTACTCACTAACCCTAACCCCAGTAGCCTGTCCTTTGCAAATCTAAGTTACTGACAGTCAGGAAGCTATTCAATTGTGGGGGCACCACAGCTCCACCTCACCCATTCCTTCCCTAGTGTCAAGGAGCAACGAGGATTACAGCAGAAGTCATGTTCAGATTTCTCAACTGCATTATGCTCGGGCAATTGGAATGCCCTTGCTGTCAGTCAGGGAGTAGGGGGTGGGGTCGGACCTCCAAGCGACTGAGTTACACCAACTGGGACTGCTGAGCATGTGGGAACGTACATTTTCCAACTCGCACTGCTTGTACAATCTTCTATAAAGTAAAAGCGTTCAGTATGAATAGCTGCTTCTTCCTCTGCGAAGGCAGTACCAGAAACATTACACCTTGCGGGAATTAAAAAGTGCTCCTTGCTGGCAAGAGATCCCCAGAAAAGCTGCACATCAGGCCCTGATGAAGCAGCTTACACCCACCAACAACCACAATCCAAGAAACAGGGGATTGACGATGCCTCTGGCCGGGATAGAAATCGCCTCACTTACTCCCAGGCTTCATACCTCCATGCCTTACTGACAATTCTCACTCAGCTACTAAGCTCCCACACACCTTCCCTCTCTCTGATCCTGTCAGATTGAATCCTGCTTCTGGAAAAATAACTGTGATGAACCTCTTCATTCTGAACACGCTATCTATTTCAGGGAGGGTACCTTGAGTATCCTGCCTTCCTTTCTTAATTAGCACTTTTCTTAGAAAATATCACCACCTTCAACACCTCTTTGATCCTTTTGAATGTGACATCTTTTGATTATCTGCTCCTATCACTGCTTGCTTATCTCCACAATCACCCCACCCTCAACTTCTCTCTCCCCCCGTCCCCCACCTTAGACCAGCTTATATTTCACCTCTCTCCTAACTATACTCAGTTCTGCCGAAGGGTCGTGAGGACACGAAACGTCAACTGATTTCTTCTCCACCGATGATGCCAGACCTGCTGAGTTTTTCCAGGTAATTCTGTTTTTGTTATCTATTTCAGGGTAGTTTGTGTTTCTAATACCTGCCCACATGGTTTAAGAAGTGGATTTTTAAAAAAATTACCAGCGGGACTGTACCTGTAAATAATCCCTCACACCCTTTACTGCAGGTCTCATTCTGCCTACACCAGGTATCATTCTGTGAGAGAGTGGGTGGCGAGTGCCCTCTAATAGTGCCACTCTTGCATACTGCTGCTAGTTAGTTAACTCCATTGTTAGAAGTTGGTTAATTTAGTCCAGTGTTAGCTAATTTATTCTACAGTTTGGGCTTCAGTAGTTTACTTGGCGGCTTCCCCAAATTTGTTTTGTAAGACAGTCTGACATTTGACTGTGATCAGGAATTAGCAATCAGTAAGCTGGTGAGTTTCCATTACAAGGGGATTATATACCTCCAACATCCATCCATGCCTCCCAATGCCCGCAAATGGTTTTCTCGACATGGCCATTGAGGCAGGCAAATGAGGCCGAAATCTGCTGCTATTTTTCCCTTTCACATTGAATTGTTTCGGCCATTCAGCCCACTGTGTCTATGCTGGCTCTCTGCAGGAAAATTCACCTAGCGCCACTTCCCTGCTTTTTCCCTGTAACCCTCCACATTCTTCCATTTCAGACAATAATCCAATTCCCTTTTGTAAGCCTCAATTGACCCTGCCTCTCAAACAGTGCATTTTCAGATCCTAACCTCACTGTGGGAGAAAGTTTTTCCTCATGTCTCCACTGTTTTTTTGTCAATTATCTTAAGTCTGTACCCTCTCATTCTCGATCCTTCTGCCAATGGGAACAGTTTCTCCCTATCTACCCTGTCCAGACCCCTCATGATTTTGAATACCTCTGTCTTCTCTTTGACAATGTTAGAAATGCAGGTCCCTTTAAGAGTAAACCAGGACAAGATTCAGAGTGAACTGAGAGTAGGTGATGCTCATTGAAGCCTGTACTTAAGAGCTGGTTTTTTCCCCAGTAAGGGGACAGAGTAAGGATCCAGAAAGGAAGAGTGGAAACTGGTATTTGTACTGAGCTATGGTTTAACAATAAGACAATTGTGATTCACAGAATGTTTTCTGCTGTCTGATTTGGTGAATGGATATCCACCTATTAAACACTCTTAACCTTCTCTTCTCCAAGGAAAACAGTCCCAACTTCTCCAATCTGTCCACGTAACTGAAGTTCTTCATCCCTGGAACCATTCTCATGAATCTTTTTCATACTCTCTCCAATGCCTTCACATCCTTCCTTAACACCAGTAAAATGCTAACTCTCCTGCTGTGGTAAACTGTAGCTGTCAAACGCATTGGTGAGTGACAGATAGTGGGATAACCTCCAGATCGGGAAGCTCGCTGCAGGATAAGCAGCTCTCTCCTGACGAATAAGCGGACCACAGTGCCAGAATGTTTAGGGTGAGGTAAGGTCGAGAGTGGTGCCTCCACCTCATCCAATGCACCCATAAACCTACTTTTCAGCATGGTGTGACATGGTGAGCAAGGGCTGCCATTCAACAAAGCCTCCTATAACACAACCCTTCAATGGGGGATTGGCTTGTGAAGGTTGGCAAAAGATTGCAACAGGGCCTTGTCCTCAACTATGCAGCTCACCTGATCACTGAAACCATGTCATGCCCCATCAAGAGAGTGTGGGGCCTGCTTTGCAGCAGGCCTTCAACTCTGAAAGATCCCATGTACAGACCCCCTGCTATGGATGGCTAACTCTGCCTTCACAAATAAGTCCCCATTGTGATATGGAGAAACGAGATACTTAACACACAATTTGGCCTTTTAAACAACATAATTCCTACAAATGATGCTTCAATTAAACTCAGGACAAAAGGCTTTCAAGATTGCTAGTGGGAGATTGTATTATTCAGTGTGATTCTGAGCCACACAGTGGGTGGATGCCAGGTTCCATCCCCAGTCTATGCAAAGGTGGCAGTAGGGGTTTAATATTTAGCATCAGTATTTTTGAACTATAGAGAGGAATAGTTTGTCAGGGTTCCCATTCCAAACCACTGTCCAGTGGTTCTCATTGGGTAGTAAGTACTTATGTGGTTTTTTATTCATTCATGGGATGTGGGCGTCGCTGGCTAGGCCAGCACTTATTGCCCATCCCTAATTGCCCTAGAGAAGGAGGTGATGAGCTGCCTTGAACCATGGCAGTCCATGTGGTGTAGGTACACCCATAGTGCTGTTAGGGAGGGAGTTCAACGATTTTGACCCAGCGACAATGAAAGAACAGCGATATATTTCCAAGTCAGGATGGTTAGTGACTTGGAGGGGAACTTCCAGGTGGTGGTGTTCCCATGTATCTGCTGCCCTGGTCCATCTAGATGGCAGTGGTTGTGGGTTTGGAAGGTGCTGTCTAAGGAGCCTTGGTGAATTCCTGCAGTGCATATTGTAGATGGTACACACCGTTGCTATTGTGCATCAGTGATGGAGGAAGGGAATGTTTGTGGGAGGTAGTGCCAATCAAGCGGGCTGCCTTGTCCTGGATGGTGTCAAGCTTCTTGAGTGTTGTGGGAGCTGCACACATCCAGGCAAGTGGACAGTATTCCATCACACTCCTGACTTGTGCCTTGTAGATGGTGGAGTCAGGAGATGAGTTACTCACCGCAGGATTCCCAGCCTCTGACCTGCTCTTGTAGCCACAGTATTTATATGGCTAGTCTAGCTCAGTTTCTGGTCAATGGTGTTACAACCAGTCCCCGGGCAAGGTCTCCCAATTTGTTAATTCCCACACGGGACTCCAATGTTGTTATGCTTCCAGGTGAGGAGGAATGAGCTGGCTCCCCTTCTTTATTCAACCACCTTGGTTGGTTGCAACAAGGTTAATTTCAAAGGGACCCCTTTCCCCTTGGATATCTTTTCCCAGTCCAAATGTATTTATTTTTTTTAGAAGGAGCCAATTTGACCGGGCTTTCTTGAGTCTGAGAAAGACTAAGTTTATTAGTTACTAAAAACCCGAGAAAAATAATAAAAACGCATAACACTTACACACAGATCAGAAATGAGAAGTTAAGAGTCCAAAAACAGTTAAAAAAAAAAAAATATGAATCAGTCTTTGGCTTGTCCATGAGGCGTGGATGGCGAAATGTTGTGGCATTAAGTTGGGTGATTCCGTTAGAGATGACTTTGGCAGTTTAGTAGTTGGTTGGGAGATACTTGGTTCTGCAGGATAAGTGAAGAAGCTGTCCTATTCCCTTTTTGATTGTAGCTTTGCTCAGCCTTGCCTCCACCAACAGAAAGAGAGAGAGAGACTTCACCTGCAACTGCACGGGTGACTACTTAGTCTTCTTGTGCTGTCACTCTCACACCACACTAGCACACTGCACTGCCCTGCATATTGCCCTGTATATTCCTCTGAAGGAAAAATACCATGTCTTGCACCCAGAGTCTGTTTTCTTTGATCTCCAACATTTTACACATTCTGAGAAATAAATCAACCGGAGGTGGATTTTAGATGCCTGCTGAGGCGTGGTAATCAGTCTTTTATCTCTGCAACCACAGGAGATTAAAGTTCAGTCATTTGCAACTTTCCCAGCCCCCTTTTAAGTGTCTCTGCTTGAAGAAGGCCATGACAGGTGCAACATTCCATGTTCTCTCAGGACTGATCTGTCAGGATAATTTATACAGGACTTTTCCAGAAGTGGTCACTTTACATTATCAGCCATCTTTTCCTCAGTGTCTTTGCTTGTATTTCTTTAAAAAAACACAGGTTTTCCTTAAAAATTCAAAATGTCAATAAGTAATTTGTGGCTATAATCTGCTTTTCATGACAATGGCTTCCCCCAGGGTGTTGATGTGTGCTGCGATGAGCCCACTACATTGTAATATGGTGGCTTTGTAGGCTCCTGCTCACCTCCACCGGAGGGAGAGTCGCCGTGGTTATTGCAGTCTTTCAGACCAGCTCAATCTTGATTGGTCTGCAGTAATTCACCAAGCTTTCTTCGACAGTTGCTCCCAAACTTGCCACCACTAGAAGGACATCTAGAAGGACAAGGGCAGCAGATGCATGGGACCCAACTTGAGTTCTTCCAGGAGCTCAGCTTCCGTAGGCAGCATCTTCCAAACTCATGACCGCTACCACCTCGAAAGGCCAGGGCAGCAGACACATGGAAACACCACCACCTGGAAGTTCCCCTCCAAGCCACTCACCACCCTTACTTGGAAATATATCGGCTGTTCCTTCACTGTCGCTGGGTCAAAATCCTGGAGCTGCCTCCTTAACAGCACTGTGGGTGTACCTACACCACACGGACTGCAGCTGCTCAAGAGGGCAGCTCACCGCCACCTTCTCAAGGGCAGTTAGGAATGGGCAATAAATGCTGGCCCAGCCCGCGATGCCCAGTTCCCCGAGTATGAATAAGAAAAAAATTAGACTGAATTCTAAAGGTAACAGTGATTGGAGTCTCAATATTTTATGTCAGATGGTAAGTTGCTCAAACCCAATTTGGATCATTCAGATGGTCCATATTCACTCGTTCTTATAATAAATGAATCTTCCAGTTTTTGTGAACCATCAGTGAACAAACCAAGAGACAAAGAAGTTCAAAATGGATCCATCAATGTTCCAGTTCATCACTAAATGTTGAGAAACTGTAGCAGAGTTAAGCAATTGCAAATTGATTAGACAAACATCCTCTCTTACCCCTTGATGCATTTGACTGAATCCTTCAGGGACCATGGCTGTCGATGGCAAATAGTAACTCAAACCGGAGAAAAATTATGTCCCTATTGATCTCCTGTAACAAGGATGCTGGCTAACTTCACACTAATGCAGTGAAATAGTGTTACAAAGGCATCAATGCTCCGCTTAACATGCAGAGAAAGAGATGCTGTCTCAGAAGGCTCACTGCCGTCTTTAGTATCGATGTAGAATTTTTCCCTTATCTCTCTTGAAGTTTGGGATCCATAGATGGTGCATTGCCATACCTCAACCAATCAGCCATTCCAAATGAGGGAGCCAAAATGGAGTGTGTCTGCAGGCTATTGAGCTGTGAAAGACCTCACAGCAGAGCCACTCCTGTCCTCATCTGAAATCAATATGTTTACATTTTCCAGCAGGAATCATGGAGAAGTTATTATACACAAGAATCACAGCTAATCTTCTTTTCCCTAGCCAAGATTTAGGGCCTCTAACCGGCAATTGTACTGCCCGCATACTGCTCCTGTTACTGTCCCATTACCACCCCCGTCAGCGCCTTGTTTCTGTCCTTGTTACTGCCCTATTGCTGTTCCTGTTATTTCCTCCAATACTGCCCTGTTACTGCCCACATTACTGCCCCACTGCCCCCATTACTGTCTCAGAACAGAGGAGGGATAGCACCTGGGATCTTGCTAAGAGGCTCTGTCCCAGTGACAGGGAGGGAGTTCATGCCACTGACCAATAGATTATGAATCCAATCAATTTAAAATTATCATTTGGGCTCATAATGTGGCTCACTTATGCTTGCTAGAAGCTGCATGTATTCATACACAGGGACCTGTCCTCTGCAGACAAAAGGAATATGTCCAGGCATTGCTCCTTTTTTATGAATTAAACAAAAACGTGGGGGACAGTAGTTCCCTGGTGCACTCTCCATGGCAATGTCTTGACCAATCAGAGCCAACCTGCTAACCAATCAGCACCCTTTTCTCATATAGTATAAATTGTTGCTCCCTTTGAAATTTGGCATTCTTGTGTTTGTCCCAATGAGTGTCCCAAGATGAAAAGCTTCTGCAACATGTCTCTCTTTTCAGCAATATTTAAGTTTATGAATCTGTGCTATTAGCATCAGGAAATCACAGGGGAAATTCCTGCAATGAACGTCAAAACTGGATGGATGAAGAATGGTAATTTCCCCGTATATTGGATGGCAGGAGTAGGAGGCCAACCAACACAGAATTTGGAAAACACATCTGTTTGCTGTAAATGTCAATCTTTCCAAAGCCAACATTTAAATATGGCGCCAACTGCACACTGATCTTCCTACAGATTGGGGGCTCCTCACCGTTCAATGGGCTGGTGAGCGTATGGTACAATATAGCAACAAGGAGGTGGATGGGACTTCCTTTGGCTCAGTGGGTAGCACTCTCATCTCTTGAGTGAGAGAGGTACAGAGACTTGGACACATACAACAGGCTAACACTCCAGTGTAGAGCTGAGGGAGCATTGTACCGTCGGAGGTCTTTCGGATGAGACGTTAAACCAAGGTCCCATCTGCCCTCTCAGTTGGGTATAAAAGATCCCATGGCACTATTTCAAAGAAGAGCAGGGGCGCTCTCCCCGGTGTCCTGTGGCCAGTTTTTATCCTTCAATCAAAATCACAAAGACAGATAAACTGGTCATTATTACATAATTGCTTGTGGGATCTTGCTGTGCTCAATATGGCTCTCAAGTTTCCGACAGCAGTTCATTGGTTGTGAAGTGCTTTGGGATGGCCTGAGGTTATGAAAGGTGCTACGGAAATGCAATTCTCCCTTCTTTAATAAAACCCCCTCTGTTCAGGAACCTCATTATCAAACCACACACCAACGACAGGAAGGGGTTGAGAAATGATCAAAGAGTCAGTCGGTTCACTGGCTCTTCAGTCTCTTCACACAGGCCTACCAAATTCCCACGGAGCTCAGCACTCTACAGCCGATCCAATTCGAGACAAGCAAGAAATTCCTGGGAATTGCTGAGCTTTTCCTGATGGTGAAGCAAGTCAATGCACAGTCTGAGGTGGTACAGAGGAAAAAGAGAGGATTCACTCCCTACTGTGTCCTCAGTGGGATATAGGAACAGGGAGGCCTGGGGGTATACATGCACAAATCGTTGAAGAAGGTTCAGAAAGCTGCTACTAAAGCATTCAGGATTCTAGGTTTTATAAATAGAGGCACTAAGTACAAAAGTAAGGAGTTATGTTAAACCTGTATAAAACACTGGTATGACCTCAACCGGAATGTTGTGTCCAATTCTGGGCACCATGGTTTAGGATGCATGTGAAGGCATTCGAGAGGGTACAGAGATTTACTAAAATGATTCCAGGGATGGCGGACTTCAGTTACCTGGATAGATTGGAGAAGCTGGGATTGTTCTGCTTGGAGAAGGGAAGTTTGAGAGGAGATTTGTTGGAGGTATTCAACATCATGAGGGGTCTGCACCAAGTAGATAGGAAGAAACTGTTCCCATTGGCCAAAGGTTTGAGAACCAGAGGGCATTTGTTCAGGATGATTGCCAAAAGAGCCTGAGGCAGCATGAGGAAAACGTGTTACACAGCGAGTGGTTAGGGTCTGTCCATCTGAGAGACTACCTGAGAGGGTGGTGGAGGCAGATTCAATCCTAGCTTTCAAAAGGGAGCTGGATAAACACCTGAAAGGGAGACAATTGCAGGGCTATGGGGAAAAGGAGGAGGAGTGGGACTAAGTGAGTTGCTCTTTCGGAGAACTGACATGGAACTAACAGGCCGAATGGCCTCCTCCTGTTCGGTCACCATTCTACGATCCAATTGGCTGATCTCCGACGGGTTGGAGTTGAGGTGCTGCAATTCCTTCAACATCCCGGAGAGGGGAAGTCAGCTCATATTCACTTTCCTGTGTTAATTTTGGGTGAATTGGCCCCCCTCCATGATTGAATACCCTGTATAACCTCAAATATAACAAATGCTGTTATGTACAAATATAACAAATGCTGGCAAAGCCAGTTAGAGTGATGAGTCTGCATGCTCAATGCAGGAGAATCATCCAGTTCAAAACACAGACATCAAGCAACAAAGACTGAGTGAACCCTTAGGGAAAAACTGACAGGAGCTTTCCACGTGAGTATGTGAGAATCAGTGAGTGCATTTTGCTTGATAAAAGTAAATTTTGCGCTTGTCTGCACTGCTTACATGTAATGTTAAAATTTATTGACATGTTTCTCACTGTTTAATGGTGAGCAAATGTCAGGCAGTCTTGAACCCAATTGACGGAGCGTAATTTGACATTTCTTGTCAACAAGTACACCCGATCTAGCTGGGGCAGTAAATTTAGGCACACATTTAGAGGACAGTAAATTAATTAAGTAAATAAGTCAGGCTCACACTTGGACAGAGGCACTGCCCTCTCTCAGAGAATGTCTCAAGCATTTCCCAGGGGCCTCTCTATTACCTTGCAAGATGTAGCAACCGAATGGAGCTCTGGTAGAAGCAGGGAAAAGAGTGATCACTCGGGCACAGACAGAGCAGGATATCAGGCATGAACTCCCAATCCCTCAGCCTCCACACTCTTCCTCTTCTCTCCAACTTCACTGTAGTCAAATTCAGGCTCATCACCTCCTCTCTCACAGGAACTTCTCCCTGCTTCCGTCTCCTCTCCCTTCCACAACCAGATCAGCTATGATCTAATTGAATGACGGGGTAGGCTCGAGGGACCGAATGGCCTACTTCTGCTCCTATTTCATATGTCCGTACAGCCTACGGATTTTCAGAAACCAACCAGAATAACTGTTCACTGAATTATCCCCTCTGCTCTCCTATTCTTTTCAATGCGGTGAAAAGCTCTGTCAGGTTGGACACCTACACTCCATTGCACCACCTCTGAGATAGTGAACTCCATGACCTTCCACCTTTCACCTCGCCAACGTACTCCAACCCAACATCCCAGAAGGTATGCAGTGCTTTTCCAAATCTGCTCTGCTACTCCTGGGTCAGAAGGTGGTGGGTTCTAGTCCCACTCCAGAGACTTGGGCACTAAATCCAGACCAACCCTCCCAATACAGTACTGATATGGTGCTGCAGTGTCAAAGGAGCTGCCTTTTGGATCAGACATTAAACTCTTTCGGATGGTTGATAAAGAAACCATGGCACTATTTTGAAGAAGAATAGGGAGTTCTCCCTGGTGTCCTAGTCAATATTAATCCCTCAAAAATGGAGAGGCGATGGTGCAGTGATATTGTCGCTGGACTAGTAATCCAAAGACCCAGAGTACTACTCTGCGACCCAGGTATGAATCCCGCCACGAGATGGTGGAATTTAAATCCAATAAAAATCTGGGATTACAAGTCTAACGATGACCATGAAGCCATTGTCAATTGTTGTAAAAACCCATCTGGTTCACTAATTCCCTTTAGGGAAGGAAATCTGCTGTCCTTACCTGGTCTGGCCTACATATGACTCCAGATCCACAGCAATGTGGTTGACTCTTAAATGCCCTCTGACATGGCTTAGCAAGCCACTCAGTTGTATCAAACTGCTACAAAGTCACAGAAAAGGAATGAAACCAGATGGACCACCCGGCATCAACCTAGGCACCAGAAACAACATGGCAATCTCAGCCCTGTCAACTCTGCAAAGTCCTCCTTACTAACATCTGGGGGCTAGTGCCAAAATTGGGAGAGCTGTCTCACAGACTGGTCTAGCAACAGCCTGACATAGTCATCCTCACGGAATCATATCTTATAGGTAATGTCCCAGACACCACCATCACCATCCCTGGGTATGTCCTGTCCCACCTGTCCCACCGAGCAGCAGAGGTGACGGCACAGTGGTATACAGTCAGAAGAGAGTTGCCCTGGGAGTCCTCAGCATCAACTCCGGACTCCATGAGATCTCATGGCATCAGGTCAAACATGGGCAAGGAAACCTCCTGCTGATTACCATGTACTACCCTCCCTCAGCTGATGAATCAATACTCCTCCATGTTGAACATCACTTGGAGGAAGCACTACGGGTGGAAAGGGCACAGAATGTACTCTGGGTGGAGGACTTCAATGTCCATTACCTAGAGTGCCTCGGTAGCACCACTACTGACCGAGCTGGCCGAGTCCTAAAGGGTACAGCTACTAGACTGGGTCTGCGGCAGGTGGTCAGTGAGGGAACCAACAAGAGGGAAAAAGATACTTGACCTCATCCTCACCAACCTGTCTGCTGCAGATGCATCTGTCTATGACAGTATTGGTGGTAGTGACCACCGCACATTGTGGGGATGAATTCACATTGAGGATACTCTCCGTTGTGTGGCACTACTACCATGCTAAATGGGATAGAGTTCGAACAGATCTAGCAACTCAAGACTAAGCATCCATGAGGCACTGTGGGCCATCAGCAGCAGCAGAATTGTAAACAAACACAATCTGTAACCTCATGGCCCGGCATATCCCCAATTCTATCATTACCATCAAGCCAGGGGAAGAGTGCAAGAGGGCATGCCAGGAGCAGCACAAGGCATACCTAAAAATGAGGTGTCAACCTGGTGAAGCTATAACACAGGATTACTTGCGTACCAAACAGCATAAGCAGCAAGTGATAGGCAGAGCTAAGCGATCTCACAACCAACGGATCAGATCTAAGCTCTGCAGTCCTGCCACATCCAGTCATGAATGGTGATGGATAATTAAACAATTCACTGGAGGAGAAGGTTCCACAAATATCCCCATCCTTAATGATGCGGGAGCCCAGCAGATCAATGTAAAAGATAAGATTTGCTACAATCTTCAGCCAGAAGTGCTGAATAGATGATCCATCTCAGCCTCCTCCAGAGGTCCCCAGCATCACAGATGCCAGTCTTCAGCCAATTCGATTCACTCCACGTGATATCAAGGAATGGCTAAAGAAACTAGATAGTGCAAAGGCTATGGGCCCTGACAATATTCCAACAATAGCACTGAAGACTTGTGCTCCAAAACTTGCCATGCCCCTAGTCAAACTGTTCCAGTGCAGCTACAACACTGTCATCTACCCAGCTATGTGGAAAATTACCCGTGCTCTGTACACAAAAAGCAGAATAAATCCAACCCGGCCAATTACCGCCCCATCAGTCTACTCTCCATCATCAGTAAAGTAATGGAAGGGGTCATCAACAGTGCTATCAAACTGCACTTGTTCAGCAATAACCTGCTCACTGGTGCCCAGTTTGGGTTCCACCAGGGCCACTCAGCTCCTGACCTCATTACAGGTTTAAACATGGACACAAGAGCTGAGCTCCCGAGGTGAGGTGAGAGTGACTGCCCTTGACATCAAGGCAGCATTTGACCAATTGTGACATCAAGGAGCCCTAGTAAAACTGGAGTCAATGGGAATCATTGGGAAAACTCTCTGCTGGTTGAGGTCATACCTAGCACAAAGGAAGATGGTTGTGGTTGTTGGAGGTCTGTCATCTCAGCTCCAGGACATCACTGCAGGAGTTCCTCCGGGTATGTCCTTGGCCTAACCATCTTCAGCTGCTTCATCAATGATCTTCCTTCCATCATAAGGTCAGAAGTGGGGATGTTCACTGATGATTGCACAATGTTCAACATCATTCGCGACTCCTCAGATACTGGAGTAGTCCATGTCCAAATGCAGAAAGACCCGGACAATATCCAGGCTTGGGCTGACAAGCGGCAAGTAACATTCACACCACACAGGTGCCAGGCAATGACCACCTCCAACAAGAGAGAATCTAACCATCGCCCCATTACGTTCAATGGCATTACCATCACTGAATCCCCCACTATCAACATCCTGGGGGTTACCATTGACCAGACACTGAACTGGACTAGCCATATAAATACTGTAGCTCCAAGAGCAGGTCAGAGGCTGGGAATCCTGTGATGAGTAGCTCATCTCCTGACTCCCCAAAGCCTGTCCACCATCTACAAGGCACAAATCAGGAGTGTGATGGAATACTCCCCACTTGACTGGATGAGTGCAGCTCCCACAACATTCAAGAAGCTTGACACCATCCAGGACAAAGCAGGCCGCTTGATTGGCACCCCATCCACAAACATTCACTCTCTCCACCACCGACGCAAAGTGGCAGCAGTATTTACCATCTACAAGATGTACGCAGGAATTCACCAAGGCTCCTTGGACAGCAACTTCCAAACCCATGACCGTTACCGTCTAGAAGGACAAGGGCAGAAGATATGTGGGAACACCACCACCTGGAAGTTCCTCTCCAAGTCACTCACCATCCTGCCTTGGAAATATATCGCCGTTCCTGCACTGTTGCTGGGTCAAAATCCTGGAACTTCCTTCCTAACAGTACTGTGGGTGCACCTACACCACATGGACTGCAGAGGTTCAAGACGCAACTCACCACCACCTTCTCAAGGGCAACTAGGGATGGGCAATAAATGCTGGCCCAGCCAGCGAAACCCACACCCCATGAATGAATAAAAAACAAATCACAAAAAGCAGCAGCTGGGATTTTCTGGCCCCGCCCACCACCAAAAGTCAATAGACTTTTGGCTGGCTTTCCAAATTTCCCATTCTGCGGCTGGACCGGAAAATCCCGGCCAGATGAGCTGGTCATGATCACATTGCTGTTTGTGGAAGCTTGCTCTGCGCAAGTCATCATATTTCCTACGTTACACAGTGACTACATTTCAAGCGCACACTGTTGGCTGTGCAAAGCTTTGGGCCATCCTGAGGTCATGGAAATAGAAATCCTTGTACCACATATGACCCCTACCAACCCCAGTGCACCATCAATGATAGAGCTTTCATCCCACAGCGTTTTCCCTGACAAAACTGCATGGGAAAATAGTAGAATCCATTATTAAGGAGGTAGTAACAGGACATTTAGAAAATCATCATAAAATCAGGCAGAGTCAACATGTTTTTATGAAAGGGAAATCATGTTTGACTAATTTGTTAGAGTCATTTGAGGGAGTAACAAGCCAGGTGGATAAAGGGGAACTGGTAGATGTGGTGTACTTGCATTTCCAAAAGGCTTCTGATGAGATGGCACATCAAAGGTTACAACACAAAATAAGAGCTTATGGTGTAGGGGGTAACATATTCACTTGGATAGAGGTTTGTTTGCTAACAGGAAGCAGACTTTGGTTGGAAGAATAGAGGCATAGACTATTTTCTCAATGGGGAGAGAATTCAGAAATCTGGAGTGCAAAGGGACTTGGGAGTCCCAGTCCAGGATTCTCTTGAGGTTAACTTGCGGGTTGAGTCGGTAGTTAGGAAGGCAAATGCAATGTTGGCATTTATTTCCAGAGGACTAGAATATAAAAGCAGGGATATGTTGCTGAGGCTTTATAAGGCTCTGGTCAGACCACATTTAAAATATTGTGAGCCCCGTATTTTGGGCCCCGTATCTCAGGAAGGATGTTCTGGCCCTGGAGAGGGTCCAGAGGAGGTTCACGAGAACAATCCCAGGAATGAAAGGCTTAACATATGAGGAACGTTTGAGGACTCTGGGTCTATACTTGATGGAGTTTAGAAGGATGAGGGAGGATCTGATTGAAACTTACAGAATACTGAAAGGCCTGGATAGAGTGGACGTGGGGAAGATGTTTCCATTAGTAGGAGAGACTAGGACTCGAGGGCACAGCCTCAGAGTAAAGGGAAGATCTTTTAGAACAGAGATGAGGAGAAACCTTTTTAGCCAGAGAGTGGTGAATCTATGGAATTCATTGCCATAGAAGGCTGTGGAGGCCAGGTCATTGAGTGTATTTAAGACCGAGATAGATAGGTTCTTGATGGGTAAGGGGATCAAAGGTTACGGGGAGAAGGCAGGAGAATGGGGTTGAGAAACTTATCAGCCATGACTGAATGGCGGAGCAGACTCAACGGGCCGAATGGCCTAATTTCTGCTCCTATGTCTTATGGTCTTATGGTCTAAATGGGCCATTTTCAGGTTGGCAAACATGGGTGAAAGGACCAAATGCATGGTAGCTAAATTTACTGATGACACAAAGTAGGAAAGTATAAGAGTTTACAGAGGGATTTAGGTAGGTTAAATGAGTGGGCAAAGATTTGGCAGATGGAGTATAAATGTGGAAAAATGCAAACTTGTCCACGTTGGCAGGAAGAATACAAAAGCAGAATATTATTTAAATGGAGAGAGATTGCAGAACTCGGTGGTACAGAGGGGATCTGGGTGTCCCGGTACATGAATGAAGAAAAGTTAATATGCAGGTACAGTAAGTGTAATGTTGGCATTTATTACAGGGTGAATTGAGTGAATCGAGTATAAAAGTAGTGAAGTGTTACTACAGCTGTACAGCGCCTTAGTGAGACTGCATCTGGAGTATTGTGTACAGTTTTGGTCTCCTTACTTAAGAAAGATATAATTGCATTAAAAGCAGTTCAGTTGACTCATTCCTGTGATGAAGGGCTTATCGTTTGAGGGAAGGTTGGACAGGTTGGGTCTATACCCATTAAGAGTTTAGAAGGACGAGAGATGATCTTATTGAAACATATAAGATCCTGAGGGACTTGACAGGGCAGATGTTGAGAGGATGTTTCCTCTTGTTGGGGAGTCTAGAGCTATAGGGGACCCCCATTTAAGACTGAGATGAGGAGATTTTATTTTCTCTCAAAGGATTGTTAGTTTGTGGAATTCTCTTTCCCAGAGAACAGTGGACACTGCGTCATTGAATTTATTCAAGGCTGAGTTAGACAGATTTTTGATAGACAAGGGAGTTGAGGATTATGGGGGGCAGAGAGGAAAATGGAGTTGAGACCACAGCCAGATCAGTCATGATCTTATTGAGTGGTGAAGAAAGTGGGAGGGGCCTAATTTCTATTTCTTGTGTTCAAAAGTCTTGACCTCGTCAACCTTGCTCTTTATCTTCAATCGCTCCTCAGTGTTGAACTCACTGTGTACTGCTCTCCACCCACTGTCCTACTTCCTGCCCAGTGTATGTCCTGGGACTATTAGCTATGTGAAAGATGCTGTGTATGAGTTATTGCTGTAGACTTCACTGTATGGAATTGCTATTCATTATTGCAGACACCCTGCAGACAGTAGCTGAACTACCTCCAATCCAAGCATTGCTTCAGTGATCCAAAAATCCTTGACCGCAATAAACAGCCTCACAAAAATACTAATGCCCTGGGAGCAAGGCTTTCAGATAATCTGGCTGTACCTGCAATAATTAACACTCACAAGTCGTGCTCCACAGCATGATGAGCTATAATTGACATTTCAGCAGCAACAGCCCAGAAAGCAACTCATAGTCATGGGTGAGGAACTCTATGACTGAAAGGAAAACAGAAAAAGGCTTTTGTTGGATGTTGAGCGATTAGTCCCAAAGTCCAAATAACCTGTCAGAACCAAACATGAAGAGCATGGCAATTGGAGCTGGGAATGACTGAGTGTTTACACCGATCATGGACAGTTACTGGAGAATGACTGAGCGTGTACACAAAACATGGACAGTTACTGGAGAATGATTGAGTATGTAGATCCAATATGGACAGTTACTGCAGAATGACTGCGTGTGTACACTCAACATGGGCAGTTACTGGAGAATGACTGAGTGTGTACATCCAACATGGACAGTTACTGGAGAATGACTGAGTGTGTACATCCAACATGGACAGTTACTGGAGAATGACTGAGTGTGTACATCCAACATGGACAGTTACTGGAGAATGACTGCGTGTGTACACCCAACATGGATAGTTACTGGAGAATGACTGAGTGTGTACATCCAATATGGACAGTTACTGGAGAATGACTGAGTGTGTACACCCAACATGGACAGTTACTGGATAATGACTGAGTGTGTACATAAAACATGGGCAGTTACTGGAGAATGACTGAGTGTGTACATCCAACATGGACAGTTACTGGAGAATGACTGAGTGTGTACATCCAATATGGACAGTTACTGGAGAATGACTGCGTGTGTACACTCAACATGGGCAGTTACTGGAGAATGACTGAGTGTGTACATCCAATATGGACAGTTACTGGAGAATGACTGAGTGTGTACACCCAACATGGACAGTTACTGGAGAATGACTGAGTGTGTACATCCAACATGGACAGTTACTGGAGAATGACTGAGTGTGTACATCCAACATGGACAGTTACTGGAGAATGACTGAGTGTGTAAATCCAATATGGACAGTTACTGGATAATGACTGAGTGTACACCCAATATGGACAGTTACTGGATAATGACTGAGTGTGTACATAAAACATGGGCAGTTACTGGAGAATGACAGAGCGTGTACACCCAACATGGACAGTTACTGGAGAATGATTGAGTGTGTAGATCTAATATGGACAGTTACTGCAGAATGACTGCGTGTGTACGTAAGACATGGACAGTTACTGGAGAATGATTGAATGTGTACACCCAACATGGACAGTTACTGGAGAATGACTGTGTGTGCACTCAACATGGACAGTTACTGGAGAATGACTGAGTGTGTACACCCAACATGGACAGTTACTGGAGAATGACTGAGTGTGTACACCCAACATGGACAGTTACTGGAGAATGACTGAGTGTGTACACCCAACATGGACAGTTACTGGAGAATGACTGAGTGTGTACATCCAACATGGACAGTTACTGGAGAATGACTGAGTGTGTACACCCAACATGGACAGTTACTAGAGAATGACTGAGTGTGTACACCCAACATGGACAGTTACTGGAGAATGACTGAGTGTGTACACCCAACATGGATAGTTACTGAATGTCGGACCGGGAAAGGTAATGGAGAGAGCTGGGGGAGGGGGGAGAGGGACCTGGGCGGGGAGAGACCTCCTTGGGGGAAAGAAACACCTGGAGGAGTGGGTTGTTGGGAGAGAACCTGGGGGAAAGAGAGAGATTGCGGGGCTGGAAAAGGGGAGAGAGACCCTGGGAGAGAGAGGGGCCTGGGAGGAGGGTGCTGGCAGAGAGAGAGAGAGAAAGAAATCTTGGGGGTAGAGAGAGACTTGGGGGGAGCGGGAAGAGAGACCTTGGGAGAGAGAGGGACCTGGAAGGTGGAGTGCGGGGGGTGCAGTAGCAAGGGGCTTTGGCGAGAGGGAGGACTGGAGGCAGAGAGGGAGACCTGGGTGGTGGGAGAGGAACACTGGTCGGGGGGGTGGGGTGGTTGGGGGGGTGGGGTGCTGTAGAGGGAGGACCTAGGGTGAGAGGGAGGGATGGTTTATGTATATAACTGTGAGATGATTCTGGTTGTAGTGAGACAGAGGGTTAAGGAAGATTTGAAACATTTCCTCTTGTTGCTCAATCTGTATGAATTCTCTTTCCATCAGTGTTCTGTAATGTGCTCACATCCATCAATTATCAATGTCTGTCCCAATATCTCATGTGGTTGCTGTAGCAAAGCCTTCTTATCCCAGCAATAACTGCGTCTGTTTCCTGTGAGCAATGTCTTTAGTCTACTCAACGTAGAGGGTGTCAGAGCCACACCTGATGCTGCCCTTCCTATGGTTATTCTGTAAGACTCCAGACTGGCAGCTCAAGTCAGTTTCCCAGCCCAGGGTTGCTGAGGATAGCTGGATCATTTCTGTTCCATTCCGGGAGACCCAGGGAGGAAGCTGATGGACTCTAGCAAGAAGGAGCAAGAGGGGAAGGCTAGAGAAGGTAGAGAGAGGGAGGTTCCTCCTTAGAGAAACGAGGGGAAAGTTCACAGCAGATTTTAGGAAAAATAAGAGAGAAATGTTCGGAATAATTTACTAAATTATTAAATACTGGGATTAGTTGGGATGGGAGATGTGTCAGACCAATAGGCTTTGAGGAGCCTGTTACTCTCCTAATGTGGTTTATTGTATTACTCTCTCTTCCTTTGCATGTGAGGTGCCACTCTTATTTTAATCTGATTGTGTTCAAGCACATGGGAGAATAGGCTGTGCACACATCGCTCACTCCATAAGTACATTCCCTTGACCTGTGTGCATACTCTTCAACATCTCACTGGTGTACTCATCTTTACTTTGTATCATTTCAACCATGAAACTCTTTCTTGGAGGTGGCACTTAAGTAGTTACAAAAATCTTCTCTCAATTAAAATTTCAGAACCATGGAAACAAATCAAATGAGAACAATATAGCCACAAAAAGCTACATCACCGGAGGCTGCATGTGCCCTCTCACATAGAGGTAAAAGATCCCAGGACACAATTTCAAAGAAGAGCAGATGAGTTGTCTCCAGTGCGCAGACCAATATTTATCCCTCAATCTGCATCGCTAAACACATTACCTAGTCATGATCACATTGCTGTTTGCGGGATCTTGCTGTGAGTAAATTGGCTGTTACATTTCCTACATCACAGCAGTGACTACATTTCAAAAACACCTCACTTGTTGTGAAACGCTCTGGGATATCCTGAGGTTGTGAAAGACGCTATAGAAACATAAGTCCTTTCCTTTCTCCTAAAAAAAGACCTGTTTCCTCGTTAAGAGCTCCTTTAACAATGAACCTCGCTCCCATTCAGCAATCCCACGGCAGAGCCAAGAGTATTCCCAGAGCCGGCTGCTCATTTAGAGAATCGTGCATCAAATCCGGGCGTTTAGTGAGTCTGAAACATACAATAGGGAGCAACACCCCCACATAGACTACAGAATCAAAACTTCAGAAGACAGGCAATCTCCTGAGAATCTCCCTATTCTCCAACATCTCATTACTGCACCCCATCCCCCACTGCCCAACGTACTGTGTCCACATCTGGCACTCCATACCGCAGCAGTAACCCGCCCCCGTGCCCTGATATAATGACATGTTGTCTGAGATCAGCAAACTCAACATAAAGTGGGACTGAGTTTGGAAATCTTTGATCTGCAGGACCCAGTTCTCAAAACCCAGCAGAGGATGAGATTGGGTGGAGGGGAGCACAAAGTACAAATAAACAAACAATGATGGACAGGGATAAACCCTGTGGTCCCCTGTCCCACACAATTGGGGTGCCGGGTTTGTCACAATATTCACTCCACACCCCCACCCAAAAACCATGTGATCACCTGAGAGAGGTGAAAATGCAGATTAAATACTCAGCCAATTAAGAACAGAAATCTGGGGAGTTCCCCTAGGTGTTCAAAACAAGATGAGGAGATCATTCTGGCCCTCATTAATTTCATCCCTTTGTACAAAAATGCAATTATCCAGATATATGGAATGACAATAGCCAATTGCATCAGTTTCTTGTATAGTTGTTGTAGAGTCAACATTCTCCTACAGGTCATCATAGCTGACCAGATATAATCACTCAGTCCTGTGTAAAACCAGTTCCAGGTTACAATGGGAGTTACAGAGTTAAAAATAACCACAAGATGGGGACTGGGTGTCACAGTAACACTAATCTTTCACCTTTGTCATTTGGGTACAAGCCCAGCCGATGTTGGGATGGACTGAACATCTGCCAGGTGTAAAGGTTTTGAGTGAAATTAATTTGGCAATGCTCGATCCAGTTCCCAGTGAGCAGGGGCCCACAACACGAAATGGACTGAAATTGTCGGTCTCACTCCGAGAGTGATGGCAGCTGCAGGAAATGGGAAACGTCACACTGCTAATAGATGATATGGATGATGTATGCACATTGGTCCTAATCAAAATGGACAGTAGCACAGGGATAGTTTTCATGTCACCACTAACTGAATGCCTGAAAGAAATAAATCCCTTGAGCGAGTGAGTAAGATGAAATCTACAGAAATGGCATTTAATGTTACAAGAGACATGAAGAAAGTGTCTTATCTACGTAATCTAGACAGCTATATACTGAGGAACTCAATGGTGGTATTTATATCTGTGACAAACAGAGAAATTTCTCCCTTTTTTGCACATGATGTTGAAACTGATAGAGTTAAAATGAAAGCTGAACTCATCAAATTTCAAATGAATGATGGGATTCAGTCTGTCTACATGAACTGGGCAAGGTTAGTTGATGAATCAAGGCAAAAGGGGTTGTACTGTACATTGGTAAGGGTGTTAGCTGCTACTCAAGCCTTGGATAATGTGCAATGAATTGATCCATTAGCATTCTAGGCAATGGTCACAGTATTTATTGGCCCAGATTTTGTGGTCACTGATAAAATGACAGTGTTCACCACTGACCTCTCAGAAAGTTGCCCATAAAGATCTGGCAATCGCTGTGGCAGAATTTCCTGGTGTCAATTTGATTCTGCCACCAAGTCAAGGGGAACTCCAGGTGTCCAACAACAGTAATGACATCAAGCAGGGTTAGCAGCCAATCACAATGAAGTATTCTCACAAGAGGCAAACCAGGAAGTAAAATGCATTGAATTTTTCATCTTTATATTCAAACTTTATAGAGAGAAATAAACAATGGGGAAATACACATGGGAATTAGGCTGAAATATCATATACAAGTTTGAAAAAAATATTTTAAAAGTGTCGGTTTTTATTACCATTAGAGAAGTTCTACAATATAAAATGAGTGTTTTAAGGACAGAGAGGTTTTTCAGCATATAATTATAAACTTAGTTTTTAAAAATTCCTTCACAGGATGCTAGTCCAGCATTTATTGTCCATCCCTAAATGCCCTTGGGAAGGTGGTGGTGAGCTGCCTTCTTGAAACGCTGCAGTCCATATGGTGTAGGTACACCCACAGTGCTGTTAGGGAGGGATTACCAGGATTTTGACCCAGCGACAGTGAAGGCCTAGGTGAGACTGGGTAGTCTGCCTGGTTTCATTCCTTATTGCTTTCCTGTAGCAGTTTTGATACACCTGAGTGCCTCGCTAGGCTATTTCAGAGTCAACCACATTGCTGTGGGTCTGGAGTCACATGCAGGCCAGACCAGGTCGGAATTTCCTTCCCTAAAGGGCATTAGTGAACCAGATGGGTTTTTAGGACAATGGACAATATTTTCATGGTCGCCATTACTGAGACTAACTCTTAATTCCAGATTTACTAATCAAATTTAAATTCCACCAGCTTCCGTTGTGAGATTTGAACCCTTGTCCCCAGAGCATCTGGATTAGTGACATTACCACTGTCCCCTTCCAAATTTGCAGTTAAAAATTCTTCATTCAGTAAGGCATGTCTTTTTTTAAGGGTTTTTACAGCGAGAATAATAGCATAAAAGGATAGAAACATAAATTAGCATTCTTGTCAGTTCAATGATTTCTACTTGACTGCAGTCGAGGGTGGGATTGTTGTGAGGGGGGGTGGTGCTGCTTCAACAGCAGCCCCTACGGGGACCATGTTTAACAGCATGTGCAGACTACAGAAGGTGGTTGGTTTCATAGGAACAATGAATGTGAACTTTGACAGTTTCAATTCCGTCTCTCTCTTTGTATAGTGTCCCCGGTGTCCGAGGGTTGCCAATTATAATTCTCCACACATATCTTTTTCCACATTATCACAATGGGGTCAAACAGAAAAGGCAGGCGCAAGAATTACCTCAGCCAGTAGAGGGACTGAACCTGTACCGTTGATACAAAAACACTACGCTCCTAGCCAGCTGAGCTAACTGCTTCACCTCTTTGCTACCAGAAAATCCGGGACAATACGTCTTTGGTCGCAGGTGATTGACAGCATCACCTTTAGGCGAACCTTAAAAGCTGCACAGAATTCCTGTTTCGCTTTCAGCTCTGGCACTCTGAGGTTGAATTGGATTTCATTATCCACGTATAAAATTACATCTTGAAAATTTACAAAAGCCAGTTTCCTCCCAAGGTTCTGTAGGAACATGGGAGCAGGTACACGTCACTCAGCTCCTCCAGACTCTTTTGCTTTTCAATGAGATCATGGCTGCTTTGCGCCCATCAGACTTCGTAAACGTTCTGCGTTAAAATGGTTGCTAAACTGTATCTTCTTCTTCTTAGGCAGTCCCTCAGGGTCCAGGATGGCTTGCTTCCACTCCAGTTTGACTGGTTCTAAGATGGCTAATAAACCAAAGTGCAAATTGCAGGTTCTGCCACATATGGAGCAGGTGGTGTTTGAAGGGTTGGGTGGATGGGTTCTTTGGAGGTTTGTGTGCCCCCTCTGACACCTCAACTTCACCTCTGCACGTTCCCGATGAAATCGCTCAATGTGTTCGGTGCCTTCTCCATTTTGGTCTGTCACAAGGCAAGGTCTCCCATGAGTCAGGGGGGATGTTTGACCTCTTCAAGAAAGCTCTGAGAAAAATCCCAAGGTATTTCCGCTGTCCTCCATGTAAACTGTATAGACAACATCTATTTAAACTATATATTTAAACTGTATAGACAACATCTATTTAAACTATATATTTAAACTGTATAGACAACATCTATTTAAACTATATATTTAAACTGTATAGACAACATCTATTTAAACTGTATATTTAAACTGTATAGACATCTATTTAAACTGTATATTTAAACTGTATAGACAATGTATATTTCAAGTTTGTATTTAAGCTGTATAGACATCTATTTAAACTGTACATTTAAACTATATATTTAAACTGTATAGATTATGTATATTTAAACTGTATACTTAAACTGTATAGACAACGTCTGTTTGCCTTGATTTTAAATACTGCTATCTGACCATCTCCAGTGTAAGCAGTAGCCTGATGGTTTCTTATACTCTGCTTATCAGAGGAGATTGTGGTGGATATCCCCATACACTGACTGCTGGTGAAATACTGGGCTCTTCACTGGTTACTTCTTTGATCATGTTTTCCACTGCCACCAGCTATTATCATCATTATGGGTCTTGGATGGGGTTATTTATGGTCGGCATTTACAGATACGGCTGGAGGCAAGGCTGTTGGTAAACTGTATCTTCTATTTAACATATTTAACTGTATCTTTTATTTAACATTTATACTACATCTCCCCGCAAAGATTCTGACTCCTATAAATGCTATTTACATTAACCCCCTAAAATCTCTGCCTTCAGCCCTGGTTTACAGAGATAACCATGGTGGTGGTTTCACCAATCTCCCAAACTTTATTCTCAGCTCTCTCAGAGGTTGAAGAGGATTCAAGTTCTCCATCTTCTCTCTCAAACTCTCAGAGACTATTGGTTCTCTGTTCAGGTTGTCTTCCTGATTATATGGGTAGTTAGTCCATTCCATTGACCGTCTTCTTGTTGATATAAGTGCGCTTCTGTTTCTTCTCTGTATTCCATTCGTAGTCTCAACATGATAAGATCTCAGATTTTGTGTCATTTCTTGCACTTGGCCTTCTCGATTCTGGTCTCTAATCCAGACCGATTCACATGTTTGGAGCGCTGGTAAATCATGCACTCTGTGGTGGTGATGGTAGTTTGTGGTCTGATTTTCACAATATTTCTCCTCCTTCTCCCTTACTCTCTCAAGATCAGTTGTTTTTGGACATGGTATGAGCGTATGTGGAAGAACAGAAAGTTGAGTATGTATTCTTTAGTTCAGAAGTTCTGTGGAGTCAACCAATTCTGAAGTGGTGTGGAATAGTAGCTTAAAAGTGCTATGTTGATATCATCATTCTTTTTCAACAAAGCTTTTACCATTCTTACTCCTCACTCAGCCTCTCCATTTGCTTGTGGGCACCTGGGTGAACAAGTTGTATGGACAAATCCATAATTTCTTGAACCCTTCATTCATAAACTGTGGACCATTGACTGAAATTACAAGACTTAGAATGCCATGTGTGGCAAACATTTCTTTTAGTGAATTGATGACTGCATCTGAGGCTGTACTATGAAGGTGTTTAACATCAGTCCATCTGGAGTAAAAGTCAACTTTGAGGAATGTCTTCCCCTTTAGCTTGAAAAGGTCCAGTCCAAGATGTTCCCACAGTCTGGATGAGAATGAGGACACCATCAGTGGCTCCCTCTAGTGATCTTAAGATCACTTAAGATTCCTGGACATCAGACTGAATTTCCCGCTCCAGCATGACACTTTGTAATTCTGAGGTGCCCCTGGTGTATTCTCAGAAGGATCTCAAGTCTGAGGAGTCTTTGTATGACCAAGCTCTCATCGTAAATGAGTAAGTCGTCTACAACACTCAGATGTCTTTAAGCTAAAAGCAAAAAAACTGTGGATGCTGGAAATCCAAAACAAAAATACCTGGAAAAACTCAGCAGGTCTGGCAGCATCAGTATCATCCTCTCCGCAGATGCTGCCGGACCTGCTGAGTTTTTCCAGGTATTTTTATTTTTATTTTTGACTCAGATGTCTTTGCTGCTCAAAGTATTGTTCCAGTATAGGATTGTTTGGAACATATTCTGACCATCCATCTTTGCAATATTCTCTGACTTTAGCACATTCTTCTTGTGTTTGTCGGGTTTCATTCATCCTCTGTGCTGCTGCTGGTAGAAATTTTGCAGTCAATGAGGTATACAACTCTACATCCTCAATGAAATCTATGTCACCCTGTTCAGCCTTCTCAACAGGAATGTGTGACAATGCCTCTTCTGTTGTTTGTTGTTTTCCTTGGACCTATTCATCTATCCGTTTCTTGCTTGATGCGAGCTGCTCTCCCATCTAATGGACTTGTAGTTCATTCACCCTGCTGTTCATGTCATGGGAAATCTTCTGCCTGGTTTCTCTAGGTTTTCACATGGTTCCATTAGGTTTTGGTGCTAATGCTTCAGAGTACTGCTTTCAGTCTTCCCCAGGCCTATGAATAGTTTTGGGAATTCTTCCCTGAATTCTGCTGACCTTCCCAATTCATTAACTTTACAGATGAGGCTGTACATCTGTGCACAAGCTTTTTGACTCAACAGTGGTTGTGGATCACACAGAAAGTTTCTGTGATTTCTCTTCCTTTGTACTGGATTTTAACAGTCAACTGTTCCTTGGCCTTCAGCTGAATGCCTCCTGGACCATGGAGTTTTATGGCCGATGGCTGGAAGAATTTTTGCTTCAGCCACTGCTCTGCATCTGAAATAATTGAAACTCCTGCTCCAGTGTCTAAGAAGAAGAGTCATATGGGCCTGAAACGTTAACTCTGTTTCTCTCTCCACAGATGCTGCCAGACCTACTGAGGTTTTCCAGCATTTTTTGTTTTTATTTCAAATTTCCAGCATCTGCAGTATTTTGCTTTCATCTAATTTGAAATTTGTTTTGAGTCCATTGACGATAATATTTGCACTCCACCAATAGTTCCCAACTGATCCTGTAATTTTTCCCAAGAATGACACTGCATTGCTTTTTTCTTCTTCAACTTCTTGGGCGGTTTATGATTTTAGTTATTTCTCCTTTAATTTTGGTGGTAGGGGCTCTTTGCGGCAGCATACCGATTTTTCTTGCCGGGATGGCACTCTGCAGTTTTGGCGGGGCCTTCCTTGCGCCAATGCAGCCTTATCCCACCACAGCAAGAACATTGAGTAATGGCAGCTATAGCGCCCCCCCCCTTTACTTTTTCCTTGTTTTGGATTAGGCACACTGATACTTCTACATGCTACAAACTGCATTGTGTCATTTTTCTCCACAAGATTTCTTTATTGCCTCGAATAAGTGTTTGATTTTGTTTACTGACTTCTGCCTGCCTTGTTGTCTTCACGGCCTTCAGTAGGGTCAAATCTTCCCTTGACTGAAGAAAATCGGATAAAATCTACTCCAATGACAATGCGATCCTGAATTAATTTGTCTTTCAGGATTCCATTTTTTGCAATTCTCAGCTAATTGATAGGAATCATTCATGAAGAAATCTATGCTCCCTCCTGGTCTTTGGGTACGCCTATTGAATTTTGCCTGCTTCATAGTGGTGTTTCTTCAAAGATTGAAATAAGTATTAAATGCTTTGATATCTTCTTCATAAATCACTGTGTCTTCATTTATACCATGTCTGACCATTGTGTTGTCTGCACTACTGCCTATGGTGTAGAGTAGGGTACTGACCTGGTCTTTGTTAGTCTTCTTTGCTAGTCCCAAAGCTGTTCTGTATCTGGTAAACCTGCAACTCCAGTTCTGCCATTTCTTGGCTTGATGCAGGCCTTCTACATGATGGAAGCACTCTGGTAAAGGTAGGATTTTCTCTGTGGCTTCCCTCAAGTGTAGCCTTTTCTGGAATTCATTGAAAATTTTCCCACACTGTCCTTGTCCTGCAGTCATTTGTCTTGCTGCTTCTTCCAGTCACTGGGCTCTTCACTGGTTACTTCTTTGGTCATGTTTTCTACTGCCACCATCTATTATCATCATTATGGGTCTTGGATGGGGTTGTTCATGGTCTGCATTTACAGATACTGCTGGAGGCAAGGCTGTTAGTAAACTTTATCTTTTATTTAACATAATACTAACTATGTACAATACAGACGCAGCATGAGGCTCTACATAGAACTGTCTCTCGCCATTCCCTGATGTCATCTGATCTTACGTCACTGATAATGTAGGCTAAATATTTATATATTTAACATTAACCCTTTATACTACAATCAACAGCACAAACCAATATCACAACTGAGAAATTTCTGCCCTCAGAGTACCTACAATCTTACCAATTTTTAAAATCCAAGGTTGACAGCAACCAACCAGTTCTGCCAGAAAGTCATTGATCTGAAATGTCAACTCTGATTTTCCTCGTCCATTGATGCTGCCTGGCCTGCTGAATGTTTTCCAGAGCCTTCTGTTTTGACTTCTTGAGTTGCCATGTCTTTACTCTTCTAGCTTGCTCACTGACCTGCTATATGGGCGTTGGCCCTTCATCTCGGTAATCTCCATCCAGAAACATGCACCAAAGAGCACAACGAGGGAAAAGAGAACTTGCCTTACTCAACTGTGAATCATACTCTTTAGAATATGAGCTAATGATGGTTTCATTATTAGTGCTATCAATGTCAATGAGAATTGGAGAAAAGAAGATCAATAAAATGAAAGAATAATGATACATTTGGTTAATTATCCAACACAATCAAGGAGATTGGCCCATTTTCCATGACTAGATGCCAAAGGAAGAAACTGACAGCTCCAAGAAATCAATATACCGCAACTCTCAACCAAAGTGTCGGGATACCAGATTATTACCAATCAATGCTCCCCGCCTGATTAGGTACAAGTGACAGGGCACATTCTCCCACCTTACACACAATCCTTCTCTCGGGGAAGAGATTGAGGTGCCTTTGCCTGCAGAGTTCTAAAGGCCTGCTGATTCTTACTTAACAAGGCACGGCCTGAGTCAATATATTAGCAACCTAATCTTCACAGCAGACCCAAGAACATTACATACACCACAACAGGCAGTATAAGGTCACTGAGCCATGTTACAGCGACATAGATTAGATGTTTGCACATCTCCGTCCTCCATTATAATCAGCGTCGGCCTCTGTTACTTATTCTAATAGTTAAAAGTAGCCAATGAACTAAGCAATACTGAAAGGTATTTAGAATCTTGTTACTGCCTGTTGTAAAATGTGCCTGCAAGCCATTGTAATGTAAAGGTGCTTGACAGAGCAAGGGTTAACGTGGAACTGGAGAATAGCCCCGCACACAATATGATGTATAGAGTCACATGATAATAGACTGAGAGAACAATCTAGACAGAGCACTCTGGAACTAGCCTGCATGGAGACAACAGCTCCTTGCATGACCATACCGTGGATCTGTAAATAGTTAAAGGTTAACAATAAACACTTCATGTTTAAATATACAAGGCTCAAGATCTCATCACTGAGATACCACCGCGCACCATAATACAACATTGTTGGCAGCGGTGGTCAGTTTTACAAGATATCACACCAGAGATAGTACCATAGTCCGAAATGGTGATCTGCAGTAATATGAAAGGTGGCAGCTAAATGCATGGACACAAACAGCATCCCAAAGTATGAAACACTAAAAGCGACTGAAGCCTAACTACAGGGATGTGTACCTAAGAAGCACACTTGGAGGTGAAGTTGAAGAAGCTTCACTACAGACTTGGAAGTGAGGAATCCACCAGAGTGAGTGGAAGTCCATTACAGAAAATTGCAAGAACCTGAGTGACACAATTCATGAGATGGTGAGCAAAAATACAAAAAAAGTAGCTGTACTTGCATTTTAGAATAGGTGGCAGTTCCAAGGGGTCAGCATCCAGAGGGCAGCTGAAAGAGAGCTCAACTGAAAAAAACCTGTAAAAAAGAGGCTGGCAGAGTCAAAAGAGAAACCTGCAGGGCACAGTAAAAAAAAGGAAAAAGCCTGCAGAGTTTATGAGAAAGGCAACTCTTTTTAGTCGAGTTCCTGCCTGCTGTTTTAAAAGTTACTGCAGAGTTAAAAAAACCCAAAAGAATTGCACTGCAATCAGCCTTTGCAGCCCAGAGAAGAATTACTGCAGTTTTGAAAAGTTTTTTAAAAAAGGCCCACAATTGCAGGGGCCCTAGAAAGGCTTGGGAACCTGAGAAGCTTGAAAGAAAGAAAAGAAATTGCTGCAGCGGCCTTAGAAAAAAAGAAAAGGAAAAGTTTTCAAAGTTTAGAAGTTTTAGAAAAAAGAGAAGGTGGCTGATCGCTGAAGAGCCCACCAAAAGTGCGAAAGCATTAGAAACTCGTAACAAAGACAACCAACAGCAGCCAATAGCCTGAGTGTAAAAAAAAATGTTACTGCACTCACTGTCTTAAAGAGGCAATGTAATAAAACTGTAACTACAAGAAAAGAAAACAGCCATGGACAGAAATTGGAACACACCTCAGAGACAGGGCAACCCTGCTGAGGGCAACAAGAGACCCCAGTGAGAGAGCAACGCTGCTGAGGGCAAGAGACCCCAGAGAGAGAAGACAACTAAAGACCCCAGAACGAGGGCAACAAAAGACTCCTGAATGAGGGTAACAGAAAGCCCCAGATAGAGGGAGCCAAAAGACCCCAGAGCAAGGGACACAGATGGCAGTGCGGAGTGAGCAGCTGGCTATGAATGAAGGAGAGCTATCTGGGGTAACTCACAAGAAGCAAAATGTGCAAAAAGTAAATGAAGCTGTTCTACGAGAAAATGTTCACATCAGAGCTGAACTGGAACATCTGAAGCCGAAGATTCAAACTGAGTATATACCTCTGAAAGTGCAAGATAAACTGAAGTCTTCAATAAACCAAGCTGTTCATTGATCTCAAACAAACAAATTTTAGAAACAACACAAAGGTACCAGGAGGAAATAACGACACTAAGTTCCACAGTTGGCAAATCAAAGCAAGAGTTGGGAAAACTCAATCAGACGTACAGTCAGGCAAAACAGCAGTCAGAAAAGGCACACAAAGAAGTTGCAACCCTGAAAGACCCCTTGAAGAATCAATATGTAGCCATGGAAAAACATAAGGAGCTAAAAAGGATGTTCAATATTACATCAGAAAAAGCTGTGTTGGAATTATCAGTAGCAGCGAAACAATGCACTGAAGCCCAGAGTGAGTTGGCAAGAAGTCAACAAGCAATTGAACAGCTGAAAGAACAACTGACTGTCCTTCAAGATCAAATGCAAAAGGAATGTGTAACCGCTCAGCAACAGGAAAAAATGAAGACTGTCTCAAACAGCAGAATGGAAGTACAGCCGAAGAAACTCAAGCTCAAAATAACACAAGCAAGCTTTGCAAAGAAGAGGAAAACCTATTGACAGACCTTCATATGCTACAAGAATTCCTTAGGACAAAGTTTATTACTCTGGAAAATTACGAAGAGAAGGAAAATGAATTTAACGTTAGCCTGAACCAACTGAAGAACTAGTTGGCAGAGAAGACACATCAATGTTCAATATTTCAGGAGGAAGTTGAAAGCTATGAGGAACAGGTTGAAGAGCTGAAGATGCAGTTGAATGGAAAAGAGGAGGCATTGAAAGGAAAAGCCATCAAACGTTCCAAACTGCAAGCAGATAATGAAGCCATGAGTTTCACAATTACAGAAATGAAACAAGTTAAGACTTCACTGGAGACAGACCTGGCCAATAGTGAATCCAAAATGAAGCACAAGGACAAAGTAATGCTGCAGGCAAAGAAAGATAAGATAGAACTAAGATTGTAAAATGTAAATCCGATACCGAGGTGCAAGGAACTAGAAGAAGATAGAACACTGGATATCTCAGACGTACTGAGAACCATTGAGTTGAATGAAAAGATTCATAAACTTGCAAAATGGTTTGAAAGTAAACAGCAAACAAATGGCTGAAATTTTAAAACAAGTGGAAATGAAGGGTCCATTTGCAAAACATATACGTCCAGCAAGAACATGGCAGACACCACAGAAAAAGAAAATTCGAGTCCACTCTAGGAATGAACGGAGTGCACACCCCTCGGAAGGAACGGGACAAACCCACAGTGTCCGAAAAAAGCAGACAGATTGTTGATAAAGAGAAACACAATTCGAAGGAGCGCAAAAAGCGAATCAAATGGAGGTAGACAAGTACCAGAAACACAGAGTACAACTACCATTCCTCCAAATGTGACAGATCAAATGTGGAAGAACTGTCAAGTCTCAAGACTGTCTGAATTTATAAAGTCAGAGACTTGAGATGGGTGAGAAGGAATAGCAAGAAAACATTGTATTACAAATAGTTATAATCTGTTGGAAAGGAAAGTTTTCTTTGGAGAAGAAAGGAGGGGGGGGTATTCTATGATGTGCCTGTGTGCAAATGTAATGTAAAGGTGCACGGCAGAGCAAGGGTTAATGTAGGACTGAAGAATAGCCCCGCCTGATATGATGTATAGAGTCACATGGTAATAGACTGAGAGAACAGTCTAGAAAGAACAATCTGGAACCGGCCTGCATGGAGATAATGGCTCCTTGCACCACCATACTTTGGATCTGTAAATAGTTAAAGGTTAACAATAAGCAGTTCATGATTAATTTACAAGTCTCAAGATCTTATCATTGAGACATCTAAAGAACCCATATTACAACGCAGCCCTCATTAAGATGCAGTCTTTTCATTCCTCCCTTTTCTTTAGGTTCTGCACATTTATTTTTGAGACAACTGTGACCACCATCTTCTTTTGTCATAGAATCAGCACAGAAGGAGATTTATCAAGTCTATGCTGGCTCTGGGAAAGAGTGATCCATGTGGTCCCATTTTCCTTAGTCCCACTCCCCTGTTCCTCCCTCACACCCTTTCAAGATTTTCTTTCTCAAAAATTTAGTCGCTTTGCACTAAAATATCATTCTGGATTCAGTTCTCATTCCATGTCCGAACAATCCTGTGAATAAAAAAGCTTCCACCAATTTGTTTTATTAGTGATGATTTTAAAAGTATAGCCTCTCATTAGTGACTCACTGACCAGTTGAAATAAACTTATCCTATTTACCTTATCAAAACTTCATATTTTTAAAAATGTCCATCTGATCTCCTCTTAACCTCCTCTAATTTGAATTAAAAAGTACCCATTTTTCTAATACTTCATCATAACTAAAGTCTCTCATCTCTAGGACCATCTTAGTGAATCCCTGAGATAAAAACAAAAAACTACTGCGGATGCTGGAAATCCAAAACAAAAACAGAATTACCTGGAAAAACTCAGCAGGTCTGGCAGCATCGGTGGAGAAGAGTTGACGTTTCGAGTCCTCATGACCCTTCAGCAGAACTGAGTATAGTTAGGAGAGGGGTGAAATATAAGCTGGTTTAAGGTGGTGGTGGGGGTGGAGGGGGGGAGATAAGTTGGTTGAGGGGGAGTGGTTGGAGGGACAAGCAAGCAGTGATAGGAGCAGATAATCAAAAGATGTCACAGACAAAAAGATCAAAGAGGTGTTGAAGGTGGTGATATTATTTAAGAAAATGTGCTAATTAAGAATGGATGGCAGGACACTCGAGGTACAGCTCTAGTGGGGGTGGGGTGGCAAGACTGACAGGGTATTACAGTTATAGATTTAAAAATAATGGAAATAGGTGGGAAAAGAAAAATCTATATAAATTATTGAAAAAAAACAAGAGGGAGGGGGAAGAAACAGGGTGGGGGTGGGGATGGGGGGAGGGGGAGTTTAAGATCTAAAGTTGTTGAATTCAATATTCAGTCCGGAAGGCTGTAAAGTGCCTAGTCGGATGAGGTGCTGTTCTTCCAGTTTGCGTTGGGCTTCACTGGAACAATGCAGCAAGCCAAGGACAGACATGTGGGCAAGAGAGCAGGGTGGAGTGTTAAAATGGCAAGCGACAGGGAGGTTTGGGTCTTTCTTGTGGACAGACCGCAGGTGTTCTGCAAAGCGGTCGCCCAGTTTACGTTTGGTCTCTCCAATGTAGAGGAGACCGCATTGGGAGCAACGAATGCAGTAGACTAAGTTAGGGGAAATGCAAGTGAAATGCTGCTTCACTTGAAAGGAGTGTTTGGGCCCTTGGACGGTGAGGAGAGAGGAAGTAAAGGGGCAGGTGTTGCATCTTCTGCGTGGGCATGGGGAGGTGCCATAGGTGGGGTTTGAGGAGTAGGGGGTGATGGAGGAGTGGACCAGGGTGTCCCGGAGGGAACAATCCCTACGGAATGCTGCCAGGGGGGTGAAGGGAAGATGTGTTTGGTGGTGGCATCATGCTGGAGTTGGCGAAAATGGCCCCCACTAGAGCTGTACCTTGAGTGTCCTGCCATCCATTCTTAATTAGCACATTTTCTTAGATAATATCACCACCTTCAACACCTCTTTGTTCCTTTTGTCTGTGACTTTGATTATCTGCTCCTATCACTGCTTGCTTGTCCCTCCAACCACCCCCTCCCCCAACTTCTATCCCGCTTCCCCCCCCCCCCCCCCCCCCCACCTTAACCCAGCTTATATTTCACCCCTCTCCTATTTTTACTTAGTTCTGTTGAAGGGTCATGAGGACTTGAAACGTCAACTCTTTTCTTCTCTGCTGATGCTGCCAGACCTGCTGAGTTTTTCCAGGTAATTCTGTTTTTGTGTTAGTGAATCCCTTCTGCCCCCTCTCCATAGTCCTGAGCATCTCTTCCCTACAGTAAAACCCTCAGAACTGAGCCCAGCAAACTAACTGTGCTCACTTGTATAGGTTTAGCCTAACCTGTTTACTTTTGCACTTTATGTTCCTATTTATAAATCCTAGCACCATTACACTTCTTTTGTAGTTTTGTCAACTTATTCTCCACATGAGCCTCTTCATACTCGCTTTACTTTATCTCAATCAATGTATTCTTTCCTCCCTCATATGCTTATCCATCTTCTCTTTAAATGCATCCCCACTATTCACCTCAACTACTCCCTGTGATAGTGAGTTCCATATTCTCAATACTATTGTGTTTTATTATACATTATATGTTATGTTATTGTACTATATTTTATGTATCTTTTATTAAATATATTACACTGTGTTATATTATATTGCTACCACAAGTTTCTTAATTGCTTTTTGAACCATTTATTGCTTCTATTTTCAGTTAATGGCATTTGTGCAGAGGACTGATTCCTGGCGGTTTAATAGTTTAACACTGGGGTCCCTGTCACCACACAACAGGGACATCAGCATCGTGTAGCTGGGTGGAGACAGATAAGTAGACAGCTGAAAGAGCCACATCGACTGCTAGGTTCAAAAAGGTGGCTCACTACCACCTTTCTCAAGGGCAATTAGGGACGGGCAACAAATGCCAGCCTTGCCAACGATGCCCACATCCCATGAATAAAAAAAGAGTAAAAGAATCACAGGGAGGTGAGTGGTCAACATTGTTAACAAGGAGACAGAGATAGGTGAGATGGAGTGAGATACAAATGACAGCAAGATGGAGAAAAGAGGAGAATAAGGCAGAGCCAGTTAACATGGCAAAGGTAGAGACAGGAGAAACAGAGTGAAAGAGAGAGTCTTGACAAGGTGGACATGGACAGGGTGTTTCCTCTTGTGGGTGAGTCCAGAACTCAGTGGCACTGTTTTAAAATTAGGGGTCGCCCTTTTAGGACAGAGATGAGGAGAAATGTTTTCTCTCAGAGGGTTGTGTGACTTTGGAACTCTCTGCCTCCGAAGGCGAGATCATTGAATATTGTTAAAGTAGAGGTAAGTAGATTCTTGTTAGGCAAGGGAATCAAAGGTTAACGGGGGTAGATGGGAATGTGGAAATCGAAACACAGGAAGATCAGCCATGATCTTATTGAATGGCGGAGCAGGCTCGAGGGGCCGAATGGCCTACTCCTGCTCCTATTTCATATGTTTGTATGTAGGGAAATGAGCTGGAGCTGAGACAGGTATGAGATGAGGAGGAGTGAGATGTTGATACAAGATGGAAGCGATAGACGTGAACTGATAGTGGAGATGAGAGTATGAAGGAGAAAGGAAAAGAGAAGCAGACTCAGAAGAGGCTGAGACACAGAGGCACAAAGAGTTTAGAGCTGCATTTTCCTGGAGTCAGATCAACACTGGTAACAATTAGAAACCCCACACTCTATAAGCTGGATAAATTGAAATGAGATTGTTTTGTCCTTTTCCTTGGATCTAACAAATGATTGTGCTCTAAAGCTGTTTATAGGGTTTAATAGGATGGTGATGTGCAGCAAGTCTTAAGACATTGTTTAACATATGAGGAGTTTTTGTTTTACCCAAAACCATCCTTGACATTTAACCAGAAGAAATTAACTTCGAAAGACCAAAAAGTCCATTGTTGGTATCCAGGAAAGTGAGGCTGAACTCATACAGGGGAGAGAATTAACAGAGAAACATCAACATGACTTCAATGTGAGGTGCAGCATTTGAACAGGTTACCAGAACCCAGTCACAAGCCAGTCCTGTGGGTATGGTGGTTCTATACTCTTACAGAATGCATTGGCATGCAATGAGTTAATGCCAACAGCTTGCCATGCCCACCAGTGTTCCAAAAACGTTAGGATAACAGTCACAGGATCATTCCGCTGTTTCTGCTTGAGCTGAGAGGGAGAAAGAGAAAATCTCACAAACCATTGGAATTAAACTGTCCTCCGAAGAAAATGTGCAAGTATGTGGTCTGTGTCACCTGGGGCCTAATTTTCTTTCTTTGATAAGAGAAGCTGAGTTTTTTTCTTTAAATTGTGCTGAAATTAAACACTGCAGAACAAGTTCAATCCAAGAGTAAGGCTCATGTTGAATTTCTATTAGAAATAAAATGACTATAGGGCATCGCACCAATTTATCTCCTCTCAAACAGGATGAGATGTGGGAAGAACTGAATGACATACAGAGAGGGGGAATGTACAGCACTGGAGGGAGATGTAGAGAGTGTGGGCGAGATGGAACAGCGACAGGGTTAGAGAGCTAAGTCTTCTCTTATCTCGGTGAAATCTGGGTAAAGGGCCTACATTTACATAGTGCCTGGTTGTGTGTCTCTCAGAAACATCTCTAAGTGCTTCACCTGCAACGAATATACTTTGAAGAACAGGCTTTGTGCAGGTAACGTGATCAGCTGATGTACTATTGGTGGTATAAGAAAAAAATATTGAAATGACCATCAACCTGAAATATTAATTCTGTTTCTCTCCAAACATGCTGCTGGGCTTTTCCAGCAGGTTTTGTTCGTATTTCAGGTTTCCATTATCCGCAGTGTTTTGCTTTTGTGCTGTCGGTGGTGTTGGTTGAGGGCGGGGAGGGGAGAGCAATGTCAGCCAGTGCACAGGGGAAAGTTCCCCCCCTCTTCTTCAAATGATGGGAGCTTTAACATCTAGCTGGAGCACTGAAGTGAAGCCTCCACTTAGCGCCTCACCTGAACATCAGCATCTTCTACCTCACTGAGAGCCTCAGATACCCAATGTGGGGGATCGAACCTACTTCAAACGGGGCAAGTTGGCAGCACCAAGGAGAGAAGATCAGAGGAAGACAAGTTAGATGACACCTTGTTCCTCTTGAACTTCCACATTCCTCCCTCACCCCGGATCGCAACCCCAAAATCCAGTCTCGTCGGCCCCCTCAATCTGATTCCCACTCAGAAAGGTTCCCTACTCCCTCCCCAATGTGCTGCTGACTCCATCAGCTTCTGTAGCTTGGGGACAGAAATAAGAAATGGTGAAATATCTGAGGTTAAGAATGAAGCAAGGAGAGCTGGCTGGTAAAAGCAATGACATTGCCAGCAGTAATTGAGTCTGGATAGAGAGAGATCCATTCAGGAATCATTGTTTGACTCTCTTAAACCCGTTATGATCTTGTGTTATTGCTTAATGAGTTAACTGGAGACAGAGAGAAAGAAGGTAGCTGGAAAATATGAGGGGGATTGACTGATTGTATTAAGATTCTCACTGGAACAGAGCACAAGTGAATCAATGGCAGCTAGTGTATCAACACTGGCCTCGCTTGTGAATCTGGGTTTTTTTTCTGTCCAATGATCTCCTGCTGCCTTATTAAAAAAACTGACTTGAATTTCTTGAGTGCCTTTCACCGTATCAGGATGTCCCGGCAAGCCCTCGAACTTGTGAAATATTTTTGAATTGTAGTCACTGTTGTAATGAAGAAAGTGCAAGAGTCACAACAAGCTCCCGCAAACAGAAATGCAACGATGACCGGATGGTCTGTTTTAGTCACGGAGAACTCACGGTTTAGCGGGGAGAACCAGCCTGTTCTTCTTCGAAACAGTGGGGCCAACAATCAGTCTTCTGTACAAACTCCTCAGGGAGCAGATGGGAACTCGGTTTAATGTCTCATCCAAAAGGGAACTGGTCCGAAGGTGCAGTACTCCTTCAGTGTCAGCCTGAACTATGTGCCCAATTCTCTGGAGTGGGACTTATATCCACAACCTCCTGACTGAAAATCACACAATGTGATTCTGAAGAGGAGCAGGGGAATGAATTCTCCCCAGCAATACTGATCCATTAACCAACACTACTAGAAAACAAATTATAATTTTGCTGCTAGTGGGAGTTGCTGTGTGAAAATCGCCCGTTGCATAAACTTCAAAAGCCCTGCACCTGCTGTAAGGCCTGAGTTCAGGATAGGCGCTACAGAAATACAAGGCTTCTTGTGACGTTTCCTAGATCTCAAGTATGTGAAACTCCTTTCTCTGCGATACCCATCGTGCACGTTTCACGTTTGCTTCCCTCCTTTTTTAACCCCAGTACCATACTCCACCCTGGACCTTTGCTTCTCAATGAAAACTATTGCAATTTGCTTTCACCAGCTCGCTCGGCCCACTAAATGGCTCTTCGGTTGTTGCTACCTGCTGATTTGTAAAATTTGCATTAAAAACTATTCAGCAGAGACAGTTGGTATTAAAGAGATAAAATGTCCACTTACTCTTTTGCTGCACTTCATTTAATTTATTAATTAAAATAAATAAACAGCTGTTATCAGCATTAAATATTCATGAAATGAAATGCATAAAGTTGCCTCCCAATCCTTCAGCTAATTGACAACAGCGGTTTTAATCGGTTACTACATTCCGGGAATTTCTGCTGCCCTCATCGATGGAAGGGAGTGCTGGAATGTCGGAGAGTCAGCACTGAGGGAATGCAGCGCTGTCAGAGGGTCAGCACTGAGGGAATGCAGCACTGTCAGAGGGTCAGTACTGAAGAAGTGCCGCACTGTCAGAGAGTCAGTACTGAGGGAATGCAGCACTGTCAGAGGGTCAGTACTGAAGAAGTGCCGCACTGTCAGAGAGTCAGTACTGAGGGAGTGCTGCACTGTCAAAGGGTCAGTACTGAAGGAGTGCCGCACTGTCAGAGAGTCAGTACTGAGGGAGTGCCGCACTGTCAAAGGGTCAGTACTGAGGGAGTGCTGCACTGTCAGAGAGTCAGTACTGAGGGAGTGCCGCACTGTCAAAGGGTCAGTACTGAGGGAGTGCTGGACTGTCAGATGGTTAGTTCTGAGGGAGCACTGCACTGTGGGAGAGTCAATACTGAGGGAGTGCTGCACAATTGGAGGGTCAATATCAAGGGGGCGCCATACTGTCAGAGGGGAGTCCTTATGATGAAATGTTAACCAAACTCTACCTGCTCCTGTGTGTCTAGTACATGTTGAAGAAGAGCAGGAAGTTCAGGTGTCTTGGCCAACACCAGCAAAGCACAGGGACTGACTGTTGCTCACGGTACTAAGAGGATCTTGCTAGTGCAAAATTGCTACTGTGTTGCCTACACAATAACAGTGGCTGTCTTCCAAGGGAGTGACTGGGAGTGGAGTAAATGCAGTGTCTGAGATGTGATTTGGTGTTCTATAAGCAGCTGTCAGATTAAATTGTAAAAAAGAAATTTGTAGCATTCCAAGTGAAAACCTCATTACTGCTAACATTTTAATCTCATTTCAAAATCTTTCCATCTGATTAAACAGGAGGACAATTGGAGTTTTTATTTTTGAAAGGCACTGATTTATGTTTTGGAAATTCCCAAAACAGCCATCCTGAAAGAATGGCCCTCCTAGCCCAGGAGTGGCTGGCTCATAACCCGGTTTACTCAGTGACTGTGCCCTGCAGACGTCCTGTCAAACAAGTAGTAAATGACCATGTATTGACCAACTCACCAGCAAAACCCAAGAGAAATTATTGAAACACAACTGTTTGGGGTTCAGGAAACCGTTGCCAACTTTGCTTTTCCTGATTTCCATTTTCATTTCATGGAATAGTGGTGGTCATTTGTTCTATAGTGTGACTTCCTGAGATGACATTGAGGAAACACAATATTTCTATAAAGAATAACAATCCTTGAACAATGTCAAGGATCTATCATATCTTTCCTAATATTATTGAGGGACACTTTGAAACAGGCGTGTGTCTGTGTGGGTGTGTGTGTGTGGATGTGTGTGTGTGTGTGTGTGTGTGTGTGCGCAATATAACTAAACTAGAGATGGTTAGTCCGCAAGGTTTAAATTATCAAAGAAATTAGGTGTAAAATAGGCATTTGAAATGGAGATGAGTAAAGCTAGGGTGAGGTCAGCAGGTATACATGTGAATGAAATTCGCATTTTTATATATGTGAAGAAGTGTTTGATTTTCAAAGGGACATGGGAAATGTTTACAACTGGCAAGATAAATAAGGCATTTTTCCCAAAAGTGCTGGCCAAAATGAGAACATGAAAGATTTTTATATTCTGGGAAAAGTAACTTCTAAAAACAAGTGGAAACAATGGGAGTTACAACTCCAAAGGGATAAAATATATTTAAAGAAGGATGGAAAGCTGTTTGAGGCGTGGCCGTGTGAGATCTTGAAAGGTACACCGTGTGAAGAGACATGGGGAAAAAATCTCTAGCCACCCTGCAGAAGTTTGAAAGCCTTTGGAGGTTCATTGTCCAATGGGTACTTGTGATAAAATTGCTGGATGCCTTTATAAATTTGGAATCTATTTGGACTGTTGCCTTAAAGGGGGTGTGTAGTTGGGAGTCTGGTCAAGTAGAAATTTTGGTAACTGTTATAACTGTGTAACTGTAATCTTGTGTGTGTTTATGTTTGCTCTTCCTTTGTTAATAAATGTTTTAATTTGTTCTTTAAAATCCCTAAAGGCGGAAGTGGGCTTCTGACTTCAGTGCACCAGCCTTCTCGCAAAATTGTTGTGATAGCATGGCCAAGTTTCCCTTGTGGATTTAGTCAATCTGGCAAATGCCACCTGCCATATCATAACAACAACAATGATGAGAAGAGCAAAATCAATCTCTCTGACACATTGGCCAGAAACTTACCTATGTCGGGCAGGCCGGACGGGAGTGAGTGGAAGCGGGTGCAGAGCCGATTGCCGCCCGTGATCGGCTGCGCGCCGCCATTTTATGTGGGCGGGCCAATTAAGGTCCGCCCAGTGTAAAATGCGTGCCGTAGTGCTCAGCGCTACCTGTGCAGGTGGGGGGAGGAGGGAGAGTCGGGGTCTGTGCTCCTTTGCACATGCACATGAAAGAGTGCAGCAATCTCCCTGGGGCACGGAGCTGCCTCAGGGAGATTAAGTACGTAATGAAATTTTTTAATAAACAAAGAGAAAAATTATTTAGACATGTCCCCTCGTGTGACAGTGTCACATGAGCTGGGACATGTTTGCCAATTTAGCAAAATTTATTTATTGATTTTATAAAACCTTCAGGTAACCTCATCCCGCCCGTGGATGAGGTTTCCCGAAAAACGCGAAGGTTGCCTGGGCTCTTCACCTACCTGCCAGCCTTAAGGTTGGACAGGCAGCGCAGTTAATTAGCTAAATTACTTTCTTAATGGCCTTAATAGGCCTTTGACAGTGTGGCGGGCATGCAGCCACCTCTGGCGCGTGCCCGTTGAACAAAATATCTAAATGATGCGCGATGACATCGGGACGCACACCCGATGTCATCGCACGTCACTTTGCCTCTGCACGCCGACTGCAATATTCTGGCCATTGATATTTGATTGATCTAATTTAGTTAATCTAATCGGGTCTGGTGTCCAGCGTAGAAACCAGTCCATGAGCAACTGTTCCAGTAACACAATCACTAGTCTCCACTTGACCCTCAGGACGTGAACGATGGCCAACAGCCTCTGGTTGACCTCAGTATAAGCCTATTTACAGCATCATACACACAGCCCCGTCTTTAGCAGCAGAATAATACATCGTGTGCCCAGATCTATCAGCCCATTCTCAATGGGGTTGCCCTGAGCAACACTGTAGCTCCACCACAAATTAAGAACAGGCTCTAACTGCTAGAAAGCAAATTATGATTGTCCCCAGCATGGGTTCACTGCAAATATTTGAGAAACGGCCAACACAGAAATGTAGATCTGCCTCTGTAGAGAGGAATTGCTCCAACCAGAAGGATTAAAGTGACATCCCACTTGCCTGCAATGAATGTCGGCCAGAATCCTCAGCCTCAATAGGTCACCTTTGTTGCAAAGGATGATGGATAATTCCACACATACACTGAAAGAAAACGAAGGCATGAAAATTAGATTGTAATCTGGATTTTCCAGTCAGTTATCTCCACAATCGCCAACTCAATTTGTTCTCATCCTCCAATAATCTCCATATCAGAATGTGGCTTCACTAACTTCTGCTGTGTATTCAGGTGTACAAAACCCAGGCAGCAATAGGAGGGGTAAAAGCTTCAGTCAGTAACCCCAATGGCAGCGCAATAATTTAACATCCAGCTCTCTGCAGAGGCATTGGGAGCTGATTTGTGAAAATAAGCTCACCTGCATTTGATCTTCCAGTTGTTGTGATCTGGAATGCGCTGCCTGAAAGGGCGATGGAAGCAGGTTCAATAGGAACTTTCAAAAGGAAATTGGATAAATACTCAAAAAGGGAAACCTAGCAAGGCTATGAGGGAAAGGAGCAGGGAGGAGTGGGGCTAACTGAATAGCTCTTTCAAAGAGCCAACTCAGGTGTGATGGGCCCAATGGCCTCCTTCTGTGCTGCCAGATTCTATGGTTTTATTCTTTTGTAGGCCTTATGAAGGTGAATAATGAGGGAGCAGCACTGGGTGATGCACTGGGTAAGCGCATTGTCTCTCCATAACTGTGGTCTTAGGTCTGTTTGCAGGCCAGGTCAACAGATCTCTCTGCATGTACATTCAAGCCGTGCAGTGCAGGGACCAGATGTGGCTGGCAGGTGGAATGGAAATGAATACATCATGGGCCTCCCTTCTGAGACTGACCTAGAAATACTTTGTTGATAAAGTTAAAGCCAACTTCACTTGCTTCTTATTTCATCAATACCCTATCAAGGAGCTTTCATCTGTCTTAATGTGAGGTAATTGACTTCAGAAAGCTGCTGACCATCTTGAAATTCCCACTAGTGGGATTTAAGTTGGTGATTGTGTGGAACTACCAGCCTGGAGTATAACATGCTTCGCAATTCCTTAGGCAGCTTATTTACAAATTCTTCAAATTTTGCACCAAAGGGATAAAGAGGTTTCACGAGTGTTGAAGTCTAAGTGCTATGCAAGTGCAGACAGGAATTTAACACAAAGACACAATTAGTGTATGCAGCAGAAATTAAATGGCAAACGCGCAGATTTAACTCTTCATGGAACTGGAGTTGGTAACTTACTGCAAACAAGATGTAATCTTCCATTACACTTGTTGACAACGTTACAGGGTAGATGCTGGGATGTTGTTTCCCCTGGTTGGAGGGGTCCAGAACCTGGGGTCATAGTCTCAGGATAAGGATTTTTGGGCTGAGATAAGGAGAGATTTCTTCACTCGGGGCGGGTTGTGAATCTCTGGGGTTCTCTCCTGGCGGTTGCTCCTTTGATGGATGCTCCTCCCTTGAATATATTTAAGATTGAGGTTGATAGCATTTTGGCCACCAAGACAATTAATGAAGGGATATGGGGATAGGGTGGGGAAAATGGAGTCGCAGTATGAAACCAGTCATCACCTTATTGAATGGAAGAAGTGGCTCAATGGCCAAATGGCCTGCTCTTGCCTCTGTATTTTACCTCCTTATGTGACAACCCGTGTCTGTTATTGTCTGTAACAGACACATACGAAATTCCCCCGTGTCTGTTACTGTCTATAATATACACATACCAAACTCTCTGTGTCTGTTATTGTCTATGACATCCTCATACCAAATTCCCCCTTGTCTGTTATTGTCTATAACATAAAAAAAAAACAAATTCTCCCTGTGTCTGTTATTCTATATAACAGACACATACCAAACTCCCCCTGTGTCTGTTATTGTCCATAACATGTACATACCAAACTCTACCCGTATCTGTTATTGTCCATAACACACACATACAAAATTCCTCCCTTGCTGAGCACAGGAACTAATCCAAAACATGCAAAATTTAAAAACACAGGAACAAGGAGGAGGCCATTCAACCCCTCAAACCTGTTCTGCGATTCAATTCAATCACTGTTGATATGTACCTTAACTCCATTTACCTATCGTGGCTCCATGTCTCTTTATCCTTGAACAAAAATCTATCAATCTCATTGTGAAAGCTCCAGCTGATCCCTAGCACTCACAGCCTTTTTTTGGGAGAAAGTTCCTGATTCCCACTAGCTTTTTTTGTGACAAAGTGCCTCCTAATTTCACTCTTGAAAGGGTCAGTAACTGCAAGATGATTCTAATTTGAAGATTTTATCACCCTTCTCCTGATTCTCCACCGGAGGAAATATCAATATTATTGAATCCTTTTAACATTTTAAACAACGTGATCAGATCACCCCCGAACCTGATAATTTCAAGGAAATACAAACCTGCTTAATGTAACCTATTCCCTTCATTTAGGCAAACTAGACAGTCTGATGAGTCTGATTAATATCTCTGCCAAGGACAATATAAGGAAAGGTAATGCAGAAGAAGTTGGTGAAGTTGTACAAGAAATGTGTTGAGTTGCAATTTGGGCATCAGTGATCTTCTTAGAGTACCAGCCGACCAGCAGAGTAGGAATATAGAGCAGACTGAAGTCGCATCAGTGACAGGTGCTATTTTTAGGGTGCTGGGTTCTGATGATGAAGCAGTACAGAAAGTAGGGCTGGTCCCTGAACTGGAATAAATTATCCAAATTGCTTGCAAGAAATATGTCTTCATAGACATGTAACCAGGAGTAGCCTAGAGCAGTTTCACATTGCAGTTACTGACTGAACAATGCAGTGTATACATAAACACCTGTGATTTTACAACATATACCATCAGCTGCAGAATATAAGTCACACCTCAAGGTTCAGGCATGCTAACCATCTGCACAAGTCTTGTTTTATTTAAAGGGTGTTTGAACTAGTTTATTTTATAAATTCTCTTTCTCTGGATTTGGGTGTCGCTGCCTAGCCCAGTATTTGCAGCAATCCCTATTTGCCCTTGAGAAGGTAGTGGTGAGCAGCCTTCTTGAAGTGCTGTAGCCCAGGACCACCCATCATTGTTTCAAGGGCAATTAGGGATGGGCAACAAATGCTTGGCTAGCCAGCGATGCCCACATCCTGTGAAAGAGTAAACAAAAAAGTGCATTAAACAGATGGTTCAACACGACCAGAAAACACCAAATGCTGAATTGTTTCTGTCATTGAACCTTTAATTGTGGATTAGACAATGTTTTTTCACTGTAATATTAGTGCTGTCGACTGCATTCCTCCTTATTCTCTCTTCCCTATTCAGCCCTTTCCTTCTCTCTAATGCCATCACTTTCTCATTCCCTTATATTGCTTTCTCTACCCCCTCCTTCTCTGCTCCATTCTCTACCTTTGCTTCTCTTTCCACTCTTACACTTGCTTATATTTCACTTTTTCCCTTTTCATCCCTCCTTCCTCTTTCCCTTTCTCTCCTCCTTCACCCTTTGCTTTTCCTTCTTCCATTATCACTTTCTTTTTTCATTAATCTCTCTTCCTCCTTTATCCCATAGTTCCCTCTTCCATCTTTTCCAAATACTTCATATTTTTCATCCTTCGCATTCTCTCAATCCCCTTTTCCGTGCTATTCTCGAAGCTCCAATTACAAACTTCAAAACACTTTGTAATTGGAGTAAGTCATGGTATCGGTGTAACTTCACGCCAGGTATTAACTAGAAACAGCTGTGCTGCTGTGTCACATTTTTACATTTACTGAACCTTTATACATGGCAAACTGTGAAGAAAGCAAATTTATCCTTTGCGGAATTTGTAATCTGTAAATATTTGCATCAAAGGACAGATTATCAAGTCTCTTAGGGCTGTGTGGTTAGAGGGACTGCACTGAGCAGTCAGAACACAGCTGTTACTGGTCAGAGACACACAAATGGTAGCTCTATTCTCAGCAAGAAGTAAGGGAGACTTGCATTTATATAGCGTCCTTCACAGTTGTCCCAGTACTGACCCTCCAACAGTGCAGCACTCCCTCAGTACTGACCCTCCAACAGTGCAGTGTTCCCTCAGTACTGACACTCTGACAGTGCAGCACTCTCTCAGTACTGACCCTCCAACAGTGCAGCGCTCCCTCAGTAATGACCCTGTGACAGTGCAGCACTCCTTCAGTACTGACCCTCCGACAATGCAGTGCTCCCTCAGTATTGACCCTTTGACCATGCAGCACTCTCTCAATACTGCCTCTCCGACAGTGCAGTGTTCCCTCAGTATTGACCCTCCGATAGTGCAGCACTCTCTCAATACTGCCTCTCCGACAGTGCAGCGCTCCCTCAGTACTGCACTGCAGTGTGAGCCATAATTTTGTGTGTAAGCCTCTGGACTGAGACTTGAACTCATGACCTTCTGACTGACCCTCAAACACCACAAGGGGTGAGGAGATACCCCACGTCAATACCACAGGCGCGGATAGTTCGTCCTCTCCAAAACCTACAGGGTCAGTGAGAGAGATACCCGATGTGTATTCTGCACAGGCAGAGAGCTACCACACACTACGACAAACATTTACTCTTAACAGATTGCAGTTGTCCCTCCTAGAGATGAGAAGGTGCTGCATCTCTCTTCTCTGCATCTCTCAGGCACTGCCTGGCACTGATCCAAACAAACGCTCGCTTTCTGGCAAGAAGCTTTCAACACAATTCTATTCCATTCACCCCCTTAATTGGCAATATAAGAGAAAGCCTTTCTAATCTCCTTCGAGATTACAATAAAATCTAATCACTATTTACATTACATCGCTCTACATCTGTGAAAAGATGTTTCAACCCATTAGCACATGCTGTGAGATACGCCTCATTGTATCAGTCTGGACCATCCCAAAGGTAGGAAATCGATTTAACACCTTTCCTGTTTCCTTCTCCCCCTCCAATTTCTCTCTCCTGAAGGTTCTAACTCCAACTGAACCCTCGTGCTTTGGCCAATTGTTTATTTCCGTGCCAGACCCAAGACTGTGAATGATAATGAGCTGTTTGACCATGAGTTGTATCACAGTTGAGCCCAGCAGCCTTTCCGTTCCACCAGTGGGGGTGAGTTGGGGGGGGTGGGGGGAGGTGCTGGGGAGGCGAGGGGTTCAATGTGCAACATTCAGGATTGGCACCACCTTCTTATTACTGTCCTTCCATGGCCCCACTTGGGAGCGCTTAACTGAGTCCAGAGCACAGAGTGAAAATTGGGTAATCCACTGGTCTAAAGGTCCCGCAGGGCTGAAATACTCAAAACTACTTTTGTGGTTGACGGTGGGAGTGGGGAGGCGGGTACACTTCCAGTACAAGTCATTGCATATTATACTGACACTGACATTAGAGAATAATAATTCGAGCCAGTTCTAGATTTGCTTTTGACTTAACTCAATTTCTTGTTTTATAACAATAAAAGCTTGTATTTATCAAGTGCCTTTAATATCCTAAAAGAGCCCAAGGTAATTCACAGGAATGATATCAAATTAAATTTGACACTAAGCCACATCTTTGGAGATTTGACCCAAAAGCTTAGGCAAAGGGGCTGTTTTAAGGAGAATCTTAGAGGAGGAGAGGTTCAGGGAGGAAATTCCAGAGTTTAGAGCAGTCAATGGTGGAGCAGAATGAGCAAAGTTCGCACATGAGTAAGCAAGCAAGGAAAAAAGGCATCTCTCCCAATCTTCACAAAACCCCATGTACACTCTCCCCTATCACTGACTCTACCCACCCATTTAATCCCCTCCCACAGCCCCATGTACACTCTCCCCTATCACTGACTCTACCCACCCATTTAATCCCCTCCCACAGCCCCATGTACACTCTCCCCTATCACTGACTCTACCCACCCATTTAACCCCCTCCCACAGCTCCATGTACACTCTCCCCTATCAGTGACTCTACCCACCCATTTAATCCCCTCCCACAGCCCCATGTACACTCTCCCCTATCACTGACTCTACCCACCCATTTAACCCCCTCCCACATGTACACTCTCCCCTATCACTGACTCTATCCACCCATTTATCCCCCTTCCACAGCCCCATGTACACTCTCCTCTATCACTGACTCTACCCACCCATTTAACCCCCTCCCACAGCCCCATGTACACTCTCCCCTATCACTGACCCTACCATCCATTTAATCACCTCCCACAGTGCCATATACTCTTTCATCTATCACTGACTCTACCCCCATTTAATCTCTAAATTCTTTATAAATGCTCCCAGACCCCAGAGGATATCAATGAAAATGACAGAATATTTACCCATCCTTGCATATCAGGTTTAAGCTTTTCCTTCAGTCTTCTCCCCCACCTCACTCAGCCCTAACTCAATCTCAATCCCTCAGAGCAAAACTCTCTCTGTAACCTCCAAATCCATTTCAAATAGATTGTTAAACAAATCTCTGAGTGGAAATGAGCCAACATGTCTGCTGCACTTCACTGGATCGATTCCTCTGGGTGTCTGCAATGACGGTGCCAAATCCAGGTGTCCCAATCCTTTCCTCTTCTTGAAGAGTCTGAGATTGAACAAGACTCTTCTTAATTTCAGAACCCTATTTGACCCTGAGCTGAGATTCTGACCCTGTATCGTCTTCATCACCAAGATTGCCTATTTCCCCCTCCGTAATATCTGCAAAAATGAAAGAATGCTGCAGCGGTAAAGTAGTCCCAGTCGTGTTTTGACACATCACTAAAATCTGACCACCAACAGGTCAAGATTGTGAGGGCACCCATGGGTACCCATGTTAAACAAAGCCATGTACAGGCTTCTACCGGGGTCCATTTGCCAGTCTTGCAGTGATGGAGAATTGGCGACGGGGACAGGGCTGTGAACCTGGAGTCTCTAGTCAAGAATCTGCACAGAGTTGACAGATGCTTGAAGGTCATTGGACACCTGTGTTGGGACAGAAGTGTCTTTGGGCAGCAGCATCTGTGACTGAGCAATGTTTTTCAGCATAGCCTCTGATCACCCACAATGGGGAGAGGGCTAGAAAATCTCTGGACCCCCGATGTGCCTAAAGATCTGGAGGTCGAGAATCGGCCTGTTTAGTCACCTGGAGACTCATGGCAGAAACTTGTGACCCTGAGTAGGCATCATCCTCGAAGCGAGGGTCGGCTGATGACAACAATGACGAATATCACCCCCATCCGCCTCATCCCAGCCTTTGTTACCTCCAGGCTCAAATATCCCAATCTAATCCTGGCTGGCCTCCCACTTTTCACGCTCTGTAGTCCGGACCTCATCCGCACCCCACCCCACTCCACCCCCACTAGGGCTATCTGTACCTTTCTCGTCCTGCTTTCTACCCTTAATGTCCCCATTAGCACATTTCTTAGCTAATATCACCACCATCAACACCTCTTTGTCCTTTTGTCTATGACGTCTTTTGGTTATCTCCACCTATCACTGGCCCTCTATCCAGCTCTACCTGTCCCACCCCCCCCACCTTAAACCAGCTTATATTTCACCTCTCTTCCATTTTTCCTTAGTTCTGTTGAAGGGTCATACAGACTCGAAACGTTAACTGTATTCCTCTCCGCAGATGCTGTCAGACCTGGTGAGTTTTTCCAGGTATTTATATTTTTGTTTTTGTTTTGGATTTCCAGCATCCGCAGTTTTTTGCTTATATCATCTAAAAACTCACTGCCGCCATTTCCCAACTCAACTTGCCTAAACAAAGTGGAAGAGCTTCTAGCTGAGGATATTTATACCTGAGTTCCCCATCCCTACTCTGATGAAGACTCCCTTTCCCCAGTGGGGAATGGGGAATTGAGGAGGGTTCAGAGTTAGAATCAGGAAAATAGGCACTCTATCTGAATTCCTGTCCTTGCCAATGAGGAATCTTGTTTTCCAGGATCAAAGTATCAGTAAAATAAATAAACCTGTTTCCACATCTAAGGTGAAAATATTAAATATTAATAAGAAACAAGTGAATAGCTGGCGCGTCTTGTTTTATATTTTTAAGTAAGGTTTATTACTACCTGTAAGGTGTGTTAAGTATTCATAGGATTTATCAGTATTAGTAAGGTGTATTAATAGCAGTAAGATTTATTAACAGCAGTAAGGTTTATTAGTATTGGTAAGGTTTATTAGCAGCTGATGGGTTAACTGACAGAGGAATGGCAGAGCTCCACAGACTTGTAGAATGTTCATCCTGTGCTATGTGGGGACTCCAGGATGCTTCCCATGTCCTGATAACCATTTGTGCAGGAAAGTTCATTCAGTTGCAGCAGCTTGAGCTCCGGGTTTCGTAACTTGAGCAGCAGCTAGTGTCACCACGGTGCATCCATGAGGTTGAGAGCTTTGTGGATAGCACATTTATATATGTGCCAATAATCCAGAGTAAAAATAATTAACTGGGGGAAAGCCAACTGCCACGGGGTAAGAACAGTTCTGGACTGAAAAGGTTGGCAGGATAAAAAAAAGGTAGCTGAACAATGGGCTACCTTCACAGGAGAGATAATTTGGGCACAGTCAAGGTATATTCCCTCAAAAGGGAAAGGTAGGGCAAACAAATCCAGAGCTCCCTGGATGACAAAGGAGATTGAAATTAAGATACAGAGAAAAGTGTGCTTATGACAGATGTCAGGTAGAAGATACAATTGAGAACCAAGCTGAATACAGAAAGTTCAGAGGGGAGGTGAAAAAGCAAATAAGAGAAGCAAAGAGGGAGTATGTAAAGAGACTGCCAGCTAAAATAAAAGATAATCCCAAAATATTCTATAAGCATACAAATAGTACAAGGGAGCTAGAAGGAGTAGGCCAAATGGGAACCAAAATGGGGATTTACACATGGAGGAAGGGGCATGGCTAACGTATTAAATGAATACTTGGCATGTGTCTTTACCAAGGAAGTAGATGCTTCCCAGGCCAAGGTGAAAGATGAGGTAATTCAGACACTAGAAGAGTTTAAAATTGATGGAAGGAAGTATTAGATAGTCTGTCTGTATTTAAAGTTGATAAGACACCAGGACCAGATGACATACATCCAAGGATATTGAGGGAAGTGAGCGTGGATACTGCGGAGGCACTGGCCATAATATTTCAGTCTTCCTTAGACTCAGGGGTGGCGCCAGACGACTGCTATGACCACTGGGTCCAATGGCGACCTGGCGGCCTGTTTAAAAGTCCTCCTGCAGCCTTCCAAAGGCTGTCAAACACGGCCAAACAGAGCGCTGCTGGTGAGCAGGCCAGGCAGGAGGGTGAGGCGGGGGGGGCCACTGTGCCCCTCATTTCTCAGACGATTGCCTTGCTGCCCTCCTCCAGGAGGTGGCAGCACGGCGGGAGGTCCTTGTTCCGAGGGACGGGAGGAGGAGGCCCCCCCACCCACATGACCAAATGTGCCTGGGAGGAGGTGGCGGAGGTGGTGAGCTCCCGCGACTCGGTGCGGCGAACCTGGATCCAGTGCCACAAGTGCTTGAATGACCTTTCGCGCTCTGGAAGGGTGAGGACCATGTTGCCATTGATCAGTGAACCCAGCGGGTAGGCTTTCCCCCCCCTGGCTACCCACCCCCCAACTCTGAGTGTAGCGACTGCATTGAATCATTGACGGCCTGTGTCCCTCGCTGGGTGGGCCAGCAGATATTGGCCATGCTGAGGTCCCCCTGAGAGGGTGTTGATGAGATGGGTTCTGCACCCGCAGCATGTGGTACAGTGACACCCACAGTATTGTTTTGGGGTCAACCTGGAGGATCTGCACCTTGGGGCAGTGCTGCAACTGCAAAACTTGTCAAAAGCAGGATGGTGACTCGCTGGGAGGGGGACTTCCAGATAGCGGGGGCACCGATCCATCTGCTTCCACGTGCTTGCGCCTCCTTGCTTAGCAAGGTTGGACTGTGTGGTGCCAAATGTGATGTAGGCTGCATTTGGCCAAGGGTGAGGGGGTGGGGAGGCAGGCCTGGCATCTTTGTGTGAGTGTGCGGCAGCTGCAGGGTGAGGAGGCACTGGAGCCCTGCAATGTTCCAGTCTGGTTGGGGTGGGACAGCAGCGAAGAGATTCCAGGTACAAGTTGCACTAATCAATGCTCTTTACTCCTGATGAATGCTCTTAATGCTGCCGAGCGGTTGAGGACTGGCGGAGGGCCAGCCCAGTTGGCCACCATTTCCAGGTTCAAACAGGAGGCCCTCGATCTGGAGATGCACCATGCGGCACTTCACAGTCGCTGGAGGAACTGGCGGAGACAGAAAGTGCCCATGGTGCCAGCAGTCGGAGGACCAGGCACATGCTCGGTCGGTGGCTGATGATGGGCCTCTGGAGTCGTCCATGAGGCAGCAAACGCTGGACGTCCAGCAGGGTGTGTGGGAGGGTCTGGCGGAGATACATGAGGCTATGCTTGGCTTGGTCTCCGTGGTGGAGGAGTCCACGCAGACCCTTGCCAATGGGCCGAGCGCCATGCTTCCTCCATGGAGAGAGCGACGGCTCTCGTGGAGAGGCTCCTCCAGGAGACCCATCAGGGCTTCCTAGGGATGCGCTCTGACCAGCAAGCCCTCACATCGGCATTGACCTCAGCTGGTCAGTGCCAGTGTGGGAGATGGTCTGGGCACCTAGTTTCCCAGCCTTGGTGCCCATCCACCCACAGTGAGCAGGGAGGTCCGCAGCAGCTGCCTGTCGTCTCTGCGGGCTCCTCTCAGGGCGCTCCGGATGAGGGCAGCAGCACCTCTGCCCCTCTGCCAATGGCCGTTGCATCTGATGAGGCTGTGACGACTGGGGAGATGCCCTCCCAGGTAGGGCCATCAGAGGCTCCACGGACCAGAGGACGTCGCCAATGTCATCGAGGCCAACAGGACAGCAGAGTGAGCAGGCTGTCTCAGGTGCTACTCCCAGCGAGGGGGCAGCACCAAAATGTAGCACCCAAAAGCATAAATTTAAGGCACCTTAGGCACACCACGGGTTTCTCACTGGTGCTTTTGTGTTGCCCGCAATGAGGTCATGATTAGTTGGTGTGGTGTTTAACACCTTTGTCATTTTGTTTCCTTAAGATCATTTTGTTATAGCATTAAATTTAGACATGTGACCGTGGCTGAGGGTGTCTCTTTTCCTCTGCAGGTGGATGGTTACCCTGATGTTATGAGTGGGTTGTGTCGCATTGAGCATTATTGACTTGGCCCTTAGTTAATGTTCCTATATCCAGGCAGATGGAGCCTGCAGCACAGGCTTTTGTTGGAGGTCCATCGGTGGTGTGTTAGCTGAAGGTTCATTGGATTAAAGCCTCCCGGGTGTCCCTGCCTCCCTGCAGTAAGCCTGGGTTAGCGTCTACCCCCTCAGCATTTCCCTGTGTGTGCTCATCCTCGGACTCACTGCTGGACTCATTGTGTGCAGCCCCAGCCACTGCGTCGACATCTTCTTTGTCCATAACGTTGCCCCTTTCCAGAGCAAGATTGTGCAGAGCGCAGCATGCAACCACTATCAGCGACACTCGATCTGGGGGGTACTGGAGTGAGCCCCCTGAATGGTCCAGACATCAGAAGCACATCTTGAGAAGACCGATGGCTCTCTCCACCACAGCCCTTGTGGTGCCCTGGCTCCTATTGTACCGCTGCTCAGCTTCTGTTCTTGGATGGCGGAGAGGCGTCATGAGCCACCTTCTGAGGGGATAGCCCTTGTCACCCAGCAGCCACCCATCCAGCCGAGCCGGAGCACTGAAGAGCCCCGGCACCTGGGAGTGTCTGAGGATGTAGGCGTCGTGGGAGCTGTCTGGGTACCTTGCACAGACTTGTAGAATCAGCATCCTGTGATCACACACTATCTGCACGTTCATGGAGTGGAAGCCCTTCCTGTTGACGAAGGCACCGGGCTCACCCGCTGGCGCCTTGATGGCCACATGTATACAGTCTATAGCACCCTGGACACGGGGGAAGCCAGCAATGGCCGCGAAGCCTCTAGTTCGCTCTGTCTGGCTGGCCTCGTCCCAGCGGAAGTGGATGAACATCAATGCCTGAACAGAGCCTCTGTGACCTGCTTGACACAAGTATGGACAGCTGATTGGGAGACACCGCAAAGATCACCCACCGAGCCCTGGAAAGAGCCAGAGGCATAGAAGTTGAGGGCAGCTGTGACCTTTAGAGACCCTGGCTTGGGGTGTCCACCCACACAGTTAGCGGAAATCTCAGGGCCAATCATCTGACAAATAGAAGTGACTGTCTCCCTTGAGAGACGGAGCCTTCTTCGGCACTGCACCTCAGACATATTGAGGTAGCTGTATCGCTGCCTGTAAACCCTGGCAGCAGGATAGTGGCGTCTGCTGCGGCCCCTTCCACCTTGGACTACCTCTTGGCCCTGCGCCCCTTGTGTCTGTGCCTCTCCTCCCAAAGGTGGCTCCCCCGGAGGCTGAATGTGCACTCCTGGCCCCCTCCCCCTTCTAGCCCTCCCTCCCTCCTCAGAGGAGGTGCCTCCAGTGGAGCAAAACTCCCACTCCCAGGCTAAGGGAAGGCTTCCTGAAACTTGCAGGCCCCAAAAAGGATCTTCATTGCAGGGTGCTGACCTGAAGGTTGAGTCCAGACCAAGCAGCGGGTATGAGTTTTGAAGTATTTCTGCTCACACAGTCAAATATCAATAACTTTCAAAAATAAATATCTGACTGAGCACATTCGTGACCCCACTGACCCCTCTTTTCCCGCCCGTGGATGGGGTTTATACAAATGCGTCCTACCCGCCTACCCATTGTGCCCGTGCGATGACATGAAGATCTCACGGGCCCCGAAAAATCACTGCCAATTGGTGCGTCTCAAGGGCCTGAAGTGGCCAGGTAACTAATGGCGGGCGCATGTCCGAGATCATTGCGCGCCTGCCCACCGAGATATTGCGATGGCGCGCGGTGACATCGGGGCGCTCTCCCAATGTCGTCGTGCGTCGTTTTACGCATCGGCGCGCGGGACCCGACCCCACACGCCAACCGAAACATTCTGCCCACCCCCCGGGGCATAGGCTGCACAAGGAGGTTATGCTGAACTTGTATATGACACTGGCTCAGTTGCAATTGATGTGTTGTGTCCGATTCTGGGCCCTGTGCTTTAGGAGGGGTGAAAAGGCATTGGAGAGGGTGAAGAAAAGATTCATGAGAATGGTTCCAGGGATGAGAAACTTCAGTTACGTAGATAAATTGGAGAAGGAGAAGAAACACGCTGGAGAGGAGATTTGACGGAGATGTTCAAAATCATGAGGAGGCTGGACAGAGTAGATAGGGACAAACTGTTCCCACTCCTAAAAGGATTGAGAACGAGAGAACACAGATTTAAATTAATCGGTAAAGGAAGTAAAAGCGATATGAGAAAAATCTTTTTAGCACAGTGAGTGGTTAAGGCCTGGAATGCTCTGCCTGAGTGTGTGGCGGAATCAGGTTCAACTGAAGCATTTAAAAGGGAATTGGACTGTTATCTGAAAAGGAGAGTGTGCAGGGTTATGGGGAGAAAGTGGGAGAATGCCACTAAGTGGAATATTCATTTGGAGAGCAGGTATAGACATGATGGGTCGAATGGCCTCCTCCTGCACTATAATAATTCTGTGGTTCTGTGAGACGATGAGAAATTGGGGCCTAGAATAAAGTGGCTGCAAAACAGAAAGCGTTGCCAATTCTGCAATTGTGAAGTTTTCAAACTCCTGCTCATATAAGAACAAAAAGACACATTCTCAAACTGAGCTGATATTTACCGCTGTCCATCCATTTTAAATTAAATTTACATTCTCAAGCTTCACGCTCCTGGAGAAAATTCTACTGCACAAAATTCTCCTTCATTTTCCCATTTGTTGCTCTGTCATTCCCTTCTTCACACTGTGAATGAAGGTGAGACTGTTGCTAGGAAACAGTTCTGACACCACTCAGGTACTTGTCTAAGCGAGCCCAGAAATTGAATCCCTATTCCACTACAAAGAGCTTCACATCAGAATCCAATCCGGTCAGTGCACAAACACTTCACAGCAGGAATCCCTGCATAGCTGTGAGGATAAGGGAGCTGGAATGGATTCTTTAGCAAGAGGCAAATTCTGTCACTGTGGCTGAGATGAGCATGGAGCGGGGCTGATGGATTCCGGGATTGCGTGTCTCACTCACACTGGGCGTTCAATTAACTGACTGAGCTCTTTGGGAGGGGATCAACTGTAAAGACAATGGGAGGAGACATTTTCTTCAATTTTGCAGGGAGCATTTTACAGTTAACCGTGATTCTTTCAAGAATTTGGCTGATCTAGCTCAGTGACAACATTGAAGATGAACCATGTGCCAGTTGCTCACCCAGTGGCCATTTTCCAATTTGGAGCAAAGATCACGCGACGAAGGGTGGGAGCTGTCCCTGTATCTAATACGCTGCTAAATAGAGTCATTGGAACTAAGCGAGGCACAGATACACTCCCTGATGCTGGCTAACCTCAGTTGACGCTATTCTGGGATTGGCAGCAGCTAACTAGACTCAGAACAGTGCTCTCCACCTTGATGCTTAATGTCCATTCCCTGCTCTGTGATTAACAAGCACTTTCAATGGATGAACTGCAAATATCAGTGCAATGACCCACTCACTTCAGATACTGCAGGACATTTCCTACCCTGGTTAACAAGGGGGTGTGATAGCAAATGACAGTGCAGATCAATACTTTGCCAGTATATGAAAGAGACACAAAGTAATGAATGGGTGGACTGAGCTATTGACAAGGTTTCTGTTGAGTGGGCTTTACAGATGAGATAAATTGAAAACTACAAATTGGTGCTCAAGTAAACCAACATACTCAACGCAAGGGGCTGGGGCAGGAATTGTACAGCTCACAAGTGGCTCAGTGTCAAATCCTGTGTGGTTACAGTGCACACAGGTTCAAAGGGGGCAATTTTCCCCCCCATCTGCTTCCAATTAGCCTCTCGTCTGCCTCAGTGCTATCTCACAGAGATACAGTGATGGATGAGGCGACTACAGGGCACAGCGGGGGTGACAGGCCTTGGTCCAACACACTGACACCAGCTTCTCACCTGCACCAGGGGCTGACACTTTAATGAGGATGACTGGCAGCAAACCAGTTGAACAGGTATGTACTGAAATATGGGTATGAAGGCCAGGCCATAATAGTAACACCTTGTAAAGAATGAATGTCCCACGTATCAGATCAACCTCAGTAATATTCCACCTGAATTGATTGAACTATATTGAGAATGTACACTGGAACTAGACCTGATCCCATCATTCAACAACAGAATGATTGAGAATTGAAACCACTGGGTGTCCAGATAGAAATGGACAGTTTGCAGTATGAATGTATACAGTTTCACACAGGAACATACTGGTGACATTCTGTGTAATCCTCAGCTGCATTTGCCCTCTGGCATCTGTGACAATTACAAGGTAATTCAGTGACATAGAAAATGGATCAGTTGCCATAGCAATAGAGTAAGAAGTGTCACTGGGAGCCTCACAAAAGCTGAGCGCTAGAGAAGGGGATGTTGGAAAGGGAGAGTGGTAAATGGCTGCTATATATAGAGAGAGTGTTACAGAGAGGAGAGTGTTTCAGGGAGGAGAATTACAGAGGGGAGTGTTACAGGGAGGAGAGTTACAGAGAGAATGTTACAGGGAGGAGAGTGTTACAAAGAGGAGAGTATTACAGGGAGTAGAGTGTTACAGAGGAGAGTCACAGAGAGGAGAATGTTACAGGGTGAAGAGTGTTACAGGGTGAAGAGTTAGAGAGGAGAATGTTACAGAGAGGAGAGTTATAGAGAGGAAAGTGTTACAGAGAGTAGAGTGTTACAGGGAGGACAGTGTTTCATAGAGGGGAGTGTTACAGGGAGGAGGGTTAGACAGGAGAGAGCTACAGAGAGGAGAGTGGTACAGAGAAGAAAGTGTTACAGAAAGAGTGTTACAGATGGAGAGATTTGGAGAAATGGGGGTTTTATGGAGAAGGGGGTGCCTGAAAAGAGGAGTGGACTGTCTGTTTATGAAGGACTCATGAAGGATGTGTCATTTAACCTGTTCCCCATTCACTCCCAGTGTACAGAATCCCAATGGAGCAAATCCCATCCCATTCACTCCCAGTGTACAGAATCCCAATGGAGCAAATCCCATCCCATTCACTCCCAGTGTACAGAATCCCAATTAACCAAATTCCTTCCCATTCACTCCCAGTGTACAGAATCCCAATTAACCAAATCCCTTCCCATTCACTCCCAGTGTACAGAATCCCAATTAACCAAATTCCTTCCCATTCACTCCCAGTGTACAGAATCCCAATTAACCAAATCCCTTCCCATTCACTCCCAGTGTACAGAATCCCAATTAAACAAATCCCTTCCCATTCACTCCCAGTGTACAGAATCCCAATTAAACAAATCCCTTCCCATTCACTCTCACTGAGTGGATTGGTTTCAGTCTCTGCAGCAGAAAAAGACACCAGCAGTGGACTGGAGAGGGGGGTGCAAATTATAGCCATTGGTATAGACAGAAACTGTAACAAGAGTGATATTGAAGCTAAAATAATGTGTGTAAATGATCCAAATCTGGGAATATTAGAAGGGATAATCAAGAAAAAAGGATTTGTTATGGGAATGGAGTGTTAGAGGGAGCAGTCTGTTGCAGAGATGTGAGTGCAGACTCTTTGGATCAAGAATGACTTGCTTCCACTCCAGTTCGATGGGCTCTGCAATGGCTGCTAAGTCCAGTGTGCGACCTTGAGACTCTGTCACATGTGGGGTAGGTGGTACTTGAATGGTTGGGTAGGTGGGCTATTTGGAGCGTTACGCGATCCCGCCGACTTCACCTCTGCACTTTCCCGATGAAGACTGCCAACGTGGTCAGTGTCTCCCCGAACGAGCCTTCTCTGTTTTAGACAGTCACGTGTGATGGACTCCCCATGAGTCGACAGAGATAGCAGCAGAAGCCTGGAGACAGAGGGAGAGGGAGCAGTGGCCCACACCAAGTAACTGCAGGCCCTTGAGCTTCACATCAGCAGTGAGTAAACTTCTTGAATCTATTAGCAAGCAAAATTGTCAGAAAGCACTCATAAAAGTACGATCAGGTTAGAGTAAGTCAATTGTTTTGTGAGAGGAAGGACATGTTTAACTAACTTAATGGGGGGTCTCTGACAGGATCACCAAGTTGGTGGGTAGAGGAAGACCAATGTTGATACATACATGGGTTTTCAGCAGACATTCGATCAGGCTCCAGGGATTGCTCACTAAACTAAAACACATGAAAGCAACCTCATTACATGGAGAGGAAATTGGTTAGGAGGTCATGGGGGGAATCTAGGGAGCACTGACTAAAAATAAGAGGTCTCCCATTTAACACTGAGATGAGCGCAAGAAGGCCGCTCACCACCACCTTCTCAAGGGCAACTAGGGATGGGCAATAAATGCTGGGCCCAGCCAGCGAAGCCCACATCCCATGAATGAATTTTTAAAAAGGAGCAATTTCTACCCTCAGAGGGTTGTTAATCTTTGGAATTCTCTACCCGAGAGTAGTGGAGGCTGGGTCATTGTATATATTCAAGGCTGAGTTAGACAGATTTCTGATAGATAAGGGAGTCAAGGGTTATGCGGGGGCAGAGAGCAAAGTGGAATTGAGACCACAATGAGATCAGTCAGGATCTTATCGAATGGCAGAGCAGGCTCAAGGGTCTGAATGGCCTACTCCTGCTCCTAGTTCTTATGTTTTTAATGAAAGGATAATTCTTGGAAATGTGGTTTTCCCAGGAATCTGTGCTGGGAATCCAGATTTTCATTCTACATAGAAAAGCCTGGGATTTGAGAAAGGAAGGGAGTTGATTCTAGTTTCCACATGGCACTAAATGCTGAGGGATGATGAATTGCAAAGCAGAAATCAGAAAATTGCGAAAGGACATAGGTTAGGCTCTGTGGTCCATATCCTAACTGATGCCTTAACATTCTCATCTTTGTGTTCAAATCTTTCCTTGCCCTTGTCCTTCTCCATGTCAGTAACCTCCTCTAGCTCGCCCAGATCTTTCCTCTATTTCTGGCCCCTTGCACATTCCTGACTTTAATCACTTTAACAATGGCAGTCGTGCCTTCAGCTGCTGAACTCCGGAATTCTCTCCCTAAACCTCTCCATGTCTCTAATGCTTTAAAATACTCTTTAAAACCTACCTCTGTAATCAAGCCTTTGGCCACCTGTCCTAATGTGGCTTCTCTGGTTTGATGTTAACATTTTGTCTGATTATACTCTAGGGAAGCATCTTGGGAGGTTTACCATGTTAAAGGTGCTATATAAATGTAAGTTGTTGTTGTTGTGGAGTGCACACAATTTAACATAACAAAGTGTAAGTCACGACATTTTGGAAGGAAAACTTGTAGATAGGAGTACAAATTAAACAAGATATGTACATGGAAAAGGGGGTAAAGCAAAGGTATTTAAGGTTCCAGGTACAAACAACTTCAGGAGCCAGCTCCCAGATAAAACAAAGATCAGAAAGGCTGGTGAGATGCTGGGCTTTATCACAACAGCACAGACCACAAACCCAAGACAGATTGTACAGAGAACTGGGCAAGTCCCATCCGGACAATTGTGTTTAGTTTTGTATACTTGAGGGAGGTGTTGGAGAAAGCCAGGTAAGTGCGTGTCAGACTGCTAGCTGGGATGAAGGGACTGGGTCAACCTGAGTGATAGTTTCGAGATGAGGAGGATGTGGAGTGATTTCACAATGTAGGAAATTGAGGTCGGTAGAGGTCAACTACATCCGGATCAGTGTGAAAAAGTGAAAACTCAACCCTTTGTTCTGGTCTTTCCTCACAACAACGACACTGGGGGTGCACCTCATGATTACAAGTACCTCACCTCTCTGTGCGTTCACAGTGACCCAAGAACTGGACACTGTTCAAGATCCAGTCTGATCAGAGTCCTGTACAGATTGATTACCACTTGCTTCAACTTGTCTAAACATATTTCAGCAATTGGACTGTGTTATTCTATAAATAGGATTTACTAGATTAAAAAGACATGAGAAATTTGTAAACTTTGTTTAATCATATTTCAATCTGAAAAGGACATTTTAATTTAAAATTATTAAACATAAAAGCAGATTTATATCTTTGGGGAGTTGATTGGGTAAAATTCTAAATTGGGTATTTTAAGATAATTAAAACATTATAGGATATTGGGTTTGCACATTTTCACAAACTCACACTGCTTCGTTCTGTTTTCCCCCAAATAAACCCCTCCCCTACTGACAGCATTCATCCACAATGGAGTACAGGTCCCACAGAAACTGAATCTTACTGGGGTGCGGGTCCCACACACACTGACTCTCACTGGGGTACGGGTCCCACACACACTGACTCTCACTGGGGTATGGGTTCCGTACACACTGACACTCACTGGGGTACAGGTTCCACACACACTGACTCTCACTGGGGTACAGGTTCCACACACACTGACTCCCACTGGGGTGCAGGTCCCACACACGCTGACTCTCACTGGGGTACGGGTTCCACACACACTGACTCTCACTGGGGTACAGGTACCACACACACTGACTCTCACTGGGGTATGGGTTCCACACACACTGACTCTCACTGGGGTACGAGTTCCATGCACACTGACTCTCATTGGGGTACAGGTTCCACACACTAACTCTCACTGGGGTATGGATTCCACACACACTGACTCTCACTGGGGTATGGATTCTGCACACACTGACTCTCACTGGGGTATGGGTTCCACACACACTGACTCTCACTGGGGTACGGGTGCTACAAACACTGACTCTCACTGGGGTATGGGTTCCACACACACTGACTCTCACTGGGGTATGGATTCCGCACACACTGACTCTCACTGGGGTACAGGTTCCACACACACTGACTCTCACTGGGGTATGGATTCCGCATACACTGACTCTCACTGGGGTACAGGTTCCACACACTCTGACTCTCACTGGGGTGCAGGTTCCACACACACTGACTCTCACTGGGGTGTGGGTTCCACACACTGACTCTCACTGGGGTACAGGTTCCACACACTGACTCTCACTGGGGTATGGGTTCCACACACACTGACTCTCATTAGGGTACAGGTTCCACACACTGACTCTCACTGGGGTATGGGTTCCACACACACTGACTCTCACTGGGGTACAGGTCCCACACACTGACTCTCACTGGGGTATGGGTTCCACACACTCTGACTCTCACTGGGGTGCAGGTTCCACACACACTGACTCTCACTGGGGTATGGGTTCCACATATACTGACTCTCACTGGGGTATGGGTCCCACACACACTGACTCTCACTGGGGTACGGGTCCCATGCACACTGACTCTCACTGGGGTACAGGTTCCACACACACTGACTCTCACTGGGGTACGGGTCCCACACACGCTGACTCTCACTGGGGTACGGGTTCCACACACACTGACTCTCACTGGGGTATGGATCCCACACACACTGACTCTCACTGGGGTACAGGTTCCACACAAACTGACTCTCACTGGGGCACGGGTCCCAGACACACTGACGCTCACTGGGGTACGGATCCCACACACACTGACTCTCACCGGGGTACAGGTTCCACACAAACTGACTCTCACTGGGGTACGGGTCCCACACACACTGACTCTCACTGGGGTACAGGTTCCACACACACTGACTCTCACTGGGGTACAGGTTCCACACACACTGACTCTCACTGGGGTACGGGTCCCACACACACTGACTCTCACTGGGGTACGGGTCCCAGACGCACTGACTCTCACTGGGGTACGGGTCCCAGACGCACTGACTCTCACTGGGGTACGGGTCCCACACACACTAACTCTCACTGGGGTACGGGTCACACACACACTGACTCTCACTGGGGTACGGGTCCCACACACACTGACTCTCACTGGGGTACGGGTCCCATGCACACTGACTCTCACTGGGGTACGGGTCCCATGCACACTGGCTCAAACCAGATGTTCAGCCCACACTGAGGCAGTGAGGGTCAGCAAGCCATCAAATTGGAGGGTGTGGGACCATCACAGAGGTACCTTCAGGATACTGAACTGCAGAAGTCAACCTGTCCTTTACCACCATCTTCACACACACATTCCAGGAATGATGAGTAGATGATCCGGTGCAGACACAGGGACAACTGCTATCTCAATAATGATGCTACTGTGAGCTCATAACACAGCACAGGCCATTCAGCAAGGGGTTTCTCAATGAATGGATCAGGACCTCAACACAAGATGCAAATATAAACATCGCTTACAAGATCTCACCTGTTCAATGTCGTGCACTCATATACTGGCATGTACAGTGAGAACAACAGGTCTCCAACTCTCCACCATTAATACATCAAGCACAGACTCCATACTGCACCCGGGCCCTGCTCACTAGGCAACAGCTTTGCTGATTCACCAGGTATTTGCTCTGAGGCTAGACAGTGTCCATTTAGATATAAATGGGAGTACTTGAGTGAACAGTGTAGAGGGAGCTTTACTCTGTATCTAATCCAGTGCTGTACCTGTCCTGGGAGTGTTTGATGGGGACAGTGTAGAGGGAGTTTTACTCTGTATCTAATCCAGTGCTGTACCTGTCCTGGGAGTGTTTGATGGGGACAGTGTTGAGGGAGCTTTACTCTGTATCTAACCCCGTGCTGTACCTGTCCTGGGAGTGTTTGATGGGGACAGAGTAGAGGGAGCTTTACTCTGTATCTAATCCAGTGCTGTACCTCTCCTGGGAGTGTTTGATGGGGACAGTGTAGAGGGAGCTTTACTCTGTATCTAATCCAGTGCTGTACCTGTCCTGGGAGTGTTTGATGGGGACAGTGTAGAGGGAGCTTTACTCTGTATCTAATCCAGTGCTGTACCTGTCCTGGGAGTGTTTGATGGGGACAGTGTAGAGGGAGCTTTACTCTGTATCTAATCCAGTGCTGTACCTGTCCTGGGAGTGTTTGATGGGGACAGTGTCGAGGGAGCTTTACTCTGTATCTAACCCCGTGCTGTACCTGTCCTGGGAGTGTTTGATGGGGACAGAGTAGACGGAGCTTTACTCTGTATCTAATCCAGTGCTGTACCTGTCCTGGGAGTGTTTGATGGGGACAGTGTAGAGGGAGCTTTACTCTGTATCTAATCCAGTGCTGTACCTGTCCTGGGAGTGTTTGATGGGGACAGTGTAGAGGGAGCTTTACTCTGTATCTAATCCAGTGCTGTACCTGTCCTGGGAGTGTTTGATGGGGACAGAGTAGAGGGAGCTTTACTCTGTATCTAATCCAGTGCTGTACCTGTCCTGGGAGTGTTTGATGGGGACAGTGTAGAGGGAGCTTTACTCTGTATCTAACCCCGTGCTGTACCTGTCCTAGCAGTGTTTGATGGGGACGGTGTAGAGGGAGATTTACTCTGTATCTAACCCTGTGCTTGATATGGACACTATGACAGACGTTCAAAGCATTCCAGTTTCCTTAATCTGGCTAAAATCTCCCCTTTCTGACATATCGATGTAACTACATGAGGCAGTCAGTCAGATTATTGGAAAGAATTACAATTGGACAGAGTAGAGTTCTTTTCCATTTTTACATTGAAGCTATTGTTGGAAGCGAAACTTCTCAGTAATCTATTCCTGCTCTTTGTATTGTAATTATTCTGCCAAACATTCAATAAATGATGTTGAAGTTTTACTTCATACATTAACACACATTTTGAATGCACTCAACTTGTTTTAATTAATCACATTAAGGTTGGATTAAAACTCAGTTTGCCACAATGAAGCTGACTTGGCAGTGGTAGTTCATCTCAGTGTCTACGATCCATAACAGGATGAAGCTACACGTACTGATGGGAGAGAAATCAGATAATGTTAACATTGGACCGGGAGATTGGGGGCTGAAGGTGAACCAGCGTTAAGGTGCCCATCTCTATCCAGGAAACCTTGGTAAAAAAACTAAATCAACTCAATATCGTGGTCGAATTTGTTTTCAGTGGCAATTGTTGTCAAGGAATGACCTGGATTAGCAGGAGAAAATGGTCTGTACTGTGGGAAATACTGCTGGCTGACCTTTAACACATTTTGCAAGCAAAGCTGGGCCTTAAGTCAAAATGTTAATCACAGGTGATGCCACTCTCAATGTCACAGATCAAGACAGATAAAAACTGAGATGATCAAATGTTCCTCTCCCCCTGGTGAGACGGGCAGAGTGTTGGGAGGGTAGAGAATAGCTTGGGTGAATGTCCTCAGTTTTGTTCCTTAAGCTTTGCAGATCATGGAGTATTTCTGACAGAACTGGGCTGTGGGAGTGAATTAAATGGGCACATGGGTACATGCCCATGATGGAAGGTCTCATCTACAGTGCTATCAAGCGGCATTTACTCAGCAATAACCTGCTCGATGACACTCAGTTTGGATTCTCCCAGGGCTACTCAGCTCCTGACCTCATTGCAGTGTTAGTTCAAACATGGACAAATGTGCTGAACTCAAGAGGTGAGGTGAGGGTGACTGCTCTTGACGAGAAGGCAGCAGTTGACTGAGTGTGGCATCAAGGAGCCCTAGCAAAACTGAAGTCAATCAGAATTGGGGGATAACTCTCCACTGGTTGGAGTCATACCTAGCGCAAAGAAAAATGGTTGTGATTGTTGGAGGTCAGTCATCTCAGTCCTGGGATACCGCTGCAGGAGTTCCTCAGGTTAGTGTCCTCGGCCCAATCATCTTCAGCTCCTTCATCAATGACCTTCCCTCAATCATAAGGTCAGAAGTGGGGATGTTTGTTGATGATTGCACAATGTTCAGTACTTTTTGTGATTCCCCGGATACTGAAGAGTCCGTGCCCATATGTAGCAAGACCTGGACAACATTCAGGCTTGGGATAATAAGTGACAAGTAAAAATCGTGCCACACAAGTGCCAGGCAATGACCATCTCCAACAAGAGAGAATCCAATCATCTCCCCTTGACAACCAATGACATTACCATCACTGAATCCCCCACCATCAACATCCTGAGGATTACCATTGACCAGAAACTGAACTGGAGCAGCCATATAGATACTGTGATTACAAGTACAGGCCAGAGGTTGGAAATTCTGTGGAGAGTTACTCACCTCCTGACTTCCCAAAGCCTGTCCACCCACAAGGCGCAAGTCAGGAGTGTGATGAGATACTCTCCACTTGCCTGGATGAGTGCAGCTCCAACAACACTCAAGAAGCTCATCACTATCCAGGACAAAGCGGCCTGCTTGATTGAACCCCATCCACCACCTTCAACTTCCACACCGCCCCCCCCACCGACGACACACAGTAGCAGCAGTGTGTACTATATATAAGATGCACTGCAGGAACTCACCAAGGCACCTTCGACCGCACCTTCTAAACCCACAGCCGCTACCACCTAGGAGGACAAGGGCAGCAGATTCATGGGAACACCACGACCACGACCTGTAAGTTCCCCTCCAAGCCACTCACCATCCTGACTTGGAAATATATCACCGTTCCTTCACTATCGCTGGGTCAAAATCCTGGAACTCCCTTCCTAATGGCAATATGGGTGTACCTACACCACATGGACTGCAGCAGTTCAAGAAGGCAGCTCACTACCACCTTCTCAAGGGCAACTAGGGATGAACAATAAAAATGATGGCCTAACCAGCAAAGCCGCCATCCCGTGAAAGAATAAAAATAAGTCCTTGCTTCCAATTACTCCTGATGCTTTTGGTAAGCAGGCAATAGCTATTCATATCATCAATGAAATTAATCAGAGATGATGGAGACAAGAGGACCCAGCCTCTGAACTCCACTTCCACTCTCCTCTCACCCTGTACATTTTTAACATTTTGCTGAAGTTGGCAGACATTCTCTCTCCCACACTAGTCAGACATTGGGAATATGGAATCTTTTGCAGAGACCTCCCTATAGTACACGCATGGACCATCTCCCTAGCAACCAATGCAATATGCAGTAAGTTTTTTTCCCTCTGCATTTAATTTCTTTTAAATTAACAAAGCTTCAGGGTGTTTAATGGAGCTCTGACATTCTGGGTTCCAAAGAGCCCTGAAAGTCTCTTTTTAATTACCCTAGCCTCCCTGTAGACTCAACTTTTTGTCTGAATTCACACTAAATTTGAGTTGACTTTGAATTAAGCTGAGAAGTTAATTGGGCCTCTGGTAGCAGTACGTTTCAGGCGAGAGTCTACTGACTCTGACTGTATGGGCTGAGGACTAGAAATCTTTATTAAAAGAGGTCGCAAATGACAAAAAAGACTACTGCATTTCTATAGCACCTTTCACAACCTCAGGATGTCACAAGGGGCTTCCCAGTAAATGATGTACCTGTGTATGTCAGCTATGGATCCATGAGTGATAGTGTTCACCACACCTTTTCCTCATGGATTTGATTCAATAAGTGATATTTAATCCTGGGATAGCATCATATGCAAACCCAGTCCTGCCCTCACACAACATGCTCTGCACGGCAGTGTCACTGGGTACCAATCAGGGTGATTCCAGTTGTTCTTTCACTGCTCTAAAGAAATTGAGGGCAATATACAGACCATACGGCTGCTCTGGCTGAGATCAGCAGAGATTGCACCTCGAACAAGTGCCCTACCACAGCCACACTGGGCAATGGACCTTCACCAAGAGCCACAGAGTTGATGAACTGCTCCTAGTCAAAACCTCCTACTCTCACTATTTCAATTTTTTGCTAGTGAATCTCTCAATCTTATTTGCAGTGATCCCTCGAGGGGAGACAGTGATGTAGGAGGACTCATAATCAAGAGACCCAAGCTAATGCTCTGGGGACACGAGTTCAAATCCCACCATGGCAGATGATGGAATTTAAATTTAATTAACAAAACAATCAACATCTCTTTGGCCTTTTGTCTATGACATCTTTTGGCAATCCCCATCTATCACTGGCCCTCTATCCAGCTCTACCTATCCCACCTCTCCTTAAACCAGCTTATATTTCACCTCTTTTCTATTTTCCCTTTGTTCTGTTGAAGAGTCATTCGGACTCGAAACGTTAACTGTGTTCCTCTCCGCAGATGCTGTCAGACCTGCTGAGTTTTTCCAGGTATTTTTTGTTTTTGAATCAGGAATATAAAGCTTAGTCTCAGTAATGGTGACCATGAAACTATCATCAATTGTCATAAAAACCCATCTGGTTCACTAAGGGAATAAGGGAATCTGCCGTCCTTACCTGGTCTGGCCTACATGTGACTCCAGACCCACAGCAATGTGGTTGACTCTTAAATGCCCTCTGAAAATGGTCTAGCAAGCCACTCAGTTCAACGGCAATGAGAAATCAGCAACAAATGCTGGTCTTACCAGTAATCCCCACATCCCCAAGCATAATGAAAAAAATAGACAGAGATATTCTTAATCATCAATTTTCACACAGCGAGAGACACACAAACTACAAGATCCTTTTCAGCTTTATCATTGTGGATATTACTTGTGGATTATTGATTGTTTTGGGTCCTGACACATTTGCAAGAAAACAAAAGTTACTCATCAGACAGGCTGACCACAGATCCAGCGCTGAGAAAGCTGCTCCTAAGCTAACAGGAAGCAATTGATTTCCTTTCTTAGTTCTGGGCCCTACTGCACTGTCAATAGTCATGGAGGAGAGATAGAGAGAATGGGGAGGAGACATCACTGGCAAATAAAACATCAGGTGATGTCAGCTGGCTTGGTCTCACTGATGCTGCCAGGAGTGCTGCTTATCCTGCCTGTGCCCATCGCTATTCCAGAAATCAGGAATGCTCAGCATGTGCTCTGTGGGGCTGTGATTTTGGAGTGAACCTGACCACTGGAGGAGGCCAGCAGGGCCAACATTGCAGATGTGAATAAAAACAAAAAGCTACTGCGGATGCTGGAAATCCAAAACAAAAACAGAATTACCTGGAAAAACTCAGCAGGTCTGGCAGCATCGGTGGAGAAGAAAAGAGTTGACGTTTCCAGTCCAACATGACCCTTCAACTTCCCTTCAGGTTAGCAGAGAGTGTACATGGGGCACTGGGAGGGGGTTAAATGGGTGGGTAGCGTCAGTGATAGGGGAGAGTGTACATGGGGCTGTGGGAGGGGATTAAATGGATGGGTAGAGTCAGTGATTGCGGAGAGTGTACATGGGGCTGTGGGAGGGGGTTAAATGGGTGGGCAGAGTCAGTGATAGGGGAGAGTGTACATGGGGCTGTGGGAGGGGATTAAATAGGTGGGTAGAGTCGGTGATAGGGGAGAGTGTACATGGGGCTGTGGGAGGGGGTTAAATGGGTGGGTAGAGTCAGTGATAGGGGAGAGTGTACATGGGGCTGTGGGAGGGGATTAAATGGGTGGGTAGAGTCAGTGATAGGGGAGAGTGTACATGGGGCTGTGGGAGGGGATTAAATGGGTGGGTAGAGTCAGTGATAGGGGAGAGTGTACATGGGGTTGTGGGAGGGGATTAAATGGGTGGGTAGAGTCAGTGATAGGGGAGAGTGTACATGGGGCTGTGGGAGGGGATTAAATGGGTGGGTAGAGTCAGTGATAGGGGAGAGTGTACATGGGGCTGTGGGAGGGGATTAAATGGGTGGGTAGAGTCAGTGATAGGGGAGAGTGTACATGGGGCTGTGGGAGGGGATTAAATGGGTGGGTAGAGTCAGTGATAGGGGAGAGTGTACATGGGGTTGTGGGAGGGGATTAAATGGGTGGGTAGAGTCAGTGATAGGGGAGAGTGTACATGGGGATGTGGGAAGGGGTTAAATGGGTACATTTAAAAGTAACTATGGAAACAATAACTGGAATTTTCTGCTCCCATTAGTGTCGGGTGTGTTTGGCGGTGTGAGCTGACAATATAGCAGGGAGGCCAAAAGTCGGTTTTATGACGTTGTGAAACCGATTTGCGTTTGTCCGCTCTGCCCGTCAATGGTGAGCTGCATTCCCCACCACCGCACATCGGGAACCTCATTTCAATACCTTCTCATCTCATCGTAAACCTCACTTGAATCATCCTTCTACGGTTCATCCGGGCATACCTGACGTGTTTCACACCTGTACATAAGTGACGTGCACCTGGTGAGCTACGCTTTGCTCGGGATTTTGAGGTTTGTTTGCCTGCCTTGCTTTGGAAAGTACTCACAGTCATCAGCGCCAGGCTTTGCAGGCAACATCATTTTTAGGGCTGGCTCATGGGCAGGTCTCTACCTACCAGACCGGCCATAAGGCGGGTGGAGGCTTTTCAATGGCTGGGGGTTGCTTGGGGAAAGGGGGAGAAGTGGCCTCAGACAAGGGAAGAGGCTGCAGAGCGAGGGCTGTACTGGGGAAGGGGGGTATCCCAGGGTGTTGATCTATGCAAGTGGCCTCAAGATGGTGAGGGCTGAGGAGGCAGTCTCCAGAGGAGATGAGGCCAGATGGAGATGTGAGAGTGTGCGAGAGAATGGGTGGTGATGTCCCTTGAGCTGGCAGTGAGTGAGATGCCAGTGAATGTGTGATGGGCTGTGAGCGTGTGAGTTTAGAGAGATGAGATGGTTGTACGGATGAGATCATTCATCATCTTTCTGCACTGGATGGCCGACCTCTTCTGTGCAGCATTGGCACTGACCACCACTGCCACTGCCTCCCAAGCCGGAGTGGTGAGACGGTTGGACCTCCTGCAGCCAGAGCAGGGGTGGAGGACATCATGGTGGGGCATCCAAATGGCATTCCAGTGATGGTCACTGAACTCTTCCTGGCTTTCAGGGCCATGTCTTCACTGGGGCAGTCCTGGGCTGTGGGCATTGAGAACTGCGTGTGCGGCTGTGGTTTAGATATGGCACCCGGAGTGAGGAGACGGTGAGGTAACGGCTTGGCGGGCGATTCAGAGGCCGTCTGCCAGCGAGACGGTGTGTTCCCTGTGGCTGCGTCATTAATGAGGCGGGAAGCAGATGAAACTGCGCAAAAGCCTGCCCTTGCCGCCTGCGGGTAAAGCCTTTTTTTATCATGCCTACTTCCGCACTTAGTGCAATTCCGCCCAGTGATTCCGCCCAATACATCAGTGAGTGAGTGGTCAATCTATGGAGCAGAACCCTAGGGTTCTAGGGTTAAAGCAGGGTGCTGATTCATTCACATGATAGTCGGATTTATGTCAGAGAATAACATTCTGTTTATTGGAATGTGAGTAATCTGAGACATTGGGGAGGGGAATGTGCAAGAACAAGTGATGCTCTGCTTCCCAAAGTCCTCTACATTGGGGGTTTTCCTGGACCATGACCAACTGATAGAGTTTGATCCCTGTGATTAATCAATAATTCCATTATCGTTGTGTCATGTGACTGTTGAATGGTAGGAAGTGAACTCTGTGGATCTTGGCCTGTTCTCATGGAGCGATTCTATGACTAAGAGAGGTTAGCAAGGTCTGGAATGTATTATTAGGTTTAGTTTAAGTCTGGATGTAAACAGGTTGTAGCCTCTCCCAGTGCAGGCGTGGACTACTCACAGCCTCTGTACAGAAACGTTAACCATTTGCAATATTACAGCTTTTTAATGATAGACATTCGTAGAAAAATTGGATTAATCTGACTCGGTTCTTCTGCTGGCCCTCATCTCGATTTCTAACTGTAGCAAACCTCCAGGAACCTCTGCAAACTGCACCTTAATAAGGTGATCTCCTCAGACATGACGTGCTGTCCCATTAAAGCCTGTCGTAATGAAGCCTTAATCGCATCATGGTCTAAACGCATAAAATGATTTGGCTTCTCCACAGTGTATTCAACACTATTTCTGAATGGATTAGAAAAATCTAATTTAAATAAGATCACAACTAAATGTTTGAGTGATTTTTAATTTGTTTATCTGCTGAGTCCCAGTTTGGGCCTGTGGGCATGGGTCACTACAGGGGCTGGAGGAGGCTGCACAACAGGGTCTAAATATCAAAGAGTACCAGGTGCGCTGTGTGAGCTGAATTCACTCCTGTGAATACAAATAAATTGCTTATCAGGGCACAGAAACACTCAACCAAACCATGATGTCCTCCACCCCCACTTTGGCCACTCTGGCTTGGATGGCTGTGGCAGTGGTGGTCAGTGCCAATGCTGCACAGAAGAGGTCAGCCACCCAGTGCAGAAAGAGGATGAATGATCTCATCCGTGCCACCAGGGTAAGGCAACCACCTCATCACTCTAAACTCACCAAACTGAGATGGAGAATTTAGGAAGAAATGATGGGATTAATCCAGACTCATTACCGTCTCCAATTTCCCTTTCCCAAGGACCAAAACTGTGGAACTCATTACCTCCTCCAACCAGCCTTTTCTTCACGTGTAAGTGCAGAAGGTGAGGGCAGTCAGGTTAGAGTCTGCTGTGACTCACCGGAAAGCACTCTGCCCCTGAATGAGAAGATTGTAGATTCAAGTCCGACTCCAGAGAATTGAACATGCAGTCTATCCTGGCTCTGTACTACTGAGGGAGCCCTGCACTGTCAGAGGTGCTGTCTTCTAGATGTGACGCAAAACCAAGGTTTCGTCTGCCCTCAGGTTAATACAGAAGATCTGGTGCCACAGTTTTGAAGAAGGGCAGGTGAGTTTGCCCAGGTGCCCTGGTCAATATCCATGCTTCAACCAACATTAGTAAAACAGATGATGTTGTCATTGTCAAATTTTCAGCAATTTAAAACAAAGGCCATAATTCTAAAGGTGGTTCCAGGAACAGAGGCACCTGGACCCCAATGTGCACTAATTGTTGAAGGTGAGATTCCTGGGCTTTAGAAATAGAAGCATGAACCACATAAGCAAAGAAGTTACAGTGAATTACTTGTTCATCCTCTACTGGATTATTATTATCCAATCTGAGCACGACACTTTAGGAAGAAACTGCAGGAACCATTTACTAGAATGGTTCCAGGGATGAGGGTCTTCAGTTGCAGGGGTAGATTGGAGAAGCTGAGTCTGTTCTCCCTGGAGAAGAGAAGGTTGAGAGGCGATTTGATAGAGGTGTTCAAAATCATGAGGGGTCTGCACAAGGCAGATAGGGAGAAACTGTTCCCATTGATGGAAAGATCAAGAATGAGGGGGCACAGGTTTATGGGTGGCTGGCAAAAAAAAAGCAACTGCAACATGAGGAGAAACTTTTTCACACAGCGAGTGAGGTTAGGATCTAAAATGCACTGCCTGAGATGTGGTGGAGGCAAGTTCAAGTGTGAGTTTAAAAGAGAATTGGTTCATTATCTGAAGTCAGGGAGTGGGACTCAAGCTGAATGACCTCCTTTGGTGCTGTAAACATTCTACGATTCTGTTATACTGCTGTCTGTGGGATCTTGCTGTGCATAAATTGGCTGGCATATTTCCTGACTACGCTTCAAAAGTACTTTGTTAGTCTTAAAGCGCTTTGGGGGTCTTATGAAAGGTGCTATTTAAATGCAAGTCTTTCTTATCCATTTTAATTCCATGGGGGCATTGTAGTCCCTGTTTCTGAGATGCTCCTCACTCAAAGTGCAAACAGGTGCAGTTTCCAGTTGTGTGCTCTGCAGGACAGTCTGGCTAATATTCCTTTCCCCGAGCCCAAGAATAGTCCCTATTAAAACAGGAACACAGGAACAGGAGGAGGCCACTCAGCCCCTCAAGCCTGCTCCACTATTCAATGAATCAACGACCTAACTCCAGAAACCTGACTTTTCCCCATATCCCTTTGACGAACAAAAATCTATCAATTTGAGATTTAAAATTATGAATTAATCCACCATCAATTGCCATTTGCAGGAGAGAGTTGCAAACTTCTACCGGTCTTTATGTGTCGCAGTGTTTCCCAACTTCACTCCGCAAAGGTCCGACTCTAATTTTTAGACAATGGCCTCTAGTCTATCCAATCAGTGGAAATACTTTCTCTCAATCTACCCTGTCTGTTTTCCTTAATCACCTCAGCCAAGATCAGTTAACTGAGAACAGATCACAGATTGAATTCGGTTGGACCTGGTGGTCAGTTTAGCGCAGTACAGTGCCAAGCAGTTACGAACAAAGCCACGGCAAACTTTCACATGCTGTTTCAATGGTACATTTTTTTCCAAATGAACTTCCTTACACTGCCTCAATCACACTTACAAAGTAAAAGCAATCAGCACAGGCCACAGACAACAACCATCTCCTTACAAAAGAGAAATCTCAGGGAATCCCATTAATGGAGAGACAGGATTCTTCACTGACAAATGGTCTAACAAATTTTAATTGCCTAAATTCCCAAAAAGGCAGCGAATTAGGCAGCTCTGAGCCTCGGACACTGAAACCTCACTGTGGATCAGGTACAGTACCCTGGTTGGTTGCCGAGACTCAGAGACCTGTCCATGTGGGAAAATAAAGTGAGATGGATGTTATTGTTTCAGGGTTGTTTTAAGTCAAAGCATCCACTTCTCTGTCTAATTTATGATGCTTTTTTAAAGTTATTGCATCCTCCTCCTCCAGTCAGTGCTGAGCTCTCTTTGGCTGCCTATTCATTGAGGGACAGGAGAGAGAAGTCTATGACCCCATTCATCAGCATCTTCAGCTAACAAGATAGAAGACATATGACTGACGTTTCCTTCTTAGTTAAAGACAAAACCATGAACTCTCTCCTCCATCCTCACCCCTTTTTGATCCCCTTTTTTCTATATTCATTTTTATTTTTTAAATTAATTTTTTTTTTATCCACTTATTTTTATTTATTTTCATTTTTAATCGTTGTTTTATCCACAACTTTTATCCTATTTTCGATCTTTGTTCCCACTGCCCTCCCCTTTCTCCACCCCACCCCCACTAGGGCCATTTGTCACTTGTCCATGTTGTTCTTTCCAGAGTGCTTATCCTTGTCCTGCTATTATCACATTCTGATTTCTATCCTGAATGCCACCATCAGCACTGCTTTTAGCCAGTATCACTACCATTAATGCCCCTTTGACCTTTTGTTTATGACATCTTTGGCAATCTCTCCTTTGCTTCCACCTATCACTGGCCTCCTATCCAGATTCACTTGCTCCACCCCCCTTAAACAGTATACATTTCACCACATTTTTACTTCTCTTTAGCTCTGAAGAAGAGTCATATGGACTCAAAACATTAACTCTGTTTCTCTCTCCACAACTGCTGTCAGACCTGCCGAGTTTTCCCAGCAATTTTTGTTTTTGTTTCCTTCTCAGTATTGTCCTTCACCGAGTGTTGCAAACTCACTGGGGGACAGTTCCTGAAGGTGCTGACTCTCACTGGGAGACAGTTCCTGAAGGTGCTGACTCTCACTGGGGGACAGTTCCTGAAGGTGCTGACTCTCACTGGGGGGGACAGTTCCTGAAGGTGCTGACTCTCACTGGGGGACAGTTCCTGAAGGTGCTGACTCTCACTGGGGGACAGTTCCTGAAGGTGCTGACTCTCACTGGGGGACAGTTCCTGAAGGTGCTGACTCTCACTGGGGGGGACAGTTCCTGAAGGTGCTGACTCTCACTGGGGGACAGTTCCTGAAGGTGCTGACTCTCACTGGGGGACAGTTCCTGAAGGTGCTGACTCTCACTGGGGGACAGTTCCTGAAGGTGCTGACTCTCACTGGGGGGGACAGTTCCTGAAGGTGCTGACTCTCACTGGGGGACAGTTCCTGAAGGTGCTGACTCTCACTGGGGGACAGTTCCTGAAGGTGCTGACTCTCACTGGGGGACAGTTCCTGAAGGTGCTGACTCTCACTGGGGGGGACAGTTCCTGAAGGTGCTGAGTCTCACTGGGGGACAGTTCCTGAAGGTGCTGACTCTCACTGGGGGGGACAGTTCCTGAAGGTGCTGACTCTCACTGGGGGACAGTTCCTGAAGGTGCTGACTCTCACTGGGGGACAGTTCCTGAAGGTGCTGACTCTCATTGGGGGACAGTTCCTGAAGGTGCTGACTCTCACTGGGGGGGACAGTTCCTGAAGGTGCTGAGTCTCACTGGGGGACAGTTCCTGAAGGTGCTGACTCTCACTGGGGGACAGTTCCTGAAGGTGCTGACTCTCACTGGGAAGGGGGACAGTTCCTGAAGGTGCTGACTCTCACTGGGGGACAGTTCCTGAAGGTGCTGACTCTCATTGGGGGACAGTTCCTGAAGGTGCTGACTCTCACTGGGAAGGGGGACAGTTCCTGAAGGTGCTGACTCTCACTGGGGGACAGTTCCTGAAGGTGCTGACTCTCACTGGGGGACAGTTCCTGAAGGTGCTGACTCTCACTGTGGGGGGGGGACAGTTCCTGAAGGTGCTGACTCTCACTGGGGGACAGTTCCTGAAGGTGCTGACTCTCACTGGGGGACAGTTCCTGAAGGTGCTGACTCTCACTGGGGGACAGTTCCTGAAGGTGCTGACTCTCACTGTGGGGGGGGAACAGTTCCTGAAGGTGCTGACTCTCACTGGGGGATAGTTCCTGAAGGTGCTGACTCTCCCTGGGGGATAGTTCCTGAAGGTGCTGACTCTCACTGGGGGACAGTTCCTGAAGGTGCTGACTCTCACTGGGGGACAGTTCCTGAAGGTGCTGACTCTCACTGGGGGACAGTTCCTGAAGGTGCTGACTCTCACTGGGGGACAGTTCCTGAAGGTGCTGACTCTCACTGTGGGGGGGGGACAGTTCCTGAAGGTGCTGACTCTCACTGGGGGACAGTTCCTGAAGGTGCTGACTCTCACTGGGGGACAGTTCCTGAAGGTGCTGACTCTCACTGGGGGACAGTTCCTGAAGGTGCTGACTCTCACTGTGGGGGGGGGACAGTTCCTGAAGGTGCTGACTCTCACTCTTGCATCCTTGTTTCTGAGTGCTCTAAGGGTTATTTTGACTGACTAGTGTTTGCTTTGACAACCCGGTGAATTTGGACAATAATTAAGTTTGCGCAATATTTATTTGGAACAATTGTTTCCTGAGTTTTGATCTATCTTCATGTAAGAGTCCTTCAGTATACAACAGTGACCACACTCCAAATCCACTTCATTAGTTGTAAAGCACTTTGGGACTTGGAGGCTAATGGAAAGCAAATTCTGTCTTCTTTTCAGAGCACATCAGGTGAAGCATTAACCACTGGAGACATTGCCAGCATTTGAAAACAAATGATTAACAGACAAACTGAGAATCACAACAAGAAGCAGAAGTAGAATAGTCAATCTGCTTCCCTCTGTGTTTGAGTCGATGTTTGCACTCGAACTTTAATCTCGACAGTTTCTGATGTCAGAATGGTGAGACTAAATACACGATAGACACTAATAAATCCAGTCGGGAATTGAGAATAAACCTCTTCACCCAGAGAGTGGTAAGGATTTGGAACTCGATACCACAGGGAGTGGTTGAGGTGAATTGTGTCAATACATTTAAAAAGAAGCTGGGGAAACAGATAAAGGGAAAAGGATAGAAGGTCACATTGATAGGGTGAGATGAAGCAAGGTGAGCGGAGGCTGTGTGGAGCATAAACACTGGCATAGACCAGTTGGATCTAATGGTCTGTATCTGTGGTGTTAATTCGATGTAATTCTATGTAATTACCACGCAGTGTCTCAGTGCCAGGTCTCCATGATCTTGTAGTTACTGACTGGCATTTACTGACGATTACCATGCCCCACTCTGTGTTACTGCACTGCACTGAAAGTGGGTCTGACTATCGGGCTCTGTGACTTCAACCAAACAGCAGAACACAGAGCCCCTGGCATAATACATAGACATTAATCTGGAGAATTAGGACAGGCTCCTGTCTATTCACTGATATAAGATAATTATTACACTCCAAGGCTGCAGTTCGAAATGCTTTTTCCACCCGGATTCTACAATCTCCATGGCTGTGGCTTCAATTACACATGCAGAATGTTCCAGATTCCATTCCTGGTTAACCCTGTGAACACCTGTAAATGACCTGCTGATCCAGGGACTGACTGCCCAGGACTGAGCCACTTGGCCATTGATGGCCAGCATTGTTCCAGAATCAATCTACTGTAAAAATTAGTTCAAAGTCTCATCACTGGGAGAACTCCTCATTGATTCAGGGGCTAAATAAATTATCTCCAATCTGTGACTGATGTTTTACTGCATCTTTTACCTGGAATTTTAAGATATTTTCCAGCAGGGGTTGTGAGGGATGAATTTCATATCAAACAAATCATTTTATGCAAAAGGCATACAATGTAAACTATCCTGCCTGTAACCAAACTGCCTGCACTGACCATGATCCAGTCTATTAGGAATGTCAGTCATAGAATTACAATAAATACACAGCACAGAATCAGGCCATTCAGCCCAACTAGTCTGTACTGGTGTTTATACTATACATGGGTCTCTTCTCATTCCATCTCCCTCATCTCTGTGCAATAGTAGAGGCTAAGGCAGCTTGATTAACCATTTGCCTCATTCATCTTTACAAATCCCTCCATGGCCTCACACTCTCCCTATTCCTGTGACCTCCAACAACTTTAGATGATTTAGACTTGAATATAGGAGGTATGATCAGTAAGTTCGCAGATGACACGAAAATTGGTGGTGTCGTAAATAGTGAGGAGGAAAGCCTTAGATTACAGGACAATATGGATGGGCTGGTAAGATGGGCAGAGCAGTGGCAAATGGAATTTAATCCTGAGAAGTGTGAGGTGATGCATTTTGGGAGGACTAACACAGCAAGGGAATACACAATGAATGGTAGGACCCCAGGAAGTACAGAAGATCAGAGGGACCTTGGTGTACGTGTCTATAGATCCCTGCAGGCATCAGGTGGTTAAGAAGGCATATGGGATACTTGCCTTTATTAACCAAGGCATAGAATATAAGAGCAGGGAGGTTATGTTGGAGCTGTATAAAACACTAGTTAGTCCACAGCTGCAGTAGTGTGTGCAGTTCTGGTCTATAGGAAGGATATGATTGCACTGGAGAGGGTGCAGAGGAGATTCACCAGGATGTTGCCTGAGCTGGAGCGTTTCAGAAGAGAGACTGGATGGTCTAGGGTTGTTTTCCTTAGATCAGAGAAGACTGAGGGGGGTTCTGATAGAGATATACAAAATTATGAGGGGCATAGGTAGGGTAGATAGGAAGAAACTTTTCCCCTTAATGGAGGTGTCAATAACCAGGGGGCATAGATTTAAGGTAAAGGGCAGGAGGTTTAGAAGGGATTTGAGGGAAAACTCTTTCACCTAGAGGGTGGTTGGAATCTGGAACACACTGCCTGAGGGGGTGGTAGAGGCAGGAACCCTCACAACATTTAAGAAGTATTTAGATGAGCACTTGAAATGCCATAACATACAGGGCTATGGGCCAAGTGCTGGAAAATGGGATCAGAACAGTTAGGTGCTTGATGGCTGCACGGACACGATGGGCCGAAGGGCCTGTTTCTGGGCTGTATAACTCTATGACTCTATAACTTCCCTTATCTGTGTAACCTCATCCAGAGCCTACAATCCTCCCTATCTCTGTAACCTCCTCCAGCCCCTACAACCCTCCCTATCTCTGTAACCTCCTCCAGTCCCTACAACCCTCCCTATCTGTGTAACCTCCTCCAGCCCCTACAACCCTCCCTATCTCTGTAACCTCCTCCAGCCCCTACAACCCTCCCTATCTGTGTAACCTCCTCCAGCCCCTACAACCCTCCCTATCTCTGTAACTTCCTCCAGTCCCTACAACCCTCCCTATCTGTGTAACATCCTCCAGTCCCTACAACTCTCCCTATCTCTGTAACCTCCTCCAGCCCTTACAGCCCTCCATATCTCTGTAACCTCCTCCAGCCCCTACAATCCTCCCTATCTCTGTAACCTCCTCCAGCCCCTACAACCCTCCCTATCTCTGTAACCTCCTCCAGTCCCTACTACCCTCCCTATCTGTGTAACCTCCTCCAGTCCCTACAACTCTCCCTATCTCTGTAACCTCCTCCAGCCCTTACAGCCCTCCCTATCTCTGTAACCTCCTCCAGCCCCTACAATCCTCCCTATCTCTGTAACCTCCTCCAGTCCCTACAACCCTCCCTATCTCTGTAACCTCCTCCAGTCCCTACAACCCTCCCTATCTGTGTAACCTCCTCCAGCCCCTACAACCCTCCCTATCTCTGTAACCTCCTCCAGTCCCTACAACCCTCCCTATCTGTGTAACCTCCTCCAGTCCCTACAACCCTCCCTATCTGTGTAACCTCCTCCAGTCCCTACAACTCTCCCTATCTCTGTAACCTCCTCCAGGCCCTACACCCCTCCCTATCTCTGTAACCTCCTCAGTGTAACTCCTCTGTAATTGGTGATACTCACTCTCTACTCTGGCTGCAACACGTTCAGGCTTGAATCAATCACTCACTGTCCCAAGGTTCCTGGCATAAAGTTTGAAGCTACTTGCTAAGGTTTACAGACTGCACCTTTCATTCCACACACCTGCATTTTATATTTCTAACTCTTTCTTTCTCCTTCCTTTTCCGTAGGGGCTGTTTCATTGCTGAGTCCCAGTTCCATAGACAGAGGTAATCTTCCAATACCCAGGCCATTCATTCTTCATCCATCACTCTGGGTCACGAGGATCAGGAAGATATTTGACCCAAGGCAGGAGAAGAGCCCAGTCATGTCCACACAGACACGATCCAGCACCAGCCATTAAGTCGATGTCAGTGCTGAGAACCCCAACTGGTTTTCCTTCCCACTTCTCTAACTGAAGCCAATCAAAGCAGCCCATCAGCTCCCAATCTATGATCCCTTGTTGACCTGTCTTCACTATCCAGACTGCCACTCCATGCTGGCTGTAGCAGAACTCCCCCACTGCCCCGAGAGTAGTAGGCAGTGACAAGAATTAAAGATTAGCCAAGGCTGCTGTTCCCTTCCAGGCATTAGGAGCTGAGAAGGCGGAGGTGGGTCCCAGTTCTGTCCTCATGCCAGTGCCAACTGTCAATGCCAATCTACAACAACAGCTTGCATTTATATAGCACCGTTACAGAGTGAAACATCCCAACGTGCTTCACAGGGGCGATTATCAAAGAGAATCTGACACTGAGCCATTTCAGGAGCGATTAGGTCAGGTGACCAGCAGCTTGGTCAGAGGTAGAGTTGAAGGATTGTACTAATGGAGAAGAGAGAGTTGGAGATGAAGAATGGTTCAGGGAGGGAATTCCAAAGGTTCGGGCCCAAACAGTGAAAGCACTCCACCAATGGTGGAGCGATTAGAGTTGGGAACATACAAAAGGACAGAATCGGAGGACCACAGGTAGCTCAAAGGGTTGTGGGGCTGGAGGAGATTCCAGGGATAGGGTGGGGTGAGGCCACGGAGGAATTCATCACAAGGTTGTGAAGTTTAAGTTTGAGCGGTTGCTAGATTGGGACCAATGGAGGCCAATGAAGGTGATGGGTGAACAGTGCTTAGTGTGAGTTAGGACACAGCAGCAGAGTTTCAGATGAGCTGAAGTTTATGGAGAGTGGAAGGGAGGCAGAGTGCATTAGAAAACAGATGGATCTGGTCCAAGAATGCATCGATTCACAAAGTTTCCTGTCCCTTTGGCAATATTGTCTGATTGTCGTTTGGTGCCAAATATACATCTCCTTGATCAACTAGTCTGACACACACCTGCAGTCCATCAAGGTGACAGTGTCTGTCCATCTGTACAGTGCCTGACTGCATACTTGGCATTCGTGCCAACTGCACAATCCTTTAAAATATCTGGGCGTTGGGGCCAAGATGCTCCCATGTAAGTATTTTGTTGCTCAAAATGTGGATTTTGTCAATCCTGGGGAATAAACTGGTCTTATTACTGAAACTAACACACTACGTTTGCTAACTCATTGTGAAGTGACTCAAAACAAACAAAGTCCTGGAACCCATACACTAATTTTTACCACAATTCAAAAACTCCAGTGTTCTTTGTGTCAGCCGGGGGCTCGGGGGGAAAACAATTACCTCCGAGTCCAAAGGAATTTGGTTCAAATCCCAAGACTTAGGCCCTTGCTGCAGTTGAGACTCCAGTAAAATACTGAGGGAGTGCTACACTGTCACAGCATCAGTACTGAGGGAGCGCTACCCTGTCATAACGTCAGTACTGAGGGAGTGCTACACTGTCAGAGGGTCAGTGCTGAGGGAGTGCTGCACTGTCGGAGGGTCAGTACAGAGGGAGGACCGCACTGTCACAGGGTTAGTACTGAGGGAGTGCTGCACTGTCGGAGGATCAGTACTGAGGGAGTGCTGCACTGTCAGAGAGTCAGTATTTAGGGAGCGCTGCACTGTCACAGTGTCATACTGAGGGAGTGTTGCACTGTCACAATGTCAGTATGGAGGGAGAGCTGTGCTGTCACAGGGTCAGTACTGAGGGAGCACTTCACTGTCGTAGGGTCGGTACTTAGGGAGTGTTGCACTGTCACAGGGTCAGTACTGAGGGAGTGTTGCACTGTCACAGGGTCAGTACTGAGGGAGTGTTGCACTGTCAGAGGGTCAGTACTTAGGGAGTGTTGCACTGTCAGAGGGTCAGTACTTAGGGAGTGTTGCACTGTCAGAGGGTCAGTACTTAGGGAGTGTTGCACTGTCAGAGGGTCAGTACTTAGGGAGTGTTGCACTGTCGGAGGGTCAGTACTGAGAGAGTGTTGCACTGTCACAGGGTCAGTACTTAGGGAGTGTTGCACTGTCAGAGGGTCAGTACTGAGAGAGTGTTGCACTGTCACAGGGTCAGTACTTCGGGAGTGCTGCACTGTCGGAGGGTCAGTACTTTGGGAGTGTTGCATTGTCGGAGGGTCAGTACTTAGGGAGTGTTGCACTGTCGGAGGGTCAGTACTTCGGGAGTGCTGCACTGTCAGAGGGTCAGTACTTAGGGAGTGTTGCACTGTTGGAGTGTCAGTACTTTGGGAGTGCTGCACTGTCACAGGGTCAGTGCTGAGGATGTGCTGCACTATTAAAGGGTCAGTACTGCGGGAGTATAGCACTGTCAGAGGGTCAGTACTTAGGGAGTGCTGCATTGTTGGAGGGACAGTACAGTGGGAGCACTGTGCCGTCCGAGGGACCGCATTGCAGGAGCACAAACTGTTGGAAGGTCAGTACTGAGGGAGTGCCGCACTGTCAGCGGTGCCATCTTTCGGATGGGACATCAAATTGAAGCCCTGTTTGCTCTCTCGATGATATAAAATATCCCACTACACTATTCTGAAGAGGAGCCGGCGAGTTCTCTCTGTTGACCTGGTCAATGTTTATCCTTCAACCAACGTCAATAAAAGAGATTATCTGATAATTATCACATTGCCGTTTGTGGGAGCTTGCTCTGTGCAAATTGGCTACTGAATTTCCTACATTACAACAGTGAGTCCACGTCAAAACAATTTCATAGACTGTCAAGTGTTTTGCGATGTCCTCAGGTCATGAAGGGTGCTACAGAAATTGAATTTTTTTTCCTCTGTGCCCTGGGGCTTGTCCATTTTTTACCAGGAGATTGGTAAATGTACTCGGGTCACAAAGGTCATTCCCAAGGCGGGCTAGAGTGGGTTTGCCGTGGTGAGACTCTATAACATCACAATCTTTTTGAATAATTTTTCTTTCTCTCACCCTCTCCTTTGAACAGTGAGGAGTGTTGTATGTTTTTAATTTAGCATCAGTCACAGAATGAATTATTAAATGCTTTGAGGTACAACCATTGCAAAGCAATCTTTTTTTTTTAATATCTATGGGGTTCCAAGCAAAATATTTCTTGTCAAAATCAGTATAGCATTTATGAGTATTCATCTCTGCCATGCAGAGTGTCAGCCTGAGTGAATGATATTTAAACTCTATGTTCGTGACGTGTGTAGCTTACTACCCAAGAGCGTCCAGAGAGGGAAAGCAGTCACCACGCTCCAATTAGCTGTGGTGACAAGCAGTACCGAGTGTGAAGAGGAATCCATCATTGGCGCCCACTTTCATCTCTATTACCTCAAATCTTTATTAGCGCCTGTGGACCAGTCCACGAGAAAGCCTCCTACTCCAGGGTGACTGGGGGGGGGGTGGGTACTAAAGACCCCAGAGAGGCCAGTTTGCGTTGGGGAGGGGGGTAGAGGATGAGACCCTGGGGTAGGAAGGAAAATATATCCGGCATGTGATACACAAAAAGGATCCAACCGCTAAAATAGGATGCAGCTCGGACAATCCAAAAGACAACGGCAGCTGAGAATGCAGTTCATTACAATTTATCAATCTTCTCTATTGGTCCTCAGGGAGACATACCCAATATCTAAATACACGGAGAGGAATTAATAATTCAGTTGCCAGGTTTAGGTGCTCTTGTCTTTGGCATCTGTCAAACAGGTTCTCTTTACCCTCAAGGTCACTGAAAGGTAAGCAGCACAGAGCGATTGTCCATCAGAAACAAGCTGATTTGGCTCAAGGCTAGAATTTCTAAACAGTGACAAGGCTAGTTTCAGGCAGCCCAGGTTCTGGCAATGGCAACTTTGCTGGGCAGTGATTGGAGCTGTGTTCTTAAATGTACACAGGGATAAAGGCAGTCGGGTCAGTCCTGATGTGGTCCCTCCACAGGCCGGCGAGGTGAGTAGCAGCCAACACTCGCCGCACATCTGGTGCCAGAAAACACACGAGGAGCCTCACTGTCAACTCCTGAGTTACACATTTGTGCCCGTGTGTCTGTGCGTCTGTGAATAAGAGCTCTCCCTTTCGAGGCGGACTCAAGGAGAAATCTTTTTTCTCAGAGGGTCGTTAGTCTGTGGAATTCTCTTCTCCAGAAAGCGCTGGAGGCTGGGTCATTGAATTCATTCAAGGCTGAGTTAGACAGATTTTTGATAGACAAGGGAGTCGAGGATTATGGGGGGCAGACAGGGAAATGGAGCTGAGACCACAATCAGATCAGACTTGGCTCGAAACGCCGAATGGCCTACTCCTGCTCCTAAATCCTATGTTCCTGTGAAAGACAATGACAGTGTGAATGGGAACATTGACAATTCCCACATTACGGCAGGGACCTCACTTCAGCTGCAGTGTACCTCATTGGCTGAAATGACCAGTTAAAAAATAAGGTGGGACTCAAGGAACAGGACTACCTGTGTCTCACATCTTAGACTGGGGGCATCAGGCATTGTGCAGACCAGTGTCTCCGAGCAGCAGGAGTAACGGATACACTTGTGCCACAGTCTTCCTACTGCCTCCTTCATCATCAAACCTGGTCCAGTTGCCTTGGGTCTACCTTCCATTTTGTCTCACTGTGTGCAGTCTCTGCCCATCCAGTGCTGCTTGTTGGAGCTTCTTGATCCTGTGAGGCTCCAGGCTGGGTGAATGAGAGGCAGAGTGAAGGTTCACCCTCTCCAGCCTAACCCAAGAACAGTGTCACCTGCCGCACCAGCCTATGAAACTGCCAATCGCTGGTGAACTGCAGTATATTTTCTTCTTGGGGTTGGTGCTGATGAGGAGCTGGAGTCAGACTGTGGTTCAAACCCCACTACAGAGACTTGAACACATTCAACCAGGCTGGCACTCCCAATGCAGTACTGAGGGAGCGCGATACTATCGGAGGTGCCATCTTTCAGATGAGACATTAAACCAAGGCCCCGTCTGCCCTCTCAGGGTGGATGTAAAAGTTGGCGCTATGTCAAAGAAGAGCAGGGGAGTTCTCCCTGCTTTCTTCACTAGTGTCTCCAGGTCCAGCAGCCTCCAGCGAGGGAATTAAATAAACCCATTCAAATATCATTGCACAGCCCTGGCTGCTCTGCAGAGAGAGAAAGGCCAGTAGATCTCCCTTCAGTCTTTCCGCTAACTTTGCATTTGCCTGAATCCTCCTGCTGCATGATCCACCCGAAGGCACATGACAGATGGAGAAGATAGGTGACCATTTACAGGCTCTGAAATTCATCTCAATTTCGGAATGAAATCTTTGGAACATGGTAAGGAAATCTCCACTGTCGCCTTTAGTGGACAACATCTTTTCAATCTGGCCAAGGCATTGGCCATTGGCATAGAAAGTGACACATTGACAACCTGCTATTGGCAAGACTTCCTCAGTGGTTTAATATGTACACAAGGTCACCATGAGAATTAGTTCTGTTTGACTGGCCAGGGTCGGACATGAGAAACCCAGCCACGTGCAGATGAAAGCTTCAACCTTTCTGTTTCTGTAGTCCTTTAATGTTCTTCCCCACAGGCTGAACAGAGTGGCCGCTCTGTCTGTTCACCCACTCTGGTAAGCTTCTTACCTCAGGGTAAATCATCTAATAGATGCACTTTGTCTCCTTCACATTCCAAACCACTCTTGTCTTTCCTACAAAGCCTTAGTTTCAGTCGTGGCTCAGTGGGTAGCACTCTCAGTGGGTAGCACTCTCAGAGGGTAGCACTCTCAGTGGGTAGCACTCTCAGTGGGTAGCACTGTCATCTTTAAGTCAGAAGGTACTGGGTTCAAATCCCACGCTAGAAATTTGGTCACAAAATTCAGGTATAAATCCTGATAAACTTACGGCAGTAGTGCAGGAGTGCTGCACTGTCAGAGTATGAGAGAAAGCTAGCAAGAAATATAAAAACAGATAGTTTTTATAAACATTTAAAAAAGAAAAGAGTTAACATACTGAGTGTTTGGTTCTATAGAAAGTGAGTCTGGGGAATTGATAATGGAAAACAAGGAGATGGCAGATGAATTGAACAGGTATTTTGCATCAGTTTTCACTATAGAGGACACAAATAACATCCCAGAAGCAGTTATAAACCAGGGAATGGAAGTGGGGAAGGAAATCAGGAAAATTACAGTCACCAGAGAAGTGGCACTGAGTAAATTGTTGGAGCTGTGGGTTGACAAGTGCCCGGGTCCTGATGGACTTCACCCTAGGGTCTTAAAAGAAGCGGCTAGTGAGATAGTTGATGCATCGGTTTCAATTTTCCGAACCTCCCTAGATTCAGGGAAGGTCCCATTAGATTGGAAGGTAGCAAATGTAACTCCATTATTCAAATAAGGAGGGAGACAGAAAGCAGGAAACTACAGGCCAAGTTAGCTTAACATCTGTCGTAGGGAAAATGTTAGAAGCGATTATTAAAGAAGTTATAGCAGGGCACTTGAATAAGCTCAAGGTAATCAGGCAGAGTCAACATGGTTTTGTGAAAGGGAAATTGTGTTTAACCATTTCCTTTTGAGGAAGTAGCAGGTGCTGTGGATAAAATGGAACCGGTGGATGTACTGTACTTAGATTTCCAGAAGGCATTTGATAAAAATGCCACTTGCAGAAAGTAAAAGCTCATGGTATAGGGGGTAACATATTGGCATGGATAGAAGATTGGCTGGCGAACAGGAAGCAGAGAGAAGGCATAAATGGGTCTTTTTCCAGTTGGAAAGTTGTAACAAGGGATCACAGGGGTCAGTGCTGGGACCTCAACTGTTTACAATTTATATAAATGACTTGGATGAAGGGATTGTAGGGATGGTTGCCAGATTTGCTGATGACACAAAGATAGGTAGGGAAGTAAGTTGTGAAGACAACATAAGGAGGCTGCAAAAATGTATAGATAGGTTAAGTGAGTGGGCAAAGACCTGGCAAATGGAGTATAATGTGCGAAAATGTGAAATTGTCCATGTTGGCAGGAAGAATAAAAGAGAAGCATATTATCTAAATGGTGAGAGATTGCAGAGCTCTGAGATGCAGAGGGATCTGGGTGTCCTAGTGCATGAATCACAAAAGGTTAGTATACAGGTACAGCAAGTAATTGGGAAAGCTAATAGAATGTTATAATTTATTGCGATGGGAATTGAAGACAATAGTAGGGAGGTTATGCTTCAGTTATCCAGGGCACTAGTGAGATCACATTTGGAGTACTGTGTACAGTATTGGTCACCTTATGTAAGGAAGGATATAAATGTGTTGGAAGCAGTTCAGAGAAGGTTTACCAGACGAATACCTGAAATGGGTGGGTTGTCTTATGAGGAAAGGTTGGACAGGTTAGGCTTGTATCCACCGGAGTTCAGAAGGGTAAGAGGCGACTTGACTGAAATCTTTAAGGTCCTGAGGGGTCTTGACAGGGTGGATGTGGAGAGGATGTTTCCTTTTATGGGAAAATCTAAAACTAGAGATGTTTAAAAATAAGGGGTCACTCATTTAAGACAGAGATGAGGCAAAGTATTTTCACTAAGAGGGTCGTGAGTCTTTGGAACTCACTTCCTGAAAAGGTGGTAGAAGCAGAGTCTTTGAATATCTTTAAGGCAGAGGTGGATAGATTCTTGGTAAACAAGGGGATGATAGGTTATCGGCAGTAGGCGGGTTGCAGATTTCAGGTACTATCACATCAGCCATGATCTTATTAAATGGCGGAGCAGGCTCGAGTGGCTGAATGGCCTACTCCTGCTCCTTGTTCATATGTTCATATAAGGGACTGCTGCACTGTCACAGGGTCAGTACTGAGGGAGTGCTGCACTGTCGGAGGGTCAGTACTGAGGGAGCGCTGCACTGTCACAGGGTCAGTACTGAGGGAGTGCTGCACTGTCAGAGGGTCAGTACTGAGGGAGTGCTGCACTGTCACAGGGTCAGTACTGAGGGAGTGCTGCACTGTCAGAGGGTCAGTACTGAGGGACTGCTGCACTGTCGGGGGCCAGTACTGAGGGAGTGCTGCACTGTCGGGGGGGCCAGTACTGAGGGAGTGCCGCACTGTCAGAGGTGCAATCTTTCGCGAGATGTTAATCCAAGGCCCCATCTGTCCTTCAGAGGAATGTAAGATCTCTCACGGAAGAACAGAGGGTGCTGGGGGGACTGCTCCTTGATGTTCTGGTTAGTATTTATCCCTCAAATAACATCAGTGAAAATTTGATGATTTAGTCATTATCACATTGCTGTTTGTGGGGTCTTGCTGTGTGCAAATGGGCTACAATAGTGACCATACTTCATTGGCTGTGAAGTGTCTCGTGAAGTCGAGGTTGTGAAAGGTGCTATACAAATGCAAGTCTTTACTTTTTTTCAAAGAGGGCGTCAAACCTAACCCTCCTCATCTTACCTGACACCACAGACAAACCTTTCCTGTAAGAAGCCAGTGAACAGCAACCAGGATCTTGACACTCCCTGGCCCACCCCCACCCTAGTGGTGCTGAGGGACAATTGGACCTGAGGTCCGTTAATATCACACCCGCCATGGGGCTTGCCCGATCAGAACCACTGAGCCACGAGGGAAGTTGCTGTGAATTTGCAAAGGAAAATGTGAAACACTCTGCCCTCCCTGACTACATGGTAATTATAAATTGAGAGTCGTCATCTCTCACTTTCTCAATTAAAACTTCAGTCGAGTCCTTTTCTCTTTGATATGAGGAGGAGGTTGAGTGTGGTTTCTCCTCACAAACCTGGCCCAGTCCCCCATGTCTCTTTCAATCATTAATAATGCTTTTAAATTGGAGCTGCAGAGGCCTCTGGTTCCCTGCGGGTCTGACATTGCGGAATCTTAAATGAATAAGGACCAACACTTTTCATTTGTAAAGGAAACAAGCCTTTGTCTGTATCGGTGTGTGGCAACGAGGAGTAAACACTGGCATGGCTCACTCCCCCACCCACCGTCTCTTGGGACCTGGAATCTTTCTCTGCTGATGATTCACACCAGGGCTTTTTTTTGGTGTGTTTAACCACAGTCTTCCCTCCGACGTTCACGTCCATTCAGAAACCAAACTCGAGCTGCGCGGTTTAGCTCCAATGTTCATTGAGGAAACTCATTACCAGCTGCCAGTCCATATGGTCTCTGTTCACTAACACACGTCAGGGATGATTTTTCGCTCCCTTCCTGTGGGGTTACGGCCTCAGAATGTGGCTCAGTCCCCTCCCTGCCCCTCACCCTCGGTAATTCAGCTGCTGCCACTTTGAAAGATGAATATCCAAAGCGCTCGCCTGGCCAATGGGCCTTGTTTAATGCAGGAATTGGGCATTCTGAGATGGGAGTCGTACCCCGATCTCCGTTTTTGTGCTGACCTTGGTGCCGGATCACTCTCCCCAGCTCCCTGGGGGCGATGGAGGGGAGGCGGCTTGGTCAAATGGAAAATCCAGTTATTTCTATGAGGCCAAAAGGGGCAAAGGTGACCCACAAAAATAATCTGGGACACTGCCCCCCCCAACATCCAAGAATGTCCATTTTCTGTGACCCCAGCCCCAGCATTCCCACCCTCCATCCCCCAAACCTCTGGGACATTGCCCCATTGGATCACTTCCACAAACTCCCCGGGTTCCCACTGACACTGGAATCTGAACTCTAGGACTCTCCCCCATCCAGGTTCCCACCTCCTGCACTCCTGGGATCCCCCACCGACTGCGATATGCCCCCTCCACCACCAACCGCCCTCCATCCCTCATTGCTGGGAGCTGCCCCACTCAATCCTGAAGCCTGTTTGACTTCCTGCAGTTCAGGTTAAAATGAGGTGGGAGATGCCCCAACAAATCAAAATATCATCTCCCACCCACCAACCAGCCCCTCCCCCCCTGCCAGAGTGTGGAGCCTGGCCTCAGCAGCATGTTTAACATCAAAGTTTTTTTTGGATAGGCCTGTGCGGGAGCCTTCTGAAGCTGTTAACACTGGGGTGTCGAGGCCAGTCTCCTCGCACTGTCCTGGCACTGCTGCCAAGCTGAGCCTAAAATAGTGAGAGAGACGTGCAACCTCTACCTGTTACAGTATCCTACTCCCTCGTCCGAGAAATCGTTCCCAGAGGAAATGAATGTAAGAATAATGTGTATTTATACAGTAGCCAATCCTATCTCTCTTCGAGGTCTTTGCAAGGTCATGCAAAGACTGAAACTCAGTGAATATCATGTAAGTAAATACACTGCAAGATCCCAGGAGCAGTTAATCAGATAAATGAGTCATTAACCTCTACAATCTGCTCTAGCAGATGTGGGTTAGCCCATTTCCCCACTGACCAATTGGCCATAGGCTGTACAGAATACTGCTCCCAACAACTCATTGAGCACCCCGGGTTTTGGTCATTGGTGAGACACAGGTCTCTGTTTTAAAACTCAGATATCCTCGGCATCAATCTTGACATTGAAGGTGTCGTGGATGGTCAAGTTTCACTTTAGGCCCTTCATTATGGCTTGTATTATTTGGGGTGGGGGGGCGGGGGGGAAGAGTACAATACGACATGGGTTTTATTCTGATGCAACGACAACTGACTTTTAAGTAGCACTCTATCCCAAATTCTTCACTGGTGCATTGGCCAATAAAACCTGACATGGAGCCATATGAGGAGTTATCAGGAAAGGAAAGAGATAGGCGCTAGGGAAATTCTTAAGGCAGCGAGAGAGGCGGAGAGGTTTTGATGGGAATTCCAGAGTTTAGGGCCTCGGCAGCTGAAGGCAAGATCTCCAATGGCGATGTGATTAAAATTGGGGATGTGCAAGGGGACAGAAATATTCAGTATTTAACGTGAACGCACGTTATTATGGTGTCAGGGAGAGTTCTCGTGTGTCTGTTACAATCTCATGTCCCAGTAGAGACAGCAATTAGCTCAAAATTGTGGTTAAGTCCTGTGTTCTGGATTCATATCGACTGGGAACTGAGTGAGTGCAGACGAACCAAACTCGTTCCACTTATCTTATCAACTATTAAAGAGATTCTCTTTCCATTACTTTGAGCTGGATTCCATCTGAAATTACAGGGGTTTTTTTTTAAAATTCCACTTTTGTATCACAGGGAGATTTGCACATTCTCTTCTTCAATCTGTGTTGGGCCCAAGCCCGATAACAAATGAACCAAATGCATTACTCAGCCTCCGTTCAGACACGCTCTGGCCAAGACAAGGAGCTAGTCCCAGAGATGAAGGTCGTTTCTTCAGTTGTGTGATCCTTTTCATTCAGATTTCCAAACTTCCACTTCCATACACGGGGAGAGAATATGATGCACAATAGGGAGAGTGAAGGGAGGATCGATTCGAGCACCCTCTGTCTGGAAGGGTTCATATAAGAGAAGGAACTTGTCTTCTATCTCTGCAAACACACAGGCCATGCCTTGGCTGTTCTATTTTAAATGACAAAAGATGAGGAGCTGGAGAAGGCAAAATGATGCAGGTGTAGAGGGAGCTTTACTCTGTATCTAACCCTGTGCTGTACCTGTCCTGGGAGTGTTTGATGGAGACAGTGTAGAGGGAGCTTTATTCTGTATCTAATCCTGTGCTGTATCTGTCCAGGGAGTGTTTGATGGGGACAGTGTAGAGGGAGCTTCACTCTGTATCTAATCCTGTGCTGTACCTGCCCTGGGACTGTTTGATGGGGACAGTGTAGGGGGAGCTTTATTCTGTATCTAACCCCATGCTGTGCCTGTCCTGGGAGTGTTTGATGGAGACAGTGTAGAGGGAGCTTTACTCTGTATCTAACCCCGTGCTGTACCTGTCCTTGGAATGTTTGATGGGGACAGTGTAGAGGGACCTTTACTCTGTATCTAATCCTGTGCTGTACCTGTCCTGGGAGTGTTTGATGGGGACAGTGTAGAGGGACCTTTACTCTGTATCTAACCCCGTGCTGTACCTGCCCTGGGAGTGTTTGATGGGGACAGTGTAGGGGGAGCTTTACTCTGTATCTAACCCCGTGCTGTACCTGTCCTGGGGGTGTTTGATAGGGACAGTGTAGGGGGAGCTTTACTCTGTATCTAACCCTGTGCTGTACCTGCCCTGGGAGTGGGGGATTTTATTTCTGACAATTTGGAATAGAAGGTAGTCTACTTACGAAACTGATTCTGCTGATATTGAATTTATGGTGTCTGTAAGAGGCGTTGGCGGATTTCTCAAGTATCATCTTGAAATTGCTGAACAAAAAGACAATCTCAGAGAATGTGTTTATTGAAAATATATTGGAATTAATCTTCAACTTCGCACATTTGCTAAGTTAATAATTACACCTCAAATGGCACGACTGTGCATCTAGGCAGAGCATCTAATTTCAAGTTGAATTGTGAATATTATTTTTTCTGTCAGTCTTCCATTTTCTGATAAAGTATTTTAAAAGAATAATAACTGTCACAAAGAATGACAACTCCCAGTGACTCAGTGAGTCTTTGTGAGCGAGAACACAATCCTAACCCAGTGTGAGCCACAGTGAGGGTACACAACCCTCATCACTGGGGTAAATGTCTGACACTCTTATTATCTTCCTGACAGGGTAACCCGGCCTCTCGATGAGGCCAGAGCTCTGTGGGTACCTGGAAGCCTCCTCTAGGTGTCAGGCCAGGGGTGGAGGACCAGCAGCAACTCCTCTCAAGCCCCCCAGCACAGAGCGGCTGGGTGTGAAGGTCACAGCCACGCTGCAGGCCATCCTGTAAATGGGTTCCCCTCCACACTGCCAGCTGTGGGTGTTTGGTAATTTTTCACCTCTTGGTAGGTACGAGGATACTTCCTTTTTCAGATGCTCTTGTGCTCCCCCCACAAGCCTCAGTCAGCCTCCACCCCCAGGGGTTGCCAGCCATCCTGAGATGCCTGCCCTCTGATTGGATATCCCGCCTCAGGCAACCAGCCAACATCCTTAATAGGCCGGTGGATGTGGAGGGAGCCAATTAGGAGGCTGCCTTCCGGAAGATCACTCCCGAACCGCACTGCTGATCCATGCCAGTCAGGTCTCGGAAATTGGCCCCAACATCTGCAGGCTGTCCAACACCAGAATATCCCACCCCTAGTGAGAGAGGAGAGTGCAGATTACACAGTGCTGTCACAATATCCCACCCCTAGTAAGGGAGAAGGAGAGTGCAGATACACAGTGCTGTCACAATATCCCACCCCTAGTAAGGGAGAAGGAGAGTGCAGATTACACAGTGCTGTCACAATATCCCACCCCTAGTAAGGGAGAAGGAGAGTGCAGATACACAGTGCTGTCACAATATCCCAACCCAAGTGAGAGAGAAGGAGAGTGCAGATTACACAGTGCTGTCACAATATCCCACCCCTAGTAAGGGAGAAGGAGAGTGCAGATACACAGTGCTGTAACAATATCCCACCCCTAGTAAGGGAGAGTGCAGATACAAAAAATTGCCACAATATCCCACACCCTAGTCAGTGAAAGGGATAGTGCACATACAGAGCGCTGACACAGTATCCCACCCAATAGTCCATGAGAGGGAGAATAGGAGAATGCAGATACACAGCGCTGTCATATCAGGGAAGTCCCAGATTGAAACCTTTGTGGGGCTGGATTCAGGCCAGGGTGGGTGATTGTGACAGTGCTGTGTATCTGCACTCACCCTCGCATTGACTAGGGGGTGGGTTATTGTGACAGTGCTGTGTATCTGCACTCTCCCTCGCATTGACTAGGGGGTGGGTTATTGTGTCAGTGCTGTGTATCTGCACTCTCCCTCGCATTGACTAGGGGGTGGGTTATTGTGACAGTGCTGTGTATCTGCACTCTCCCTCGCATTGACTAGGGGGTGGGTTATTGTGTCAGTGCTGTGTATCTGCACTCTCCCTCGCATTGACTAGGGGGTGGGTTATTGTGTCAGTGCTGTGTATCTGCACTCTCCCTCGCATTGACTAGGGGGTGGGTTATTGTGACAGTGCTGTGTATCTGCACTCTCCCTCGCATTGACTAGGGGGTGGGTTATTGTGACAGTGCTGTGTATCTGCACTCTCCCTCGCATTGACTAGGGGGTGGGTTATTGTGACAGTGCTGTGTATCTGCACTCTCCCTCGCATTGACTAGGGGGTGGGTTATTGTGACAGTGCTGTGTATCTGCACTCTCCCTCGCATTGACTAGGGGGTGGGTTATTGTTACAGTGCTGTGTATCTGCACTCTCCCTCGCATTGACTAGGGGGTGGGTTATTGTGTCAGTGCTGTGTATCTGCACTCTCCCTCGCATTGACTAGGGGATAGGTTATTGTGACAGTGCTGTGTATCTGCACTCTCCCTCGCATTGACTAGGGGGTGGGTTATTGTGACAGTGCTGTGTATCTGCACTCTCCCTCGCATTGACTAGGGGGTAGGTTATTGTGTCAGTGCTGTGTATCTGCACTCTCCCTCGCATTGACTAGGGGGTGGGTTATTGTGACAGTGCTGTGTATCTGCACTCTCCCTCGCATTGACTAGGGGGTGGGTTATTGTGACAGTGCTGTGTATCTGCACTCTCCCTCGCATTGACTAGGGGGTGGGTAATTGTGACAGTGCTGTGTATCTGCACTCTCCCTCGCATTGACTAGGGGGTGGTTAATTGTGACAGTGCTGTGTATCTGCACTCTCCCTCGCATTGACTAGGGGGTGGGTTATTGTGACAGTGCTGTGCATCTGCACTCTCCCTCGCATTGACTAGGGGGTGGGTTATTGTGACAGTGCTGTGTATCTGCACTCCCCCTCGCATTGACTAGGGGGTGGGTTATTGTGACAGTGCTGTGTATCTGCACTCTCCCTCGCATTTACTAGGGGATGGGTTATTGTGTCAGGGCTGTGCATCTGCACTCTCCCTCGCATTGACTAGGGGGTGGGTTATTGTGACAGTGCTGTGCATCTGCACTCTCCCTCGCATTGACTAGGGGGTGGGTTATTGTGACAGTGCTGTGTATCTGCACTCTCCCTCGCATTGACTAGGGGGTGGGTTATTGTCACAGTGCTGTGTATCTGCACTCTCCCTCGCATTGACTAGGGGGTGGGTTATTGTGACAGTGCTGTGTATCTGCACACTCCCTCGCATTGACTAGGGGGTGGGTTATTGTGACAGTGCTGTGTATCTGCACTCTCCCTCGCATTGACTAGGGGGTGGGTTATTGTGACAGTGCAGTGAATCTGCACTCTCCCTCGCATTGACTAGGGGGTGGGTTATTGTGACAGTGCTGTGTGTCTGCACTCTCCCTCGCATTGACAAGGGGGTGGGTTATTGTGACAGTGCTGTGTATCTGCACTCTCCCTCGCATTGACTAGGGGGTGGGTTATTGTGTCAGTGCTGTGTATCTGCACTCTCCCTCGCATTGACTAGGGGGTGGGTTATTGTGACAGTGCTGTGTATCTGCACTCGCCCTCGCATTGACTAGGGGGTGGGTTATTGTGACAGTGCTGTGTATCTGCACTCTCCCTCGCATTGACTAGGGGGTGGGTTATTGTGACAGTGCTGTGTATCTGCATTCTCCCTCGCATTGACTAGGGGGTGGGTTATTGTGTCAGTGCTGTGTATCTGCACTCTCCCTCGCATTGACTAGGGGGTGGGTTATTGTGACAGTGCTGTGTATCTGCAGTCTCCCTCGCATTGACTAGGGGGTGGGTTATTGTGACAGTGCTGTGTATCAGCACTCTCCCTCGCATTGACTAGGGGGTGGGTTATTGTGTCAGTGCTGTGTATCTGCACTCTCCCTCGCATTGACTAGGGGGTGGGTTATTGTGACAGTGCTGTGTAGCTGCACTCTCCCTCGCATTGATTAGGGGGTGGGTTATTGTGACAGTGCTGTGTATCTGCACGCTCCCTCGCATTGACTAGGGGGTGGGTTATTGCGACAGTGCTGTGTATCTGCACTCTCCCTCGCATTGACTAGGGGGTGGGTTATTGTGACAGTGCTGTGCATCTGCACTCTCCCTCGCATTGACTAGGGGGTGGGTTATTGTGTCAGTGCTCTGTATCTGCACTCTCCCTCGCATTGACTAGGGGATGGGTTATTGTGACAGTGCTGTGCATCTGCACTCTCCCTCGCATTGACTAGGGGGTGGGTTATTGTGACAGTGCTGTGCATCTGCACTCTCCCTCGCATTGACTAGGGGGTGGGTTATTGTGACAGTGCTGTGTATCTGCACTCTCCCTCGCATTGACTAGGGGGTGGGTTATTGTGACAGTGCTGTGTATCTGCACTCTCCCTCGCATTGACTAGGGGGTGGGTTATTGTGACAGTGCTGTGCATCTGCACTCTCCCTCGCATTGACAAGGGGGTGGGTTATTGTGACAGTGCTGTGCATCTGCACTCTCCCTCGCATTGACTAGGGGGTGGGTTATTGTGACAGTGCTGTGCATCTGCACTCTCCCTCGCATTGACTAGGGGGTGGGTTATTGTGACAGTGCTGTGCATCTGCACTCTCCCTCGCATTGACTAGGGGGTGGGTTATTGTCACTGTGCTGTGCATCTGCACTCTCCCTCGCATTGACTAGGGGGTGGGTTATTGTGACAGTGCTGTGCATCTGCACTCTCCCTCGCATTGACTAGGGGGTGGGTTATTGTGACAGTGCTGTGCATCTGCACTCTCCCTCGCATTGACTAGGGGGTGGGTTATTGTGACAGTGTTGTGCATCTGCACTCTCCCTCGCATTGACTAGGGGGTGGGTTATTGTGTCAGTGCTGTGTATCTGCACTCTCCCTCGCATTGACTAGGGGGTGGGTTATTGTGTCAGTGCTGTGTATCTGCACTGTCCCTCGCATTGACTAGGGGGTGGGTTATTGGGACAGTGCTGTGCATCTGCACTCTCCATCGCATTGACTAGGGGGTGGGTTATTGTGACAGTGCTGTGCATCTGCACTCTCCCTCGCATTGACTAGGGGGTGGGTTATTGTGACAGTGCTGTGCATCTGCACTCTCCCTCGCATTGACTAGGGGGTGGGTTATTGTGACAGTGCTGTGCATCTGCACTCTCCCTCGAATTGACTAGGGGGTGGGTTATTGTGACAGTGCTGCGTATCTGCACTCTCCCTCGCATTGACTAGGGGGTGGGTTATTGTGACAGTGCTGTGTATCTGCACTCTCCCTCGCATTGACTAGGGGGTGGGTTATTGTGACAGTGCTGTGTATCTGCACTCTCCCTCGCATTGACTAGGGGGTCGGTTATTGTGACAGTGCTGTGTATCTGCACTCTCCCTCGCATTGACTAGGGGGTGGGGTATTGTGACAGTGCTGTGTATCTGCACTCTCCCTCGCATTGACTAGGGGGTGGGTTATTGTGACAGTGCTGTGTATCTGCACTCTCCCTCGCATTGACTAGGGGGTGGGTTATTGTGACAGTGCTGTGTATCTGCACTCTCCCTCGCATTGACTAGGGGGTGGGTTATTGTGTCAGTGCTGTGTATCTGCACTCTCCCTCGCATTGACTAGGGAGTGGGTTATTGTGACAGTGCTGTGTATCTGCACTCTCCCTCGCATTGACTAGGGGGTGTGTTATTGTGACAGTGCTGTGTATCTGCACTCTCCCTCGCATTGACTAGGGGGTGGGTTATTGTGACAGTGCTGTGTATCTGCACTCTCCCTCGCATTGACTAGGGGGTGGGTTACTGTGACAGTGCAGTGTGTCTGCACTCTCCCTCGCATTGACTAGGGGGTGGGTTATTGTGACAGTGCTGTGTGTCTGCACTCTCCCTCGCATTGACTAGGGGGTGGGTTATTGTGACAGTGCTGTGTATCTGCACTCTCCCTCGCATTGACTAGGGGGTGGGTTATTGTGTCAGTGCTGTGTATCTGCACTCTCCTTTGCATTGACTAGGGGGTGGGTTATTGTGACAGTGCTGTGTATCTGCACTCTCCCTCGCATTGACTAGGGGGTGGGTTATTGTGACAGTGCTGTGTATCTGCACTCTCCCTCGCATTGACTAGGGGGTGGGTTATTGTGACAGTGCTGTGTATCTGCACTCTCCCTCGCATTGACTAGGGGTGGGTTATTGTGACAGTGCTGTGTATCTGCACTCTCCCTCGCATTGACTAGGGGGTGGGTTATTGTGACAGTGCTGTGTATCTGCACTCTCCCTCGCATTGACTAGGGGGTGGGTTATTGTGACAGTGCTGTGTATCTGCACTCTCCCTCGCATTGACTAGGGGGTGGGTTATTGTGACAGTGCTGTGTATCTGCACTCTCCCTCGCAAAGACTAGGGGGTGGGTTATTGTGACAGTGCTGTGTATCTGCACTCTCCCTCGCATTGACTAGGGGGTGGGTTATTGTGACAGTGCTGTGTATCTGCACTCTCCCTCGCATTGACTAGGGGGTGGGTTATTGTGACAGTGCTGTGCATCTGCACTCTCCCTCGCATTGACTAGGGGGTGGGTTATTGTGACAGTGCTGTGTATCTGCACTCTCCCTCGCATTGACTAGGGGGTGTGTTATTGTGACAGTGCTGTGTATCTGCACTCTCCCTCGCATTGACTAGGGGGTGGGTTATTGTGACAGTGCTGTGCATCTGCACTCTCCCTCGCATTGACAAGGGGGTGGGTTATTGTGACAGTGCTGTGCATCTGCACTCTCCCTCGCATTGACTAGGGGGTGGGTTATTGTGACAGTGCTGCGCATCTGCACTCTCCCTCGCATTGACTAGGGGGTGGGTTATTGTGTCAGTGCTGTGCATCTGCACTCTCCCTCGCATTGACTAGGGGGTGGGTTATTGTCACTGTGCTGTGCATCTGCACTCTCCCTCGCATTGACTAGGGGGTGGGTTATTGTGACAGTGCTGTGCATCTGCACTCTCCCTCGCATTGACTAGGGGGTGGGTTATTGTGACAGTGCTGTGCATCTGCACTCTCCCTCGCATTGACTAGGGGGTGGGTTATTGTGACAGTGCTGTGCATCTGCACTCTCCCTCGCATTGACTAGGGGGTGGGTTATTGTGTCAGTGCTGTGTATCTGCACTCTCCCTCGCATTGACTAGGGGGTGGGTTATTGTGTCAGTGCTGTGTATCTGCACTGTCCCTCGCATTGACTAGGGGGTGGGTTATTGGGACAGTGCTGTGCATCTGCACTCTCCATCGCATTGACTAGGGGATGGGTTATTGTGACAGTGCTGTGCATCTGCACTCTCCCTCGCATTGACTAGGGGGTGGGTTATTGTGACAGTGCTGTGCATCTGCACTCTCCCTCGCATTGACTAGGGGGTGGGTTATTGTGACAGTGCTGTGCATCTGCACTCTCCCTCGAATTGACTAGGGGGTGGGTTATTGTGACAGTGCTGCGTATCTGCACTCTCCCTCGCATTGACTAGGGGGTGGGTTATTGTGACAGTGCTGTGTATCTGCACTCTCCCTCGCATTGACTAGGGGGTGGGTTATTGTGACAGTGCTGTGTATCTGCACTCTCCCTCGCATTGACTAGGGGGTGGGTTATTGTGACAGTGCTGTGTATCTGCACTCTCCCTCGCATTGACTAGGGGGTGGGGTATTGTGACAGTGCTGTGTATCTGCACTCTCCCTCGCATTGACTAGGGGGTGGGTTATTGTGACAGTGCTGTGTATCTGCACTCTCCCTCGCATTGACTAGGGGGTGGGTTATTGTGACAGTGCCGTGTATCTGCACTCTCCCTCGCATTGACTAGGGGGTGGGTTATTGTGTCAGTGCTGTGTATCTGCACTCTCCCTCGCATTGACTAGGGAGTGGGTTATTGTGACAGTGCTGTGTATCTGCACTCTCCCTCGCATTGACTAGGGGGTGGGTTATTGTGACAGTGCTGTGTATCTGCACTCTCCCTCGCATTGACTAGGGGGTGGGTTATTGTGACAGTGCTGTGTCTCTGCACTCTCCCTCGCATTGACTAGGGGGTGGGTTATTGTGACAGTGCAGTGTGTCTGCACTCTCCCTCGCATTGACTAGGGGGTGGGTTATTGTGACAGTGCTGTGTGTCTGCACTCTCCCTCGCATTGACTAGGGGGTGGGTTATTGTGACAGTGCTGTGTATCTGCACTCTCCCTCGCATTGACTAGGGGGTGGGTTATTGTGTCAGTGCTGTGTATCTGCACTCTCCTTTGCATTGACTAGGGGGTGGGTTATTGTGACAGTGCTGTGTATCTGCACTCTCCCTCGCATTGACTAGGGGGTGGGTTATTGTGACAGTGCTGTGTATCTGCACTCTCCCTCGCATTGACTAGGGGGTGGGTTATTGTGACAGTGCTGTGTATCTGCACTCTCCCTCGCATTGACTAGGGGGTGGGTTATTGTGACAGTGCTGTGTATCTGCACTCTCCCTCGCATTGACTAGGGGGTGGCTTATTGTGACAGTGCTGTGTATCTGCACTCTCCCTCGCATTGACTAGGGGGTGGGTTATTGTGACAGTGCTGTGTATCGGCACTCTCCCTCGCATTGACTAGGGGGTGGGTTATTGTGACAGTGCTGTGTATCTGCACTCTCCCTCGCATTGACTAGGGGGTGGGTAATTGTGACAGTGCTGTGTATCTGCACTCTCCCTCGCATTGACTAGGGGGTGGGTTATTGTGACAGTGCTGTGTATCTGCACTCTCCCTCGCATTGACTAGGGGGTGGGTTATTGTCACAGTGCTGTGTATCTGCACTCTCCCTCGCATTGACTAGGGGGTGGGTTATTGTGACAGTGCTGTGTGTCTGCACTCTCCCTTGCATTGACTAGGGGGTGGGTTATTGTGACAGTGCTGTGTATCTGCACTCTCCCTCGCATTGACTAGGGGGTGGGTTATTGTGACAGTGCTGTGTATCTGCACTCTCCCTCGCATTGACTAGGGGGTGGGTTATTGTGTCAGTGCTGTGTATCTGCACTCTCCCTCGCATTGACTAGGGGATGGGTTATTGTGACAGTGCTGTGTATCTGCACTCTCCCTCGCAGTGACTAGGGGGTGGGTTATTGTGACAGTGCTGTGTATCTGCACTCTCCCTCGCATTGACTAGGGGGTGGGTTATTGTGTCAGTGCTGTGTATCTGCACTCTCCCTCGCATTGACTAGGGGGTGGGATATTGTGACAGTGCTGTGTATCTGCACTCTCCATCGCATTGACTAGGGGGTGGGTTATTGTGACAGTGCTCTGTATCTGCACTCTCCCTCGCATTGACTAGGGGGTGGGTTATTGTGACAGTGCTGTGTATCTGCACTCTCCCTCGCATTGACTAGGGGGTGGGTTATTGTGACAGTGCTGTCTATCTGCACTATCCCTCGCATTGACTAGGGGGTGGGTTATTGTGACAGTGCAGTGTATCTGCACTCTCCCTCGCATTGACTAGGGGGTGGGTTATTGTGACAGTGCTGTGTATCTGCACTCTCCCTCGCATTGACTAGGGGGTGGGTTATTGTGACAGTGCTGTGTATCTGCACTCTCCCTCGCATTGACTAGGGGGTGGGTTATTGTGACAGTGCTGTGTATCTGCACTCTCCCTCGCATTGACTAGGGGGTGGGCTATTGTGACAGTGCTGTGTATCTGCACTCTCCCTCGCATTGACTAGGGCGTGGGTTATTGTGACAGTGCTGTGCATCTGCACTCTCCCTCGCATTGACTAGGGGGTGGGTTATTGTGACAGTGCTGTGCATCTGCACTCTCCCTCGCATTGACTAGGGGGTGGGTAATTGTGACAGTGCTGTGTATCTGCACTCTCCCTCGCATTGACTAGGGGGTGGGTTATTGTGACAGTTCTGTGTATCTGCGCGCTCCCTCGCATTGACTAGGGGGTGGGTTATTGTGACAGTGCTGTGTATCTGCACGCTCCCTCGCATTGACTAGGGGGTCGGTTATTGTGACAGTGCTGTGTATCTGCACGCTCCCTCGGATTGACTAGGGGGTGGGTTATTGTGACAGTGCTGTCTATCTGCACTCTCCCTCGCATTGACTAGGGGGTGGGTTAATGTGACAGTGCTGTGTATCTGCACTCTCCCTCGCATTGACAAGGGGGTGGGTTATTGTGACAGTGCTGTGTATCTGCACTCTCCCTCGCATTGACTAGGGGGTGGGTTATTGTGACAGTGCTGTGTATCTGCACTCTCCCTCGCATTGACTAGGGGGTGGGTTATTGTGACAGTGCTGTGTATCTGCACTCTCCCTCGCATTGACTAGGGCGTGGGTTATTGTGACAGTGCTGTCTATCTGCACTATCCCTCGCATTGACTAGGGGGTGGGTTATTGTGACAGTGCAGTGTATCTGCACTCTCCCTCGCATTGACTAGGGGGTGGGTTATTGTGACAGTGCTGTGTATCTGCACTCTCCCTCGCATTGACTAGGGGGTGGGTTATTGTGACAGTGCTGTGTATCTGCACTCTCCCTCGCATTGACTAGGGGGTGGGTTATTGTGACAGTGCTGTGTATCTGCACTCTCCCTCGCATTGACTAGGGGGTGGGCTATTGTGACAGTGCTGTGTATCTGCACTCTCCCTCGCATTGACTAGGGCGTGGGTTATTGTGACAGTGCTGTGCATCTGCACTCTCCCTCGCATTGACTAGGGGGTGGGTTATTGTGACAGTGCTGTGCATCTGCACTCTCCCTGGCATTGACTAGGGGGTGGGTAATTGTGACAGTGCTGTGTATCTGCACTCTCCCTCGCATTGACTAGGGGGTGGGTTATTGTGACAGTTCTGTGTATCTGCACGCTCCCTCGCATTGACTAGGGGGTGGGTTATTGTGACAGTGCTGTGTATCTGCACGCTCCCTCGCATTGACTAGGGGGTCGGTTATTGTGACAGTGCTGTGTATCTGCACGCTCCCTCGGATTGACTAGGGGGTGGGTTATTGTGACAGTGCTGTGTATCTGCACTCTCCCTCGCATTGACTAGGGGGTGGGTTAATGTGACAGTGCTGTGTATCTGCACTCTCCCTCGCATTGACAAGGGGGTGGGTTATTGTGACAGTGCTGTGTATCTGCACTCTCCCTCGCATTGACTAGGGGGTGGGTTATTGTGACAGTGCTGTGTATCTGCACTCTCCCTCGCATTGACTAGGGGGTGGGTTATTGTGACAGTGCTGTGTATCTGCACTCTCCCTCGCATTGACTAGGGCGTGGGTTATTGTGACAGTGCTGTGCATCTGCACTCTCCCTCGCATTGACTAGGGGGTGGGTTATTGTGACAGTGCTGTGCATCTGCACTCTCCCTCGCATTGACTAGGTGGTGGGTTATTGTGACAGTGCTGTGCATCTGCACTCTCCCTCGCATTGACTAGGGGGTGGGTAATTGTGACACTGCTGTGTATCTGCACTCTCCCTCGCATTGACTAGGGGGTGGGTTATTGTGACAGTTCTGTGTATCTGCACGCTCCCTCGCATTGACTAGGGGGTGGGTTATTGTGACAGTGCTGTGTATCTGCACGCTCCCTCGCATTGACTAGGGGGTGGGTTATTGTGACAGTGCTGTGTATCTGCACTCTCCCTCGCATTGACTAGGGGGTGGGTTATTGTGACAGTTCTGTGTATCTGCACGCTCCCTCGCATTGACTAGGGGGTGGGTTATTTTGACAGTGCTGTGTATCTGCACTCTCCCTCGCATTGACTAGGGGGTGGGTTATTGTGACAGTGCTGTGTATCTGCACTCTCCCTCGCATTGACTAGGGGGTGGGTTATTGGGACAGTGCTGTGTATCTGCACTCTCCCTCGCATTGACTAGGGGGTGGGTTATTGTGTCAGTGCAGTGTATCTGCACTCTCCCTCGCATTGACTAGGGGGTGGGTTATTGTGACAGTGCTGTGTATCTGTACTCTCCCTCGCATTGACTAGGGGGTGGGTTATTGTGACAGTGCTGTGTATCTGCACTCTCCCTCGCATTGACTAGGGGGTGGGTTATTGTGACAGTGCTGTGTATCTGCACTCTCCCTCGCATTGACTAGGGGGTGGGTTATTGTGACAGTGCTGTGTATCTGCACTCTCCCTCGCATTGACTAGGGGGTGGGTTATTGTGACAGTGCTGTGTATCTGCACTCTCCCTCGCATTGACTAGGGGGTGGGTTATTGTGACAGTGCTGTGCATCTGCACTCTCCCTCGCATTGACTAGGGGGTGGGTAATTGTGACAGTGCTGTGCATCTGCACTCTCCCTCGCATTGACTAGGGGGTGGGTTATTGTGACAGTGCTGTGTATCTGCACTCTCCCTCGCATTGACTAGGGGGTGGGTTACTGTGACAGTGCTCTGTATCTGCACTCTCCCTCGCATTGACTAGGGGGTGGGTTATTGTGACAGTGCTGTGTATCTGCACTCTCCCTCGCATTGACTAGGGGGTGGGTTATTGTGACAGTGCTGTGTATCTGCACTCTCCCTCGCATTGACTAGGGGGTGGGTTATTGTGACAGTGCTGTGTATCTGCACTCTCCCTCGCATTGACTAGGGGGTGGGTTATTGTGACAGTGCTGTGTATCTGCACTCTCCCTCGCATTGACTAGGGGGTGGGTTATTGTGACAGTGCTGTGTATCTGCACTCTCCCTCGCATTGACTAGGGAGTGGGTTATTGTGACAGTGCTGTGTAACTGCACTCTCCCTTGCATTGACCAGGGGGTGGGTTATTGTGTCAGTGCTGTGTATCTGCACTGTCCCTCACATTGACTAGGGGGTGGGTTATTGTGTCAGTGCTGTGTATCTGCACTCTCCCTCGCATTGACTAGGGGGTGGGTTATTGTGACAGTGCTGCGTATCTGCACTCACCCTCGCATTGACTAGGGAGTGGGTTATTGTGTCAGTGCTGCGTATCTGCACTCTCCCTCGCATTGACTAGGGGGTGGGTTATTGTGACAGTGCTGTGTATCTGCACTCTCCCTCGCATTGACTAGGGGGTGGGTTATTGTGACAGTGCTGCGTATCTGCACTCTTCCTCGCATTGACTAGGCGGTGGGTTATTGTGACAGTGCTGCGTATCTGCACTCTCCCTCGCATTGACTAGGGGGTGGGCTATTGTGACAGTGCTGTGTATCTGCACTCTTCCTCGCATTGACTAGGCGGTGGGTTATTGTGACAGTGCTGTGTATCTGCACTCTCCCTCGCATTGACTAGGGGGTGGGTTATTGTGACAGTGCTGTGTATCTGCACTCTCCCTCGCATTGACTAGGGGGTCGGTTATTGTGACAGTGCTGTGTATCTGCACTCTCCCTCGCATTGACTAGGGGGTGGGTTATTGTGACAGTGCTGTGTATCTGCACTCTCCCTCGCATTGACTAGGGGGTGGGTTATTGTGACAGTGCTGTGTATCTGCACTCTCCCTCGCATTGACTAGGGGGTGGGTTATTGTGACAGTGCTGTGTATCTGCACTCTCCCTCGCATTGACTAGGGGGTGGGTTATTGTGTCAGTGCTGTGTATCTGCACTTTCCCTCGCATTGACTAGGGGGTGGGTTATTGTGACAGTGCTGTGTATCTGTACTCTCCCTCGCATTGACTAGGGGGTGGGTTATTGTGACAGTGCTGTGTATCTGCACTCTCCCTCGCATTGACTAGGGGGTGGGTTATTGTGACAGTGCTGTGTATCTGCACTCTCCCTCGCATTGACTAGGGGGTGGGTTATTGTGACAGTGCTGTGTATCTGCACTCTCCCTCGCATTGACTAGGGGGTGGGTTATTGTGAAGTGCTGTGTATCTGCACTCTCCCTCGCATTGACTAGGGGGTGGGTTATTGTGACAGTGCTGTGTATCTGCACTCTCCCTCGCATTGACTAGGGGGTGGGTTATTGTGACAGTGCTGTGTATCTGCACTCTCCCTCGCATTGACTAGGGGGTGGGTTATTGTGTCAGTGCTGTGTATCTGCACTCTCCCTCGCATTGACTAGGGGGTGGGTTATTGTGTCAGTGCTGTGTATCTGCACTCTCCCTCGCATTGACTAGGGGGTGGGTTATTGTGACAGTGCTGTGTATCTGCACTCTCCCTCGCATTGACTAGGGGGTGGGTTATTGTGACAGTGCTGTGTATCTGCACTCTCCCTCGCATTGACTAGGGGGTGGGTTATTGTGACAGTGCTGTGTATCTGCACTCTCCCTCGCATTGACTAGGGGGTGGGATATTGTGTCAGTGCTGTGTATCTGCACTCTCCCTCGCATTGACTAGGGGGTGGGTTATTGTGACAGTGCTGTGTATCTGCACTCTCGCTCGCATTGACTAGGGGGTGGGTTATTGTGTCAGTGCTGTGTATCTGCACTCTCCCTCGCATTGACTAGGGGGTGGGTTATTGTGTCAGTGCTGTGTATCTGCACTCTCCCTCGCATTGACTCGGGGGTGGGTTATTGTGACAGTGCTGTGTATCTGCACTTTCCCTCGCATTGACTAGGGGGTGGGTTATTGTGTCAGTGCTGTGTATCTGCACTCTCCCTCGCATTGACTAGGGGGTGGGTTATTGTGACAGTGCTGTGTATCTGCACTCTCCCTCGCATTGACTAGGGGGTGGGTTATTGTGACAGTGCTGTGTATCTGCAAGCTCCCTCGCATTGACTAGGGTGTGGGTTATTGTGACAGTGCTGTGTATCTGCACTCTCCCTCGCATTGACTAGGGGGTGGGTTATTGTGTCAGCGCTGTGTATCTGCACTGTCCCTCGCATTGACTAGGGCGTGGGTTATTGTGACAGCGCTGTGTATCTGCACTCTCCCTCGCATTGACTAGGGGGTGGGTTATTGTGACAGTGCTGTGTATCTGCACTCTCCCTCGCATTGACTAGGGGGTGGGTTATTGTGACAGTGCTGTGTATCTGCACTCTCCCTCGCATTGACTAGGGGGTGGGTTATTGTGACAGTGCTGTGTATCTGCACTCTCCCTAGCATTGACTAGGGGGTGGGTTATTGTGTCAGTGCTGTGTATCTGCACTCTCCCTCGCATTGACTAGGGGGTGGGTTATTGTGACAGTGTTGTGTATCTGCACTCTCCCTCGCATTGACTAGGGGGTGGGTTATTGTGACAATGCTGTGTATCTGCACTCTCCCTCGCATTGACTAGGGGGTGGGTTATTGTGACAGTGCTGTACATCTGCACTCTCCCTCGCATTGACTAGGGGGTGGGTTATTGTGACAGTGCTGTGCATCTGCACTCTCCCTCGCATTGACTAGGGGGAGGGTTATTGTGACAGTGTTGTGTATCTGCACTCTCCCTCGCATTGACTAGGGGGTGGGTTATTGTTACAGTGCTGTGTATCTGCACTCTCCCTCGCATTGACTAGGGGGTGGGTTATTGTGACAGTGCTGTGCATCTGCACTCTCCCTCGCATTGACTAGGGGGTGGGTTATTGTGACAGTGCTGTGCATCTGCACTCTCCCTCGCATTGACTAGGGGGTGGGTTATTGTTACAGTGCTGTGTATCTGCACTCTCACTCGCATTGACTAGGGCGTGGGTTATTGTGACAGTGCTATGTATCCGCACTCTCCCTCGCATTGACTAGGGGGTGGGTTATTGTGACAGTGCTGTGCATCTGCACTCTCCCTCGCATTGACTAGGGGGTGGGTTATTGTGACAGTGCTGTGCATCTGCACTCTCCCTCGCATTGACTAGGGGGTGGGTTATTGTGACAGTGCTGTGCATCTGCACTCTCCCTCGCGTTGACTAGGGGGTGGGTAATTGTGACAGTGCTGTGTATCTGCACTCTCCCTCGCATTGACTAGGTGGTGGGTTATTGTGACAGTGCTGTGTATCTGCACTCTCCCTCGCATTGACTAGGGGGTGGGTTATTGTGACAGTGCTGTGTATCTGCACTCTCCCTCGCATTGACTAGGGGGTGGGTTATTGTGACAGTGCTGTGTATCTGCACTCTCCCTCACCTTGACTAGGGGGTGGGTTATTGTGTCAGTGCTGTGTATCTGCACTCTCCCTCGCATTGACTAGGGGGTGGGTTATTGTGACAGTGCTGTGTATCTGCACTCTCCCTCGCATTGACTAGGGGGTGGGTTATTGTGACAGGGCTGTGTATCTGCAATCTCCCTCGCATTGACTAGGGGGTGGGTTATTGTGACAGTGCTGTGCATCTGCACTCTCCCTCGCATTGACTAGGGGGTGGGTTATTATGACAGTGCTGTGTATCTGCACTCTCCCTCGCATTGACTAGGGGGTGGGTTATTGTGACAGTGCTGTGTATCTGCACTCTCCCTCGCATTGACTAGGGGGTGGGTTATTGTGACAGTGCTGTGTATCTGCACTCTCCCTCGCATTGACTAGGGGGTGGGTTATTGGGACAGTGCTGTGTATCTGCACTCTCCCTCGCATTGACTAGGGGGTGGGTTATTGTGTCAGTGCAGTGTATCTGCACTCTCCATCGCATTGACTAGGGGGTGGGTTATTGTGACAGTGCTGTGTATCTGTACTCTCCCTCGCATTGACTAGGGGGTGGGTTATTGTGACAGTGCTGTGTATCTGCACTCTCCCTCGCATTGACTAGGGGGTGGGTTATTGTGACAGTGCTGTGTATCTGCACTCTCCCTCGCATTGACTAGGGGGTGGGTTATTGTGACAGTGCTGTGTATCTGCACTCTCCCTCGCATTGACTAGGGGGTGGGTTATTGTGACAGTGCTGTGCATCTGCACTCTCCCTCGCATTGACTAGGGGGTGGGTTATTGTGACAGTGCTGTGTATCTGCACTCTCCCTCGCATTGACTAGGGGGTGGGTTATTGTGACAGTGCTCTGTATCTGCACTCTCCCTCGCATTGACTAGGGGGTGGGTTATTGTGACAGTGCTGTGTATCTGCACTCTCCCTCGCATTGACTAGGGGGTGGGTTATTGTGACAGTGCTGTGTATCTGCACTCTCCCTCGCATTGACTAGGGGGTGGGTTATTGTGACAGTGCTGTGTATCTGCACTCTCCCTCGCATTGACTAGGGGGTGGGTTATTGTGACAGTGCTGTGTATCTGCACTCTCCCTCGCATTGACTAGGGGGTGGGTTATTGTGACAGTGCTGTGTATCTGCACTCTCCCTCGCATTGACTAGGGAGTGGGTTATTGTGACAGTGCTGTGTAACTGCACTCTCCCTCGCATTGACCAGGGGGTGGGTTATTGTGTCAGTGCTGTGTATCTGCACTCTCCCTCGCATTGACTAGGGGGTGGGTTATTGTGTCAGTGCTGTGTATCTGCACTCTCCCTCGCATTGACTAGGGGGTGGGTTATTGTGACAGTGCTGCGTATCTGCACTCACCCTCGCATTGACTAGGGGGTGGGTTATTGTGTCAGTGCTGCGTATCTGCACTCTCCCTCGCATTGACTAGGGGGTGGGTTATTGTGACAGTGCTGTGTATCTGCACTCTCCCTCGCATTGACTAGGTGGTGGGTTATTGTGACAGTGCTGCGTATCTGCACTCTTCCTCGCATTGACTAGGCGGTGGGTTATTGTGACAGTGCTGCGTATCTGCACTCTCCCTCGCATTGACTAGGGGGTGGGCTATTGTGACAGTGCTGTGTATCTGCACTCTTCCTCGCATTGACTAGGCGGTGGGTTATTGTGACAGTGCTGTGTATCTGCACTCTCCCTCGCATTGACTAGGGGGTGGGTTATTGTGACAGTGCTGTGTATCTGCACTCTCCCTCGCATTGACTAGGGGGTGGGTTATTGTGACAGTGCTGTGTATCTGCACTCTCCCTCGCATTGACTAGGGGGTGGGTTATTGTGACAGTGCTGTGTATCTGCACTCTCCCTCGCATTGACTAGGGGGTGGGTTATTGTGACAGTGCTGTGTATCTGCACTCTCCCTCGCATTGACTAGGGGGTGGGTTATTGTGACAGTGCTGTGTATCTGCACTCTCCCTCGCATTGACTAGGGGGTGGGTTATTGTGACAGTGCTGTGTATCTGCACTCTCCCTCGCATTGACTAGGGGGTGGGTTATTGTGACAGTGCTGTGTATCTGCACTCTCCCTCGCATTGACTAGGGGGTGGGTTATTGTGTCAGTGCTGTGTATCTGCACTCTCCCTCGCATTGACTAGGGGGCGGGTTATTGTGACAGTGCTGTGTATCTGTACTCTCCCTCGCATTGACTAGGGGGTGGGTTATTGTGACAGTGCTGTGTATCTGCACTCTCCCTCGCATTGACTAGGGGGTGGGTTATTGTGACAGTGCTGTGCATCTGCACTCTCCCTCGCATTGACTAGGGGGTGGGTAATTGTGACAGTGCTGTGCATCTGCACTCTCCCTCGCATTGACTAGGGGGTGGGTTATTGTGACAGTGCTGTGTATCTGCACTCTCCCTCGCATTGACTAGGGGGTGGGTTATTGTGACAGTGCTCTGTATCTGCACTCTCCCTCGCATTGACTAGGGGGTGGGTTATTGTGACAGTGCTGTGTATCTGCACTCTCCCTCGCATTGACTAGGGGGTGGGTTATTGTGACAGTGCTGTGTATCTGCACTCTCCCTCGCATTGACTAGGGGGTGGGTTATTGTGACAGTGCTGTGTATCTGCACTCTCCCTCGCATTGACTAGGGGGTGGGTTATTGTGACAGTGCTGTGTATCTGCACTCTCCCTCGCATTGACTAGGGGGTGGGTTATTGTGACAGTGCTGTGTATCTGCACTGTCCCTCGCATTGACTAGGGAGTGGGTTATTGTGACAGTGCTGTGTAACTGCACTCTCCCTCGCATTGACCAGGGGGTGGGTTATTGTGTCAGTGCTGTGTATCTGCACTCTCCCTCGCATTGACTAGGGGGTGGGTTATTGTGTCAGTGCTGTGTATCTGCACTCTCCCTCGCATTGACTAGGGGGTGGGTTATTGTGACAGTGCTCTGTATCTGCACTCTCCCTCGCATTGACTAGGGGGTGGGTTATTGTGACAGTGCTGTGTATCTGCACTCTCCCTCGCATTGACTAGGTGGTGGGTTATTGTGACAGTGCTGTGTATCTGCACTCTCCCTCGCATTGACTAGGGGGTGGGTTATTGTGACAGTGCTGTGTATCTGCACTCTCCCTCGCATTGACTAGGGGGTGGGTTATTGTGACAGTGCTGTGTATCTGCACTCTCCCTCGCATTGACTAGGGGGTGGGTTATTGTGACAGTGCTGTGTATCTGCACTCTCCCTCGCATTGACTAGGGAGTGGGTTATTGTGACAGTGCTGTGTAACTGCACTCTCCCTCGCATTGACCAGGGGGTGGGTTATTGTGTCAGTGCTGTGTATCTGCACTCTCCCTCGCATTGACTAGGGGGTGGGTTATTGTGTCAGTGCTGTGTATCTGCACTCTCCCTCGCATTGACTAGGGGGTGGGTTATTGTGACAGTGCTGCGTATCTGCACTCACCCTCGCATTGACTAGGGGGTGGGTTATTGTGTCAGTGCTGCGTATCTGCACTCTCCCTCGCATTGACTAGGGGGTGGGTTATTGTGACAGTGCTGTGTATCTGCACTCTCCCTCGCATTGACTAGGTGGTGGGTTATTGTGACAGTGCTGCGTATCTGCACTCTTCCTCGCATTGACTAGGCGGTGGGTTATTGTGACAGTGCTGCGTATCTGCACTCTCCCTCGCATTGACTAGGGGGTGGGCTATTGTGACAGTGCTGTGTATCTGCACTCTTCCTCGCATTGACTAGGCGGTGGGTTATTGTGACAGTGCTGTGTATCTGCACTCTCCCTCGCATTGACTAGGGGGTGGGTTATTGTGACAGTGCTGTGTATCTGCACTCTCCCTCGCATTGACTAGGGGGTGGGTTATTGTGACAGTGCTGTGTATCTGCACTCTCCCTCGCATTGACTAGGGGGTGGGTTATTGTGACAGTGCTGTGTATCTGCACTCTCCCTCGCATTGACTAGGGGGTGGGTTATTGTGACAGTGCTGTGTATCTGCACTCTCCCTCGCATTGACTAGGGGGTGGGTTATTGTGACAGTGCTGTGTATCTGCACTCTCCCTCGCATTGACTAGGGGGTGGGTTATTGTGACAGTGCTGTGTATCTGCACTCTCCCTCGCATTGACTAGGGGGTGGGTTATTGTGACAGTGCTGTGTATCTGCACTCTCCCTCGCATTGACTAGGGGGTGGGTTATTGTGTCAGTGCTGTGTATCTGCACTCTCCCTCGCATTGACTAGGGGGTGGGTTATTGTGACAGTGCTGTGTATCTGTACTCTCCCTCGCATTGACTAGGGGGTGGGTTATTGTGACAGTGCTGTGTATCTGCACTCTCCCTCGCATTGACTAGGGGGTGGGTTATTGTGACAGTGCTGTGCATCTGCACTCTCCCTCGCATTGACTAGGGGGTGGGTAATTGTGACAGTGCTGTGCATCTGCACTCTCCCTCGCATTGACTAGGGGGTGGGTTATTGTGACAGTGCTGTGTATCTGCACTCTCCCTCGCATTGACTAGGGGGTGGGTTATTGTGACAGTGCTCTGTATCTGCACTCTCCCTCGCATTGACTAGGGGGTGGGTTATTGTGACAGTGCTGTGTATCTGCACTCTCCCTCGCATTGACTAGGGGGTGGGTTATTGTGACAGTGCTGTGTATCTGCACTCTCCCTCGCATTGACTAGGGGGTGGGTTATTGTGACAGTGCTGTGTATCTGCACTCTCCCTCGCATTGACTAGGGGGTGGGTTATTGTGACAGTGCTGTGTATCTGCACTCTCCCTCGCATTGACTAGGGGGTGGGTTATTGTGACAGTGCTGTGTATCTGCACTCTCCCTCGCATTGACTAGGGAGTGGGTTATTGTGACAGTGCTGTGTAACTGCACTCTCCCTCGCATTGACCAGGGGGTGGGTTATTGTGTCAGTGCTGTGTATCTGCACTCTCCCTCGCATTGACTAGGGGGTGGGTTATTGTGTCAGTGCTGTGTATCTGCACTCTCCCTCGCATTGACTAGGGGGTGGGTTATTGTGACAGTGCTGCGTATCTGCACTCACCCTCGCATTGACTAGGGGGTGGGTTATTGTGTCAGTGCTGCGTATCTGCACTCTCCCTCGCATTGACTAGGGGGTGGGTTATTGTGACAGTGCTGTGTATCTGCACTCTCCCTCGCATTGACTAGGTGGTGGGTTATTGTGACAGTGCTGCGTATCTGCACTCTTCCTCGCATTGACTAGGCGGTGGGTTATTGTGACAGTGCTGCGTATCTGCACTCTCCCTCGCATTGACTAGGGGGTGGGCTATTGTGACAGTGCTGTGTATCTGCACTCTTCCTCGCATTGACTAGGCGGTGGGTTATTGTGACAGTGCTGTGTATCTGCACTCTCCCTCGCATTGACTAGGGGGTGGGTTATTGTGACAGTGCTGTGTATCTGCACTCTCCCTCGCATTGACTAGGGGGTGGGTTATTGTGACAGTGCTGTGTATCTGCACTCTCCCTCGCATTGACTAGGGGGTGGGTTATTGTGACAGTGCTGTGTATCTGCACTCTCCCTCGCATTGACTAGGGGGTGGGTTATTGTGACAGTGCTGTGTATCTGCACTCTCCCTCGCATTGACTAGGGGGTGGGTTATTGTGACAGTGCTGTGTATCTGCACTCTCCCTCGCATTGACTAGGGGGTGGGTTATTGTGACAGTGCTGTGTATCTGCACTCTCCCTCGCATTGACTAGGGGGTGGGTTATTGTGACAGTGCTGTGTATCTGCACTCTCCCTCGCATTGACTAGGGGGTGGGTTATTGTGTCAGTGCTGTGTATCTGCACTCTCCCTCGCATTGACTAGGGGGTGGGTTATTGTGACAGTGCTGTGTATCTGTACTCTCCCTCGCATTGACTAGGGGGTGGGTTATTGTGACAGTGCTGTGTATCTGCACTCTCCCTCGCATTGACTAGGGGGTGGGTTATTGTGACAGTGCTGTGTATCTGCACTCTCCCTCGCATTGACTAGGGGGTGGGTTATTGTGACAGTGCTGTGTATCTGCACTCTCCCTCGCATTGACTAGGGGGTGGGTTATTGTGACAGTGCTGTGTATCTGCACTCTCCCTCGCATTGACTAGGGGGTGGGTTATTGTGACAGTGCTGTGTATCTGCACTCTCCCTCGCATTGACTAGGGGGTGGGTTATTGTGACAGTGCTGTGCATCTGCACTCTCCCTCGCATTGACTAGGGGGTGGGTAATTGTGACAGTGCTGTGCATCTGCACTCTCCCTCGCATTGACTAGGGGGTGGGTTATTGTGACAGTGCTGTGTATCTGCACTCTCCCTCGCATTGACTAGGGGGTGGGTTATTGTGACAGTGCTGTGTATCTGCACTCTCCCTCGCATTGACTAGGGGGTGGGTTATTGTGACAGTGCTGTGTATCTGCACTCTCCCTCGCATTGACTAGGGGGTGGATTATTGTGACAGTGCTGTGCATCTGCACTCTCCCTCGCATTGACTAGGGGGTGGGTTATTGTGACAGTGCTGTGTATCTGCACTCTCCCTCGCATTGACTAGGGGGTGGGTCATTGTGACAGTGCTGTGTATCTGCACTCTCCCTCGCATTGACTAGGGGGTGGGTTATTGTGACAGTGCTGTGTATCTGCACTGTCCCTCGCATTGACTAGGGAGTGGGTTATTGTGACAGTGCTGTGTATCTGCACTCTCCCTCGCATTGACTAGGGGGTGGGTTATTGGAACAGTGCTGTGTATCTGCACTCTCCCTCGCATTGACTAGGGGGTGGGTTATTGTGACAGTGCTGTGTATCTGCACTCTCCCTCGCATTGACTAGGGGGTGGGTTATTGTGACAGTGCTGTGTATCTGCACTCTCCCTCGCATTGACTAGGGGGTGGGTTATTGTGACAGTGCTGTGCATCTGCACTCTCCCTCGCATTGACTAGGGGGTGGGTTATTGTGACAGTGCTGTGCATCTGCACTCTCCCTCGCATTGACTAGGGGGTGGGTTATTGTGACAGTGCTGTGTATCTGCACTCTCCCTCGCATTGACTAGGGGGTGGGTAATTGTGACAGTGCTGTGCATCTGCACTCTCCATCGCATTGACTAGGGGGTGGGTTATTGTGACAGTGCTGTGTATCTGCACTCTCCCTCGCATTGACTAGGGGGTGGGTTATTGTGACAGTGCTGTGTATCCGTACTCTCCCTCGCATTGACTAGGGGGTGGGTTATTGTGACAGTGCTGTGTATCTGCACTCTCCCTCGCATTGACTAGGGGGTGGGTTATTGTGACAGTGCTGTGTATCTGCACTCTCCCTCGCATTGACTAGGGGGTGGGTTATTGTGACAGTGCTGTGTATCTGCACTCTCCCTCGCATTGACTAGGGGGTGGGTTATTGTGTCAGTGCTGTGTATCTGCACTCTCCCTCGTATTGACTAGGGGGTGGGTTATTGTGTCAGTGCTGTGTATCTGCACTCTCCCTCGCATTGACTAGGGGGTGGGTTATTGTGACAGTGCTGTGTATCTGCACTCTCCCTCGCATTGACTAGGGGGTGGGTTATTGTGACAGTGCGGTGTATCTGCACTCTCCCTCGCATTGACTAGCGGGTGGGTTATTGTGACAGTGCTGTGTATCTGCACTCTCCCTCGCATTGACTAGGGGGTGGGTTATTGTGACAGTGCTGTGTATCTGCACTCTCCCTCGCATTGACTAGGGGGTGGGTTATTGTGACAGTGCTGTGTAACTGCAGTCTCCCTCGCATTGACTAGGGGGTGGGTTATTGTGTCAGTGCTGAGTATCTGCACTCTCCCTCGCATTGACTAGGGGGTGGGTTATTGTGACAGTGCTGTGTATCTGCACTCTCCCTCGCATTGACTAGGGGGTGGGTTATTGTGACAGTGCTGCGTATCTGCACTCTCCCTCGCATTGACTAGGGGGCGGGTTATTGTGACAGTGCTGTGCATCTGCACTCTCCCTCGCATTGACTAGGGGGTGGGTTATTGTGACAGTGCTGTGTATCTGCACTCTCCCTCGCATTGACTAGGGGGTGGGTTATTGTGACAGTGCTGTGTATCTGCACTCTCCCTCGCATTGACTAGGGGGTGGGTTATTGTGTCAGTGCTGTGTATCTGCACACTCCCTCGTATTGACTAGGGGGTGGGTTATTGTGTCAGTGCTGTGTATCTGCACTCTCCCTCGCATTGACTAGGGGGTGGGTTATTGTGACAGTGCTGTGTATCTGCACTCTCCCTCGCATTGACTAGGGGGTGGGTTATTGTGACAGTGCGGTGTATCTGCACTCTCCCTCGCATTGACTAGGGGGTGGGTTATTGTGACAGTGCTGTGTATCTGCACTCTCCCTCGCATTGACTAGGGGGTGGGTTATTGTGACAGTGCTGTGTATCTGCACTCTCCCTCGCATTGACTAGGGGGTGGGTTATTGTGACAGTGCTGTGTAACTGCAGTCTCCCTCGCATTGACTAGGGGGTGGGTTATTGTGTCAGTGCTGAGTATCTGCACTCTCCCTCGCATTGACTAGGGGGTGGGTTATTGTGACAGTGCTGTGTATCTGCACTCTCCCTCGCATTGACTAGGGGGTGGGTTATTGTGACAGTGCTGCGTATCTGCACTCTCCCTCGCATTGACTAGGGGGCGGGTTATTGTGACAGTGCTGTGCATCTGCACTCTCCCTCGCATTGACTAGGGGGTGGGTTATTGTGACAGTGCTGTGTATCTGCACTCTCCCTCGCATTGACTAGGGGGTGGGTTATTGTGTCAGTGCTGTGTATCTGCACTCTCCCTCGCATTGACTAGGGGGTGGGTTATTGTGACAGTGCTGTGTATCTGCACTCTCCCTCGCATTGACTAGGGGGTGGGTTATTGTGACAGTGCTGTGTATCTGCACTCTCCCTCGCATTGACTAGGGGGTGGGTTATTGTGACAGTGCTGTGTATCTGCACTCTCCCTCGCATTGACTAGCGGGTGGGTTATTTTGACAGTGCTGTGTATCTGCACTCTCCCTCGCATTGACTAGGGGGTGGGTTATTGTGACAGTGCTGTGCATCTGCACTCTCCCTCGCATTGACTAGGGGGTGGGTTATTGTGACAGTGCTGTGCATCTGCACTCTCCCTCGCATTGACTAGGGGGTGGGTTATTGTGACAGTGCTGTGTATCTGCACTCTCCCTCGCATTGACTAGGGGGTGGGTTATTGTGACAGTGCTGTGTATCTGCACTCTCCCTCGCATTGACTAGGGGGTGGGTTATTGTGACAGTGCTGTGTATCTGCACTCTCCCTCGCATTGACTAGGGGGTGGGTTATTGTGACAGTGCTGTGTATCTGCACTCTCCCTCGCATTGACTAGGGGGTGGGTTATTGTGACAGTGCTGTGCATCTGCACTCTCCCTCGCATTGACTAGGGGGTGGGTAATTGTGACAGTGCTGTGCATCTGCACTCTCCCTCGCATTGACTAGGGGGTGGGTTATTGTGACAGTGCTGTGTATCTGCACTCTCCCTCGCATTGACTAGGGGGTGGGTTATTGTGACAGTGCTGTGTATCTGCACTCTCCCTCGCATTGACTAGGGGGTGGGTTATTGTGACAGTGCTGTGTATCTGCACTCTCCCTCGCATTGACTAGGGGGTGGATTATTGTGACAGTGCTGTGCATCTGCACTCTCCCTCGCATTGACTAGGGGGTGGGTTATTGTGACAGTGCTGTGTATCTGCACTCTCCCTCGCATTGACTAGGGGGTGGGTCATTGTGACAGTGCTGTGTATCTGCACTCTCCCTCGCATTGACTAGGGGGTGGGTTATTGTGACAGTGCTGTGTATCTGCACTGTCCCTCGCATTGACTAGGGAGTGGGTTATTGTGACAGTGCTGTGTATCTGCACTCTCCCTCGCATTGACTAGGGGGTGGGTTATTGGAACAGTGCTGTGTATCTGCACTCTCCCTCGCATTGACTAGGGGGTGGGTTATTGTGACAGTGCTGTGTATCTGCACTCTCCCTCGCATTGACTAGGGGGTGGGTTATTGTGACAGTGCTGTGTATCTGCACTCTCCCTCGCATTGACTAGGGGGTGGGTTATTGTGACAGTGCTGTGCATCTGCACTCTCCCTCGCATTGACTAGGGGGTGGGTTATTGTGACAGTGCTGTGCATCTGCACTCTCCCTCGCATTGACTAGGGGGTGGGTTATTGTGACAGTGCTGTGTATCTGCACTCTCCCTCGCATTGACTAGGGGGTGGGTAATTGTGACAGTGCTGTGCATCTGCACTCTCCATCGCATTGACTAGGGGGTGGGTTATTGTGACAGTGCTGTGTATCTGCACTCTCCCTCGCATTGACTAGGGGGTGGGTTATTGTGACAGTGCTGTGTATCCGTACTCTCCCTCGCATTGACTAGGGGGTGGGTTATTGTGACAGTGCTGTGTATCTGCACTCTCCCTCGCATTGACTAGGGGGTGGGTTATTGTGACAGTGCTGTGTATCTGCACTCTCCCTCGCATTGACTAGGGGGTGGGTTATTGTGACAGTGCTGTGTATCTGCACTCTCCCTCGCATTGACTAGGGGGTGGGTTATTGTGTCAGTGCTGTGTATCTGCACTCTCCCTCGTATTGACTAGGGGGTGGGTTATTGTGTCAGTGCTGTGTATCTGCACTCTCCCTCGCATTGACTAGGGGGTGGGTTATTGTGACAGTGCTGTGTATCTGCACTCTCCCTCGCATTGACTAGGGGGTGGGTTATTGTGACAGTGCGGTGTATCTGCACTCTCCCTCGCATTGACTAGCGGGTGGGTTATTGTGACAGTGCTGTGTATCTGCACTCTCCCTCGCATTGACTAGGGGGTGGGTTATTGTGACAGTGCTGTGTATCTGCACTCTCCCTCGCATTGACTAGGGGGTGGGTTATTGTGACAGTGCTGTGTAACTGCAGTCTCCCTCGCATTGACTAGGGGGTGGGTTATTGTGTCAGTGCTGAGTATCTGCACTCTCCCTCGCATTGACTAGGGGGTGGGTTATTGTGACAGTGCTGTGTATCTGCACTCTCCCTCGCATTGACTAGGGGGTGGGTTATTGTGACAGTGCTGCGTATCTGCACTCTCCCTCGCATTGACTAGGGGGCGGGTTATTGTGACAGTGCTGTGCATCTGCACTCTCCCTCGCATTGACTAGGGGGTGGGTTATTGTGACAGTGCTGTGTATCTGCACTCTCCCTCGCATTGACTAGGGGGTGGGTTATTGTGACAGTGCTGTGTATCTGCACTCTCCCTCGCATTGACTAGGGGGTGGGTTATTGTGTCAGTGCTGTGTATCTGCACACTCCCTCGTATTGACTAGGGGGTGGGTTATTGTGTCAGTGCTGTGTATCTGCACTCTCCCTCGCATTGACTAGGGGGTGGGTTATTGTGACAGTGCTGTGTATCTGCACTCTCCCTCGCATTGACTAGGGGGTGGGTTATTGTGACAGTGCGGTGTATCTGCACTCTCCCTCGCATTGACTAGGGGGTGGGTTATTGTGACAGTGCTGTGTATCTGCACTCTCCCTCGCATTGACTAGGGGGTGGGTTATTGTGACAGTGCTGTGTATCTGCACTCTCCCTCGCATTGACTAGGGGGTGGGTTATTGTGACAGTGCTGTGTAACTGCAGTCTCCCTCGCATTGACTAGGGGGTGGGTTATTGTGTCAGTGCTGAGTATCTGCACTCTCCCTCGCATTGACTAGGGGGTGGGTTATTGTGACAGTGCTGTGTATCTGCACTCTCCCTCGCATTGACTAGGGGGTGGGTTATTGTGACAGTGCTGCGTATCTGCACTCTCCCTCGCATTGACTAGGGGGCGGGTTATTGTGACAGTGCTGTGCATCTGCACTCTCCCTCGCATTGACTAGGGGGTGGGTTATTGTGACAGTGCTGTGTATCTGCACTCTCCCTCGCATTGACTAGGGGGTGGGTTATTGTGTCAGTGCTGTGTATCTGCACTCTCCCTCGCATTGACTAGGGGGTGGGTTATTGTGACAGTGCTGTGTATCTGCACTCTCCCTCGCATTGACTAGGGGGTGGGTTATTGTGACAGTGCTGTGTATCTGCACTCTCCCTCGCATTGACTAGGGGGTGGGTTATTGTGACAGTGCTGTGTATCTGCACTCTCCCTCGCATTGACTAGCGGGTGGGTTATTTTGACAGTGCTGTGTATCTGCACTCTCCCTCGCATTGACTAGGGGGTGGGTTATTGTGACAGTGCTGTGCATCTGCACTCTCCCTCGCATTGACTAGGGGGTGGGTTATTGTGACAGTGCTGTGCATCTGCACTCTCCCTCGCATTGACTAGGGGGTGGGTTATTGTGACAGTGCTGTGTATCTGCACTCTCCCTCGCATTGACTAGGGGGTGGGTTATTGTGACAGTGCTGTGTATCTGCACTCTCCCTCGCATTGACTAGGGGGTGGGTTATTGTGACACTGCTGTGTATCTGCACTCTCCCTCGCATTGACTAGTGGGTGGGTTATTGTGACAGTGCTGTGTATCTGCACTCTCCCTCGCATTGACTAGGGGGTGGGTTATTGTGTCAGTGCTGTGTATCTTCACTCTCCCTCGCATTGACTAGGGGGTGGGTTATTGTGACAGTGCTGTGTATCTGCACTCTCCCTCGCATTGACTAGGGGGTGGGTTATTGTGACAGTGCTGTGTATCTGCACTCTCCCTCGCATTGACTAGGGGATGGGTTATTGTGTCAGTGCTATGTATCTGCACTCTCCCTCGCATTGACTAGGGGGTGGGTTATTGTGTCAGTGCTGTGTATCTGCACTCTCCCTCGCATTGACTAGGGGGTGGGTTATTGTGACAGTGCTATGTATCTGCACTCTCCCTCGCATTGACTAGGGGGTGGGTTATTGTGTCAGTGCTGTGTATCTGCACTCTCCCTCGCATTGACTAGGGGGTGGGTTATTGTGTCAGTGATGTGTATCTGCACTCTCCCTCGCATTGACTAGGGGGTGGGTTATTGTGACAGTGCTGTGTATCTGCACTCTCCCTCGCATTGACTAGGGGGTCGGTTATTGTGAAGTGCTCTGTATCTGCACTCTCCCTCGCATTGACTAGGGGGTGGGTTATTGTGACAGTGCTGTGTATCTGCACTCTCCCTCGCATTGACTAGGGGGTGGGTTATTGTGACAGTGCTGTGTATCTGCACTCTCCCTCGCATTGACTAGGGGGTGGGTTATTGTGACAGTGCTGTGTATCTGCACTCTCCCTCGCATTGACTAGGGGGTGGGTTATTGTGACAGTGCTGTGCATCTGCACTCTCCCTCGCATTGACTTGGGGGTGGGTTATTGTGTCAGTGCTGTGTATCTGCACTCTCCCTCGCATTGACTAGGGGGTGGGTTATTGTGACAGTGCTGTGTATCTGCACTCTCCCTCGCATTGACTAGGGGGTGGGTTATTGTGACAGTGCTGTGTATCTGCACTCTCCCTCGCATTGACTAGGGGGTGGGTTATTGTGACAGTGCTGTGTATCTGCACTCTCCCTCGCATTGACTAGGGGGTGGGTTATTGTGACAGTGCTGTGTATCTGCACTCTCCCTCGCATTGACTAGGGGGTGGGTTATTGTGTCAGTGCTGTGTATCTGCACTCTCCCTCGCATTGACTAGGGGGTGGGTTATTGTGTCAGTGCTGTGTATCTGCACTCTCCCTCGCATTGACTAGGTGGTGGGTTATTGTGACAGTGCTGTGTATCTGCACTCTCCCTCGCATTGACTAGTGGGTGGGTTATTGTGACAGTGCTGTGTATCTGCACTCTCCCTCGCATTGACTAGGGGGTGGGTTATTGTGACAGTGCTGTGTATCTGCACTCTCCCTCGCATTGACTAGGGGGTGGGTTATTGTGACAGTGCTGTGTATCTGCACTCTCCCTCGCATTGACTAGGGGGTGGGTTATTGTGACAGTGCTGTGTATCTGCACTCACCCTCGCATTGACTAGGGGGTGGGTTATTGTGACAGTGCTGTGTATCTGCACTCTCCCTCGCATTGACTAGGGGGTGGGTTATTGTGACAGTGCTGTGTATCTGCACTCTCCCTCGCATTGACTAGGGGGTGGGTTATTGTGACAGTGCTGTGCATCTGCACTCTCCCTCGCATTGACTAGGGGGTGGGTTATTGTGTCAGTGCTGTGCATCTGCACTCTCCCTCGCATTGACTAGGGGGTGGGTTATTGTGACAGTGCTGTGTATCTGCACTCTCCCTCGCATTGACTAGGGGGTGGGTTATTGTGACAGTGCTGTTTATCTGCACTCTCCCTCGCATTGACTAGGGGGTGGGTTATTGTGACAGTGCTGTGTATCTGCACTCTCCCTCGCATTGACTAGTGGGTGGGTTATTGTGTCAGTGCTGTGCATCTGCTCTCTCCCTCGCATTGACTAGGGGGTGGGTTATTGTGTCAATGCTGTGCATCTGCACTCTCCCTCGCATTGACTAGGGGGTGGGTTATTCTGACAGTGCTGTGTATCTGCACTCTCCCTCGCATTGACTAGCGGTTGGGTTATTGTGACAGTGCTGTGTATCTGTACTCTCCCTCGCATTGACTAGGGGTTGGGTTATTGTGACAGTGCTGTGTATCTGCACTCTCCCTCGCATTGACTAGTGGGTGGGTTATTGTGACAGTGCTGTGTATCTGCACTCTCCCTCGCATTGACTAGGGGGTGGGTTATTGTGACAGTGCTGTGCATCTGCACTCTCCCTCGCATGGACTAGGGGGTGGGTTATTGTGACAGTGCTGTGTATCTGCACTCTCCCTCGCATTGACTAGGGGGTGGGTTATTGTGACAGTGCTGTGTATCTGCACTCTCCCTCGCATTGACTAGGGGGTGGGTTATTGTGACAGTGCTGTGTATCTGTACTCTCCCTCGCATTGACTAGGGGGTGGGTTATTGTGACAGTGCTGTGTATCTGCACTCTCCCTCGCATTGACTAGGGGGTGGGTTATTGTGACAGTGCTGTGTATCTGCACTCTCCCTCGCATTGACTAGGGGGTGGGTTATTGTGACAGTGCTGTGCATCTGCACTCTCCCTCGCATTGACTAGGGGGTGGGTAATTGTGACAGTGCTGTGCATCTGCACTCTCCCTCGCATTGACTAGGGGGTGGGTTATTGTGACAGTGCTGTGTATCTGCACTCTCCCTCGCATTGACTAGGGGGTGGGTTATTGTGACAGTGCTCTGTATCTGCACTCTCCCTCGCATTGACTAGGGGGTGGGTTATTGTGACAGTGCTGTGTATCTGCACTCTCCCTCGCATTGACTAGGGGGTGGGTTATTGTGACAGTGCTGTGTATCTGCACTCTCCCTCGCATTGACTAGGGGGTGGGTTATTGTGACAGTGCTGTGTATCTGCACTCTCCCTCGCATTGACTAGGGGGTGGGTTATTGTGACAGTGCTGTGTATCTGCACTCTCCCTCGCATTGACTAGGGGGTGGGTTATTGTGACAGTGCTGTGTATCTGCACTCTCCCTCGCATTGACTAGGGAGTGGGTTATTGTGACAGTGCTGTGTAACTGCACTCTCCCTCGCATTGACCAGGGGGTGGGTTATTGTGTCAGTGCTGTGTATCTGCACTCTCCCTCGCATTGACTAGGGGGTGGGTTATTGTGTCAGTGCTGTGTATCTGCACTCTCCCTCGCATTGACTAGGGGGTGGGTTATTGTGACAGTGCTGCGTATCTGCACTCACCCTCGCATTGACTAGGGGGTGGGTTATTGTGTCAGTGCTGCGTATCTGCACTCTCCCTCGCATTGACTAGGGGGTGGGTTATTGTGACAGTGCTGTGTATCTGCACTCTCCCTCGCATTGACTAGGTGGTGGGTTATTGTGACAGTGCTGCGTATCTGCACTCTTCCTCGCATTGACTAGGCGGTGGGTTATTGTGACAGTGCTGCGTATCTGCACTCTCCCTCGCATTGACTAGGGGGTGGGCTATTGTGACAGTGCTGTGTATCTGCACTCTTCCTCGCATTGACTAGGCGGTGGGTTATTGTGACAGTGCTGTGTATCTGCACTCTCCCTCGCATTGACTAGGGGGTGGGTTATTGTGACAGTGCTGTGTATCTGCACTCTCCCTCGCATTGACTAGGGGGTGGGTTATTGTGACAGTGCTGTGTATCTGCACTCTCCCTCGCATTGACTAGGGGGTGGGTTATTGTGACAGTGCTGTGTATCTGCACTCTCCCTCGCATTGACTAGGGGGTGGGTTATTGTGACAGTGCTGTGTATCTGCACTCTCCCTCGCATTGACTAGGGGGTGGGTTATTGTGACAGTGCTGTGTATCTGCACTCTCCCTCGCATTGACTAGGGGGTGGGTTATTGTGACAGTGCTGTGTATCTGCACTCTCCCTCGCATTGACCACGGGGTGGGTTATTGTGACAGTGCTGTGTATCTGCACTCTCCCTCGCATTGACTAGGGGGTGGGTTATTGTGTCAGTGCTGTGTATCTGCACTCTCCCTCGCATTGACTAGGGGGTGGGTTATTGTGACAGTGCTGTGTATCTGTACTCTCCCTCGCATTGACTAGGGGGTGGGTTATTGTGACAGTGCTGTGTATCTGCACTCTCCCTCGCATTGACTAGGGGGTGGGTTATTGTGACAGTGCTGTGTATCTGCACTCTCCCTCGCATTGACTAGGGGGTGGGTTATTGTGACAGTGCTGTGTATCTGCACTCTCCCTCGCATTGACTAGGGGGTGGGTTATTGTGACAGTGCTGTGTATCTGCACTCTCCCTCGCATTGACTAGGGGGTGGGTTATTGTGACAGTGCTGTGTATCTGCACTCTCCCTCGCATTGACTAGGGGGTGGGTTATTGTGACAGTGCTGTGCATCTGCACTCTCCCTCGCATTGACTAGGGGGTGGGTAATTGTGACAGTGCTGTGCATCTGCACTCTCCCTCGCATTGACTAGGGGGTGGGTTATTGTGACAGTGCTGTGTATCTGCACTCTCCCTCGCATTGACTAGGGGGTGGGTTATTGTGACAGTGCTGTGTATCTGCACTCTCCCTCGCATTGACTAGGGGGTGGGTTATTGTGACAGTGCTGTGTATCTGCACTCTCCCTCGCATTGACTAGGGGGTGGATTATTGTGACAGTGCTGTGTATCTGCACTCTCCCTCGCATTGACTAGGGGGTGGGTTATTGTGACAGTGCTGTGTATCTGCACTCTCCCTCGCATTGACTAGGGGGTGGGTCATTGTGACAGTGCTGTGTATCTGCACTCTCCCTCGCATTGACTAGGGGGTGGGTTATTGTGACAGTGCTGTGTATCTGCACTGTCCCTCGCATTGACTAGGGAGTGGGTTATTGTGACAGTGCTGTGTATCTGCACTCTCCCTCGCATTGACTAGGGGGTGGGTTATTGGAACAGTGCTGTGTATCTGCACTCTCCCTCGCATTGACTAGGGGGTGGGTTATTGTGACAGTGCTGTGTATCTGCACTCTCCCTCGCATTGACTAGGGGGTGGGTTATTGTGACAGTGCTGTGTATCTGCACTCTCCCTCGCATTGACTAGGGGGTGGGTTATTGTGACAGTGCTGTGCATCTGCACTCTCCCTCGCATTGACTAGGGGGTGGGTTATTGTGACAGTGCTGTGCATCTGCACTCTCCCTCGCATTGACTAGGGGGTGGGTTATTGTGACAGTGCTGTGTATCTGCACTCTCCCTCGCATTGACTAGGGGGTGGGTAATTGTGACAGTGCTGTGCATCTGCACTCTCCCTCGCATTGACTAGGGGGTGGGTTATTGTGACAGTGCTGTGTATCTGCACTCTCCCTCGCATTGACTAGGGGGTGGGTTATTGTGACAGTGCTGTGTATCTGTACTCTCCCTCGCATTGACTAGGGGGTGGGTTATTGTGACAGTGCTGTGTATCTGCACTCTCCCTCGCATTGACTAGGGGGTGGGTTATTGTGACAGTGCTGTGTATCTGCACTCTCCCTCGCATTGACTAGGGGGTGGGTTATTGTGACAGTGCTGTGTATCTGCACTCTCCCTCGCATTGACTAGGGGGTGGGTTATTGTGTCAGTGCTGTGTATCTGCACTCTCCCTCGTATTGACTAGGGGGTGGGTTATTGTGTCAGTGCTGTGTATCTGCACTCTCCCTCGCATTGACTAGGGGGTGGGTTATTGTGACAGTGCTGTGTATCTGCACTCTCCCTCGCATTGACTAGGGGGTGGGTTATTGTGACAGTGCGGTGTATCTGCACTCTCCCTCGCATTGACTAGCGGGTGGGTTATTGTGACAGTGCTGTGTATCTGCACTCTCCCTCGCATTGACTAGGGGGTGGGTTATTGTGACAGTGCTGTGTATCTGCACTCTCCCTCGCATTGACTAGGGGGTGGGTTATTGTGACAGTGCTGTGTAACTGCAGTCTCCCTCGCATTGACTAGGGGGTGGGTTATTGTGTCAGTGCTGAGTATCTGCACTCTCCCTCGCATTGACTAGGGGGTGGGTTATTGTGACAGTGCTGTGTATCTGCACTCTCCCTCGCATTGACTAGGGGGTGGGTTATTGTGACAGTGCTGTGTATCTGCACTCTCCCTCGCATTGACTAGGGGGTGGGTTATTGTGACAGTGCTGTGTATCTGCACTCTCCCTCGCATTGACTAGGGGGTGGGTTATTGTGACAGTGCTGTGTATCTGCACTCTCCCTCGCATTGACTAGGGGGTGGGTTATTGTGACAGTGCTGTGTATCTGCACTCTCCCTCGTATTGACTAGGGGGTGGGTTATTGTGTCAGTGCTGTGTATCTGCACTCTCCCTCGCATTGACTAGGGGGTGGGTTATTGTGACAGTGCTGTGTATCTGCACTCTCCCTCGCATTGACTAGGGGGTGGGTTATTGTGACAGTGCGGTGTATCTGCACTCTCCCTCGCATTGACTAGGGGGTGGGATATTGTGACAGTGCTGTGTATCTGCACTCTCCCTC